>NW_017728947.1:43130950-43144943 GCF_001723895.1 Crocodylus porosus
GAGCCCGCGAGCCAGGCCCGAGCAGCCGAGCCACGGAGCAGCGCCGAGGCCCGAGCGCTCGAGTGCAGAGCCGCGTCAGGCGTAACCAGCCGGGCGCCGAGGGCTCCACCCCGCTGGTACAGACCGGAACAGCGCGGGCATGCGCAGGGGCTAGCTAGAGCAATCGCGCTCGGAGAATAGGATGGGGCGAGGCCGGAGCCTGGCGGGGGTGGGGCCAGCTTGGGCCATGGTTCGGGCGCCTCCCGCGGGCTGCTGCGGGGTAGGGGGAGAGGGTCTGCGTGTGGCCCGGTGTAAAAGCGTTTAACGTGCACGGTCTTTTTGGAGGCAACTCATTCATGCAGTATATGCAAAACCCAAATCAGTCTCACTTTGGGGTTTGCTGCTGGCACCTTCTCATGATTGCTTACCTCAAATGCTTCAGCTGTGACGATGATGACCCAGTTCTCACTCTCTGGTGATTACAGTGAGCAACAGAAAGTAAAAAAGAAAAAGGCTTATTTGCATATTTTTCCGTATATACTGTTTTTCCAAATAATGAGAATTTTGGGCTTGAGATATGATAATTTCATATTTAAGACCTGGCAATGCTGGAGGTGTCAGACACACTTTGAGGCGTGAGCCGCCCTTTCCCAGGCCCCGGTGCACAAGGGGGGGCCTGTCACCCCTGGAGACCTTGTCTCGGGTTTTCTCCAGCAATGCCTTTGACCACACAAAGGAGGCCACCAGACTGGTCCAGCTTCTGAGGAGCTGCTGCCTCATCCTTAAAGGAGCCTTCTCCTTCTACCCTGATGCCCCTGAGATGCTCCTGCACAGCACTGGGTGCCAGGCTGCTGCCCTGCTGCCACCTCTTTGGGAGCCTGCTGCTGGGACATGGCCCCACCAAGTGCTGGGACCACCCACTCAACCTCCTCCTGGCCTTCACTAAGCCACCCGTCCCTCTGACCCACCCATTGACACCTGGACACTCTAGAGCTGTCTCCCTGTCCCATCTCCAGGCAGAGTTTCACTGGGCACTGTCCACTGGCTCCATGGTCTCATTTGAGGGCCAGAGGGTGCTAACCCAGGTGCTCTTGCTTGGTGTCACTCACCTTGGAGCACATGTTATTAACCTCTGACCCACACCTTTCTCTGTTACTGCTGTAGTGGTCCCAAGGAATCAGTTGTTATGTTTCCCATGGGCCTCCCTTTTCAGGGGAGACATCATTTTACTTGGTGGCCTAAGCCCACGATTCCTACAACATAACAAATAGGCCTGTCCTTCATCTGGTCATGTCTCGAGACAGAGTTTCACTGGGCGGTGTCTACCAGCTTCTTGGACTTATTCCAGGGCCAGTGGGCACTGGCCAGCATGAGTACTCCTCTGACCCTCTTCCTGTTATTGCTTTAAGCTTTCTCAAGAACCTTGGTGGTGGTCTTAAAAGGTCCCTCTAGAACGAGAGGGGGCTAATTGCTTCTGTGTGGGCTCATGCCCATGATGGTTTGTGAACCAAATATGCCTGCCCAGCACTGGCTAAAGATGTGAAGTGCTAAGCCTTCTGCTTTGCTACTAAATGCTGCTTGTTTTGTTTTTACTACTTTCTTTCTACCCACCATCCTCACACCAAGAGGTGCAATGCACTTGACTTAATACAAGTGAATGATCCCACTTATGTCAGTAACCAACTCACATAAAGTTAATACCTCTCCACAGTAATTCAGATCCCTCAGAGTTCTCAATGAGCATTCCTCTCCCCATACACCTGACCCACCCAACCTCCTCATAACTTCCACTTGCTTTCAACTGCCTGGAGCAAGCTATCCAGTCATCCTCCTTATAAAAAGGCATGACTGTTTGTACCTCCCGGGAATTTTCCCTCTAATGTCCTTCCAGAACATTATTCTGATCTTGGGACTTCTCTCTTTGGCTCATTATTACTAAAGATGTTGTTACATGAACAGGATGTTGGTTTCTTAAGAGTTCAGTCACCTTCTGCAGACTTCGCCTCCACCGCCAACTACAGAATCTCTACAGCGGTTGACATAACAACTACCTGGAATGTCACAAGACCATTGTGACCTCAGAAGCCACTGATCATTTAACCAACCAAGCATCCAAGTTATCAGATATGAAAATGAACCACCCCTATTCTTCTGTTCTTTAAATCATCCTGTCCTAGTTTCAATTGGTTAATCATGCATTAAGGTTATTAAAAGAGTTCTTGCACATTACACAATGGTAAGAATGTTTTGGAACATGCAGGTAAAGTGTGCAACAAAATGTGAACATTGAGAAGTATAGAAAATAAATGAGTCTGCTAGCACAACTGTTTGGTAATCAAAAATTTCCTGGAAGCTCTTGTAGGCCTTTAAAGATTTGGATCCTGACAGGAAAAAAAAACATACAGCAGGAAGATTCAGTCAAGACAGTTCTTTTCATGATGAGTTACAAATGAAGCGTGATGAGGCATTCCCACTACTTCCTCATCCTCCAAGAGTCTGGCTTCCTCAGAGACCTACTTGTAACAATACCCATGCAGCATCCTCTTTGAAAAAGAGCCTTGGAGGTAAGTTCTTACTTTGAATTAGCTTTTAGCATTTAGGTCTTGCTTTACATCCCAGTACTAAAGTCCTTTTGTAATATTTAGCTGCAATTAGGAAAGTGTAAGGCAATTAGGGTAGAGTAAGGTTAAATAACAGGTCAATTCATAAATTCAATGTTTCTAATCTAAGGGAATCCATAAATAAAAGCCTCACTAAAAAAAGCAAACTAATTTTAAGCCACTCTGTAATAGTCACCATAACTTAATACCATTCAACATTTGTGTGGGAGGGAGTAAGACAAAAATGTCTACCACACTTATATACAACTTTAAGAAGGGAAATGACATAAAAATGAAGAAGTTAGTCAAAAGTTTTAATGAGCAGTCATAAAAGTAAAAAAGCCTGCAGGCAAATTGGAAGCTGTTTAAAAATACCATATTAAAAGGTCAGGAAAAGTTTATACCACAAATCGAAAAGTGGCCCAATAAAACCCCTGCATGGTTCAATTGCAGAGTTAAAGAGATCATTCAAGGCAAAAGGCATCCTTCATAAAATGTAAAGTGTGCCCAAATGAGGAAAACAGGAAAGCTTACACATTCCGGCAAGTCAAGTGTAAAAGCAAAATAAGGCAGGCCCAAAAGGATTTAAGAAGGGTTTAGCAAAAGATGACTTCTTTACATACATCAGAAACAGAAAGCCAGCTAGAGAGCCAGTGGGACCATTAGATGACCAGAGTGTAAAAGGTGCACTCAGGGATAATAATGGCATAGCAGAGAAGTTATGATTTCTTTGCATCAGTGTTTACCACAGAAGATACGTTAATTCTCCTGCTGTACTCAGCCTTGGTGAGGCCACAGCTGGAGTACTGCATCCAGTTTTGGGCTCCACAATTCAAAAGGGATGTGGAGAAGCTTGAGAGGGTGCAGAGGAGAGCCACATGCATGATCAGAGGTCAGGAAAACAGACCTTATGATGAGAGGCTGAGAGCAATGAGGCTTTCAGCCTGAGGCTCAGGGGTGGTCTGGTGGCTACCTATAAGCTTATCTGGGTGCTCATCAGGATCTAGGGGAATGACTGTTCACCAGAGCCCCCCAAGGGATGACAAGATTGAATGGTCACAAACTCCACTGTGACCGGTTCAGGCTGGACGTAAGAAAAAACTTCTTCACTGTCCGAGCCCCCAAGGTTTGGAACAGATTGCCACCTGAGGCGGTTCAAGTGCCCACTTTGAATGCCTTCAAAAGATGTTTGGATGCATATCTTGCTGGGATCCTATGATCCCTGCTGACTTCCTGCCCCTGGGGCGGGGGGCTGGACTCGATGATCCTCCGGGGTCCCTTCCAATCCAAATGTCTATGAAATCTATGAAATTCCCATGCCAGATCATTTATTTCTAGGAGAGAAATCTGAAGAGTTGGATCACACTGAAGTAACAACAGAAGTTTTGGAACAAATCAATTAGCTGAATACTAACAAGTCACCAGGACCACCCGGCATTTACCCCACAGTTCTGAAATACCTTAAAGGTGAAATCACAGAATTGCTGGCAATAATATGTAACCTATCATTATAAACAGCTCCTATGACAGAGGATTGGTGGGTTGCCAACATAATGTCCATCTTCAAAAAGTGTTCCAGAGATGATCCTAGGAATTACAGACGAGTTACTCTCAATTCCATCCCTGGCAAGTTGATAGAAATTATAATAAAGAATAGAATCTGCAGTCACATGGACAAATATGATATGTTGGGAAGAGTCAACATGGTTTTTGTAAAGGGAAATCCTGCCTCACTGATTGGCTAGAGTTTTTAAGTTTGTCAACAAGCATGTGGACAAAGAGGATCCAGTTGATATCATATATTTGAACTTTCAAAAAGCATTCAACAAGGTTCCTCACCATAGGCTTTCCAAAAACCTATGGTACCACAGGATTGGAGAAAAGGTTCTTTCATGGTCTGAGATCTGGTTAAAAGATAGGAAGCAATAGGGAAGGGCTAAATGGTAACTTTTAAGGATTAAGGGTAGTCAAAAGTAGGGTCCTGCAAGGATCTGTGCTGCACCCTATTTTGTTCAACATTTTTCTCAATGACCTGGAAATAGAGGTGCACAGTGAAATCTCCAGGTTTGCAGATTATACCAAATTATTCCAGGTAGTTAAGTCCCAAGCTGAAGGAAAAGAGCTGCAGAAAGATCTCGCCCAGCTAAGTGAGCGGGCAAAAAAAATATGGTAGATGAACTTCAGTGTTGACAAGAGCAAGGTATTGCACCTGGGGAAAAATAACCTCAATTATACATACACAATACTGGGTTCTGAACTAGTTGTTATATGACTCACAAAAGAAACCTCAGCGTCATTGTAGACCAGTGGTCTCCAAACTTTTTAAGTAGGAGATCACTTCTTAATTAAAAATCAACCCAAGATCTACCATGCACTACCCTTCCCCTCTTGCCTAGCAGGTCAATGAGTGGGGGGGGGGGATCAAGGCAGAAGAACAAAAAAGTATTTGGGGGCATGCCCTCCCAGCAGGTAAGTCTGTGGGGGAAGGGGCAGGGGGAGGGGAAAGGGCCGTGGGGGGAGAGGAGGGGGACAGATTGAGGCCCCAGTGGTGAGAGATGAAGCTGGCCACAGGCAGGAGCAGGGGCTGGGGGTAGTGGGGCCCCAGACAGGCCAGGTGGTGGGACAAGCAGAGGCCCAGGGGGTACACATGCCCCCCAGGCCTCCGCTTGTTCCCCCTGCCGCCAGTCCCTGCTCCTGCCTGTGCCCGGCTCCCTCCCTCCCTGCTGGGGCCTCGATCTGCCCCCAAGCCATGGCAGCGAAGAAGGGAATGGGTTTGGGGCAGGGGCAGGACCTGCACAGCCAGGGTGGGGCACGGGATGGAGCCATGAGCAGCTCGTCTGGGGGGGGCACAGGAATGGGGGAGACATGCATCCTAGGAGAGCATGGGGGCATGTGCCCCCAGATCTGCACACAAGGCAGAGCATGCTGAGGCCAGGGTGGCACCTGGCTCTTCTCAGTGGGGATGTTGAACCAGATTGCGCTCAGGCCCGGCAGCAGCAGTGATAGCGCTGGGAGCATAGCTCAGTGGTGACAGCGCTGGGAGTGTGACCACTGTAGTCAGTTGTTTAAAAACATCAGCTTAGTGTGCAGCGGCAACCAAAAAGGTCAATAAAATGTTGGGCATCATTTAGAAAGGAATTGAAAACAAAATGGAAAACATCATTATGTCATTATACAAATCCATGGTGGACCCACATCTCGAATACTGCATGCAGTTTTGGTTCCCACATCTCAAAAGGTTTCATAGAATTAGAAAAGGCACAGAGAAGGGCAACCTAAATGAGAAGCCTGGAGCAGTTGTCATACCAGGAAAAGCTAAAAAGGTGGTGACTCTTACAGTTTCAAACACGAAGGCGGGGGGGGGGAGAGGCAGAAGACATATGATAGAGACCGGTAAGATCATGAAAAGCTGTGGACCAAGTAAACAAAAAGCTGTTGTTCACCAAGTCCCACAATACTAGAACTAGGGAGCACCCACTGAAATTAATACATGACAGGTTTAAAACTAACAAGAGAAAGTACTTTTTTATGCAATGTACCAAATGGATCCATCAGGAAGCATGTCATGGACCTAATGACAATACTGATATAGATTAGATTTTAAGGCCAGAATGGACCATCACAATAATGTAGGCTGGTCTTCTGGATAACAAAGGCAGTAAAAACCTTACCCCATAAATTCCTTTATTAAGCCCGTAACTTTTGTTTGGGGTCTAACATATTTTTTAAAAGACTTTAAAGATTCAGTTGATGGAGAATCAACCAACACCTAAGTAAATTTGTTCTAATGTTTAATTACCCTTATTTAAAAATTTGTGCCTTATCTAGTTCTGATTTTTTCTAGTTTCAGTCACTGGATTTTACTACACCTTTGTCTGCTAGATTAAAGAGCCTTGTGTTATCAGATACCTTCTTATGCAGATATACTTGTAGCTTTTAATTAAGTCACCTCTGAAACTTCTCTTGAAAAAGCTAACCAGATTGTGCTTCTTTAGTTTTTTACTGTAAGGCACAATTAATTCTCAAGACCTCAAATGTTTTATGTTACTAGCCTAAAGATCAATATGAGAAAGAAATAAAGTGATTAAAGAAATCAGATAGGAAAGACAATAACAGTGAAACACACTTAGAAAGAAAAGCTGCAGATAAAGATAGTATCAGACAAAAGTTGATTACAAAGATTAATTTAACTAAAAAAGCCAGAGTTCTATTATTAATTAAGCCCTAGCATTTTGATTGGTGCTCAACATGACAGAAATATGAATGTCAGCCCTTGAAATAAGGGACAGGATGCACTGGGAAGCTGGAAGAGGGCAACAGTCTAGATTTCTGCAGTACTGTTTACTCACTTGTGGGTATCACAGAGGAAGCGAGTTCCTGGAGGGACTTGAGTACAGGGAAGGAAGTGGCTTGGCGAATTAGCCTGAGAAGAGAATTCAGTGCATGGGCATCAGTTTGGAAGGTACTCAAACACTCAAATGGGAGAAGATTTAGAGGACACTAAGGCTGGTGTCACCAGTACAGCCAGAAGGACGGAATGCATAAGAGATGTAATTGGAGAGCCTTAAAAAAAAAAAGAGAAAAAGAAAACTCAATGTCAGGGTTTGTAAATGGGATTTTATTAGCAATATGTTAAAGCAAAGAGAGCTTGAGCACTTTAGAATTAAAAAGCAACTCACTAGGATGTCTCCCAAAAGACAATGATCTACCCTTTCTTTTTTCTCTTTTGTTGCCCAAGCCTCAAAATGAGGCCCCATCAAAAGAGACGGTGGTTACAGGAAGACAAAATCCTGTGCTAAATACATTCCAGAAATAGCATCCCTCATGACATTACAGTGCTCTCTGCTAGACTACTGTAAAGACTTATGCCACCAGCTTGTCATAAGTACAGTTAGAGAAGGTGTTTAATTAAGAATGGTAGTTTTCTTATTAAATAGTAGTTTATTGTACCTGCACTCAGAAGACTCATCTGGCCCCGGCCTCCCTTGTTCCTAATCAGCTCTTGCTTGCATTTGAATGATAAGATCAGGATATACTAGCACAATCTTTTAGAAGCAATGATAAGAAAATAATTACTAAAGGTGTCTTGTTAAGGAAGTTCAGGCATATGCCTAGCAAAAAGAACAGACCCATGCAGAGCAGCAGGAGTTCTGAAGCCACTCTGAGAGAAGATACAAGAGAAAAAGTGTGTGGATCAATCTATATATATATTCGGTAATTAAAAGTTTTCACAGTTTGAATAAAAGCCTTTGGTGAGTCTTGTTCAATTCTTGGTGAAGTCACTGCTTACTATGTAAATAACAGTAAACACTGGGTACTGGCAGTCACTGGCAGAAATATCCTGGCAGTATCCAATTCCAAACCTTGTGCTAGCACCAGACAATCAGTTTTTTCTGTTTCCCTATTTGTCAAACCTGCAGGCCATAATCCAGTCTTGTGTCTTCTACAAAGAACTCTGAGATCCAATTATGTCACATGCTGCCAGTGTAAGTGTCAGAATCTTTGTGCATCAGTCACTAAATTCTGAATTCTGTTCCATTCAGTATTACATAAATGGAAAATAAGTCACTGCCCAGGATAAAGGGTAGAACCTATTCAAGAAATATGGTAAGTTTCCTAAGACTGTCGTCACACTGGAATTCAGCAGGACTGGTGGATGAGTTTACTCTAATGCGAGTTCTTTAAAAAGAGAAGACATTATTGGAACGTCTGAAACACACCAATAGTTTGCTTAAAAGATTCATGTGTCCATAAAAGCTGCATAAACTGAAATCCGTTTATCTAAAAGTCAGGTATGACATGACAAATGGTGGTATGTCTCATGCTATGCATCACTTCTGCTCTGAACAGATCACCTCTAGTTGGGAAAGAGATGGAGAAAGCTCAATCAATCCTGTTTGTCTATAGGAAAAACTAACTATGGCTGTGATGGGTGAGTATTCAGTAGGAACCAGAGTTAAGTATGCCATCTTATTTCCCATTGTATGTCAGGTAGCTTATGTTAGGACCTCTTAAGTTTCACCTTATATTAATGTTTTTAAGGAAACCATGTTCAGCTCTTAGCTATCACTTGGACACCTGCACACAATGCATATGCCCTTTGAAATAATCTAACTCCTTGCCTGTGCAAGTGTTAACATTTGCACCCAGGGCCAGTGGGTTTTGTGCATGCAGATTTGAACACTTCCATGTGTACTGGTGTCAGAATATTTAAAAGGTGGTTGAAAGATGTATAGTATGTGTTAGCATGGACAAACTGCAAGTGTAAGTAAGTGTTTTAATGTTTTCACATGTGCACAGGTTGAGACTAGGGAGAGGCCCAGCTGAAAACTTACCCCAAAAGATTTGGAAATTGTTTAAAACTTACTAAGCATGGACAGGCTGGACCACTATAATAAAAGAGTGACATAGCTTTGCTGTTTTTGTAATCTATAGAGACTTGTCATAACTATCAGAAAATTATTTCCCAATAAATCACACTCCTGGCACCTCTAGACCAGGTGGGAATCTGGGGTCTGCATAGGCTAGGGTATAGAGAACTTAAGGATCAAATACAGTATTTACAAAGGAATCAAAAGTCTAATATTGTATAAAACCCAAAGTAAATTTTTCAGTGCTCTTTCTCTTTCTTCCATGCTTGCCCTAGTCCTTTATCTTACTAAGTTAAAGGAAAGGATGAGTATATTGCTTCCATGTTTTTTTCAGGTCCCTCTTTAAAGGTCTCTCATTTCTTATTGTATTAGCTAAAATGAGTAAGTAAAAGCTCCTGGCGGATATTATAGGCTTCAGAGTCCATAGATTCCATTTGCTCATATTCCTCCTCTAGTTGTTCCATCTGTCCTGTTGCTGAGGTAGACCACACATCTAACCCATGTTCCAGAGAGATATTATGAAGCACACAGCAGGCCAGAATAATGTGGCTGGACTTCTCTGGAGAATATTGCAGAGTGCCTTTGGACCCATCCAGACAACGAAACCGTGATCTAATGGTTCTGAATGTCCGCTCAATTATATTGTGGGTGGCAGAATGTGCCATGTTATAACGGTATTCTGGAGGGGTCTCGGGGATATGCAGAGGTGTCATTAACCATGTTCGGAGAAAGAAGGAGCTGTCACCTGTCAAAGGAAATAATCAGAGAGTTTACATGCAAATACTAAGAGCAGATCTCAGCTCTTCATTCCTAAACTAAGAAGTGTAAAACTAGGCAACTCCCTAGCACTGTGTATAGTGATTTCTTTGGCTTTAAAACGCAGAATATGGGTGAATCCAAGCAGGCATAACAGCGCATGCCCGCGGCTGCGCTGGCAGCATGGCGGCTGTGGCAGGAGCATGGCAGTGGTGAGTAGGAAGCTCCTGCAGATGCCGCTGGTGTTGTCAGCAGCAGAGAGAAGGGTGGTGAGTGCTGACCAGGGGTCAGCGACCACCTGCAGGCAGCAGGGATTGCTGACTGCCCACAGATGCCGCTGGCGGTGTTGGTGGTGGGGTGTTGAGCAGTGACCACCCGCAGGTGCTGCTAACAGTGTTGACGGCACCTTTTTGCAGGGCATGCATTGCCACGCTCAGGGGGTGCATGTGCACCTGTGTGCACCCCCTACACGTCGCCCTTGCAAGCAGGCATGAGAAGAGCATGGTTAGGTTTGCACATGAGACCAACAAGAAGAAAACTTAGAGCAATTCCATTCTACCAGAGTAAATAAAGGCAGTGGGAAAGGAATTTAGAGAGGGCACAGTTACTGCACATATGCAAACAGTTTGACTAGAAGCACATGTAGAATAGAGGACTGTGCAATTCAGCCTAGGGAAAAATAAACTGAGCTATGAGGACAAGGACTATTGGGTTCTAAGGAAAGAGCTTTCATAGGCAACAACCTATTTCATCAGATGCTAGGAATGGACCAGACAAGGACAAAACAGGGGAGCTGTATACAGCTGCAATTATTAGATTCTGTGAAAGAATAGTGACCAACTTATTTTGAGTTCTGTAAGCCAGGCAGAGCCCACTCAGCCTTTAGATCCCAGGATGAGTTTGCGAGACTGCATTTAGAAATAACCCATTTTTACTTGTAAAATGAAGCACAGCTGATCCAAAGTCAGATAACCATGGAACCCCAAAGGCACATTTACAGAGTTAATTTTCAAAGTAGGACCTTATATTCTACCCCCCACATGCACATTTTCCATGCAACATGGCCCTAGATAGCTTTTCTCTTGTATTTGCAATTCAGTAGGTGTGCTCTTATAGGCAAGTCGTAAAACAAGTGACATGTGCCAGTGAGACCAAGAAGGACTTGTCCCAAATCAGCTGGGGTTTGTTTGTAATAAAAAGTGAACCTCTGTCAGTGATATTTTCACCGTGAGTCTACTCTGCTGCCTTCTTCTCTGGTTGTTCCATCTGTCCTGTCATTGGGGTTGACCACATGTCTAGCCCACGTTCCAGAGAGCTGTTACAAAACACATTGTAGGCCACAAGGGACAATGGGAATTAACTTACCAAGTAACCATCCATCTTTGTGCAGCCCAGCTTCAAACTGGCTGGTAAGGGCTGCCTGCTGCAGCACAGTGCAGTCTTGCAAGCTGCCTGGACAGTGTGTCTCTACACTCAGCAGTACTCCTCTGGCATCACAAACCATCAGGCAGTTTAAAGAGTGCAGGCCCTTTCGGTTCACATAGGATAGGTCCTCAGCATTTGGTGCTTTGATTGCCACATGGGTGCAGTCAACCACCCCTAGCACTCCTGGCATCCCTGCCAGGCTATAGAAGTCATCCTTCAGGCTCTGCATCGAGGCTTCATCCTCTGGAAAATGAATGAATTGTGAGGCTCTTTCCACCAGTGCCTCGGTGACATTGGCAACACAGCGGCTCATGGAAGCCTGGCTGATGCCAATGGCATCTCCCATCCTAGTCTGAAACGAACCAGAAGTGTAAAAACCTAACGCAGCAAGAATCTGTGTCTCTGGACTGATGGCCCTGGACCGCTGTGTAGGGCGAGATAGGCTGGCTCCCAGAAGATCCACCAGATAGTAAATGAATTGTCGGGGAAAGCCATACATGGACATCAGATACTCATCAGTGACATCCTCCAGCTTGAAGCGATCCAATGTCCTATGTCCACGGCCATATAGCAAGAGGTCACAGTCGAGAACTGCTATAGGTACAGCCATAGCCAATGCACAAGGAAGCCCTAGGAGCTGCTCCCAATGTCTTCACCTGCACAGAAGCAAATGGAAGGGAGATTCAGAACAGTTTAGAAAATTCAGACCATTGCCATCTTCACTGTGTCCAGGTTACTGCCAGCAAGGTAAGGAACGCTCACCTAAGATAAACTGACAGAGCAAATCTCTTTTTGTTTCCAATTCTATTTAATTTTTTTAAAAGCTGGGGATCAGTTTTAGTGGCCATTGAAAGGTGCTGAGGGAACTGAGTCAGTCAGTCCAGCCTGAGACCAAGAGCAGCATGAGTTTCTCTGCAGTCCTATTGCTGTGCCTCCACCTTTACAAGAAATGACCTGCAGTAGGGCTTGGGGGGTTCAGCCTCCTTAGCTCTTCCACTGCAGATGCCAACAAGGGGCCAGTTATGGTCATGGTTCTCATCCCATACCTAGTGGAAACTACTACTGAGATCACAACAAACCTGTATTTCACAAACAGAACAACTTCCAGTTGCTTCCAACTTGGGTCATGTGTTAACTAGTCATCAGAAGACATAAGCCACTGGGAAATTTTCCTTATTTCTGCTCTGTCATTGAACCAGTTAAGTAAGTTGGACAAGGATGATTCTTTCTTTCTGATGGCAGGGTATAGACTCACACATCTTATAAACTTAACTAAATCAGAGATACACAACTTTTCATACTCCCCAGCGCTTTGCTTTCAACTTTTTTCTTTCAGACGCAGTTTGTTTTATGAAGAGCCTCAACTGAAGCAGGTGAGGGTGTGCAATCTCAGAATTACACAATCAAAGATGCTCTCTCCTAGAAAGTTGGAGAAACAAATACCCACTCCTCCACTTCACAAGATTACATGTCTTGTACAGCAATCCCCTGGGTGTTCAGAGTCTCCTTTGACCATACCAGGTCACTGAGAAGGCATGGTAGATCTGACTGGGGTGCTCAACCTCCAGCTGTGGACCAAATACACCTGTGGAGTTATTACATCTGGTCCGCAAGGTTCCCCACAAGTCAAGAAATCCAGTATCAAGGAGTAGGCATCATTAATACTGCCACCCTTTCCCACTGCCAAATTCCTATACCCACTCCTTTCTCACAGCCAGATCAGGGCTGCGCCAGGTCCCCTTCTCCCCACACGGCTGAACTGGCTGAGTGAGGACTGGGCAATGCCCCTTCTCCCCTGGGTTGGGGCCTGGCTGTGCTCACTTCCCCTCACATGGCTAGATAGGAATTAGGCTGCCCACTGCTCCATCCACACAGCTGGATTGGGCCCCAAAGTGCCAGCCCTGGGCTCCAAAGAAGGGCCACCAGCTGGATCCAGCCTGCAGAGGGGCTGGGCATTGCCCATCCGGCCCTCTAGGGAAAAAGGTTGAGCACCACTGTTACAGATTAACTAACCTAAAGCAGACAGGTGGTAGGTAGGTGAGATAGCTATAGATACAGAACAGGTTTTTGTGAGCTGAAGTTCACTTCACATCCCAAGGAGCAACAGGAGCAACTACATTGTGCCTGGTAAAAAAAATGCATGTATGACATCAGGGCAACCAGGTGACCCTCCCTGTTGCCCAGCTTGCAGATGCCCCGTAGCCACAGACCAAGTGGGGGGGAAAGCAAAGGTCCCTCTGGAAGTGACCAGGCAGGTCCCGGGGAGAGCCTGGGACGCACTGATGCCACATGCACACAGGTGCTACACAAACAGGCCCTACACATGTACACGCCCGACACACATGCTACGCTGCACACACACACTGTCCTGCCGACCGCGGGTGCAGCGGGGAGGCAGCTGCTCCCGGCCCCCGAGCAGCTCCGGACGCCCCCGAGAGCCAGGTCAGCACGGGGCAGCACCCCCGGCGGATCGCGGACACCGGCTCCACCGGGAGGAGGGGACGAGCAGGCAAGCAGGGGGCCCCGGCCGACCCCCCGCCCAAGTTACCCCGCGGTGCGGAGCCAAGGAGCCACACACCCGCTGCTGGCGCCAGGAGGAGCCCGGGTTAAAGGCCGGGCGTCGCGGCCGGGCTGCGCATTGGCGGCAGCAGATTCCGCACCCGGCCAGTCCCTGTCCCCGCCCCTGCCCTGATCCGTGCCTGGATTACTTCCCCCCAGCGCCCCAGCCGCCACGCCACGAGCCAGCCCGAAGCCGCTGGGAGCCGGCGGCTGGCGAGGCGGCGGCGTGTGGAAAGTGCGGCGGCGGATGCAAACAAACAGCGGCGATGGCGCCGGCGGCGCGGTGGCGGCGGGGCGCGCGGC
>NW_017728947.1:43145789-43213027 GCF_001723895.1 Crocodylus porosus
TTTGTACCTTCGACTAAGTGAAGTGTATATGTGTTGTGTGTGTGTGTGTGTGTGTATGTATGTATATATGTATACACAGACACACGTGTATATATGGCACAAACTTTTGCTGGCTGAAGCTCACATTTTCTTCCAAACAGGGTGAGCTCTTAGGCCCTGTGGTCCTTACTGCTTCTGGGGAGATGTCATAAGTTTCCTTACTTTTGTATTGTTTTGTATTTTTAGTCCTAATCCGTTTTGCTTCCTAGTTATGACTTGGGTGTTCAATCCTTTTAGCAGTTAAGGCAAAGGACACTGTTCTGTTCTGCTGGTGGGGATGGCAAAATTATCGCTGAAGTTAGTGGGAGTGGGAGCAGGCCCCATATCCTGGTCTGGCTGAAAAGGAACATACTGTACTTAGGAAAAGACTACAGCGCCCTGGCCCAAGAAGAACAAGATGAGTCAGGAACAGGTAGCACAAGCAAGTCGTCCCTGATCGACCTGATTTTCTTCTATGATCAAGTGACAGGCCCTGTGGATGTGGAGAGAGGAGTGCATGTGAAATACTTTGACGTTAGCAGGGCTTTTGATGCTGTCTCTCACAACACTGTTATTAGCAAGCTAAGGAAATACACCTAGACAAAAGTATTGTCAGGTGGATACATAACTGGTTAGATCATCATACTCAACCAATAGTCATTGGTGGTTCAATGTCTAGTTAGATGGGTAGCAAGTGGGGTCCCCCCCAGAGGTCTGTCCTGGGTCTGGTATTATTTAATATCTTCACTAATGATTTAGATAATGGGATCAAGTGTACAATTAGCTAATTTGTGGACAACACCAAGTTGGGTGATAAGACTAGATCCAGAATGACCTGGATAGACTAGAAAAACAGTGTGCAATCAATGAGATGAGATTCAACAAGGACAAGTGCAAAGTCCTGCACTTGGGATGGAATAATTGCATATATAAATACAGACTGGGGGGGATGACTGCCTAGGCTGCAGTACAGCAGAGAAGAACCTGGGGGTTACAGTAGTAGACCATAAGCTGAATATGAGCCAACAGTGTGCTCTTGTAGCAACCCTCCCCCCCTTACAGCATCCTGGGTTGTATTAACAAGGAGTGTCTGCTGCAAGTTAAGGGAAGTGATTCTTCTACTCTGTTCAGCACTAGTGAGGCCTCACCTGGAGTACTGTGTCCAGTTTTGGGCCCCACACTTCAAGAAGGACTGGACAGTCAAGTACAGATCAACAAAAATGATCAGGGGCCTGGAAGACAAGTTATATGAAGACATAGTTATTTAGTCTGGAGAAGAGAAGCCTGAGGGAGGTTTTGATAATAGTCTTTAATACATAAAGGACAATTGGCGAGAGGATGGAAATGGGCTTTTCTCTATGTCTATAGGGGACAGGACTAGGAGCACTAGTCTCAAGCTTCAGCAGGGGGGATTTAAGTTGTATATAAGGAGGAATTTCTGATTATGAGGGTGGTCAGGCATTGGAATAGGCTACTTAGAGAAATTGTAAACTCTCCATCCTAGCAAACATTTGAGAACTTGTTGGACAAGCACTTAGCTGGGATGGTTTAGTCAAGAGTGATCCTGTCTTGAGCATGGGGCTGGACTAGAGGATTTTGTGAGGTCCCTTCCAGCCCTACATTCCTATGATCACCTCATTGTAATGTTCAGAACCTGGCTGCCTGGGTTTAGCCATATAGAAAGAAACTTGATGAATTGCTGCTTTATCTGAAAATTTGTTTAATCTAGGGTTTTTCCAGAATGCTGCTTCTGTGGCCTGGGCTGGAGAAACCCTCCTTTTCCTGGGGTGAAAGGAGATATTCAGTTAGGCCACACTTTTATTGAAGGGTGGAAATACTGTTGGATGCTTTCCATTTGTTTAAGTGGTTACAAAATGATTTGCCTTAAAACATCAAGCTTGACATGACAAAGATTAGTCAGATGTGTGGTATTTGAAAGTCACATGGGAGGCTTGAGAGCATGGTTGGAGCTTGGAGATGTAGGTGTTGAAGATTTACTTATACAAACATTTAGTACTCATGGGAAAGAGCTGTCTTTTTCTTGTAATAACAGCTCTTCTCTCTTCCCATGCCTTGAGGATGTCCTTTTCTTACCTGACATAAATGTGAATGGTGGTATATATAGCAAGGGCATGAATGTATTCAAGGGAATTAAATACTAGGGAGACACAGGATATATCTACACATGCAAATAATCTAGGAACAGTTTACTTTAGAACAGGGGTGGGCAGCTGTTATGAGCGGAGGACTGCTTAAGAAGGTTTGGTGGGCTGTCGAGGGTTGCATGTGTAGTCCCGTCCCTTGACAGCTGCTCTGCCCCATGGTCACCAGCTTGGGGCTGGAAGTCCTACCCCTAACCCCCTGACCTTTGCCCCTGGGAGTCCCTCCCCACAGAAATACTTCTTTTGGGAGTGAGGCTGCCATTTTAGAACCAGAAATGAACCTAATTATACATTAAAAGTCAAACCTACTATAACATATTTTAATTTTATTACAGAAAATGTTTTGTCATGATTTGTTTGCATAGTTATATAGAGAGGTGATAGCATAACTAAAAAATAAATTCTTAGTCTTGTATATTGTGGGAGGGGTGCTGGGGTATGTGTATGTGGTGGTGTGTGTGTATGGTGGAGTATTGGGGGGGTGTATGGTAGGGTGTGGGGGGGTATGGTGGGGTGTGTGGGGGAGCATAGGGTATGCTGGGGGTTATGTATATATGAGGG
Source organism: Crocodylus porosus (assembly GCF_001723895.1). NCBI lineage: Eukaryota > Metazoa > Chordata > Crocodylia > Crocodylidae > Crocodylus > Crocodylus porosus. The sequence goes on from NW_017728947.1 coordinate 43,148,531, forward strand.
GTTGTGGGGACAGGGTGCAGGTGTGTGGTGTTTATGGGGTGTGAGGGAGGGTGGGGAGGTGTGGGGACCCCCCCATGCGCAGCAGCAGGTGAGTGTGCTCATGCCTGGTGGGGCACAGCTCTGGACAGCACTGCACATGGTAGTGAGAGGTTCAAGCTCTGTTGGGCAGTCTGTATCTCTGGCACTCCATACACTCACCTGGCACGAGGGGAAAGCCATGCACACTGGAACTGGCTGCCTTCCCCGCCCCTTCTCTCTCCTGCCATGCAGCCCTGGCAGGGAAGGCAGCCAGCTCCAATACGTGGGGCTTCCCTCCCATGCCATGTGAGTGCGGGGGTGATGCATGCGTGGCAGGGAGTGTTGGTAATACAGACTCGCCGGCGGTGGCTGCAACACTGGCCAGAACTGTGCCCCACCAAGCACCAGTGCCCCAAGCGTCCCCACCTGCTGCTGCTGCCACCGTCTGCCAGGGCTACATGCCTTCAGAGGGACTTTGGGGCTCTACACTGCCACTGCCCCCTGGGTGCGGGCTCTGCATTGCCGCCAGCCCCAAGCCCACACGCTGTGCTCCCACTGAACTACAGCTCAGCCTCTGCCACTTCCCTACATGCTACCCAGTGCCAGCAGGAGACTGGGAAAGCGGAACAGGTCCCTGGGAGCTGCAGCAGTGGCAGCAGCAGCCCCATTCAGAAACTCTGTGCTCATGAACAACACGTGCCCCCAGCGGCTGGGAGGGCACAGCGGCAGCAGGAACACAGCGGCAATGGCAGGAGCATGGCGGTGGTAAGCCGGAGCTCCCGCACATGCCACCGGCACTGTTGGCAGCGGATTGGGGGGGCGTGAAGGGAGGTGAGGGGGCCAGCACTGACCGGGGTCAGGTGACCACACACAGACGCCACTGGCAGTGTCTGAAGCAGCCAGCAGGGATCACTGACCACCCACAGATGTCTCTGGCAGTGTCAGTGGCAGGCAAGGGGGGAGAGTGGCAAGCAGCTGCAGGGGGTGCACCACCACGCTTGGAGTGCACGTGCAACCATGTTCACCCCCTGTGTGTTGCCCCTTTGTATGCTGGCCGGGCTGGGCCCATCTGCCCACGAGGATGGGAGTGAGGTGCAATAGGGTGTGTTTGGGGGAGTGTGTACTTGTGTGTGTACCCTTGTGGTTGGAAGGGCTGGATGGGGCACAATTTGTTGGTAGGTGCCATGGGACAGATGAAAATGCCTGGCGGGCCAGATTCAGTCCATGTGCTGTATTTTGCCCAACTGTGTTTTAGGGTAAACTTTTTAAAATTAAACTGCCCTGGGCACACATCTACATGTGCAGACATCTCCTAGCAGCAGACTGTCCTGTTCCCTGCAGCTCTGCACCAGGCCCCTGCAACTCTCTCCTGGCAGGGGCTAGAGCATAGCTCCCTTCCCCCTGGAGCTGCCTGCTACCAGGGTGTGGGCTCCCCTATGGAGCCTGGGTGGGGACTATGGGAGCCTGGGTGGGGAAAATGTCTTCCTGACCTGTCAGCAGGGAGCTTCCAGCCCCTGCTCCATGACTCCAGGGCTGGTAGATCCTTATCTCCAAACACTGACCAGTCATTTGCAGATAAAAGTACATGGTGTTAGCATGTGACATCATTGCTGCACATATTGGGTTGACAGAACTGCAGAGCTGGTGCTGTGAGAGAAGGGCTGCGACTGTGGAACAGGGGCTGTGAGCTCCCTGCTGCCAAGGCAGCGGGACATTGTCCCTCCCAGGCTCCAGTGGCAGAGCCTGTCCTGGCAGCAGGAAGCTCCCAAGGGCAGGAAGCAATGTCAAGTAAGTAATCTCGTAAGTGTAGACGGTGATGCTTACTGTGCAGTAATTAGCTCTAATCTCAAGTAAAGTGTCTCATGTAGATGCACCCAGTGTGTTGCTGTTATACAGCAGTGCTGGCTAAAGGATGTTTTAGAGGAAGCTGGTAGTAGAGACCTACATGCATTTAATTTTTAACCTCATTAGCCATAGTAATACTCAGAATCCACCAGGCTTTTCCACTCACTTTGTTTACTAGATACTTGCCTCAGTTATAAACAAGACTTTATGCTGCCCTAAGCAAGTACAGCAGTCCTACCTGTGGTCACCCATACTGAGACAGATTACAGGTATTAGTGTGCAGCCAGACCACTTGGATCAGGATGGTGTGGCTTGCTGAGAAGTGTAGTATCCCCAGGTTCTGGGAGCAATCTAATATTATAAAAACCTTTGTCTGTCTGTCTGTAATGGTTTATTTGCACTCTGATTGGCTGCTGAAATAACCAATCAGAGTGCAAGCAGTTGGACAGGAGGTGGTAGCCGTGCCGCCATGACGGTGGCAGCAGCGCTGGCCTCACCCCCCTGTGGCCTGAGGTGACAGTGGCGATGGACCTGTCGGGGGGCAAGGCCCGGGTCGTAGTCCTGGCCCAAAACAGTGGGGGAGGGAATCGCCCCGGCCTGAAGTGGCGAGGGGGAGGGGAGGAGTGGAACAGACCTGGCCCCAGCCTGAAGCAGCGGGGGCAATTGGCCGCGGCCCCGGCCGTGGTCCAAAGTGGCAGGGGAGAGGCAGGGAGCAGCCCTGGCCCAAGGAGTGGGGCAGATGCAGGCCTGTGTGGTGTCCTGTCCCGTCCATGTCCACCCCCCCCCCCGTCATTCTTGATGGGCAATTTGCTAGTATTAAAGAGAAAACTTTTGCTTTCTGTCCATTGGTCACAATTTTCAGGCATTTATCAAATTACTAATATATCCCCAGTTGAACAGTTTAATTGCCCATGAAATGTATATGGAAAAATGTTTAGAGGCCAAAGTATTGGGTGGGTCCTAGCATTTTACTGCTACTTATCTTTTTAGTTCTCTCACCAGAGAATGAAGGTGTGAAGCTTCTACCTAAATTCTTTAGTTTAATCTTTTTGTATTTGGAGTGGGAGGGATGTGAATTACCACAGTTGTATGAACTTGAATATTGCAAGGAGGACAGACCAGTCATTTGCAGATAAAAGTACATAGTGTTAGCATGTGACACATCATTGCTGCACATATTGGGTTGAAAGATAGTAAAGTAATTGAAAGTTAAGGGAGCGGGGAAAGCATCTGCTGGAGCAAGAGGCTATTGCTAATCTGAGAACATCCTTTTTGAAACTGCTACTTATTCAGAATAATTAAATTACAGGTTGTGAACCTGGAGTCATAAAGGCATATGACATTATTTTATTCCTTATTAATACTGTTTGCAGTAGTCCCCTAGGCAGGATAAACTAAAAATAGCAGAAGTCAGAGAAAGTATGAACCTATAAAACAACTACACTGAGAAACAGTATGGAAATCTATTGCTGTGAACAGGCTATTTCAGCAAGGTGAAACTGGGTGGGAACTAATGAAATGTTGTCAGTTACTTGATGTAAGCACAGGAGTTGAATCTGTACTGAAATACCTCTCTATTTATATCTCTCTCTATCTGGTAATGGGGTTAAAGCAAATAGTTTGTACTATTTGTAGCTCTTCTTAAAACCATCTTAAAAACCTTTTTCTCAACAGAGGTTGCAAAAATGTTAGAGCCTAGTTGAAATATTGACATTTCCAGATACAGAGTCAAAGAGATTCTGATTCAGTCAGTGCTAAGCTACAAATTCCTCAGTCCTGTGCTTCAGAGCAGGTGCTCTGCACTGCTTTGGCTGAATTTCTTTTAGCAAACACCTCCTGCTTTCTGTTCAATTAGTAGAGTACTGTGAGAAGAAAGTAGGTGACTGAACATGATTGTGCATTCATAGATAATATGCCTGTGTACCCTGTGAATGCTGTATTGCTGGGACTAAGGTCTTTTTTTTTTTTTACATGGGGAAAGTTCTACCTGAATAATTAGTGCTCTACTATTATAGTGCTCTGCATGGATGTATTTATTAAGTATGCAAGTGACTTCTTTTCAGTTTAGCTCATTTTCACCAGCAGTATAAACTAACCTAGAAGAAGTGCCCCCCCTTTATTAGAATTAGAATCAATATGGGCATAACTGCATCTTTTTTTTAAATTCACAAATTAGGTTCACGTCCTGTGTAGACAAGGCCTCACTCTAAATAGGGATTGTATTTTGTTGGGTTGACAACAAAACCCATATGTACTGCGGCTCCTGTTCATAGTCAGATTTAATATGACCTTTGATAAACAATCATGTCAGTACTTGCCTTATGCAAATGACGATGATGCTTCACCACTGCCCAAACTGTGTAACAGGAGAATGGGCCTCTGCTTCTATTTGTTTTCAAAACCGTTTTTGAGGATGAATCTTAGGCTAAAAAACCACCAAAATAATCTGTTAAATATTTATTTAAAAAAACACTTACTATATATGGTGTTGGGGGAGGAGGAGAAGAGAGGCTGGTTGGGAGGCCCTTATTTCTTGTTGCCTAATACTTTTCAACAAAAGTTTTTTGGAGATCTTTTCTGCCAGTTCCCTGGGTTATCCAGGCCCTAAGCTACTGCAGCACTCTGGTTGAGAATAGCTGACTTACAATAAAGGTGGGCTTCTAAAATTGTCATCCTGTATCAATCACACATTTGGGGAGCTAGGTGGGAGCAACCTTGGCTGGTAGGGGGCCCTGTGGCCAGCTTGTCAGTCTAGGACTGCTCCAACCCAGCTCAAGTTGCTGCAGAGGGGCTGGGTGGGGCACAAGGGTGCTTCAGTGTGGGGCTAGCTGGCAGGTGGTCCCTACACTGAAGCACCCTCATGCCGCAGCCAGCCCCGTCTGCATCTGCACATGCATTGTGCCAGAGTAAATAATGCTACTTGTGTCTGGCAGTCCTGTCCCATGATGCAGTTAATTAATGTACTCCATCCTAATAGCACCATACATGTCAATGGTGAAATTTTACTGCGGAACAAATTAGTCAACTCCACACTAAACATCTCATGTAGATGTACCCTCTGTGTTCTAATTTCTGCCTAATTTCTCCTGTACCAGCCCGAAAGAACGAAAGGTCTGGCCACTGGGTTAATCATTTCCAACTTCTCGTTCTCTTTTCTGGATTTAGCATTAAGTTGCTTCCATTGTTTACTTTCACATGAGATGATGTAATATAAGAGCAATGTTTTACTTCATGGGGGTTAGAAATACGAACTAGGACATTGGAACAAAATGGAGTATCTGGCCTTCCCCGATATCTGGTCATTCACTAGACAGTGTCCTTTCTTCTGAATCACTGTTGACCCAATTGCCCAGCACAGTTTTGTGTAGCATGGTACTGCTAGAAGTGGCCTCTTTTTTATTATTGCTTGTAAAATCCATCTAAAACCAGTATGAGCTACTTATTAGTCAGTTGAGATCGAAAACAATTCTTCTAGCCACATGTCATCATTAATGATCATATAGGACTTTTCATGTGAACAGGATTATTTATCCTTCTTTATGGTTAATTTTTGTAATTACATTTCTTCCCTCCTCTCCTCCCTCCCTCCTCCCTACATTTTTAGTCAGGTATTTTACGCTTGTGGATATAATAGTTCAGGCGGTTTTGCTTTGTACTCCTAAAATAACACAACTAACCCACCCCTGCATTTCAGTGATAGGCAGAATCCATAAATTTGTCTGACAGGTTATTGTTGAATAAAAGGTGCAGGAACGTAAACTACTCTTAAGCAGCAGCAGTAGTAATAATGCTTTGCACTTTTATGCTTTTCAGAGGTGCTGACTAGTCGTAAGACTTTGCTCCTGCCGCTGCCTCTTCCTTATATGTGTTGGTCCCAGTTTGCAGGTAGAGAAGCTAAGATGCAGAGAGTAATTTACGCGACATCATAACATTAATTAGAAGTCTCACCCACCTGGCTTCCAGCCCTGTGCTGACTACATTCCATTATTAATGGTAGCTTGGCTTCCAATAATTTTTATTATGATTGTGAGATCATGCTACGTATCTACAAGGAAGCTATATGTTGTATTACCGTAAAGAGCAAGGGACTTAAAATTTGTGGGGTTCTGTTCTTACCTTGATTAAATGTATCTGACAACTGGTACTTAAACTTGTATCCTGAAGAACAATAGCAGTGGAGCCATTTAAAGCATGGAACCATAACTTGTATTGTATTGGAAGCTGTGCCTGTCAAAGCAAGTGGCCAGTAGTGTAGCCAGACCCCCATTGTCTCTAGAGGCAGAGCAACTATATTACATATGCTGAATTCCTACTAAAAGTGGAGTTGTTGTATTGCAGACCTGGTTTCTTACTTTATTCCTACCAGCCTTTCAGCTTAAAGGGTATGCGCTCTGAATGTATTTAATCCAACCTTTGTTATGATTGAGCAGGCTCAGTACAGGTTCAGGAATGGGGTCTTTAGTAAGCTGTCAGAAGAGTCAGGGGACTTGTAACTGTTCTAATTTTAATCTTCCTCTGGGATCCTTTCTCTCTTTGTACTCTTTGCATTGGCCAGATATATTAATCATGTGAATTTAACCCCCACAAGTCCTCTGAATGTCAGAAGTTAGGCAGAATATGTCCTCTATTGAGTTGGGGGCGTTTTTTAATTCTTTTAAGTTGGCCTTTCATTGCCCAAAGCTTTGAGGCTGCGGCTTTAAATCATGAAATCCAAGTAAAAAATTGTGTGACAGTTTCATTTCCCTGCCTGTATTACATTTCAGATTTCTGTATGCAATGGACACTGATCTCAGCTCCCAAGACAGGAAGGACCTGGACAAATTCATCAAATTTTTTGCTTTGAAGGTAGTATTTTTCTTGTTATTGGAATGTGGCCAACACCTTCCAGTCTGTATTTGCCTTCATTGGTAGTGAAGGGAAAAAAACAACAACTCCCTATGGCTAGGCTGACAGGCTTGTATGTCTGTTATTAATCAAAGTGAAAAGAGCTGAAGGTAAATGAAAAAGGAGGATTCTATTTTTACATGATTATAAGTTAAAGGACTGTTTCCAACAGCCTGTCCCACATGAAAACCCAGCTGCAGCCACTGCATGACCCTCCTAATTCTATGCCACTTTCTGTATATGAGATCGACAAATATTGCCTTCCTCAAATAACACAAACAGCTTAACTTCAGTAACATTTAATGAGTATTTCTTGTTCAGTCCTGACTTGCTATCCAGCTAAGTTCTTCTGTTGCATCCAAGCCTATAATACTAGAATGCCTTTTATTATACACACTTTGATAACTAAAAACAAAGCCCCTTTATTACAAATAGTTCCTATCCTGATTAGCTAAGTAGGTAGCTAGATAGTATAATGATGAGCGTGCTATAAATGCACTGCTGGATAGATTCAGCCCTTGATCACCTCTGTGTATCTCCGTCTTCAGGCTGAGGTTCTATAGACTTTGGTGGTACTGAATCAAATGCTACATCCCTGGATTATAAAATGTGTCTGGCAAACAGGGTCTGCTTAAATCACACAACTGTCTGAAACACGTTTACGTACTATTGCTTAGAGAAGAGGTAGTTAGTCATGTTAATCTGATGTCAGGCAGAAGGCAAGGCAGAGTGGCATCTTGTAGACTAATTTAGAGAAGCATAGGCTTTCACAAGCAACATGTTGCTTCATGAGATGCTAGTGCTGTTGCTTTCAAGAGCTTATCCCTCTTTGAATTAGTTTATAAGGCACCACTCTGCCCTGCCTACTATTGCTTATAACACCTCAGGTGATTAAATGAGTGAGACTAGCAGAGGCCACTCAGTTGAGTTCTAAACTCTGCTTAACTTTTCCAGCAGTAAGCCTGTTTCAGTTTTTTTCAGCTGCTCCTGAACTGGTCTAGGATCCAGAATGGTAGAAATCTGTGAACTTCCTCTGCTTTCTCTTTCAGACTGTACAAGTGATTGTCCAGGCCCGACTTGGAGAGAAAATCTGTACTCGATCATCCTCTTCACCAACAGGCTCTGACTGGGTAAAGTTAAGCTCTATACAAGAGTGTCATAGCTCTGTCATCTCTTTTGAGAATACAGGAGATATTTTCCTATACACTATAAAAACAATCTGTCGAATAATGTTAATTTTCTTTGCATCTCAGTGGGTATGTCTACATGTACAATTCATGCGACTGAATATACTCTGGCTCAATTTGAGCCAGAGTAAACTAATCCCAACGTCACTATCTACACGTGTGTTTTAAACCCAGTAATTTACTGTGCCTCTGGGTACCATGTGTATCTGATGGGACTATCTGGCAGTGCAGTAAATTAGTCTACTGCACCCTAATTACCATGCATGTATAGATGGTGATGCTTTAATGCGGAGAAAATTAGTCTGATGGGCCCAGTATATACACTGTGGGCCAAATAGAGGAGAGTTATATGATACTCATCAGCAACTCCTATCATATGCTCAGGCACATTTTCATTTTTTAGAGGATGATCTCATTAGTGCTTTTCAGTCAGTTTTCTGACTGACTCAGAACCTGAATCAGTGATTCTGACTCAGACTGATCTAATTGCTAAGCTTCAAAGGGGAATAATGAGCAACAGGCCTTTGGGAATGTGAGGAGAAAGGAGTGTTTTGTCTTGGTCCCACTGTACAGAAAAAGGATTCCAGGCACAAGTGAGCATAAATAAATGAAAATCTGGACCAATCTTGGATTTTGTCCATTCTACAAACATTGCAGAGGGTCTGACTCTAGTCTGTTGAGAAGTGGGTTACAAATCTCTTTGTAGCATGTGCCTCTACTGGTTTTCTAAAAGAAGCTGAAAAATAAAAATCTGCCATTTCATTTTTGCAGTTCAACTTGGCAATCAAAGATATACCAGAAGTTACTCATGAAGCAAAGAAAGCCTTGGCAGGACAACTACCTGCTGTTGGACGGTCAATGTGTGTGGAGATCTCTCTCAAAACCTCAGAGGTAAATGCTGAGTCGGATAGAATTCCCACCCGCTCACTTAAGGAATAAGTCACCAATCTAAGCTTTAGGCCCAGAACCTATTCCACTTCCAAGATGTAAGCATGGGAATTGCAGCCTTTAGGCATCCAAGTCACTATATATGATATTAGGTCTGTGCTGTACCCCACCCCACCATTCAGTAACTGTAAAACATAGATTCATTATGTGTCTCTGTTCTGGTTTAGAACAATGGTGCTCTACCTTTTGCCCTGGCAGGCTGGATGGGCAGTCCCTGGTTTGACTGGGCTGTGTGGTGATTCCAGTTCAGCCGCTTGGGCTGGTGTGGTGGGCACCATCCAGCCACCCAGAGTAGGTAGAGGGCAACTCAGTCTGCACCCAGCCACACAAGTGGGCAGGGGCATGGGTAAGGGTTGTGACCTAGCCCTGCTGGGGGTGGGGGAAGCAGGTGGGGAAGGGGGCTTCTCCTGGCTGACTGGGGTAGCAGGGAGGAGCATGGTCCAGCTGAAGCCTGGATCGTCGGGGGAAAGGGGACTCAGCCTGGTTCCAACTGGGTGTGCAGGGCTTGGGGTTTGGGAATTTGACAGGAGGGAATGTGACCTTATTAATGGCCACCGCTCCGCCGCCACCAAATTTCCAGACCCATGGCATGTCCAGCAGGCTGGATGTGATGACTCTGCAGGATACATTTGGCCTGCAGACTAGAGGTTGAATGATTGAACCCTGGCCTAGAATGATTCCTTGGCAGCTAGTCTTGAGCTACCACACATGTTCAGAAGTGAAACAGAAGCTACCTAGATGTCTGATTCCTACCACAGTTCTGTGATCCATTTCCATCTGGAAAGTACAGAATTTCTTCATTAAACAGAGGAAAAACCACACCAAGCATCTGTAGCTGAGATCAAGCATGCAGCTCAACAGAACATGCAACTCTCTTCCACTAGTCCACTTGCCCAGGCAATGGGAGGCATGGATACTAGACGCTACCAAATATTGGTTTTAATCCACATCTCCCATTCCTCAGGAAAGTGGTCCAACAACCAGACTATGGGCTAGGCAAGGCTAAGAGCATCCTCCATCCTGCCACTGAGTTACTAGGAGTCACGAGGCCAGAAATTAAAAAATATAAGATACAGCCTCACTCTGTACCCCAGTGATGAGGACTTTCTGCTAGAATGGAGAGAATCCTGGGTTCCAGCCCTTGCTCGCATGGCTTTTTATGCTCCCAGTGCTGTTTATGCATTTTAGCTCTACACCTTCCAGGGCAGAATAGGAGTAAGCTCTAGAGGCACATAAAGCTGCTTATAGAAAAAATAGGAGAGCTTTGCAGTCCTCAAGGAGAAACAAAATCAGCCTCTGAAGGCAAGACTTGCAGGGCTTTTTTGGGGTATTTTGTTTTGGCAAGCAGTTGCTAAGGCTTTAGCAGGCAGAGTAGGATCTGGGCCAAGATTATGTTAAAAAAAAAAAATGCATCCAGTCCTGCAGTATACTAATGTACCAGTGAAACTGTGAACATACGAAAAAAGAAAGATTTTTTCACTGCAAATCACTGAAGCCAAACACTTAAGACTAGGAGCACTGCAAAATTGGCTTAGCTCCCAACATGAGTGAATAAGCTATCCTGAGGTAGGGAGGTACATGGTGTAATCTACATCCTGCTTTATATAGAGTGTCTCTATTCTGCAGCAGGACTGCTGAGTCCAGCTTCTGTTAACCCATGTACACGAAGAGGAAATAGTGACCCATCTGTTTACAAAGACTTAGGAGCCAACAAATACTTCCTCTAAGAACAGTGGTACTCAACCTCGTTAGATTCAAGGCAGCCCTCAGAAAATGCCATCATGTAGTTTTTCAATAATTTTTGACTACAGAAAAATCACTGAGTAATTCTTCTGTTGCATAGAACTCAGAAAGATCACAACAGGTTGGCATGTTTTTGAGACTTTGGGTTCCCTAGTTTTATCTTGTGAATCATGTGTATGTGTTTGCACACTGAATAGCACTAATATTGCACGGCATCCTGCAGCATCCTTAAAACTCTCTCAGAACCCTGGTTGAGAATCACTGTCTTAAAGATGTGGTATTGCTCATTATTAATGTGTTGTGAAGATGTCTTCTTATTTTGAATTAATTGCATTACTGATCCTTTGTCTGATGCAGGGAGATTCCATGGGGTTGGAAATCTGGTGTCTAGAAATGAATGAAAAGTAAGTTCATTCTGAATATTTTCTTTTTTCTCCTTAAAATAAATGAAACAAGCAAATCTTTTTACCGGCAGGGGACGTGACCTACAATTGGAGGCACTAAGGGATAGAGATCAACAACATTCCAAAATGTTGTCAAGTGTAGATCAGACAGCATTCTAGATGGATTTGCGTAAGGGGCCTTTGGCCTGCAACTGGTGCTGGCAAGGCTCTGCTGCAGTTTGCTATTCTGTTTGGCATCCTGACATGTACTTTATAGTCAGCAGCAGTATGGAGAGAGCTGGGTGGGAAACTATGGGGAAAGAACAGAAAGATGAAATGTTCAACAAAGTGCAGAGAAAACTAATAAGCCTTTTAGGGTACTGGAATTATGTCCCCTACACTGATTCTCAGGCTTTGCTAATCCTTTGGTGTTGAATTAGCTGGTGTCCAACCCAGCTTTCGTGCTTTCCATCAGTTGAACAGATGGGGAGAATGCCACTGACTTGTATTTTCCATTGTTTCTCCCAGCCTGTCTGAAACTGAAAGGTAAGAATTGCCTGATCTTGTTAGACTAGTGGTCTTTCAAGTCAGGTATATCTCCCTTTGTACTTCAGAGGCAAACACTTCCCCTGTACACAATGCAAATGTTGAGTTGTGTGTGTCGGGGAAAAGGACCTAGAAATTAATTTGTTTGTGATCCTGTCTTACAATCCATATATGCCGTTACATACGAGATTCAGTTACCAGCAGCTACAAGTGTTAAGAATCTTCCTGAAGTCAGTCCTTTCCAGTACAAGATTCTTTGGCCTCCTACAGAATCCACTGTTGCAGAAGGCCAAAGAATAACTACTTACTGTGTACACTGGACTGGAGCAAGACTCTTTGCTGGCCCAGCCACGTTTGCCATCATGAAAATGTATTTATGCTCCTGTCACTGTAAGTGTCAGGCCACTGGCCTGACCCCTTTCAGTGTACACTTATACTCTTTGGCTAGGAAGAATAAACTAACTGGATCTGTATACTTTCCAGGTGTGACAAAGAAATCAAAGTTTCTTACACTGTGTACAACAGACTGTCTCTACTTCTGAAGTCTTTGCTTGCTATTACCCGGGTAACTCCAGCCTACAGACTCTCCAGGAAACAGGGCCATGAATATGTAATACTGTACAGGTAATCTGGACTCTTAAAATTTCATTTTTGGAACTAAACCAGTAGGGAAACTTCAGGCACAGGCAGTACAACTACCCACTTGGAATTTGGTCATAACACATGCAGTCCTAGTAGAAAGTTCTAATAAATTACTGGTTATCTGAAACAGTTATGACATCAGTGTTATAGCTCATTTGTAAGACAGCACTGTTACACCCATTGCTAACCCTTCCCTGAGAGAGCGGGGATCTGGTTTTAAATAAGTATGTCCATGCATGCCTGACTTGTGAACATAATGATGTTCGTACTGCATGTGCAACTGAACAGTTAGATGCATTATTAGTCATTTGGCAGAGTTAACAAAAATATGTAAATTAACAATAAGTGTGTGTTTGAATTGAATGCAAGTGCATGAATACTTTCGCTTGCGTACAGGTTAAGAATATAGTCCCTGAGGAGGGACACTATGAATCTTCAGTGCTACTTCCTGCAACTCATAGGGTTTTCTTGTAGTGTCCTATCCTAATAATTGAGCGCCATCCTATTTAATTTGTGAGGTCTAGTGGGCTGAGAGCTTGAGGCTGGGTGATTGCCAGCCCTAACACTTTTACCTTTGGCCTCAGGAAGTCTATTTGTGTAAAGAACAAGGATGATGATATAAAGCTACTGCAAAGTCCCAAGTTCACTGTCATGTTTGACACAGAGGCATGAGGTTTAACAACATTCCCATTCTTGCCCATGCTCCAGGTAATAAATGACTGTTTTAACAGCATTAAGTTATTGTCTTTTTCTAGAAAGACAAGTACTAGTTCTAGGGCTTGGAATAGGCTGCTATCGCTTTCAGGACACCCAACTCATTTCTGAATTTCCCTTTTGCACTGATGTGTGGACTTATCACTAAGATGGCAGTTAGGACTTTAAAACATTCTGTCCAGGCTCCTCTCCCTGATTACAACTCCTGTTGCTATTGTCTCTTCTTTATTTCACATGGCATGTGTCCTTCTTAAGGAGCTAAATAGATCATTTAGTTTGAAGACTCTTTGGAGGTGAGTCTTCTGGCCAGTCTGATCATAACTTGCCACTTGCGATATATGCCTTTCTTAAAGGGAAAGGTAGCTCTAACCCATTCACCCTTTGTGGCTTAAATAAGAAATATAGATTTATTTAGTTTCAAGTCCCTGAATAGATTGGGTGTGATGCATGCTGTTCCTCTCTCCTGTAGGATATACTTCGGGGAAGTGCAGCTGAGCGGCTTGGGAGAAGGTACAGTTGGGTACTATATATAAACTAGCTGGGAGCCCCCTTCCATATTAATAATGGTCTTGTTCATATTTTTCAGTCCTACAGGAAAACTAGGTACATGTTTTCAGGAGCACTTTTTGTATAGATTTCATTTGTAGAAGGTCTTATTACAAAATGATAGTTCTGCTACTTTGACAAAGTTCTGTTATGTTGGTTCACGACTTGAATACCAAATTCAGGTGCCACTTAATGTTCAGAGCCAGCTTAATAGACTGCAGTGCTATTCAGGATTGAAAGGTACCATCAGATGTATACAGGGGCCACCACAGGTCAGGCTAACAGCAAGACAGATGTTATACAACATATTGCTGTTGTTGCGTTCTGTGGGTCTTCAGAGTTCTGAATGGAAGGATTAGTGAAACCAAATATAGGAAAATGCAATCCAGGGATAGGGAAGTAAGACATAGAAGTAATTAACCTCTGTGCCCACTACAGGATACTACTGAAATTGTTAACCATTCTTCTACCCCTGTAGGTTTCCAAACAGTCCGCGTTGGGACAGTGGGTACTCCAGTGGGCACCATCACTTTGTCTTGTGCCTACAGAATCAACCTGGCCTTCATGTCAACACGGTAAGGAAATGTCAGCCCCCCAAAAGCAGCTTCTTATTAAATACTGTTAAACCCCTTCATTCCCTGAGCTTCTTGCACTTTTCCCTAGGTTTTTCCAGGCTAGCTTAGATGGTCCCCCACACTGAATATCCTCCTAGATCTATATGTCTTGTAGACGGGGAGTATCTGGGTCAACCTAAGCCAGACTACAGAATGTCAAATTACTGGTTGAAGCTTGGTGCTCTGGGTCCCCATTGACAGATACTGGGTACCACCAGTAGGAATGCAATAGAAAGGGAAAGCCAGCCTTATCAATAACACCATTTGCTTGTTGCATTGCAGGCAGTTTGAGAGGACCCCACCTATCATGGGGATTATCATTGATCACTTTGTGGACCGTCCCTACCCCAGCTCTTCACCCATGCACCCCTGCAATTACAGGTGAGGAAACACTAAGTGCAATCACAGGCTATAGGTGAAGGCATCACTGTGCCTAAGTGCAATACAGAGCCTTCTCTAACTCCTGATGATTGGAAGGGGGAGGAGGACTGCAGGATCAGGGTCAGTCTTATTAACAGTTGAGCATATGAGGAGCATTTTCCCCATGAGATGTAAAAGCTTAAGTGCAGCTAGTCCCAGAGGATTCATGTTGTCAAAACGTCTTGCTGTAGTACTGGTTTATATGGTCATCAAGATGCAACTTTTTTGTGGCAATGGTGGAATTTTCTGATTATGTTATTGGAAGTAGTGGTGTAGCAGTTGTCTTTACAGGACACCTGGTATAGAACCCATGCATGGAATTTGCCACCTCTCTTGATTCTTGCTATCATGGTTAAATTATGTGCAATGGCACAGTTTAATATGATTGGCAGTGGTTCTGCAAATGCTGCAGCCAATAGTACTGCATAGTGTATCAAAACCTTTTTGGTAAAGAATGAGGAAGCACCTCTTCCTTCTCTAAAGAAAACATCTGGAAAATCCCAAAGTCAGGAGAACTTAGACTGTTTTCCTTAGCCCTGTCAAAGAAAGAGTCAGAACCCCTTCAGAATTCTCCTTTCAACTCCACCCAAATACTCTCAGTCCACCTGCAACTTCTGTATCTCAATACTCTCAGTATTCCTTTGTCTTCTGAACCATTCCCATAGTGAAATGTCTCTCTTTACTGCTGTAGAGCAACTGCTGAGGACAATGTGGCAGTATATCCATCAGTAGAAGACTCTCAGGAAGTGTGCACTACTTCTTTTTCCACTTCCCCTCCATCCCAGGTAAGAGAAAATGGGCTCTTCCCACTCCCAAAGACGCATGGCACAATTCCCTTCAGTGCAACCTGGTACATGTCTTTTGAATTAGCAGCCAGGCAATCCTAACAGCAGTAGGCTGGGTTCAATCTGTATAATTAAAATCTACTATAATATTAAATGCACTGCACAGACATTGCTCCCCACTGTGTGAAACCTAGACAGTTATTAATTCCTGTGGCTATGTGAAGTTTCGGTTGCTGATTCAATTCAGTGAAGAGTTGGTCCGATATGGTGGCCAAATCTCCAAATCGAATCGGAATCCTCCAAATCGATTTGGAGAGATTCAGAAAGATTTGACAATTCAGACATAGACACAGCTTTAAATGTTTTTTCTACATACCTCAAGGTACCAGATGACTTGTGAATGCTGCAGTGCTGGACCAGATGGAGCATCCCACAGGAGCACAGGGGGGTCCCCAGCACGTTCGGGAGCAGACCCGAAGTGGACTAGAAGCACTTCTGCTCCACTTCTGGGTCCACTGGGGAGCATGCTGGGAGGCCCCTCCACACCCCGCCAGCTTGGCGACTGGTGTCTCCTGGGTCTGGGGGGGCACCCAGGGTCCCCCAGTGGCCAATCGCCGAGCTGGGTGGTGTGAGGGGACCCCCAGCGCACTCAGCAGTGAACCAGAAATGCTTCTGGTCCACTTCTGGGTTCACTGCCAAGCATATGGGGGGGCCCCCTGTGCTTCTGTGGGATGCTCCATCTGCCTCAGCATTGCAGCATTCACAAGCTGTGCCTGGTACCTCGAGGTATATAGAAAAAACATTTAAAGTTGCATCTATGGCCAAATTGCTGGTTCTTTGAATTAGCATCAAATCTTCAGATTTGGATTTGGCCGAATCGAATCAGGACAGTGATCCAAATCAATGAATCGAATCACTGTGCCTGATGTGGGTCTGAATCCAAAATGAATACGGTCCATTTTGCACACCCCTACTAATTCCTACAAGACAGTTCTTAATTCCTGCAAAATTCTAGGGGACTGCAGGTAATGATTTATGAAGAAAGATTAAAAGAGCTAGTTGGGCTAGGCAGGAATTGAAGGAAAGTATACTAGTCTACAAATAAAGGCACATCACAAAAAAGGAATGAAGTAAGATGAGGCAAGGCAGTATAAGACAGAAGTAACAAGCTGCAACTAGAGGGGAATGCTTGTGTCAGGAGAACCTTTATCTCATTATTGAGTATTATTGCAGGAAAGGAGTGAAAATCCCATCACCTGGGACATCTAAAATTAGACTAGCAACAGCAGTGAGTACCTGTTAACAAACAGTTCCACGTTAGGTCTCAGGGTGTGAATTCGATATTATGTAATCGGTCTAGAGTTGGTCATTGTCACCCAAAGTATTTTTTCCCCATGAAAAGGCTCTAATTAAAGCTTTCATGGCAAGTTGTAGATATTGAACATTTCCATTTTGATGACATTTAGACAGCATTTCACAGAATCACAAGGTTGGAAGGACCTCTTGGTTCAGATAGTCCAAACCCCTAAACAAATGCTGGTTTTGCTGTTCCCACCCAACTTCATGTATTGACATCTGCATTTTCTAATTAAACAGTTTATAAATGAGGAGAAAATTGTCATGCTTTTACCTGTGCCTTGAACAACAAGAGAGAAAAATACAGAAGGGAATCGTTTTGAACCTTTGCAAAATGGAAATTTTAGTATCTCTTCTCCATTTCTCTTTTCTGTGTGTGATTTCTATAACTGTATCTTAGAGTTTAGTTTTTGTAGAGCTATAAAAGGTCAAGAATGTTCAAGCTAATTGTCAAACCAAACAAGAAGTCCTGAGCAAGTTACGGACAGTTTAAAGGTCTATGCATGCGTGTGTGTGTGTGTGTATGCACATGCACATACTTACGAGTGCATGAATGCGTGGGAGCAAAATATATTTTAAATATTCTGATTTGAATCAGTCTGCCATGGGGTCAATTACTGCCTCAAGGGAATTGGTCCAGTTTAAACCATTAGTGGTTTAATCTGGTAAGTCTAGAGACAAGCCCTTTTCAAGAGGTGCCTCTTGAGATTCACTGGTATTGCGGTGACAGGCATCTGGCAGTAACTAACCAGTCAGCCAGTGCTCATGGTAAGTCTGAGAGAATAAAGTATTTTGTTCTTTGATGTCCAGTACAGGAGGCATACTTATGGCTGAGCGAGCCCAGTTTTCTGCCCAATAAAATACGCTGAACTTGTACATACTGAGGAAATAGCCACTGATTTTTCTTGTAGCCAGACTTGCATAACAACCACAGTGCTAACTAAATATATGCAACCTGATATTTACCCAGAAGGCGCAAAGCTTTCTTGTCACTGAAGTAAAGCTCTCTGAAGTAATCAGTGACTCAATTCATGAAAAATACTAACTTCTAGTATAACAACCCCATGGTTCGTAGTTTACCCCTCACAGTAAGATTAAATATAAAGCTACCCTCCTGGCCAAAGACAGTTATTTGTGGGAAGGGAGAGAAGAAACTCTTTACCCTTACCTAAATTGTATGAATTGACTTAAGGCTCGGCTCATACCCTGAGTTTGGTACATGGAGTAGGCCCCCCATTGAAGTTGTCATACATACGCTGTTCTTACATCCCATTTCCCTATTGATTGGGAAGTGAACCCTAACTACGCGCTGTGGGTCTAGCCCTACCTGTGTTTGTCCAGGGATCGGTGGGGTGGGAAAAGATAAACAAAATCTCCCTTCTTTCTAGCCCCTGGAAAGCATGCCCACCTCCTATAGCATCTTCTTTAGAACATGCTGTGGTTCAGGAAGACCAACCTGACTAGGGGTAGCACTTGGTAATGAGATTGGTGTAATTGTCTTGCTGAGGAGGAGGCACAGGGACTCCCAATGGATGGCTCAGCCCTTTAACATCAGACAGGATTTTTAATGCTAAAGTGCTAAGTCTCGTTCAAGCAACTACTCATATTGCTCAGTTTTGTGTAAAGTGTAATTAGATCATGGTAGAGTCTAGAGGGCTCTGGTAGGGGGGCTGCACAGTCCTGCACAGACATGCTCCCCAAAGCACTAATTATTCTGGAAAACCAGTAACATAAATGGGAGACGGTCACAACATAGACAACTGGTATGTGCTTGGATAAAATTGAGTCTTGACTTTTTCCGACAGCCTGCCTTTGTTAACTAGCCAGTAGTAATACTAATAAGCTGTGGAGCAGAGCCTTTGCTAGTTATTTTATCATAAGTTATCTTGAGATTCTCTAGTGTTAGCTGCATTGGGAGTGGTTACTTGTGGGACACTGGAAAATACTGGGACAAACAAAAGGGATTTGCCAGTACTGAGAAGTTTGTCATACATTAAGTTTTGACTGCTCTAGCCGTAGACTTTTGTCATGAATGTTCAGTTCATCCAACTCTTTTCAGTTCTTCTCTCAAGTCCTTTTCTCTTTCTTCCTTTCCTGTTTCCTCTGTATGTCTGTGTCTGTGCACAGTGTGTTTTTACTGTCACTAAGGCACATTTTCAGACCCCTCCTCCTGTGGTGACGGACACCTTGAACGTCCCTATGATGGGACTGGGCTTTTCACATCAAGTGAGTTCACAACAGAAAAATTATTATATGGCCTGATAGTACTTCAACACACAGTAAGCTGCAAGTTGACTCCTCAGAATATGTATTGAGAAAGAGAAGTCTGTTTGCTATTTCCTAAAAAAGCTGGTCAACCCAAAATGGAATAAGCTCTTTCTGCTTAGATTGGTTTGAAAAATCTGATTCTTTATACCTATTTTTTCTTGAAAAGACTGTTTTAGTATTCTTTCCATTAAAAAAAATTGTATGCAACACTTCCAACCCTAGCACTGAGCAGCAGCCCCACAAAAAGCAACCATTGAACCAACTGAAGGCGAAGGAGAATAGCTATTGCCAAGCTTTCTTAAGAGTCTTGATTGCAGCAAATAAAATCTTCAGATACAGCTCTGTCAAGCTGGCTACAGTCTTGGGAAAGCTGCAGTGTTCTCCACTTCTATGGGATGGGAGGGTTAGCAGACTGTGACGCTGGAGGCCATCTAGCAGAATAAGGACTACTCTTGATAGGCTCTGTATAGCTTACCTTTGTCAGGAGAAAGGTAACTGGAAGAGAAAAGTAAAGGCAAAAGGTAAAAATAAATTGCATGTTGTACCTTCAGAGCATCCTTTGTATTTCAGTACACACGTCAGGGGAAATTCTGGCCTTGCTGAATAAGGTGTTTTCACCTCTAGTTTCAATAAATCTTATCCATGGACTCTTGGAGCCAGGTACTTTTCCACCTGTTAGGTGCTTAAGTGTTGTCCTCTTCCTGTTAGAATCTCTGAAGAACTGTTATCTATTTTTCTAACACACACTTATCTTACTCTCAGAAAGCAGCAAGGAGAAGGAGAACTATGTTGCGCACTATTGCATTAATGGTTTTTCAGAGACTCAAGCAAGATGGAATAGGATTGCATTTAGATGCCTAAATCCACTTAGGCATCTAATAGGTCAACTAGGATCTGGTCTTGAACATCAGGAGATGGTATTTAAATGCTCTTACATGAGGAGCTGTTAGCTCCTTTGGACCTGCATGTCTGATAAGTTTGCTCTTGCTGAAGTGTTAAAATCCAGTCACATAACTTAAAGTCCTACTCAGGTTTTTTTTTTTTTTTTTATTTCTTGTTTGCTACCACATGAGGACTAGGAAGAAAGCCATGTCTGCTCTCTATTTTTGTTTATTTTCTGCATCTCAGAGCATACTGTGTGAAGTCAGGTTTCTCTCATTTGTGTGAGTCTTTCAGACAGCAACATGTGGGAGAGAGCTATGATAAAACAGGAACATTTTATGATGAAACTACAAAATTAGCAAGAGACCTCACGGAGATGAACAACATAAAGCTACATTTTAACTCTTAAAATGTCTAGATTTCTAGATGATAGTGCCTGTGTGTCAATTTGCAGTAGCTGAGATGATAGAGATATTCACAGGTCCTGGTGTGGGGTGGGGAGCATCTTTTTAAGTTGAGGAACTGTCAGATCACTTCAGTGAGGAGCAGCCTGTACTGTTCTCTGGGGATTGTAGGTCTCCACCAGGGAGAATAGCACAGGATGGTACTCATAGCAACATAAGAGTTCCAGGAAGAGGCCTGGTTGTACATCCTCTGGGAAGCTGGAAGAGGCATATTATATATGCATCTAACCTTCTGTGGAAAGAGACCACCTTGTCTCCAGAAAGGACAGAACCAGATGTGTATGTGAGAGTGATCATTTCAGAGTCCAGACCTGGTCTGAACCCCCTCCCCCCTGCTCCTAAGATTGTCTTGGAAGAGTCATGTGGTCCAGAGCTTCTAGTAAAGAGCTCTTTGACATCAGAAAAACAAATGGGTAGTCCCATTGATTCCACTACTTGTGCTTCTGCATAAAGGGAGGGAGGGAGAGAGGGAGGTGAAGTGGCTTGAGGTAGGTTCATCCCTCTGCGAGCTGGCTTTGGGAAGATATCTCCAGTTCCTTAGCTCCAATTCTCTCTTTAGTTAACAACTTGGACATCTTATTTGTTTCCCAGCAGTAGTTGGATTCCCTTAGAGGGGGTGTTCTCCATTCCTGCTACAGATTTCACAGTAAGCTTTTTACCTGCTCAGTGCACAAAAGGAAATTATTTTGAAAAATCTAAATAAATAAGTGACTGCCTTAGTCTCTTCTCCACCGTGCAGTGTAGGCACTGTAACGTAGGCCAGGCCTTCCCTATGCTCCTTTGTGGTCAATCAGCCTCTTCAAGGCTGCTTGCCATCTACTAGATGCCGGTCATATCACAAGGCCAAGCCTGTTTTGTTTCCTTTTGTTATGAGGTGGACTATTAAAGCCAGCTCGGCAGTTGGTATCTAGTGAAAAGTGTTCAAGCCACCTTGTCACCCTATAATTATGTTCTTGTGGCTCAGATTTCTCCTGTTCTTCACTGAGTGATTCTGATAACAATTCAGACTGTGGGACTTTTCCCCCCTTCCCTTCCTCTCTCCTCTTCCTTTTCCCTTTTTTGTTTTTTTGTCTCATTTCTTAGCTTTCCAGTTCTCGTCTTTCCTATCAGCCTGCTGCCCTGGGAGTTGGATCAGCTGACATGGGGTATCCAGTAGTCTTTGCTGGTGGCTTGAATGCTGCACATCCTCATCAGGTACTTGTTGAGGTTGGGAGAATAAATGTCACTGGCATTGTGGCCAATGAGTATGTTGCATACACAGCTAAGAGGGTATTGCATGCATTGGTATCCAGTTAGGTAAAAAATGCCAAGGTAATTAAAGAGAACATGGAGCTAACAGAGGGACCAGAAAGTGGCTCCACAGTGCACTTGGTTTCACTTGAGCTAGAACGTTTAATAACACTTTTTTCCATAGGAATAGAATGGAGAACAGCATGAGGGCCAGAGTTGTCTGCATAGGAAAAAAAGGCATTGAATGCAATGTAGATAGAAACAGCAAGGAAGAGAGACGAGATCTTGTGAAAATCTCCTTCTGCTTGACTTCTCCTTTGGCTCATTGTCTAGTAGTTACTATTTTGTTTTAAAAAGAGTGTAACTAGAGTCTATTCATGACAAGCTGAAAATAACTTATTCCCAGTATAAGACAACACACTCTTGTGTTGTAGCTTACTGCTGAACCACTTGATATTGCTAACTTGCTCATTCTTTTTCACCACAGTTGATTGTTCCAGGGAAGGAGGGTGGGGTGCCCCCAGTTCCTAGCCAGCCACCACATGCTACTCAAGCTGACCAAGAAAGGATGGCAATGTGCACCCCTTTGGATGGAGCCCACTACTCAGCAGCTACTCCTTCCAGTAGGTAGGTCTTGGTAGGCAGTCCAGCATGTTAATAGCTTATCTATTCCTGTATGAAGTAGAAACATTTAAAAATTAACTTTTAGGCATTCAAAAGGCAGTTTTTAAAGTTGGATTTAACTGTGGAATGACCAGCCAGCAACTGTCAGTTTTTTAGTTTCCCTCAGCTCAAAAGCCATAAACAATAATCTGTTAATCTGCTTACGCTTTTCGGCCTTGCTCAAAATATCAGGATACCTTATGTTATACTCTAGTGCTGAGACAAGTGCTGTATCATTCTTGCTAATTGTGAAGAGCAACACAGGGTAGCTTTAACAGTGAGTTTTGGACTTTCAGAAGAAGTTTTGTTTGACTTGCTAGAGGCATCAGACAAGTCATTTCATCTGTTAAGAATAAACATCAGGTAGTCCTTATCTAATAAGAAGGAAACAATGCAGCTTTAAATTGCACAAAGTCATATCCATGTGAACCACTGAAATCCAGCTTATTTTTAAATGTTTCTTCATCCGTCTTTTGTCAATTGTCTCCTGTGGTTCCATCTTTTCTCCTGGTCTTAAGTTATTTGTTAAAAGACTTCTTAATGAACTATTCTGCTTGGTAGAAAAAATTGCACTGTTGCTCCTGTGGCAGACTAGTCCTGTGCAGAGTCACCTGCCTCACTGCGCCCGATCAAAATCCAGGCTTCAGGTGCCTCCCCTGAGGCACCTCTGTCCAGCTGACTCCCCCCTTCCAGGAGCACACCCACAAGCCTGGGGTAATCGCTGCCCCGACCTGGGCCTTGGTCTTTGTTAGGGCTCTGTGTAGCCCCAGGGTACACGGACCGTGCAGACCTTGAGGGTGCTTAGCCCACTGTGGTATTTTGGGGTGCTATAACAGATAGCTTTATTGTTCATAAAAGAGGGAGATCCTAGGGTATAAGACAGAGAAATATCAAAAGGAAAAAAAAAACACCTTGAGCAAAATAGAATAGGTTTCTTGGCCTTTTGAGACGCATCTAGATTACTTCATTCTGAATTACTGGCTGAATTTCAGGTAAGTTACTCACAAGTTCATCCAGAGACTGATGGAGCTCTGGAGGCCTTTTGCTTGCCTCAGTGTCCCATACGATGTCTGACCTGTCCCAAAATGGACTGACCCCTTTTTAAAACTTTTGTGACCCCATCACTACATCCCAACCAGAAACAGGGGCTACATGATGCAGACCAATCCTTTTAACAGTCATCGGCATCCTCAAGTTGTGTGTGTGTGTGTGCGCGCGCACGCATGGAGGGGGCAGGGTCATACAGGTATCTTGGTGGGAACTAGGACAAAGCATCCTTACAGCCCAGCTCCCCTTAGGTGACCAGGCTCAGTTGCCACAGCAACCAGGCAGTGTGCAGAGGAGACAGGGAGTTGGGCTGCCCCCTTACAGAGGAGAGGCAGACTGAGGATGATTTCTTCACAGCTCTCTCCTATACTCATTGGCTAATCAGTCATACTCAAATAGTGAAACCCTGCCAGAAGAGTGAAACCCAGAACTTTTTTTGTTAAAGGCTCTAATTACTTGTGAAAAATCAGGTCACAGGAGTGACTAGTAGCTACACAGTGAATTAATCATATTGATTGCTATAATATATTGGAGGGGCCTGGGAAATTGAATGCATTCCAATTCCTAACTACATCTCCTACCAAGTAAGACATCCAAGATTGCTCAATTACTGAAAGGAGTGATTGATTATGATTGACAAGAATGCTTTAGGTTTCACTGCAGCTTATGAAACATCCTTTCCCTCCCCCAGCAACCTTGTGCTACTATAAGACTGAGGTTTTTGGTCCTACTACATAGGATGGTGTTTTCCCAGTGTTAAATTGAAACTTGCTCCACAGCTTTAGTCTCCATTTGATACAGGTAGCTGAGTAGGAAGACTTTGTCCGACAAAGGCAGAGATGTTTTAGGTTTTGTGTCCACCCAACACTAAAAAGGGGACCCAAAAAAGAAACCAAAGGAGTTCTATGAAAAAGTGTACTTTTTGTTATCTATCTTGTTTGAGGAGTGAGGTGTCAACCCTTCTTACTTCTCCCCCAGCGAGGACACAGAGACAGTATCAAACAGCAGTGAAGCGAAGAGCGGCTCCCCACATGATATCTTGGAGACCATCTTTGTCCGGAAGGTGGGGGCCTTTGTCAACAAACCTATTAATCAGGTAACTGGCAGCAATCATTCTCAGACACATGAAGCACTGCTCCTCACTTTTGTTCCTGTACAGAAGAGACAAAGTACAGAATTATTGGGACAAACTCAGGGAATAAGAACAAACTTACAGTGATTCAAGGTCCTTAAATGAGATGCTTCATTGTTTGCTAAGACATGTAGGTTTCTATCAAAGACTTGGTTTCCCAGAGGAAGTCACAGCCTTGAGCTATCCCAGCCTCCAGTCCTTAGTGTTATCAGTTTCACAGGTCCAGACAGACGAGACCTAGTTTTCCAGTGGTGTCCTGCAGGGGTTTGCCCCTTCTAGAGGAACAAACAGCACAAATTTGTTTCCTCGGGCCAGGCTTCTCTGGAGACTACAGACTGAAGTTCTGTCACACTGCTAGGAATGCTACCAACTGGGCCATTTCCACCTTTCAGGCTTGATATCTCCTGCAGGTGTGATAGAGATGGGCTGCTTGAGAGCCATTGTACTTGAGAGCCATTAACTCTAGCCTGTCTGATGCAGGTATTATATATGCCACGACAACACTACAGGTCACATTTCTGTCTTAGAGAAGCAGCTGACTGGAATTTAGTCTATTTTACAGCATTTGGTGTAGTTCTTGGATTTCTGCCAAGTTGTTAATATGACCTTTAAGCAAAGTTTAGCAAACCCTGACAAAGACTTGCAATGGCATGCAATATGCTAGGTAAGCAGAATCTTTATGAGGTGCTGAGGTTCTGTCTGTTAAATCTCCCCAGGTGACCATGGCCAACTTAGACATTCCTTTTGCCATGTTTGCTCCCAAGAACATTGAGCTGGAGGATAACGACCCCATGGTAAGAACCCACTTAGACCTCTGATCCCTGTTTTTAAAGAATGACTCATGCAATACAGATATGTTCTTCTTGACCTTAGCTTTGCACGCACTTCATTTTATAATCAAAGTACCAGCAGCTCACATCAGTTCGGATTCTAAAGTCTCTGTCTCTGCTGGAGCTTAGGCTCTTATGACATGGAAACAGATTTATATTTAGAGCCCCTGTGCCTACTACAGGCCCCTGTAATTGTCACTGTGCTGTCTCTCATGCCATCATTATACGGAGATGGATTTGGTAACATGATCTAGGACTAAATCCTCTCTGCTTTTTTTGGGCAGGTGAATCCTCCTGACTCCCCAGAAACTGAGTCTCCTCTACTGGGCAGCTTACATTCAGAGGGCTCAAGTGGTAACAGCACCGGGAACACACATGATGATTTTGTCATGGTTGATTTTGTAAGTCGCTGTTGCCCTTTATAAGCCCAGCCTAGCACTTTTGTAGGGCATCTGTATTTGGATGGGCTTCAAGTGGTGGTGGTATGGTCAGCAAAAACAAGATTAATTTCCCTGACCAAGGGCTTGTCACACTGCCAAATAAGGGCCAGGATTTCCTGATTTCCCCCAAAAACATATTTGTAAACCAGCAACTTGAAGAAATTATTTCCATGGGGATGGGGGAATCTCTTTGTTTGCAGCACACCTGAGGCAGAATAGGGATTCCAGGAAGAAACTTTGCTTTAGGTACTCAAGGTGATAGGAATTTAGGTTTTGTCATGGGATGATGAAGCCAATGTGCAATTGTTTAACTTGCTGCAGTATAGCTGTAATGTTGAGATATTTGCTGGTACCAGGTGGTGCCTCTTACCTGACAGAGCTCTCTGAATGGGAAGTGATGTCTTTATCTCTTGTTCTAGAAACCAGCATTTTCAAAAGATGACATTCTCCCAATGGACCTGGGGACATTCTACCGTGAGTTTCAGAATCCCCCTCAACTCAGCAGCCTCTCCATTGACATTGGGGCTCAGTCCATGGCGGAGGATCTGGTATGAAAAATGAGATTCTGATTTATAGATTCATAGATGTTAGCGTCGGAAGGGACCTCAGTAGGTCATCAAATGTGACCCGCTGCCCTGGGCAGGAAAGAGTACTGGGGTCAGATGATCCCAGCTAGGTGCTTGTCCAGTTTCCTTGTGAAGACCCCCAAGGTAGGGGAGAGCACCATCTCCCTTGGAAGCCCATTCCAGATTCTGGCAACCCTTACCATAAAGAAGTTCTTTCTCATGTCCAACCTAATCTGCTCTCTGTCAATTTGTGACCATTGTTCCTGTTTACTCCAGGGGGTGCCCTAGTAAATAGAGCATCTCCTATTCCCTGCCGCCCCCACTTGATGAATCTATAGGCAGCCGCAAGATCACCTCTTGGCCTTCTCTTATGAAGGCTGAAGAGATCTAGGTCCCTCAGTCTCTCCTCGTAGAGCCTTGCCTGCAGGCCTCTGACCATACAAGTGGCCTCCTCTGAACCCTCTCAAGATTCTCCGCATCCCTCTTGAAGTGCGGCGCCCAAAACTGGATGCAGTACTCCAACTGCTGCCTGACCAGAGCTGCATAGATGGGAAGCATCACCTCCCTGGACTTGTTTGTCATGCATCTGCTAACGCATGATAAAGTGTGGTTAGCCTTGTTGATCACTTTGCGACATTGACAACTCATTTTCATCTTGGAGTCAGTTATGACTCCAAGATCCCCTTTCCACTGCTGTGCTGCTGAGAAGGTCATCCCCCAGCTTGTAAGTGTTGGTGGTTCTTTTTGCCCAGGTGCAGCACTTTGCACTTGTCTTTGCTGAACTGCGTCCTGTTTCATTCTGCCCCTTTTTCCAACCTGTCCAGATCCACCTGAATCTGTTCCCTACCCTCTGGTGTGTTAACTTTGCCCCGTAATTTGGTATCATCTGTGAACTTGGACAGGGTGCTCTCCATGCCCTTGTCCAAGTCACTGATGAAGACATTGAATAGCAGCAGTCCAAGGACCAAGCCTTGCAGGACTCCACTGCCCACATCTTTCCAGGTCAATAACCCATCCACTGCCATTCTCTGGGTGCGACCCCCTAAGCCAATTTGCCACCCACCTGATCATGTAATCATCTGCATCACAGCCTGTCAGTTTCTTTACAAGAACAGAGTGAGATATTGTATTGAAGGTGTTCTTAATGTTTAGGTGACATCTACCTTGACTCCTACATCTAAGCATTTTGTGACCTGGCCACTAAAAAGAAACATGGTTAGTCAGGCAGGATCTACCTGCAGTGAATCTGTGCTGATTTCCTTTCAGCATTATTTCTCCTGCTGGGCTCCCACAAATATGATCCTTAATGATTTTTTCCAGAGTTTTCCCAAGGATGGAGGTGAGACTAACTGGCCTATAGTTTCCTGGTTCCTCCCTCCTTCCTATGGTTTACGGTTCCTGTATTACTTCTCTTCTCACTCCTTGAACAAGCCAGTATCTTGTCTAAATGGACAGGCACTTACCAAAGGGATTTCTTGCTATAATAGGTTTCCTGTTGATTGTATCCTTCCATGAAACAACTGAGTTTTCTTGGCAGCTTTGAAAGGTACATTTTGTCCCAGCTGACCACAAATGCAAGTTAACTGGGCTGGGAAGCAAGTTAAAGCTCAGCCAGTCTCAAATCCAAAAACTGAGTACTGCTTCTACTACCTCAGGTTTAACAGCTGTATGGGTCCATGTCTACAGGCCTCATTTGGGCAAGACTTCCAGAGTGATCCATGAAAATGTTGCCTGGATGAGTTTGAGGCCCACAGCTCTTGTATCAAGTGATATGATTTGATCATGGTGGGGGAGATGGGATGGGACATAAAGTTAAATGCTAACATGAGAACGACCATAGCTGCCCTAAGGTAATGCACAGGGTGTGGACACAGGCTATCTGCTGCTACCTATTAAAAGCCCTTGCTGTCTCCTGTCAGCAGTAGCCTGCTTCTGCTGGGAGTTGTGCATGAGAGAACACAGAGATGAAATCTGCTTCATATTCTAGGAGAGGTATCTTTTGCCCTTTCTGCCTCCATTATGTTTTAACTTCTTATTGAGTAAACAGTTCATCTGCTCTGAGCAAGTCTCACCCTGGACTTTTCTTTGTCTTTACAGGACTCATTACCAGAGAAGCTGGCAGTCCATGAGAAAAACGTCAAAGAGTTTGATGCCTTTGTAGAGACTTTGCAGTGAAGCTACAACAATGTCCTGCTTCTTGGGCACCCTAAAGGATGCAGCCCACAGATGTCTGTCTGTCTGTCTGTCTATCCCTTTTGCGTCTTTTGTCTCTTTCTCTACATCTACTAGGCTTTATTTGGATCACTTCCCTCATTACCAGATCCAGGATCAACTGTTGGTGTCTCCGTAGCCAGGCTGCTGGATAGTTTTGGACCCCCTTTTCCTTCTGGCATTTGATTTCTTACCTGTAACTACAACAGTAGCAAAAGAAAAGAAAACCTGTTGTACTAGCTCTTTCCCCTTCAGTCTTTGTTCAATGTGTAGAGATGGTTTTATGGAAAGCTGCCCTAAAGCTTCCTCCAAAGAATCCTACATCACCAGTTCCCAAGATTTATCCTCTGGAGAAGCGAGCATCTTTTTTCTTGGGTATGCAGTCACACTGGAACACAGAAAGCCTTGGTGTTCAGTTCAGAGGGCTGTGAGGTTAGTAGACTTAGCTGGACTTTCTTCCTGACTGAAGTGAGTGCCTGGATTGCAGTGAGGATACATGGGAGTGAGACTGCCTTCTGCCTCGTGCCCTATGTAGCGCCAACTACACGGCTGCACCAACATGTTGGTTCACCTTTTGCTTCCAAGGAATGGAGTCTGCACAGACTTTTGTCCTGAGACCTTCTGCTGTGCTTGCCCCTCTGATGCAGAGGTGTGAAGCTCTGAGAAAGTCCTTTCCATGTTACCTTTCCATGTTTTCTTGTGTGAACTGAAACTTCCACCATACAGAGGTCATAGGTGGTGACTGCGCTGGCAGGCCTGTCAGTGGCAGCTGGGAATACACTGAATTCAGAGTCTTTGCTCTTGAAACACAGTTGTAAATACTGATTAGGAATCCTATTTCTTTAGGGTTATGTAATTAGGAGTCTTAGTCCAAGATTCTTTCCTCTTTTCCCTGCAAATCTTGCTGCTTTATGGTTAATAGATGAACTTAAGAAACAGGAAATATTTATTGCTTTTAAAGAAACCTATATTTAAAAAAATGTTATGTTTTTGCGTAATTGTGCAGGTCCTTCTGCCCTGTGTCACTGCAGACAGCAACCGTGCCATGGAACCCTGTCTCATGATGCTGGTCTCCCCTTGCTGGGAAATACTGAGATTTTTATTTTCAGAGATAGACTCATTTAGTCTAATACAGCACTCTCATCTGGGGACTTTATTTCCATGATACCCTGTCAGGGCCTATTGGTATATAATAAACTGCTCATGTTGGTGCAGTAGAGTGTCAGGGACTTTCTGAAAAGCTGTGTTCTGATAGGCTTGGAAAGTGGACTCCTGTTGTTCAGCCATTTAGGCGGTAGCGTATTCATGAAAGCGCACTTTTGGGAAGTTTATGGTACTTGTTTTTAATCAGATGGCTTTTGATTAGCAGAAAGTTTATTTTTGTAATGAGCTAACCATAAGTCTGTGCGATTGGCTGGCAGCGCTTTGTGTTGATCTGGCTGCTCCCTGTCCTTTGTCCAATGTGAAGGGAGGAGACTGTAATGACACTTAGCAGAATAGGTAGGGCATTGTGCAATGCTCTCCCCTTTGGTCAGTTGTAACTTGGCTGAATAACTGCAAATTCCCCTTTGCTACCCTTTGGTACTTCTTTTGGAGAGAGCTGGGGTTTGCTTTCTACTATTTAGATCCTTCCTAATGCAGATGGAGCAATCAGCCTTCTGGATCAAGGGCTGGCTGGCAGGGGTTTCTTCCAGAGCTTGGCAGTATTCTTAAATTGAAGAGGAGGGTTGCCAGAGAATGATGTATGTCACCACATGTTCTCTCTAGCCAGCCACCTTCAGTCTACTGCAGGAGCAAAAGCATGTGCTCAGAACCTGAATCAAATTCATAGTATGCTGACATGGATTTTTATTAGACCTTGAATTGAGAGGTGTTTGCTGTGCAGTTTCAGAACCAATGTTTCTGTGTGAGCTCTAAAGCAATAATTTCAAGTGGTGACAAGGCTAGAGCTGGGGGGGTGGGGGAGGTTGGCTGATTTTTGTTTTTTCCATCCACCTCCCCAAATATTTTTACAGCACCAGGCAGTGTTATGCGGAGACACTAGGCTCCTTTGTTCACACTCTCTTCCAGACTGGAAACAGCACAGCTGCCTTTAGTGGATGGACTGATCAGGGGCACTGAGAAACCGAGCTAGCCTCAGGTGCACTGCCATGTTAACATACTTGTACTGCTTCTGCTTTGTTCTCATCCTGTGGCAATTAACAGGTGCAAAGGCTGAGAACAGCTTCTCTAAAGCACCAGGTGGTGGGAGTAGCATTACTATATAAAGTGTAATCACCCATCACCCTGCTTCTTATGTGACTATCCATCCACCCACTTGATCTAACTTCTGAACTATCTCCCACTCAGATTTAAAATTACTTTTTGCAAAACAGGCACTGTAGGGGGAGAAACTTCTATCTACAGCAATTCTAAAAGGCCAGTCTTGGGAGTGGTAGAGATGGAAATGTCACTTCCCCTGCTAAGTAATAACTGACTTGGAGGACTTCTGTTCCAAACCACTTAGTAAATACTTAATCCTTACAGCCAGCCTGTGAGGGAAGCAAGCTGCATCCTCTTTATATGGATACAGAAACTAGAAGCAGAGGCTTTGAGTGATGTGTCCAGAGTCTCACAATTATTTGATGATGGAGTTGAGGAAAGAACCCAGATCCCCCTGATTCAGTCTTACTCAGCATGTAATGTTTGAGTCTTTATAGCAGACATGAGTTGCCTGAAGACGTACTGTGGTAGTCACCCTGGCCTTTAACTTACAGGCTGTGCCTGGGCAAGCTGTGCTCCATGAACTGACACTGCATAGAGCTTACTGAACTGCAGGCATATATTAGTTTGCTGATGACACCAAACTCTGGGGTAAAGCATCCACACCTGAGGACCAGGAGGGTGATCCAGGCGGATCTGGACAGATTTATGAAATGGGTGGACAAGAACCTGATAGTGTTCAACACTGAAAAATGCAAGGTTCTCCACCTTGGGAGGAAAAACCTGCACCGTGCTTATAGGCTTGGTAGTGCTACGCTGGTTAGCACTACAGATGAAAGGGACTTGGGGGTCATGATTGAACACTAGATGAATGTGAGCCTTCAGTGTGATGCTGCAGCTAGTAAAGCGAGCAAAATCCTGGCTTGCGTCCATAGAAGCTTCTCAAGCAGATCCCGGGACGTCGTTCTCCCACTATACTCAGGCTTGGTGAAGCCGCAGCTGGAGTACTGCATCCAGTTTTGGGCTCCACAATTCAATAAGGATGTGGAGAAGCTTGAGAGGGTGCAGAGGTGATCCACACACACAATCAGAGGTCAGGAAAACAGACCTTATGATGAGAGGCTGAGAGCAATGTGGCTATTCAGCCTGGAAAAGCGCAGGCTCAGGGGTGATCTGGTGGCCACCTATAAGCTTATTGGGGTGCTCATCAGGATCTGGGGGAAGGTCTGTTCACCAGAGCCCCCCAAGGGCTGACAAGATCTAACAGTCATAAACTCCATTGTGACCAATTCAGGCTGGACATAAGAAAGAACTTTTTTTGCAGTCTGAGCCCCCAAGGTTTGGAATAGACTGCTGCTGGAGGCAGTTCAGGCACCCACTTTGAATGCCTTCAAGACATATTTGGATGCTTATCTTGCTGGGATCCTGTGATCCCTGCTTTCTGCCCCTGGGGCAGGGGGCTGGACTCCATTGATCCTCTGGGGTCCCTTCCAGCCCAAATGTCTATAAAATCTATTACTGGTCTTGGATTCACCAGGAAAAAAAGAGAGTGACCTTTTCTGGTGGTGGTCCCTACCTAGGCAGTACAGCCTTTGTATTTCCTCCTCTGTGTCGCGTTGCAATTCTGTGGTATCCGCAGAATGTGAGCCATGAGCTGCCATCACTATTTCTGTTCAGAAAGTCCCCAGGGCCAAGCATTTATGCCCAGTCATGTGAATGCAACTTTTGACAAGGTCGCATCCTACATCTCTCAGAGCAGAAGTTCTGGGCAGTAGCCATGTTTCTTTAATGCCAGGAGTGGAAATCTGCCCACGAGTTGCCAGAGTAGAGCTGGATAGCCACAGCAATAAAGCATTTCTCTGGGGCTGAGATAGATGCTTATTTCTGTAAATGTAAGTATTGGCTCTGTCTGATCAGTGCATTAGAAGTTACTGACCTACAGTAGTTCTGTTGTAGGAGGGGACCTAGCTGCTGATGCCATGGCCTGCCACTGACTGCTTAATGCTCAGTCCTGTACTGTCAAGGATAGCTGGTACATGGGTGAAGGGGAAGGGTCCTAAACTGCATTGTTTTGGAAATAGTCTCCAATGGTCTTCAACATGTACTCAAAGAATTTCCAATAAAACTTTTATTGTAAGCAACTCTAGACTGATGTCCCACACAGCCTCACCTGTTCTGTGGATCGCTCCACTGGTGCCAGCCCTGAGATGTTCCTATCCTTAGAGCTTCACTTTCTAGCTCACACTTGAACTGCAGAAGTCGGAATGGGTGCTGGAAAGAGAAGGGCAAAGCAAGGCGCATTCCTGAGCTGCTGTTCTGGAAGGTGGAGTAAGGGAGAACACTATCAGATATGTTGAGAGAAGGGGATTGCATGGGAGAAACAGGGCAGCAGCTTGCAGTGGGGGGCTCTGCTAAAAGGTCTGAACGAGTGGAGGGGACATGGTGTTGGTGTGGGAACATCTGATAGAAAACTAAACAAAAGAGCAGCTGCACTGTTAATGCAGTGACAGCTTATGCAGACTGTCTTGTGCCCAGTGCAAATGGTAAGACTGTCCTGGTGCCAGCTTCATCCCATGTTGCACAGCTGGGGACAGTATGGGTAAACAAAGCTACACAAGGAGTAGTACAAAGGGAGCACTCCATAACTCCTGCAAGTCCCTTTCGGTGACGCACTTAATTGTAACTCTTCTTCTGTAGTGGTGACCATTACATGTGCAAGAGCTTTCTTTATCACCAGAGCTGACACGTTTCACCTGGATGTTGGAAAAACCAGCATGGTTTAGCCTGCCTCCTCTGCTATCAGTGCAACTGATCCTGCAATCAGAGCTTAGCTGGGAATTGTGATAAAGCTATCCTACCTGGTACTTCTACAGCTCTGGAAAGATGGCTCCATAGTGCAGACAGGCAGAAAAGCCACTTTATCCAGTAAACTCTGCTATAAGGATGAGAAATCACAGGGCAAGGAATAAAAAAGGATGATTGTCATATTTTGTTAGCTGCCCAAAGGTGGGGCTTCACTCTGATTTCAGATTCATATGCCAGTGATCACCATGGTTGCCTTGGAGAAACGGTGGCCCTGAGCAGCACCCATCTTAGGAGATAAAACGGGGCAAGACCAAGCCACTGCTTCCCCCCACGTGCCTTCTGAAAACGGGGCAAGACCAAGCCACTGCTTCCCCCCACGTGCCTTCTGGCAGCACCTAAATCCCCCCCTCATCTTTTTGGCTGCTTGGCCATTGCACTGATTGCACAGTCACTGCTGTCACGCTCCAGCCAGTGAAGGCAGCACAGCGGTCACTCCTGGCCCCCACATGTGGGTGCCCTGGGGGGTGATCACCAGTGCTCACAGGTGCCTTTTCCTTGGCACCCAACACTGTGCAGGCTGCACACGGGCCAGGCCCCACTGCATCCCTTGCTAATGCTCTCTTCCCTGGGATTGCCTTAGCGAGGCAGTGCCCCAGCCCGCCATCCCCATGGGCTGCACAGGCCCCCTGAGAGGAGGCAGCTGCATCCTCCTCGGGGGCTGCACAGAGCTACTCGCCCCCTGCGGCACCAGGGAGGACTGTAGTAATAATAAATGCATCATTGGGATAACTAATGCTGACAGTCCTGGCACCGATGCTGACACGGATCCGTAGTCAATGACAACAGTGATTAATACAGAAGCACAACCGCGCTGATGAGACACTGTATCAATGCGCAGGCGCCGCTCGCTGAGCGATCACCGGGCGAGGAGAGCATCAACGAAGGCAGCTGCCGAGGCACAAGGTCGTCACCAGCACTGACGTGGCATGGAGCGGCGGGGGTGGGGCGGGGCAAGGCAGACCCCGCCCCCCCGGGCCCTTGCCAGGTACTGCCCGAGCGCTGAAACCACGAGATCAGACTGACACCCCCGCGCATGCGCACTGCCAGGCAGAGGCTGGCTGACGACCAGCGGAGGGAGCCGCAAGGGCCCCACCCCCTTGCCGGCAACGCCAGGCCAGGCCCCGCACTCAGGGCAGCTCGAACCTCTGCCGACGCCGCAACAATGCAACAGGCGGGGCTAACGCCAGCCAATCCGAAGGTCTCCACTTTGCCATTGGCCAGCCTTTACCCAATCGCCGCCCGGGAGGGCGTGGTCGAGGCGGTGGCGGGCGGGGTGGGGCCAGGCTGGATCTGGTCACGTGCCCTGAGCTGTGCCCCGTGCAGTTCGCCACGCCGCGAGCCCTGCTGTTGTCACGGGTGCGTTCACCTGGCTGTGCCTTCTGGTTCTGCCGCGCCTGCGCAGACGGCTCCGTGCAGAACCCTGGGGCACGGGCCTCGTGGCGCTGCCGCGGCGGGGCAGGGAGGCGTGGGGCTGTTTCGGGAGTAGAGAACGCGGCTTCGGCCTTCCCAGGGCCGTGGGGGTGGGGCCGGGGCGTGTCTGCTCCCCTCTGCCCTGCGGCCGGTTCCGTGAGGACCAGGGGCAGGGAGGCGAGGGAAACTCTGCAGGTGTCCAGCTCTGTCAAAGCCCCCCCCCTTCTCGTGCCCCAGGCAAGCCAGGGTTGGTTTCCATCGCAAGGGCTGAATCATGGAAAAAGAGTGGAAGGGCCCTCAGGAGGTCACATCTAATCTAACCCCCTGCTCAAAGCAGGACCATCCCCAACTAGATCACCCCAGCCAAGGCTTCATCCAGCCGGGCCTGGGAACACCAGCTTCCCTTCCTCGGTTTTTAGTCCTGCACAGGGGCTGAGCAAGAGCGGAGCAGGGGAACGGAGTGGGAGCTTTGACAGAAAACGCAGATTCATCAAAACCAGCATTTCTCACTGCAACTAACCACTTTCAAGACCGCTTTTTCTGCAGCTAAAGGCCTCACTTAGCTCCAGGCTGGATTTTCAGGAAGGACAACCCACGCACTTACCAAATCCACCATCACAGGGACTTGGTCCTTTGATTTCTCACTCATTCATGGCACAGAAATGACACTTTCTTCCCTCATCCCCTGCAGCTCAGGCATCCACTGCACAGCATGGCTTGCTCTACTCTTGCTGGCATTGAAATACAGGTTTAATCTCAGTTTAGAGCTATTGTCTGCAGTCAAAGGCTGGGATGTCAAACAGTAAGGTACATGATGGTGTGGTATCCACTTTAATTAACAAACTGGAGGAACATGCAAAACAGCTAATGAGGAGCTGAACTGTCATCATCCACAGCCAGCTCAATTTCCCTTTTCTAGGTGTAGCAGCCTGTGCAACTCCCAAGACCAGGTTTAGCTAAGAAACTCAAAACAGTGACTGCTTAATATGGCTTCCCTCAAGTCAGGAGGTAGAATCTAACTTCAGTGTTTGTGTAGGTGGGCCACAAAACCCTCCCCCCCTTCCTGCACCAATGTAAATGGTCGGAGTACTGTACTATTAGAAATCAATGTATTATGGGGCCCAGAAGGCCTACATGTGCCTGACATTGACTATGGTGGCCTCAGGAATTGCAGAAGGCAGAGATTTTGGCATAAGCTGGGCAAACAGCATTTCCTTTTTCACTCCAGGCCTTGCATGGGGATGAAGATAGGACACAAGGTCACAACGGCATGTCACCTTCAAGCTCATATGACTTACAGCATTACCAGAGGAGCTTGACTTGTTCCATCCCTGCTTTAGCTTGGCTCCTGCTTTTATGTTCTTGACACAAAATTCCTTAGCAGGTGGCACCTGCTGTTGACTCCAAGAGGTGCTGCTGTGCTAAGCCCATCCATCCCCAGGTCTGGTTTCTGCACCTACCTGCACCTGAATGAGCGACAAGCTTTCCACCCATCTCTCAGATCAGTCCCAGATACTGCAGCATGGACAGATAACACCAGGATCTGGGTTCAGGTTTTGATTTTATTGAAATACAAAAAGTGCAAACTGTGAAATACAAGATTGGTGCCAACAAGAAGAAAATAAACATGGATGTGAATTAGTCACAGTAAAAACCTCAGCCCCTGCACCTGATGAACATCAACAGAGAGGAGAAGGCAGGGAACACCAGCAAGGAAAAGCAAAGCTCCAAGTTATACACAGGGCCCCTACCCCTGAAAGAGCAAATGGGCCAATCTGGCCCTCAGATGACTCTGCCGAGTCAAAGACGTTGCCATGAGGCTTCCACCAGGCTGTACCAACACCTGCATCATCCAAAGGCTCCAGTCCCAGGACAAGATGGGTGCCCATGAAGAAGCAGGTGCTCAGGAGCCACTTAGACACCACTAAAATGGACAGGTGGGGGTACACTTTGAGTGCCCAAAGCAGGGTACAGAGGGGAGTCAAAATGTTCCACCCCCACAAGAGCACTATGGCTAACAGCTAACTTGAAGGCCAAGCTAGGGAGGGGAGCTGGGCAGCTGTACCCACTAGGTTGATGCAGTGAAAGAGACTAACAGTAATTCCAGCCCCCACCAGCAACCTACCCCTTAAAAAAATCAAGGCTTGTCCTCTGACCATTCTAGCTGCCTGTACTACTGCCAGGCTTCCTGCTCCAGCCCAGCATACAGCATCTACGTCAGGAGGCTGTAATGACTACGGGGGGAATCACAGGCTGGAGCTGGTTGACAGACAGACTGTTATCCTCCTTCCACCCACTACAGGGTGCTGAAGGCTATGGTCAGGTCCCCATCACAGCTCCACACACAAGCCACAAAAGTAATGCTGTTATGAAAGGCATCCAGGCGACTATCGCAGAAGCAAAAGCAGCCATCACTGCCAGGCCTGCTCCAGGCCTCTTGGCAGCTCCAGCAAGGGGTGGGGCAAAGGAAGAAGGATATTTACATTGAGTCTCTTCCAGGGCTTCGCAAGCGCTTTCCCACCAGGAGCAGTACCAGTCACCTGAACTTCCTCCAAGCTGCTCCCTTCCCCACACAGGGCTCTGACCCCAAGTAAGGCTTTATTCCCAAGGGGAGGCAGGGATAGGTTCCATGATTCTCCAGAAAATCCCATGAAATCAGTTTTAAAAGTAAGTTTCTATGAGGCCAACAAAACACCTGGCCCAAATACAGCCTATGCTTCCTAGCATTGAAAGCCAGGGGTCAGTGTGACCAGTTCTCCCCAGAGGCTGGAAGCCATTGCCCTCCCCAGGGAGCAGGGGCATAGCCTGCAGCCATGGCCTTGTGCCCCAGCATACAGACACTTCCTGTTCCAAGCTACTGGACTTAACATTTTGTTTGTTCCCAAGAAGACCAGCTGGCTCAGACATTCAATTTAGCTGGCTTGGAGGACATCAGAACCCAGCCTTGCTTCATTCTGAAATGGATGAAGTCTCAGGAATCTCCCAAGAGAAAAGGGAAAGACCCGCTGCACCCTGGGTTTCACAGGCACCCCCTTCTCCCAAGATTTCTACCGAGCCAGGCCTAACTGGATTCCAGGCTGCTGATCAGACAAGTGTAGAGTTGTACCTCTCCCACATGCCTACCCTGACCTCAGTGGCAGTGAGGAGTGTCCCTCCAGCACTCCCAAGAGCTCACTGTGGTAAGACTACCCTCCACCTTGGATTTGGTGGAAGTTGGGTCTACTAGGAACTCCTGGTGACTCACCGAAGCCCACTCTTCAACTCCTAGCAGTTATTCATAGTCAAAGGCACTAAGGGCCCAGCCAAAGAGGAGGAATACAATCCTTACAAGAGCCAGGTCCAGCTCCAGGCTGGGCCCCACCTCAGCATGGGTCCTGTAGTCCCCTAGGACACTTGCCAGTGCCCTGCACAGGGACAGGACTGAACCAATTGATGCAGGGCCTATTCTCTGGCGTTGCACAAGAATTCTCAGCTTGCTGATCCCACCCTTTTTGGGGTTACCCCACATGCCACCCATAAGACAGGACAGAGCCAGCTCAGAGGGTGGTGCTCCTGCCTTGGCTGGTTCCCTGCCCTCAGGGCCTAGCAGAGAAGCCCCTGTTTCTGCTGTTGATGCTCATCAGCAGTGTGTCACCTTTTTTGAAACCAACCCTGGGACAGTTTCAAGGGCAGATTAAAACCTGTTAAAAAGCTTCCATTTAGTATCCAATACATGCTTATAAAAAGAGCTCTTGTGTGGTCCAGGTATTTGCCCGGTGGCCTAGTGCGGTTGGGACTAGTGCTGGCTCAGAAGGAGCAGGGCATTAGCCCAGAGATGGGAGGCTGGAAGTTGGTGAGCTTCATTCCGTCAAGGTACCACAGGCCAAGGAGAGGGAGCTTTAGCTCCCTCTTAAGTTAGCATAAAAGAGGAAAAATCCTCACACTGAAGCCAGCACAGGGGCAATGACTGCAGTGTAGCTGCCTCAGAAGGGAATCTGGCCTACCCTGCTCCTGAACCTATCCAGCAGAGCCCAGTCCCTCCATCTGTGCCAAGGGTATAGGGAATGCAGAAAACCAAGAGTCCAGGCCACTGAGGAGAGGGGGCTAGGCCGCCTGCATGGCACAGGCTTCCCCTCTCAGTTTTGACACATGGGAGAGCTCAGCACCTGGGCAGGTTTCTGTAAATCCAGGCTTCTCACATGCTGGGATAAGGTTTGGCATCAGTGCCCGGGCCCTTCCCTCCAGGCCATGCTCTTAATTACACGTGTGCTGAAGGAAGCTCCCTCATACTGAAGAGTAAACACAGCCAGAGCTAAAGGCGCAGGTCCCTTGCTGGCCAGTCCACAACTAATGTGCAGGTGCGTAAGTGTGGGTGGGTCAGTAGGAATAAGCATCCCTGTGCTGCAGCTACAGGGAAAAGGCAGTGTCCACTGTGGGGTTTGGCAGTTTGGGGAGCTAACGCCACCAGGGCATTTGTCCCCACATGATTCCAATGCTCACTGATCAGAAAGAATTGCCCACAGCCCAAATACCCTAAGTGTCAGATCCTCCTTCACTGGCCTGCTGAGCACCCAAAGCACAAGGTGGCACTTACCCTGTGGCAAGGGGTGCTGTTCTCACCACACCTACAGCACAAGGGCTGCCTGTTCCCAATTAACCTGCTGCAGGCACAGATAAGGAATGACAATGCAAACTCCAATCCTGAGAGGAAGGGCTGACAGCAAGAGACCTGCCAGAGGAAACTCCAGGAAAACCCAGCCTGGCCCATAGATGATGTAAGGAGGAAGAATGAACCAGGATTTTGGTGGGTTGCACAGAAGAGGATCTGCTGGGAGAACCAGGACAGCAAAACAACACACAAAAAGGAAGGCAAGAAAGGCATCTTACAGGGCAGCATGGCCAGTGATGAGCCCTGGAGGAGCTGTGCAGGATTGGGTTGTAGGACAGGACTCCACACACAGGAACAGGGAGACCGGCTCCCCAACTCCACCTTGGGCAGCCAGTCATTTGCTTGCTCACTCACACACTCACTCACTCCACCGTCTCCGCAGCTCTTGCTCCACTCATCACCTGGAGCTTCAGTGGCCCCTCTATACTGGAGACTCTTGGTCACAGCTCCGCAACAAGGCAGGAAAGGAGGCGGGAAGGTGGGCACAGTGTGCTAGTGTGGGCTGGCCCCAGCTCAGGCCTCCACGTCTGGGAAGAGCTCCCTCTGGTGGTCTAGCAGAAACTTGGTGAAGGTGTTGATGGGATTGATGGCCTTGAGGGTGATGGCCACATCCTTGTCCCACAGGAGATTTGGGCCAAAAACCACTGCCAGGTTGGTGTTTGTCATCTTGTTCATATCACTCTGAGCAGAGACCTGAATGGAAAGGAAGAAAGGAGACCCCAGTGACCTCCACAAAACAACAACGGCAGCACCATCACAGCTGCTGTCCTATCCCTCAAGCCCCAGTAGAAGGGACATTTCCAATGCCTAGGTAAGGAAGACATGGGAGAAAGGAAGGCAGATTCCTGGACCAGCCGTCACCTCCTCTCAGCTGGGCAGCACATGAGCAGGAGGAGGGAGCTGGCAGCTGGGGCAACACACTGAGATAAGGGGAGGGGAAGAGGTTAGGACTTTCCCTTTGGAGCTAGGTGGGAGTAGCTCACCTGCACCAGGAAGGCTGTCAGCAAGTGGAGTACTTGGTAGTTCTCTTCTGGCAGCATCTGAAGGATTTTGCGAACAGTGTCTACACGGTTTGTCTCTTCCACATCTGAAAGGGAAACAGAAGGGACACGGAAATGAGAGAGATGCAGTCTCACTGAGAGGCCCAGTTCCAAGGGCCAATCCCACATAGGATACCCTGCTCTTCCAGGACGCTTGCCCAGCATGAGCCTCGTATAGGTGGCCTGGATTCTTCAGAATGGTATCACTGCCCAGGATGGCCTCAGGAAACAGCTGTGTGCATGGCATGGTATGGATGAGGTCCCCCCCCGGAGAAATCAGGATCCATTTGGCTATGCCCTCCTGCCCCCCACCCCCCACTCACTCTGGAAGTTGACAACGTGGCTGTAGAGGTTGAAGGTGAGGAGAGGCTCTGGCAGCTCCCGCAGGAAGGTCTTGAGGATCACAGCAGGGAGGTGAAAAGCCTCATACTGTTCGAAATGTACTGGCATCCCTGGGGACAGAGTAAGTGCAGGGGCCAGCTCAGAGCCCCAGGCCAGAACAGGAGCACCCTCTGCCAGGGACAGGGGAAGACTCCATTCAGAGAGCAGGGCAGATGGTTGAAGCTCAGAGCTAGAGCAGAAGAAACTTTGGGAGGAGTGTGGGGGAGAGAAATTGTTGGGAGCAGGACCTACCCCAGGGCCAGCATGCTAATCCAGAGGCCAGAAGGAACAACTCTACCCAGCACCACATCCCCCAAGGCACATCATGACAAAACAGGACCTGTTCCTCGGCCCAGGCACATTCTCCGGCACAGCCCTGCAGGCCAAGGAAAGATGTGGCTCCGGAGGGAGCAGACAGGTAAAAGGAAACATTCATCTCCAGATGCAGGGCTGGGAGAGTGTGTGCTTTGTATTGCTCAAGCACTATCCCTCCAGCAGTACTGGAGACAGAGAATGAAGCTTGATGAGAGCACTAGAAAGCAGCCAAGACTCAGGCTCACAGGTGGGAGTTACATGAACAGAAGGGGCTGGGCTGGGCACTTACCCATGTTGTATTTTTGTTGGACCTCTCTGACAACCTGAGTATTTGCTGATCTCCGGAAAATCCCTTCTGTGACCAAAGCTAGGGAGTGAACACAGAGGAAAAGGGAAAGCTCATACCAAGAACTGTCAAGACGGGAAGACTGAGGATTGTAGGACATTAAACAGCCACCACCCCAGGCTAGGCATGGGACCTCACCAGAGGTCTGCAATTCTTCCCACACAGTCCCAGTACTAGGCAGAGGTGGCAAAGAGTGACCACTTCTCCCAGGTGCGTCACATCTGTGCACACAGCACTGCCTAAGCCCAGGAACTATAGCCAGGGGGCAAGGCAGAATCTCTCTGCAGGGCCTCCCCAGCCACATCTGGACTCCATGCTGTACTACTGTCATTTCCCCTGTTCCACTAAGCTCCAAACAAGCCATGAACAACTGGTGCCTTCCGAGACTGCGGGGGGACGATGGTGAGCAGCAGCCCCCAGCAGAAGCTGGCAGTAGCCAAATTTCAGGGGGGGCACGTGCCACCCCCGACACCTCCCCCAGTATCACCTATGAAGGAAGCAGGACACCTGAGCATGACTGTGAGGGGCTGCCATTTTCCACTAGGCACTCACCATGCTCCTGAAGATGGGCAATGGTCTCCCTGACCACTCGTGGGACAGGGTCCTGATCAGGGCTCTTCTCCCGCAGGCTGAGGGGAGAGGAGGGGTTTGTCATCTTTTGCATGCAACTCAGTTCTGTATTGCAGGAAGTACTATGGATTTATACAGCAAGTTCCTCCTTCCCCTGACTTCTGCTTGCCCCTGCCCCCCTAAGGTAACCAGTGCAGTCAGTACAGCCGGCCTTGTAGCTTCGATACTCTGCCACTGATGCGTGGATTGGAGGACTGCAGATGGCATCAAGGCAAAGGTGGAGGGCTTGGCTGCTAAGGCATGAGGGTTGCTAGCCAGGAAGCAACTGAAGAAACCTCTGGGATGCAGAAAGGCAAAGATGAATCCACCGACTGGTTGCCCTCTTGTGACGACCAATAAATGCCAAATGGCACAGCTAAAACAGTCTCTAATAACTCCAACGTGTATGCTGAGGGCCAGATTAACCCTTTAGTGGGCCCCAGGCAAACAAACTCATGGGCCCCAGGCTGGTCGAGATCCCCTTCTCTACCCTGGCACTGCTGTCCACAGAGAGTGGGGCTTGGAGCAGCTGCTAGGAAGCAGCTGCTGTGGTGGGGAGGCCAGCGGAGGTGAAGAGAAGGGGAGGTGGACAGGGTAATTTACGTCGTTGCACTGGAGGGAAGGACCGGGCCTCCCCAGCAGCTAAGCTGTGTATGCTGCCACTAAGCATACCTCAGGGTTGATGCCCCTCTGCAAAGAATGGAGCAGTTCAGAATGTGAGCACAAGCAGATGGCACTGCGCGGCTTGCACCAAGGCTACGTTCAGGTTTTGGCTGTAGCTAGAGAATCTGTTCCCAACCCCTTCCCCAGGGAGCTGCTGGCCATGTGGGACTGCTGCCTTCTAGTTTCCAACTGCCAGCTCACATTAAAAATTAAAAATACATTTGATAGTTTACTGGTACTGCTTTTCCTCTGCAGCAGCCACTGTAGCTTGTGACCTACAAAGGGAGGGGAAGCAGAAGCAGGGCAAGGGTGAATAGGAGGGCAGCTCTTTTTAAAATAGCTTAGTTAAGAGGGGGAGAGGGAAGATATAGCAAAATGGGCCAGATCCTTGGTTTGCTCCAGCAAAACTGTCTAAATGCCGCTCTAATTGGACCTTTGGCAATGCTGCATTTTGAAATGAACTGATACGGTACAGAGTAGCCCTGCGTTGGTTCTAGGCATGGTAGCTTCCAGACCAGAAGCAGCTTAGCTATGCATAGTATAGCACTGACATAACTAGACTGCTCATGACATGGACCCACCGCAGGACTGCCTTGCATTGAATAGACATGCTCTTGGTGACCTGCGGAAAAAATCCCTGTTCTAGTCTGCGCTAGGGCTCAGGCACCACCCAGGATCCAGGCTCAAAAAAGGAGCATCTCTGAAAACAACTGAGGTTCAGCAACAAGTTCAAAGACAGGCGTTTTCCAGCTGTCCAACTTTGTTCTATACAGGCCCTGGCATAAGCCAGCCCAACAGCCAAAGCAACGCAACTCTGGGATACTCACTACTGGAGGGAGACTCCAAACTGCTGGTTCGGCAGGGGTGGGCGTGGGGGAGTTGGTTTCTGGGGCACTTGAGAAGGTTTCTGTTGTGATTTCAGGTATTCGTCATATCTGCAACAGAACAAAAATGGGTAGGGAGCCAGCCCAGCTTGCAGGGAGCACACCACCCCAGAGCCTGCTGCCCAACATCTACTCTCACATCCTGCTGACCCACTACAAGCTGTTTTAGATGGCCCCAGCTATAACACCTGCTGACCCCCTACAAAGAGACAAGGGCAAACAGCTCCAGAGTGCTGAGGCAGCAAGCGAACACACTCAGTTGCCAGCAAGGAGGGTGGATAGGGAACAGAGACCAGGCAAGCAACTATGCAGCACTTTTGGATGGTGCTTGAACGAATCAGGGTAAGAGGAACTTTGAGAGGTCACAGGGGAAAAGTGAAGCAAGAAAACCTGATTCAGCAGCTAAGCAGATAAGCAGCAGTGAAATTAGAGGGGGGAGGAAGGGGAGAGAGGGGCGAAATGCATTACTGGAGAAAGAACTCAGGGCCAAGGCTACCAGCCTGAGATGAGAGAAGGGTAGAGACAGCAAGGGAGAATAGTTGCAGAGTGTCTGACTTGGCAACCAGACAACAGGCCCGCAAACAAGGAAAGGGATCTGAA
Organism: Crocodylus porosus; assembly: GCF_001723895.1. Taxonomy (NCBI): domain Eukaryota; kingdom Metazoa; phylum Chordata; order Crocodylia; family Crocodylidae; genus Crocodylus; species Crocodylus porosus. The sequence continues at coordinate 43,192,858 of NW_017728947.1, forward strand.
AGACCATTGTGTTTAAGGCACCATGATGCTGCTACTTTAGACCCTTCCCCCTCTAGTTACAAAACAAGCCCCTCCTCCCCATGAGTTCAGTCCCCCTTGGCTTTGCTTTCCTCCTTAGCTGCCTCTGTGAAAGGGACTCCTCTCACAGAGCCAGAGATGAACAGGCAGGCAGTGCTCTCACTTTAGCACCTGGCTTGGGATTCCCAGCTGCTCCACTTTCACATACTCCTCCAGCTCACTCAGGAAGTTCACATAGAAAATCTTTCGCCCAAACTTAAAGCTGCAAAACAGAAGGAAAGAAAGTACATGAAGGATCACCATGGCCAGAACTCAGAATTGCATGGGGAAACTGCAGGAGGTCTGCAGGGCACAGGACACATGTATCACTAGTGCTGGACTGGATGGGTTCAGCAATAGGAATACCACATTCTGCAGTCCTCACTCTCTACTCAACCACATGTACATGACTGAGATTTTATAACCTCTCATAGTCTGGCACAAAGCCTAGCAGAGCTGGGCTCAGTATAGCACTGGACTTTCTCTCCTGAGGCTCTGGAGCAGGTTGAAGGCGGCCCCTCTTTTCAGATGCTACACAGAGGAGGGGATTTCCATTAACGAAAGGGAAGGGAGCTCCATTCCTTCCCCTCCTGACTCAAAGCTACAGCCTGAAACATGTGGTCCAGGTCCAGAGCTTTCTACGTATGCAGAGTAGTTCTTGCTGGGCTGAGATCTTGCCAGGCTGAAATCTTGCCTAGCTCAGAAACAAGAAGTGGCATGTCCCCTGAGGGGTCAATGCAGCAGAAGATAGCTAGGAGCAGCCTGTGCTCACCTCATGATCTGCTGAGGAACAGTACACTTTACCACTGTGGAGCTGGGAGTCTGCTCCCCTGCCTCCTACCTGATCAAAGGCTTGAAGAGAATCAGTAGCGTCTTGATGAACATAGTTGGGTGCACAATGTATAGTGCTTTGATGTTCTTCTTGTACCTGTCAAGGGAAGCCGAGTAAGAAGCAGCTGGCATCTGGCGAGACCATGGTAGCCAAGTCCCTCTCTTCATACCCTTATGTATTGTGCCCCTTCCAAATTAACTCTGCCCCACAAGGTTCTAGGCCCCCACTCTCCCCACATTTCCAAATGCTGGACCAGCCACATGCAGGAGTTGGTACAAGTGTCCAGATCACACAGCAGCTCGCTCCCTCTCAGGGCACCTCCCCAGTGAAGTCCTGGAGTGGCTCAGAAGAGGGGGTAGAGGTGCCGGTGGTCAGGTAACAGTAAATGCAGGAAGAGCAGGGACCCAAAAGACTGGGCTTGAAAAACAAATTGCCAGAGGATCTTTCACACCCAATTCTCCTGTTCTAAAACTCTAGTGTCAAAGCCGTCGCCACACATCAAGTCATTTCCACCGCCTCTCAGGAAGCAGGAATAGGGTGGCTGGGGAGATCACGATCCCCATGCTACAGAAGGGGAAAGGACTCACCAGGCACACAGAGGGAACCAGATAGTAGAAGAGAACTCAGGTGTTTCAGCCCACTGGTCACACCTACTCACTTGCGGTCAAATTCTCGGTAGGCATCCCGCAGCCAGCTCAAGGATGGCTTGTTCTCACTAGTCAGCCCATGATGCAGATACACCAGTGTGTAATCACTCTCCACATACTGGTCCAGCGTGAATTTCAGGTACCTGCAGGTAGACAGGAACTTCTTAGCTCCCAGCACACTAGCGTACAAATACCCTTGCTCCCTAAGGCCTCTATTATTTAGCATAAGGGAAAGTCTACTGGGTAGCAGAACTGGAGACAAGGAGTATGCAGAGGTAACTTCACCTGTGCCAGGCTGGAGATTATAAGAAAGCACACATGCCTAGCTGAAACAACAACTGTTTGTAGATATGGCCTCTACAGACAACCACTCAGAGACCATCTTGGACTTGGGCCACAGCTGAAGCACTGGATTCCCAAGACAGTACTCACCCCAGCAGTTTGGTGTGATCAAGCTGATGGCTGGGAGGCATCCGGCAGGCACTGACCACAATGACCTTCCTTCCAAAATTGTCATCACCTGGAGATGAAATGCCAGTTGTCACAGGGAGACTGTGGGGCAAAGCCACGGACCCAAAAACACGTATGTAATGGAGCAAGGAGCCCCTCCACAACATGACAGAGGCTTGAGATATCTCAGTAGCCAGAGCTAGGCTGATCCTTATGTTAGCAGAGCCCTGGCAGAGCTTCTGAACAGGGGAAGTCTGGATCAGACTGCACCCAGGGCCTGAATGGCAGGTAGCATGGGCAGTGAACAGAGTGCACATCACAGCCCAGCAAGGAACGACAGGGTGTCCAGCCTGGATGTCCCAGGACATGCAACAACTTTTCCATAAGGGAACAAAGTTGAAACAGATTGTACAAAGCTAGACACATGCAGCAATGAGGCTGCAAGGCAAAATAAGTTTTGATGCTACTCCCAAGAACGCATCTCAGGCACAGGAGAGATCCCCCTCATCACAGGCACAAGAGTTGGCCCTGTCCATTCCAGAGTATGGACCCAGGCTACGTGCTCCTCTCTGGAATATTCATTCTGGCTTCCCCTGGAGTTTGCTCCTGCATACAGAGAAATCAAACCCTGGACACCAACAAATGCACAAGAACAGGTTGGCCCTCGATCTGATGGAGCAGCACAGAGTCAGAGGTGACAGACAGGCTCCACCTCACAGCCATGCCCTGTTCTCTCTTTCAGAGTTTGCTGTAGAGAAATAGGAATTAGAGCTGTTTACTTCCTGCCCTTCCCACCCACCATGACAATGCTTTGCCACCTTGAAGTGCTCCCGGGAGATCACCTAACAAAGCCAGCAAAAACCTACAGAATTTGGGAGTGGCCAACCTTAGCTAGCCTGAATCCCAGCAAAGAACATCCACCATGCAAGAGCCAAGTGACTTCACCCCACAGAGAGGGCCCCTGACCTTTCCTGGAGTTTCACTGACAACAAGGCAAGGTCTCCCCACTGCAAATCCTACAATACCAGTGGACTTCTACTAACAGATGATTTGACCCCATGTGTGAAGCCCTAGTAGAGAGAGGTGGGAAAGTTCAAGTGAGGTGAAAAAAACAAAAGTTCTTTCTCCTTTGTGCCAGTTCCTTAAGCCAGGAAATGCACAGAGCTTTAGAGAGGGCACAGTTCTCAGATGCACAGACAGACAAACAGACATGCCACATACATCCAGTGCCATCTAAATGGTATGTTTTCAAACTCCAAAGTAGGGCAGGAACAGTTTCCTTAGGAGCTATGACCCACCAGCAGCTGAAGAGAACAAAGCATAGACTGAGAGCTACATTTTCTCACAGAGATGCAGGTTGGCCCTGCCCAGCAAGAGAGGAAGCAAGCCACAGTGCATTTAAAACACAGCTAGCATGCTTCCACATGACATCAAAAACACCAAGCAGCACCTGCTACATCTTCCATTGCCAGCCTGCAGAGCTCCAGCCCAGAAGCACCATGTATGATACGGGCCCCACGCTGCTTAGGCTCTCAACCAAGACATTGCCAGGCATGTTGCTACCTCCCATACCCTAGCAGGGCTTCTGAACCCCAGTTTTTCCCTGTATTACAAACTGAAGCCCAGCAATTAAAGCTTGAATCAAAACAAAGCAAACAAGCTATTAATATCTGGAGTCTGTAGAAATGAAAGCCACTTGTGCTGGGACACCCACTGGGCCCCATGTGGGAGCGCTGCGGCCACAACATCTAGGCAATCTTACCGGCCAGACAAAGTTCTTTGGGTAGATGCGGTATCTTTTTATTAGACCAGCTAAATAGTTGGAAAAAACTGTCCTTTGCAAGCCTTCGGGCATAGACACCTTATTGCCTAAAGAAGAGTGTTTGTGCCCAAAAGCTTAAGAAAAACAATTTTTCCAACTATTTAGTTGGTCCAATAAATACATCTCATCTACCCAAAGAACCTTGTCTGCCTATGCACTTACCAACATGGCTACAACCAACAACTCTTACAGCCCAGAGTCACCAACCCACCCACAGTCCCAACTGTGAGAGCTAGCACTCTCTCATTTTCCCTTTCCATTGATATTTTATTGCAGCTCAGACAACACAACAGATGGAATCCACCAATATACAGAAGCTGGTCCCTGTGCAAAATGTTAGGACACAACTGAGGTAGCAGGGGCAGCACTGGGTACAGGCCATAAAGGAGTGATTGACCATCACATGACACAGACATGCGGAGGAAGAGGGCATTTGAGGAGGACAAGGTACCCAAAAGATGCACAAGACCAGGACAGGGTGATGAAATGACCATCTGAACAACTGTACACAGCCACAGCCAGGCCACAAGACCAACATCAAACAGCTTATCCCATGGTAGCCCAGACTCTGCCTAGCCAAGAAGTTTCAAAGGCAGCTGGCCACAAGCTCAAGAGCTATAGCAGTAGAGTAGTTTACAGCTGCCCTTGTCTTTGAAGTGGAGGTACATCCTGAAAAGTCACAGTCCTGTGGATAAGGCACTATCAGAGCTTTCTTATGTGGCCTTAGATAGGTAATTTATTCACTCCATGCCAAGAATTGAGAAGAGAAATCCATGGACATGTGTGATGCACTCCCATATTGTGATGATGGGGGAAACATAAGAGCAACAACAGAAAGACTGGAGATACCAGCAAATAATGTCACAGGCACAGCGTACTCAGAAGTGTACTCTCCGAGACCATATACTCATATCCAAAGGGGACAGTTGGGCACCATCCCCATACAGTCCAGCAGCTGTGTTTCACCAAACTCAGCCTGTGTGACAGGGGTTCAGAGCAAAGCTGAAGCATGGCAAAGTGGGCCTTTGCTGTGAAGAACGGCAGTACAGTGCTGCACAAGCTCTCCCCCAATGTCCTTAAATTGATTTCCAAACCTGGTAAATCAGAATTCATGAACCAAACAAAGCACATGGTCCTTCAAGCCCAGATCCGTCAGCCTGACAGGTGTCATTGGAGCAACATCAGAATCAGTGGCTTGAGCCAGAAGGCACCGACTGAACCCTCACTGGGTACAGGGCTCTGGTGAGTGGCCTGGACTGCAGACAATCCAAGACCAACATACGGACACTATGTCAGCCTCAGAGAGGACAGCACCTCCTCTTATTTTTCAAATAGGCAAACAGAAAAGGATCTTGAATCCCACAGAGAAGAATGGCTAGGTTTGCCTTCCAAATTAGAAAGCAAGTAATGCAAGGAAAAGTGATCCTTCTCACTTCGAAAGCTATGCTGGAAACATGTCTGCCAATGCCCAGCCTCTTTAACTTCACTCTGTGAACTCAGTGAGTTAACATAAAACCATTCAAAACAAAGCATTTCCAGCTCCCCTGCCATTTGCCATCTCAGATCAGACTGGACCTCCCAGCACACGCAAACCTGGCTACCAAGCATTCAGGAAAGGCTTCAACAGTCAGTGGTTCCAACAAGTAACTGCAGCAGATTCTACAAGCTCTTGGCTATCTGGAGAGACTGGTTCCAGGTGATTTCTGTTCCTTGGAAAGAACAGACCCTGATGTCTGAGCTCTGCCAGATGGCCCATGTCTCATACTGTTTGCCTTCCCAATTGCAACACTAATCTCATGCCTCAGTCTCCACAGTTGAGCCACTTATCTGCATTTGAAGTAGTTAGTACTGCTGCCACCAACAACCATGGACCTTGAACTAATGACTCTGCTCTTACTTCCCTCAAGCAAGGAACATTCAACAACAGTTCAAAACTAACAATAAGTCACTACACAGCACCTGAAATCCTACAGCTCAAACTGCACACGTGTCAATGGGCAGATGCGCACAATGAATCACTTGATCCAACACCAGAGTGCACCTACCTCTAGCAGCTCTAACAAACACCACTACTGTGTAGCATAAAAAAGATAAGCAACTGAAACTGCAGCATCAATTGAAGGAGACAGAATGCAGTTAGTTCAAGTTTTCGACCTGCACCTACAGTTAACATACTGACTCTTCTGAGAAAGTGACGCTATTCAAAGCCTGCAAGGTCAGGATCTCAGGTTACTTCCCCTCACTCAAAAGGCAATAATTTCATTAGCACTGCACTATCAAATAGGCCAAGGCAGTGCCAAACCCCACCAAGCCCCTGGCTTTTTCCGCACAGTTCGCCATTAGAGTATTGACCAGGCAGATGGCATGACATGGCTGTATAAGAACACAAAATACATCATCAGATCTATATCATCATCCTGCTAAAAGCCATTTTGTACTAAACGGGCCTATAAAGCAATTAAGGAAAACATTAATTTAACTATCTTCAAAGCCTCTTAAGCATTCCAGACGTGCCTCTCTGATAACACCACCCAGGCTTTGTGCCATGACTTAAATTCACTGTACAGTTTAGCCTGTTGACCAGAGTACCATCCAGGGACACTGATCACTCCCAATCTCACAATCAGCAAGGTGTCCAGTTTCCATGCAAATTTGAAGTGGGAACACCAGAGATACCAGTAAAATGTGCTTAGACGGGATCTGCCACCACAGCCACAATGTTATAAGATACAGCAGAGTTGCAGGATTCAAGGACAGGCAAAGGTCAAAGATGTGCCATTGGACACTAAAAAAAATTCAGAGTTCAGGCCCCAGAATGCAAGACTGTCTGATCAACTTGGAGCTCTGCATACTGGGAGCTTTACTGCAGCTGAAGACTGTTGCAACATGCTCTATGTAATGCAATTCCAGGCTCCCAGAAGGCTGTCAATACAGCTGGCCAGGAGTAAGATGCCACTGGTGCGTTTGCATCATTTTGATGGTGATAGGGGTTTGACATTTCAGGCCATCGCAGAAAGCAAGTCCTCCAGTTTGACAGCGAGGTTACGAGGTCCGTCCACACCTACTGTCCCTCCACACAGATGTTCCAAGATACTGAACAGTACTAGAATGACAGCCAAAACCATATCAAGAGTTCAGTGCCTGCTTTTTCCTGGGGCATGAGTGATCATCATGAGGAGGTGCCTTGGTAGATTGAGAGTTGACAAGATGCAGTGGAAGGTTACATTAGGAACCTGTCAATTCCAGCTAAATGATTCCAGAATGGAAGGCACCATTGCAATTATTTAATCACTAATTACATTTATTAAATCAGTAATTACATTTATTAATGGATGCAAAATGTTATATCGGGGACAGAGAAAAGACTGAGAGACGAGAGGAATATACCAAGAATGAGACATGCACTGCTCCAGAGGGGGGAGAAAGCAGTAAGAAATCCTTGTCAAGAAAGAAAGGAGCAAGGATAGCCATAAGAAACTACAATATTTGTCAGCAGTTACAGAACCTGAGCAAAGAAGCTCAGCTTGTGGAGAGTTCACAGATTGGTGGAAAGAGTTCCCAACACCAGAACAGCACTTCATCTATGCTGATAAATGGCACCAACAGGCAACCTCTTGAGGGTCAGTATTGGACTCCCAAGAGTATTAATGAAAAGGATTGCATTGCCCAGCAAGCACACAGGGCATCTAACAAGCTTCAGGCTCACAGGGGAAACAAGCAATCAGCAGCCCCCAGCAGAAGACATTGCCCCCAGATGATTTCACAGTAGGGGATAATCAGTATAGTAGCTGCAAAGCAGGTAAATTTCCTGCCTGGGTCAGCAGTGGATGGAAGTAGTCTTGATACAGATGCATACAGCACACACCACAACAAATCAAGCTGGGTTCAAGTTAGTGAACCCAAAGAAAGGACTGCTGTCCAAGAGAAAGAAAACTAGTTACACCAAAGCCTGAGGCCAGAGTGCCCAAAGGGAAGACAGCAGGCCAAACTTGGCCCAAATAGCTCTGCCATATCTAGCACAGTGGTGCACCTTACAAAGATGACAGTCCTGCTGACTGCTACTCCACATTAAAGAGGAAGCTGCAATCTATTTGCTTTAATACACCTTATGTATGGCCTTCAGACCCCTGGAAAACTACAAGTGTAGCCCTAGGCTGGGCAAAGTTTGGGCTCCCATGAGATAACCCAGCTCCAGGCCACAGTCAAGCTAAAGGAATACCATGACCCAGAGCATTAAGTGTCAGTGCCATGTGAACCAGTCACTCTACCTACCTGGCTGGGCCCCATCAAGTGCACCCTGTCCTGGAGGAACAGAAAGAAAGTTATAACAAGCCACATCTCAAGCCCCTTTACAAATCGCAAGGACTGAATTCCAGAATTTGGACAGAATCACACATGTGTGCAAACGCAAAGTTTAGCTGCTCTGCTGAGGAGACTGGGCCTCTAGAACTCACCCTTCCACCACACTCCTATTAGAAGAAATGTTGTCTAGAGGTTAAAGGAGATAACTTGGGAGTCACAGCTCCTGGCTCTTTCTGGGCTCAATTTATAAACTCCATCAGGTTACTTCCCCTTTGTGTCCCAGTTTGCCCATATATAAAACTTAAGGCAGCAGCAAAGTGAAGCTTGTCCTAATGGAAGTGCATCAGAGGTGGACACAGGACTGTGCCTTGCAACATGAATACCACAACAAGTGAGAGTCAGGCAGCCTTACAGGAAGTCAGATTTTCACCGATAAAGCAGAAGTTTGGGATAATTTGTCAGGTACTTGCATAACTTTTTGTGACCTCTTAACATTACCACCTGTCAGCAAAACAAAGGAACCCTTAGCTCCATTCACATTTCTCTTGTATGTATTCACTCACCAGGCTTTAATATGGACACTAAGCCGGCAACAGGGCACTGGCCAGACCAGAACTATTTCTAGAAGCCCTCTACCTCCTCCACTTCACATGCTAAAGTCATGTCAAGCTGGCAGCAGGGGGCTGGGCCCACCTTGACAGGTCTCAAAAGCCAATTTGGTGGCAGCAGCTCCCCACTTTGTAGTGTTTATATACCTAAGGAGCACCACCATGGCACAAATGCAATGCTCAGACACACTCGAGCAAACACACCCAAGTGCAAAGGGAAAGCAGGGACTTCCCAGACAAACAACAGCAATGAAAATATAATGCCACCCTTATGTGGGGAAGGCAGTTCAGGGGCTTGGCTGAGCACAGAAGTCAGCACAACACCCTATAACATCCACGTCCAATACAAGTTCTGCCACAAGACTTCTTACCTCTGCTCAGTGCTCATGTTAGTTCCCCCACCTCTAAACAGCTGCTACTGAAGCTCTGAGATGGATTGAAAAGTTGGAGAGATTCAGCTTCATCCTCACATCAAACAGTGGAGTGCAACAAAAACAACTTCCAGCAATACCCAAACTGAGCCCTCCACCTGCATACAGGGACATGGGGACAGACAACTGGATTTCCTCACTGTGTCACAAGTTGTGCTTCATGCCCTACGTATGGCCAGTTAGTGTTTAAAATCTACTGTTTCTCACCAAAAACAAACTCTGTGAACCAGGGGCTGGGATGAGACCTTCAGATAATGGTTACACAGATGACAGGAAGGAAGACAGCAGCTGCCTGTTCCCCAGGCCTTTACCACACCATCTTCCACCATTCCCAGCATATTATCCACAAGAGGTCACATGCTAGGGTCTAATGTTTCCCATGCCAGCTGGGGAGGTGGAAGGACCAGGAATGATACTGCATCTCATGATTGTCAGTTTGTTAGATGAATGCTAAAGAGATGAGGGCTGCTCCATTTTCTTCTTTACTATTACCAGGACTCAGGAAGGCAGTCCTGGAGGTACGAGGGCAATAAACACCACCTAGGAGCAGCTCCAAGAACTCTTTGCTCCCTCCCACCAGGAATTCCAAAGTTCCCTGGCACCTATTGCACATTAGCAGCTCCTTAGTGACTGCTAATGGCACCAAGCTGACAATTCACTCTCAGTAGGACAATGGGGCCAGGATTACAGTACCCTGAGATCAGTCTTTGCCACCAAGTGGTTAGAAATGGCACGCTGGCCTTTGAATAGCTGCTGAGGTGGCCAGAGAACCAGTGAGAGCACTGAGTTTGGGGAGATCCTTATGAGTTTGGATTCTTTTCCAAATGCTTTATGGGGTGGTTGGTTTCCAGTAGCACATGTGATTCAGACATGGTTAGCGCTGCAGAGGAGAGCAGCCTCTGGTCTCTCATATCTTCACATGCAGCTAGCTGAATGTAATTACTACAAAGCAAGAATCCTCAGGGCCCCAGGAAGAACCCAGAAACAAGACAGCCAGATAGAGAGACTCCAAGTAATTCTCCCCTTGGGCTGGTCCACAGTAATCCAACTGCTTTTATGTAGGAAAAATTTTCCTTTTCCCATTTTCTGTGGAAACTCTCACCAGTGCATTGAGAACACTGAAGGCATCAGAGTTAATTAAACCAAAATGTTCCATTGCAAATATTGCCCCGGGGTATCTAGGAATTGTATTTCAGATGCCTGATGCTCCTATTTCCTTCATCAGGCCAGTTCTCCGAGAGGCCCTCTGCCCGATGCAGGACATTCCTTTAAGAGAGGGAGATCACAAGGCTGGAAGGGACTTCATGAGATCATCTAGTCCAGCCCCACTAACTCAAGGCAAGACCATCCCTGTCTAAGCCATCCCAACCAAGTGTTTGTATAAACCTGCTTTTAAAAGTTTCCAAGCATGGAGACTCCAAAAGTTCTCTAGGTAGCCTGTTCCAATAATCAGAAGGTTCCTACTAAATTTCACCTGCCATTGCTCCTAGTCCTGTCCCCTACTGACAAAGAAAAAGCCCATCTCTATCCTCTCCATAAATCATCCTTCAAGTATTTGAAGACCGTTATTAAATCCCGCCTCAGTCTTCTCTTCTCTAGGCTAAATACAGACAAATAAATTTTGTGGGACATGCACTCTGGCCCACAGAGAAGACGGACAATTAGTCACCTGACATACAATGCCCACAAGGCCCCATAGCACAGTTCTGAATCATCATATTTCAGTCTCACCAAGAAGTCATTTATTTTGGGGGGGAGGGAAGGAGGGCAGGGGACACCACACGCTCCAAAACAAGGTAAACCCAATTGTTTTCTAATCAGCTATTAGAGTTCCCATCCTTCCTCCCAGGCCTGCTCCAAAGCATCCTGCCTCAGTAGTACTTACTGGCATGCACTCAGTGTCACCAAGGCAGCTATCACGCATTATTTCCAGGATTCGGACACGCAGAGCGGGAGCAAGTGGTACAGCTTTGCTTACAAGCAATGCCCCTTGGGGGCAGAGGGGGCAATGTGGACATGCTCAGAATCAAGACTACTGTGATGCCCAGGACCCAAAATGGGCCCCAATGCCAATGTAACAAGCCTTGCTAAGGCAGATCACAATTTAAGACTAGCTTGATAATGTTTGCTCCCAAATTTTATAAGCACAATTCATTTTTGAACACCAAGCTGTACTATAAGAATGCTGTGCAACCCTGCTTCAAGAACTCAATGCTGCTTTGATCTCACAGGACTGCATGGATTGCAGCAAGCTCAGCCTAAAAATGGGAACTGGTTTCAACTTCCTGCTTCTGCTGAAAATGTCTTAGATTAGTATCAGTGGCCCAAGATGCTGCTTCAGGGAAAACAGGAACAAAATTAGCTGCTTGTCCTATGCCCTGATGTGCAGGCAGGGGTATGACTGGCTGAGCAGAGCCAGAGGAAATTAGTGAAGTAGTAGTCTTTGCTACATTTTGGAGATGAAGTGGTGACCAGGATGTGCTAAGCTGCCACCACATCATGTGGGCCCTGTCACAGAACTCAGGAGCTGCTAGACAGCTCATAATCCACAGTGACCATGGGAATGTGACCCTGCGACTCTGTGCTCCAGCTTGTTTGATTTTTTGAAGTTGTTTTAGGTCACTTTACTAATAATACCCAATTAGGAGGTTGAATAAACAGTCCCATCACGGAGCCTGGAGTGCAACTCCAACCACATATCTGATTGGCTTGACAGGGCCTGTTGCCAGAAGATACAGACGACAGCAAGCCTCTAAACTGCAGCTGCGCTGCCACCTCCCCCCTGCCTATGGCAGGCACTTGACTGCGTGGGGGGCTGTCAACAATTCCTAAACATACTAGTTGTTGATGAAAGGTTGCAGATCCACACGCTTAGTTATCTACAGCCTCCAAACAAGTTTAGTCCAGGTGGCAGAAAATAAATTGTCCACCCCAAGCCCAAGCACACCTACCAGTTAGCTGCCATGCCACCATAAGGGCCTCTTAATTGCACCTGCCCCTTCAGTTTGAATTCTTCACCTTCTAGTCTGAACAGTTATGCACAGACAGATCAAAGCTGGTTGCATACAAACACTGGTACCTATTCCCGTGCTCGGTAGAAGAACACAGGGTTCCTTTGCATAAAAGTCCCATGGAAACACTGGAGATCACCGTTGGTTCAGACTCTTCATTCCATTCTTCTCAATGACTGAGCTAAGTAAGCACTCAGCTAAGCCCTGTGGGGCTCTGAAGCAGATGACAGTATCATTCAGCCTTTCCAGTCCTGGTATGCAGAAACACTGACCACCCCTTCATTTGCATTAGCAAATATCCCAGGTACTGGAACTAAAGCATTAAAAACCACACGTATGTCCTTGTCCCCAACCTTAGCATTGGAAGGAACAGGGTGGAGATCTGGATCAGCCCCAGTTCTAGGACTGACAGCACTCAACCCTCCTAGAAACAAGCTCACAAGTCACCAGCAAATCAAAACACCATCGAAGAAATTGAGAGACTGAGCAGTCACAGCTCCTGAGCCACAGAACATCCTGGCGATGGTTAGAGCTTTGGCAATAGCACAGATCTCAAAAGAACTAAGTGACAGAGCCACAGAGGAGAAAAAAGCCAAAACAACTCAGTGTAGTGGATAATACCTAGGCAACTCCCATCTCATCAGATCCATTAAAGACTAGTTCCCATTCTTTCTTCAGCCAAGAGAGCTCCACCCACCTTGCAGCTCTCTTCCATCTTGACCCCACAGCTGAAGCACAGTCTGAGTCCATAAAGGGTGGAAGCTTGAGGGGTAGGGGGCTACCATTGATAACATAAGCTGAGAAGTGGGTGAATTAAATTGTGGGCAGCCAGAAAAGCTCCCAGAAGCAAGTAAGGTAGAACTAGTTCCAAACTGAAACCCTTGGACTTCATTTCCTAACCTCAGCATAGCATCCCAGGCACTCCCACAAAGCCTATCACAGTGGTCCTGGCTACAGTAACCAGGAGTTCCATACTGTTAAAAGGATGTTTGTGAACCAGCTAAAAGAAGGAACTTTGCTGCCCAATTATGTCAGGCATCAACTGTTAACCCTTTCCCTGCTCTTGCATAATGAGGCAGCCACAAGCTTTAACTGCAAATTTACTCAGCCACCAGTTCTTGTGCTGCCAGTAGTCCCTGCCGCCTACACTGGTATCAGCATATGGCAAACCTCATTCCATTCCAAGTAACAAGGCCCTATGTGATCCCACAGCAGAAGCAACCCTATAGGGAGCTGGGAGACGAGAAGGCCATAACATTACCTGCTACTTCCACAATGTGGTGCCTTGCAATGTCATAGTACGGATCATCCCACTTCAGGTGAGTGATGGACTCAGGCGAACCTCTGGAGTCCTCTGCACAAAACACAGGAAACTGGCAATTAGCATGAACTCAGAACTCAGAAAGGGATTTGGAGCAGGTTGTGGGGAAAGGGCAGGAAAAGAGGAAGTGACACAACAGAGATTATTGCACTAGCCTGGTTTCCCTGGACCCCTGCTTCAGAAATGCAGATCTGGCTACAGGACAAGTGAGCATTGGCCAATCTGGGCTTTGGCCCATAGGTCTGTACATCCCAACCCTCACAGCACATAATGGCATCTAGTCATCTACCTGTCATCATGCCAAGCCATGGGCAGCCAGGTCTGGGGGTCACCCAGGGCCAGGAGAAGCAGTCAAGATCTGAGGGGAGTGTGCAGGGTCCCAGTTTAGGGAAACCAAAAGCTAGGAGATCTGCCCAGGGAACCAAGTCAGAGATCCAGAGGATTTGGCAGAGCATGAGGTTATGGGGCTAGGTCAGGTTTCCAGCAAATCAAACCACGGTCAGACCAGGAAGCCAAAGGTCAGGCCAAACTTGGGGTCTATGGGCAAGCCATGTCAGAGAATCTATCAGAGAGCCAGTAGCAGTACAACCCAAAGGGTGTGGCAGCCTAGGTACAAGGTTGAGCCTTGTTACCTGGACACTTGCTCTTCTGGGCGAAGGGTTTGTATCAGAAGGGGCAAAGGGTTAGTTGACCCTAGCTGGCGACTAGTGGCAAGGAGTGGGTGTGTGGCTAGGCCCAGATGGAAGGTTCTGGCCATTTGAATCTGCCCCAGTCTGCTACTGAGGTGACAGAGGATGACATGGGATACCTCTTGGTCTCCAACCCAACTCCATACTCAAGTATCTACTGGCACAAGCAAGACACCCACCTGACCTGGGAAAAACAGGCACTTCATCAGCTGGCCAGGTCCTATCGTCTATGGAGGCCAACTTGAGCTGACCGAGGGACTGGTTGGTGTCCTCCAGCGTCTGGTCCTCCTGTAGCTCTGAGAGTGGGTCTGTGGCCATGGCCCCCAACCTTCCGCTGCTTGCTTGAACTGCCTAAGAGAAGACTGCAAAGACACCTAGGTCAGACACACAGATGACATGGTTTCCCTGCAACAGCTTATACAGAATCTTTCCCTCTCTTCCCTTTGACTTGCCCAGATACTCCCTTTCCTTCCCCCAAGTCCAACACCCTTAATCCTTGCCCAGAAATCTTCCCTTCCCTCCTACACAGCCCAGCCAGAAACCCCTTCTCCTTAAAGCCATGGACACCTGACCCTGCAGACCCTTCCCTTCCACCTCCTTGTGGAAGGGAGTAGGAGCTCCAACTAACCTTTTCACCAAGTGTCTGCCTTGATTCTTCTTCTATAGCACTTGGACTGAAGTGGGAGTGATACTGAGATGCAGGGGAAAGGGACAGGCTATGCCAGCCCCAGCCTGACACTCCCTGTACCAGCCATTAACCCTCCTCCCCCCAGTGAAGCTGGCAGGAGGCCCAGCTGCTTGCACAGCAGGGCACAGATCTGGAAGCTTTCCAGGGATTCATGCCCCCTGCTCTGGCAGGGAGGAGGGGCAGGACACAGCTCCCAGAGCAACCCACAAGTGCACTCCAGTGCTGTGAAATCAGAATCCTGATGGGAGCTACTAAAAGCTTCTTCAGTGAGGTTTCACTGGCTGGACTACAATGCAGAGACAGACGGGCATCTTCCTCACTCCTCCTGTTCAGTCTAGCACCACACACAGGAAGACCTCTCTCCCCCCACCACAAATAGGGCAGGAGGCAGGGACCCAAGCACAGCACGGCACCCAGCATATCTGAGTTTTCATCACTGCTGCAGCTCCCACCTGGGGCAGGATGTGCACGCACCCCCCCATACTGAGCCCAGGAAGGCACCATTGCTTAGGGGAGACATAAATGCTCCACTGATCACCTGATGAATACCATGGAGCCAACGGACTCAGTGGCTGCAGCCAAAGAGCAGATCTGGACTGCTGAGAAGGGCTAATGTTAGCAGCACAGGGGGGATGGGAACTCAGATGCTAAAGGCTGCTTCCCAAAGGGAAGTATAAGGGCATGGACACACATCACACACCTACCCCAGAGGTGTATAGCCAGAACTCTACTGTCCCTCCCCCACTTTTGTTCGTAGCGTAAACCAATCAGCTTCCTTGCTTTGCTTTTTCAATAAAAGCTATTTTCTGACAGCCAGCTGCATCCTCACTCCCTGCCACAGCCCTCCATAAAGTTCTCCTGTCCCCTGGGAAACAAGAAGTCTGGGTTCAAACATGCCCCTCCTCTGCCATCAGGCAAACATTACAGACTTCAGTCTTGTGCTGGCTATTGAAGTTTACTGATCTCATGTTTAGGAGAGAAGATAAAGCAGAAAAGTGAAAATGCCTCCAGCCACAGGTCAGCCACCCTCTGGAACCTCTAAACCATGTGGCAAGCACCCCTTCTCCCAACTCACCCACCACAAAGCATGCTGAACTGGGTGCTCACTTCCACCTCCTCCAGTGTCAGAGCCAAAGCACTTCACATAACTGTGAACCTGTTTCCAGTTGGTAACATTTTGGAATAATTCAACTGTTACATGTGTCCACACCCTAAGAAGCCAGGGCTAACAATGACGCAAGTCAAAAAATAAGATGGGAGGCTGCAGCATTCCTTAAGCTCTCCTTTTTTAAGGAAGTGCTGCAGAGAAGAGCTCACATTCAGCCCTACAGCTACAGATAAGGATCTGGGTGCAGCCTCTTGTTTGTAAGTACTCAGGATTGTAGGGGGTACAAAACAGCAGCAGGGTGCATGCGCCTGCCTGACAACCAACAGAGGAAATTGAGGTTACTCTGCACTGTGGGAGGAATTCCCCGGGGGGGGGGGACGTGGGAAGGAGCCATGGGACTCTGGCAGACCAAAGATAACAACAACCCTGCAGGGTCAAGGTAACAACAACCTAGGACATAGGTAACAAGGCTGAAAGCAATCAGGTTGAGCCAGCTGATTCCAGGGTCTCTCCACATGCTCATGATCACACCAAAAACAGGGATGAAAAAGGTGAGGGCTGGGCAGGGAGGACAGGCGAGCATCAGTTGATGCCCTGAGAGTTTGTCCCCATGCTCTGAAGCATCAAGGGTTAAAGGCTCTGACACTCCCCTGTCTCCTCCTCAGCAGACTGAGACAGTCCAACTCCCCCTTGGTTCCCAGATGGCTGGGAGCTACTGCATGGCAAGTCAGATTCCCACCATCAGAGCAAGCAAGACATATATGGGCAGAGGATCTTCACAGCAGACCAGAAAATATGCAGGGTCTGATGGAGCTGCAGCCAGTCAGAGACCAGAGCAAAACTATTTCCTGTCCCCTCCCAAGAACAGAAGGAGCTGCCTGGCCTCCCTCTGGTCTCGGTGGGGACAGGGAGCAAGACCTGGTGCTCCTCTGGCTCATGAGTTAACGCTGGAATCATGCAGCAGCTGCTGCCAAATGACAACCATCTCCACACTCCTAGCAACAACAGATTCAATTTCTATGGCAACCTTAGCCAGCATTTGCTGTGACTCAGCCTGTTTAAAGTATCCCCAGCTGCAGTATAGTTTGGAGCTCAGATGTGAAGACTGATAAACCTGGGACACTATACACAACTGTCAGCAGCTGGTTCCAAGCCAGTTCTAGATGCTGAGGATCCTCAACTCACACCATCTCCTGAGGAAGGAAGGAGCTAGTCCTAAATGCTGCCATCCCCTCTGCCCAGCAACAGGCCTTTGAATTGAATCCCTCCATATCTGACTTGCCTTCCTGTTCACCATTAACTTGCAAAGCAGGGTCCTGAAGAGCTTATGGGGGAAGTTTTAAGTCTACCAAGCACAGTCCAGAAACATGCTGGGGTCTCTCAGCCCTCACCATGGACAGAACCAGAACTTGGATCCCGGAACAGCACACATGGGCACAGACCCAAGTCACTGGGTTCATGACCAGCATCAGGAAGATTCTGTACAAGTGGCACCATTATGGCACAGGGCAGAAAGCTCTAGAGCAGGGGCAGGCACAGGGCAGAAAGCTCTAGAGCAGGGGCAGGCAACCCCCAGCACAGGTGCCATTGTGGCACACAATGGTATTTTGCTTGGCATGCGCACCCTGGGGCAGACAGTGGGGAAGGGGCCAGGGCTACGCCGCCATCCATCCCTGGCATGCCAACACCCCACAAGTCAATGTTGTGGGTGCTTTCGGCACTCTGCCCAAAAAAATGTTGCCAACCCCTGCTCTAGGGCCCTTGTGGACCCGCAGGAGAAGAGGGTCATCATGCCCTGTACAAGTGCTGGTTGAACTCCCCAGCCATTCACTGCTCCCGACATGCTGGCAGTTTCCCTTTTGTGCCTGATTCTTTAGGCTTGGCATGACTGAGAAGACATAGGTCCAGGGCCATGGAGGGCAACTGATTCAACCCCGCCTAACGCAGCCAGAACCAAGGACAGGGTCACTCAGAACAGTGCCTGCCTTGAGGGAGCTGTTTTGTCATTGTCTGGCCTGAACTGCCACCTGCCCTGTTACTCCTCCACCAGTTTCTCAGCTGTCCCTGCTTTCCCTTTCTCATTCACCTCTCACAGGTATCGCATATTTATAAGTAAAACGCCACAGAATAAAATGCCCATCCAGATCTGTGAACCCTTGACTCACATTTAAAGATGTTGGAAGATGAGCAGCAAAACCACAGAAGCCCTTTCTCCATCCCTCCCCAACTACGCTCCTACTAGCCAGCAATCAAAAGACCTAACACAGATCACCATTCTGAGGTCCTCGTTTTATTTCTTTCTCTTCATACATGTACACAACTCCTCCAAGCTGTTTCACCTACACACATGTCTTTTGCTTCACACATAAAAGAAGGTCCCTACCTTTTTTCTGTGGGCTCAAGGGACACCCTTTTTTTTTTATGAACATGCATCTAAAAGCTTTAACTAGCTTCAGTGGCAGCACCACCCTTACAATCAACACATCAGCTGTGATGTCACCAAAGCCTGAGCCCAGCCCCAGACTGACACACCTTGTTCTGGCAGAGTCTGTGAGGACTGGTTTCAGTGCATATCACAACTCCTGACCAACCACCCCCATTAAGCTTGAGGGCTCTAAACACCTTCATTGACAGCACCAGCCCAGGTATTGCTCTGCAACAAGGCATGTTTCAGAGAGTCACAAGCCAACCCCCCTCTTCCAGGTCAGCAATGAGCCCACTAATGCAATATGAATATGCTGTAGCTTGCTGCAACCTTTTGGTTCTCCAATGTCATGGTAACTGCTGAGTCCAATGCATTTCCTTTGCCAGGTCTTCACTGTTTTCATGAAAACCCCGCACCACACCCATAGTAAACATTCCCAACAGCACAGAACTAAGACAAAAGCAAGAGAGCAGAGCTCAGTTTCCTCTCCCCAAGCTCCAGCATGGGCTACCCAAGCTGCCTGCCCACAAGGGGTTCTGCTGAACTTCAGAGTAAACTGAGTCATGCAATGGCCCTGAAGAGGTGCTGCATCTTTCCTGCCATCCCGTTTCCCCATCCCAGGCTGTCTCCACAGAGCCCCTTCTTAGCTCACCCTCCTGGGGAAAACTGAAGATCCTAACGTAAATTCAGAATTTAAGAAAGGACTGGATATTTCTATAGTCAGTAAGATTATTCAGAGCCCTAACAGTTAACATTAACAAATACATGCTCTCATGCTGAGGTCATGGTGACACCTCAAGTGAAGCAAGACACAGATTATCCCCATCTCCTTCCTGCATTATCCTTGTCCTCCCCCGGCCTCATGCATCTGCTCCTGCCAAGTGCCAGAGACAGGATCCTGGACTACATGGATCCAGGTCTGGTCCAATGTGGCAACTTGCATCACCCAAACTCAGGTCTAAGTAAAGCACCAATGCAAGACCTCCAAGACATGAGGATCAGTGCAGAGGTGAAACCCAGGCCACTTCATGCAGAGGAAATATTTTCCTTTCAAGGTCTCCTGCTGCCCCCACCCCAAGCCCTTCAATCCATCTTGCCTCCCAAGGGCTCTCTGGAAAGGCTCTGAAGCCCTCTGAAAGAGACAAACGGGCCCTGCTGGAGTGACCAGTCTCCCTGCTTTCCCGGCAAAAGGGTCTTTGTGTAAGAGAGCATCAGCGAACTGCTCTCACTAGGAGGGGAGTAACACACTGGGGCAGGCTACCCAGGGAGGTGGTGGGCTCCATCCTTGGAAGTGTTTAAGACCCGGGTAGACAAAGCTCTGGCTGGGATGATCTAGTCGGGGCTGGCGCTGCTCTGAGCAGGGGGTTGGACTACAGAGGCCCGTCCACACTCGCTTCCCAGGGCTCTTTGATTCCAACCCCCGTCCGCACCCAGCTGGTCTTGCGCGCTTCTCCTGCCCCGGGCAGCACCCCCAACCCCCGCGTCCCGCGGCGTGAGCGTGCTGCCCGGGGGGCGACCCCGAGACGGCCCCGCTCGGAGCGCCCCACGCCCTCCCGCTCTCCCCTACCTTTCCCGCAGCTTCCCGCCGGCGCACAGCGGGCCCAAGTCCACAACGAGGCTGAGCCGCAACCGCGCCCCCGCCCCACGCTCGCAAACATCCGGCTCTTCCCGGAAGAGGGATCCCGTCTCCACGGAGACGCTGTGCCCACCCCCGCTTTGCACTTCCGCCTTCCGGTCCCCGCGGGGTTCGCGCGAGTCCGTCCGGGCTCAGCCGACGCC
>NW_017728947.1:43213127-43222090 GCF_001723895.1 Crocodylus porosus
CCTCCTGCCGGGCCGTGCATGGGCTGCCGCCGGGCCTGGCGCTGGGGCCGTCCCGGGCGAAGCCGCGGGGGCTTGGCGTGTGGTGCGTGGGGGCGGCGCTGCAGCCTGGCGCGCTCCTCGGCCCGGCCCGGGAGGACGAGGGCGACGGGTCGGGGTCGGGGTCGGAGCCCGCGGCGGTGAGTGCGGAGGGGCGGGGCCGGACCCGGTTCTAAACGGCCCCTGGCACCGGGTGGGGGGGTCTGGTTGTCGTGGGGATGGCGAGACCTGTCCCCGGTCTGTTGTCTTGCAGGTGCCGGTGGAGACCTGCCTGTGCCCATGCAGCACCAGCTGGAGGAGGTGCGTGCCTGCCTGTGCCCTGCGACCAGGGGCTGTGGTCACCCTGGCTTGGGTCACAGTCCTGCTCAGCAGCCCCCGGGCCTGCACAGCACCTCCATCATAGAGCAGCGGGGCTGGACCCACATCCAGGAGCATCCCTGTCCCAACTGCCCTCTCCGTCGCCACCGTGTCACCTCTTGGCAAACCCAGACCTGATGCAGGT
Organism: Crocodylus porosus; assembly: GCF_001723895.1. Taxonomy (NCBI): domain Eukaryota; kingdom Metazoa; phylum Chordata; order Crocodylia; family Crocodylidae; genus Crocodylus; species Crocodylus porosus. The sequence continues at coordinate 43,213,666 of NW_017728947.1, forward strand.
GCCAACCCGCTACCTGTTCCTGGCAGGGCACAGCAACCGTGGCAGATTTGCCAGGAGTGGCTGAGGATGGTGCCGGTCACGCTGCAGGCCGTGCTTCTCGGTTTCCCGCTCTGTGCTGCCGGAGAGTGCGGTGCCGCTGGGGCAGGGACATCCTTGGCCTCCTGCCCCAGAGCTGGCTGCGTTTCAGGGGTGGGGGAAGTCCTCTGTACTGGGAGATTTGCACCCATGCCCCTGTTGGAAGAAAGGGGCTGCTTGCATGACAGGGCACTCCATTGCTTCCTTATTTGTGAGCAAAAGGGGGAAGGGGAGAGGATGAGCCCTAACTCTGTCTCTCAGGGTTATTTCTGCAGCAGGACTCCCAGTGGCCACCTGGACCCCCAGGCAGGTAAAATATGAGGTTCACTCAGAAAGTGATGCCTCTTGTTTTTCACTCAGCCAAACAAGAACATGAAACTTTCACAGAAAAGTTGTGCACCATAGCCAAACACAGCTATTTTTCAATGTAATCTCTTCAGTGGGCTTTTTTCACTGGTGAACAAGGGCATGTATCCTGACATTGTACAAGAGTCACTGGGAATGTAGTGCCTCCTGATTTTTATCTCCTATGCAAGTGCTCATTTTATTGACTTTTTGCCTCAGGGAAGCCTGTCAGGACTCAAAAGAAAATGAGTATTGTATGCAAAGACCCCATACCACCAGACGTGGTACTTCTGGATAATGATGTTTACCCACATACCAGCTTGCACACCATAGAGGCAATCTCATTGCTTGAGTGGACTGTGCTGCCCCATCCTGCCTACAGCCTGGAGGGGAAGGATGGACTGCGAGGGCAATGTTTTGGAGATGACAGTGAAGTGATGGAGGCTGTGTGACAGTGGCTGTGCAAAAAAGGCTTTCACAATGTTGGGATATGTGCCCTTGTTCACCAGTGGGGAAAGGCTGCTGGTGGACTTTGTTGAAAAACAGCTCTTGTTCAGTTATGATGTATACATTTTCCATGCAAGTTTAATATTTTTTCTGTAATATTTAGTTGAGTGAAAAAATAGGCATTACTTTGATTGGCCTTCCTGTTTAGGAACCATAGGCAAGTCTGTTCTGGACCTAGGTAATAGTTACCTGCAATCTGAAAACTTAAAATCCTAGGATAATAGGAAGGTAGGTCTGGAAGGGACCTCATGAGGTCTTGTTCAGCCCCCTAATCAAGGCATGGGAGGGCCTCTTGCAGCCAAGGGCTTGTTCCATGGGAGGACTCCTAGCTACCAGCTGTTCAGTCCTGCAGGCCTTCAAAGCCTGGTACTCCCATGAAGCACATAGGAGCCACTCACCCTCACATGCACATTGATGTTTGCCTTGTGTCTTGCAGCTTGGTGAAGCAAGGCCACAAGGAGGATGAGGCAAACGTAGCTTTGGTGTGGTTCAGCGGAAGGCTCCATATCCGAGTGTGGCGTCCCATCCCTGCAGGTTCTGAGTTGTTGTACTGGCCTAAAGAGGCCCATGATGGCCCTACCGAGGGGGAGGGAAGAAGGCTGCCAAGTGCCTCTGACACAATAGCTGTTCCTGAGGAAGAGGAGAATCCCAATGGGGAGCTGGCAGCAGCAGCAGTGACAGAGACAGGAACTCCAATGGTGGAGACTGTGATTCAAAGGGAAGGGGCCTCCCCTGCTGGTAAAGCAGCAGAACCTTTCTCAGGTATGTTCCTGTCACAGGACACAAGGTTTTGTTCTAACTTCCTTTGAAAAGGTTGTGGCTACAGTGCTGTTAAGCAAAGAGCAAGCCCTCCTGAACACAACCTGTGAGAACTGGTTGCATTAACACGCCACTAGAGTAATGCTTGCTGCCAAGATTGTGAAACCCTCAGGGGAGCCAGTCTGAAAACACTTTAAGCCTTTCTAAACCTCTATCAGTGTTGATCCATCCCCATGACAGCAGGTGAGCAATGGTTCCCTGCCTTCCTCTCTTCCTTCAGGAGAGGTGGCTGGGGATGTGAGGGGAGTTGGGACTACTGTCTAGAGCAGGGGAGGTCAACCTGTGCATGGGTGCCATGAGAGGGAAAAGGGCAGCCTGCGTGTATGGCATATAGCAGACTGGGTAGGGGACAGGCAGCAGAGTGGCAGATAGGAAGCACAGGGAAGAGAGCAGACAGCAAAGCAGCAGATTGGGTAATGGAAAGGAACCAGACTGGTACTTGGTGAGTGTACAGGGCTAATTTGTGTTATGTCTGCCAAAAATGTTGGCTCACACTGGTCTAGAGTTCTGTGGAAGAGGAAGAATGTGGCTGTGATGTAGGAGTTGACTCCATTACTGTGCAGTTTTTTTTAAGCTAACCCAGGTGGAAGGTGGGACACTATCAAGTAGCCATGAGCTCATACTATGCAGAAGTGACTGCATGGTTCCAGTCATGGCTGCTGTTCTTCCAGTCTGAGAATGCATACTGAAGACTGGCATTTGTGCATTGAATTATTGACTTCTAAGAATGCATGATGAGCCAGTGAACTGTGGTTAACACTGACCCTGCAGTCACCATTAGCTCCACTAACCTTATCTTTATCTTACACCACTGCCAGAAGTACCAAAACGCAAAGGGACATGCCCTACTGCCCAGCTTTGCCAATCATGACACAGTTCCCAGGAATACTACCTCTGTGGCATGTGCTTCCGATGCAATGGAATTTAAATTCTTCCCTCTCTCTAGAGTGAAAAGTCTGCTTGTATTCCTCCCTTCTGTGGTCAAGGAACTCTCTTGCAGCCAATTTTTGATTCTTTCCCTGATTCTGTATTTATGCAGGTTGCTCTGATATTTCCCAAGTGATGGACAAAGAAACCAGAGCCCAGGATGTCCCTACTGATGAAGGCAAGAAGCAGCCAGCCAAATGTTCCCACAGGCTGCAAGGCAACAACCTGGAGGATGAGATCATGACTCCTACAAATGAGCTCTCAGAGACTGCGATCCTGAGGAAAGAGAACCATCACCCTGAGAGTACTTCAGCAGCTGAAGCTGGTAACAGATGCAACAGGGGGTTGGTTAAGGGTGTGGATCCCCTGACCAAGGCAGAGAAAGCAGATGGGAAGCGAAGAGAGGCAAGTTTGGGAAAGCTCCAGCTGCCACTGCCTCCATCAAATGGAGTTCGACTCAGTGCTCGCTTGGCTGGGAAGCCACGCAAAATTCACACATTGACCGGCCAGTTACGGAAGTGCCTGCAAGAATGCAGTGCCAGGGTGTCTGGGCAGGAGGCCAACAGTTCAATCACTTATGAGGGCGAAGGTGCTGTGGAGACCTGTAAGAAAGCTGGAAAGGTTTCCAAAGGCTGTTCCAAACTGGAGTCCCCAAAGCCCAGAAAGAAGGGCCTACCTGATGCTTCAGAGGAGCAGAATGAGTACCCTAAAGTAGAAGTTACTGTTGAACTGGGGGAGGGGTCCTCTGATAAACTGGATGTCTCCCAGCAGAAGTCCCAAATTCAGGAGGAGGAGGCCAGTGAGCGCAAGTACCACTGTGGGGACTGTGGCAAGGCCTTTCTTCAGCTCTGTCATCTCAAGAAACACAGGTTTGTCCACACTGGCTACAAGCCATTCCTGTGCACAGAATGTGGCAGGAGCTACAGCTCGGAGGAGAGCTTCAAGGCCCACGTGTTGTTCCATCGGGGAGTGCGCCCCTTCCAGTGCAAGCAGTGTGAAAAGGCTTATGGCACGAAGCGAGACCTGAGGGAACATGAGGTGCTGCATACAGGCAAGCGCCCCTTCACCTGTGAGGAGTGTGGTAAGACATTTGCTCGCCGACCCTCCCTGCGCATCCACAGGAAGATCCACCTCGCCAAGGAGCTTGATCCGGCCAGCCCCAAGGGGTGTGAGTGCGCCATCTGCGAGCGGCGCCTGGCCAACCCTGGCTCCCTGCGTAATCACATGCGCCTGCACACTGGGGAGAAGCCCTTTGTCTGCCCCTACTGCGGCAGGGATTTCCGGCAGCAGGGCAACCTGCGGGGGCATCTGCGGCTGCACACTGGTGAAAAACCCTACAAGTGCCGTTTCTGTGGGGACGCCTTCCCCCAGATCCCAGAGCTGCGGCGGCACCTCATCTCCCACACAGGGGAGGCCCACCTGTGCACAGTCTGCGGCAAGGCACTGAAGGACCCCCACACACTGCGGGCCCATGAGCGTCTGCACACAGGTGAGCGCCCATTCAAATGTGAGCAGTGTGGCAAGGCTTACACGCTGGCCACCAAGCTGCGCCGGCACCAGAAGTCCCATCTGGAGGACAAGCCCTACAAGTGTGACATCTGTGGCATGGGCTACACCCTCCTACAGAGCCTTACACGCCACAAGATCACCCATCGGACGGCCAGGGACTCCAACAAGCTGATGGAGGCTGTGGTCTCTCTGGACAGGGACATGCAAAAAGCTGCCAGGAAGAGGCCCAAGAGGACGGCCCCTCAAGTGGGGGATACAGAGGAGCCTACAGTGCTTGTGGTACACTCGGCTTCCACAAGCAAAGCAGAACTCCTGATAACTGCCAATGGCCATTGCATTGCCACATTTCCACCCACAGGCAGCTCTCCAGAGCCCATGGTGCTGGGCTCTGAGACCTCTGCAGGGCAAGAACCGATAAACAAAGACATCATTGAGATCACCATCTCTGAGCATGAGGACAAATGCATCATTGTGCAAGACAAAGGCTCCCCAGGTGACTTGGTCATCATTCAGGAGAGTGTGGGCTTCAGTCATGTGGCTGAGGTGGTGGAAGTGGAGACTGGGACCTGATAGTCTCTCCCCACCCTTGCCTAACCTATTTAGCCTTGCTGCATCCAGACAGGACGTGCGTGTGTGTGTATTTATAGATATATAAAAAATCTATTTTCCAGCTCTGTTGCATTTTTCAGTGGTGCCAGCAGTCCATGGCCCTACCCAACAAGAGGAGAGGCTACGCATGTTCATACTGGCTTGTGCCTACTAGCCAGGAAAGTTGGCAACTGATCCAGGTATCAGGGGCAGCCACCCTTCCTCTGCTGGAGGCCTGAGGATAGAGTGGGTTGAGCCTGGGGAAAGCAGGAGAACCTCCTTAGAAAAGAAATTTCACTCCTTTATCCATACAGAAAACTGAGCTACTGCTGTCCACATTCTAGTTGGCCAAGGGTGGACAGAAACCAGTGTTCTTTATGGTGGCATTTCTCAACCTATGGGTCACAACCCAAAAGTGGGTCGCAAGAATATATAGAAGGGTCATGAACAAAAATGGATCAAGAAACTTGAAAAATGGATTCTCCTTTAAAGGAGAAAAACCTTGGAAAACTGGCTTTTCCTTTGCAGGCTGGCAGAGTTCCAGCCTGCAAAGGGCTGCTTGGGCCCTCCCCTGCCCCACACGCTGGGGGGACTGGGACCTGGGGAGGGTGGGGGGCAGTGGATCAGGGCTGAGGGGCACTGGTTGGGACTGGCTATCAATGTTTACAAATGGGTCCTGGTACAAAAAGATTGAGAACCATTGCTTATGGGCATGCTCCAGCAAAGGCAAGGGCAAAAGGAAAGGACAAGGAAAAACAAGCAGGTGCTGAAACAGTTTTAAATTTCCCTTCTCCTTGCTTTGGCTACACAGCACTGCTGAGCTGCTGTTTTTCAAGTACTTCTTCCCTTCTAGGTTTTCCACTTGAAACAGCAGCATCTCTGACTTCCAGGAGAGTGATGCTAGCATTAGGCACAGCTGGAAAGATACTGAGTTGGTTACTAAAATAAGAATAATAGAAAATTAGGGTTGGAAGGGACCTCAGGAGGTCATCTAGTCCAACCCCCTGCTCAAAGCAAGAACATCCTCAACTAGATCTGAGCCAAAGCTTTGTCTAGCCAGGTCTTAAAAAGCTCCAAGGACAGAGAGTCCATAACCTCTCTGGGTAACCTGTTCCAGTGTTTTACTACCCTCCTAGTGAAAGAATTGTTCCTAATATCTAACCTAAACTTCCCTTGCTGCAACTTGAGACCATTGCTCCTTGTTTTGTCATCTGCCACCAATGAGAACAGTTTAGCTCCATCCTCTGTTGACCCCCACCCCATTTCAGGTACTTAAGGGCTACTATTAAACCCGCTTTCAGCCTTCTCTTTTCTAGCCAAGCTTTATCAGTGTTTACTGATTCTGCCTGTCTGCGCAGGTGCTGTTGCCAGCAGGGCTTTGGCTTCTTTGCTGGGAAGAGATAGGATCCACCTGATGAAGAGAGGGAAGACTATCTTTGCAGACAGGCTTGCTAACCTAGCGAGGAGGGCTTTTAACTAGGTTTGCTAGGGGATGGAGGCCAAAGCCTTGTTTGTCTTAAGTAGGGAAGTGGGTGACCGGGAGGAAGAGCAAGTAGGAGGGGGCAACAGAGGAAGTGTTCTCATACTTCCTGAGAAATCAGGGCAATCGGCTAGTTACCTTTGGTGCTTGTCCATGAACACATGGAGCCTGGGAAACAAGCAAGAAGAATTGGAAGTCCTTGCACAATCATGGCACTGTGATATGATTGGAATAACAGACTTGGGAGTTCACATGACTGGAGCACTGTCACGGATGGGAACAAAGTGTTCAGGAAGGACAGGCAGGGGAAAAGAGGAGGAGTTGCACTTTATGTAAAAGTGCCATATGATTGCTCAGAGCTCCAGGATGAAACTGGAGACAGGCTTTTTGAAAGAATCAGGGTTAGGGTCAGAGGCGAGAGCAGCAAGGGTGATGTCATGGTGGCGGTCTGTTATAGACCACCAGACCAGGAGGAAGTGGTGGATGAAGCTTTCTTCATTTTGTGTTGCTTAGACAAGGGAGACACCTGTACCTCCAACTGTTCCTCCAAAGTCAGTCCCTCTAGCAGCCTCAGAGCTTCTGGTCCCTTTCTCTGAATTTCCTCTAGTCTGTCAGTCCCTTGAAGGGAAGGAAATGGACAACTCCAGGGACTACATTATCATAGTGCTTGTGAGGGAGGGAACCCTCTTTGCTCCAGGACCTGATGTGTCTGTGTACAGAGCCCACCCCACTTGTTCTCTTTACTTTCCTCACTGCAAAATTTGCTTTGCTGCCTCCTAAGCCTTAGCCATTCTTGCTCCCCCTTTATCTTTATGCTGGATTGTGAGTGCACCCGTGCTTGGAGCACTTTCACAGTGGCAGCAGCAGCTTCATTCAGGGGTTGGAAATGAAGCAGTTTTGCTACATTTGAATCTTTCTCAGCTCAATTAGAACATAGCAGATGGCACCCTTTTGAAGTGTTCCCCTCTTGAAAGGGCCCCAAATGTGACTCCATTGCCTCATTTTCTCAGCTCATACCTGACTCCTCTGGGGCTGTCGGGATTATTTGTCCTCCCAGTGTCCTGCTTCCTATTTAGTATTATCTAGGAACATCACTAGGTCTTCAGTCCCAAGTGACAGAACAAACCCAAAGGCTGCCACAACACTGTTCTCTTCTTTAAACCTCTTCTGTGCCTCATTCCTCTTATTTAGAACCAAGTCAGGCATTGGGACATGATCAAGATAATTTGATTTAATGTTGATTTGTATCAGTAGTTCTCAACTGGGGTACCATGAAAACCTGCCAGGGTGCTGTGACGTCAGCACTGCTGCCACTGCCATGAGGTGGATCTACCCCCCATGCCTCTGTGTTCAGGAGATATATTGGAGCAGAATTAGGAAGAGCTGCAGCAGAAACAGCATGCAGGGGTGCCTTTCTACTGCTGCTGCTTCTCTGTTCAACTCTGATATCTCTCTGAAAAGAGAGGTGTGCGGGGCAGTTCTGGGAAGGGCTGCAAGGATGAGCAGGCACTCCTACCACTGCACTCCACCTGGTTGTAGTTGCAGTGGAGCAAATGTAACTATAATGATCAAATCAATAACATTAATTTATAATATAATATTTATGTTATAATATATTTAAATTGTGGTTGCTTTTTTTAATGGGGTGCTGCTAATTTTTTAAAAGGTTTTGCCAGGCTGCCTGGAGTCTAAAAAAGGGCAAGAACTACTGACTTAGTAGAATAAGCCCCCATCACCAGTGCTTCGCTGACATTCGGTTACTACCAGCAGAGGCACTATATTCAGCCAGTTAGTTAATGTCGTGGTACAGAGCAGATGGTCTCCGTATGGATACCAAACTCTGTGGGGGTGGCGGCGGGGACGAGTGTTTTTGAAATTCGAATGATTCACAGGAAGTTCTGTCCTTTCTGCTGCTCCTCTGGGGACAGGCACAGCTCTTGTCTTTGTCAAATATTGACTTGCCTGTAGAGTGTCCTCATTGGAGCAGAGATCTGTGTGTGACTGAGGCCTCTGTCCTGTGTCATAGCTTTGCTGGCTTGGGGATTTCATAGATTTCATAGACATCAGGGCTGGAAGGGACCTCGGGAGATCGAGTCCAGCCCCCTGCCCAAAGGGCAGGAAGTCAGCTGGGGTCATAGGATCCCAGCAAGATAAGCATCCAATTTACTCTTGAAG
>NW_017728947.1:43222101-43292802 GCF_001723895.1 Crocodylus porosus
CGGAGGGAGACGGAGCTCTCCCCTGCGGCTCCCGGGGGAGAAGGGCCCGGCAGTCCCTGGTGGCACGCAGTCTCTGGATGGGGGAGAAGCCTACAATCTTGCCTCGTTCCTCAGCTGTCACCCAGCCTTTCTGCCTCTGCTGGCCCCTCCCTGCCTGCTTTCTTCTGGGAAGCTAGATAGGAAAGAAGCAGAACAGTTGTAAATGATCTCCATGAAAGCAGAGAAATGCCTCTTTCTCTGAAGTCCATTATGATGAGTGGGGAGCTCACGGTCCAGTCTTGCCACAATCCCTTAGCTCAGGACCAAAAAAACAAACCAGAGAAAAAAGAGCACAAGGACAGCCCACGACCCGCTGCTTCCCACCCCAGACAATTGATTAGCTGTGCAAAGGCCACCTGCGCCCTTCCTGGGCCATCAGAAGCACTGCAGACTGGGGTTGTTTACGCTGCTTCCTACATTTGAGGGCCTCTGGCTGATGTGCCATTTTCCCAGCTATGCCAACAACCTGTGTCCTCACAGCCCACACTTCCCTCCCTTTCCCAGGCTCTTTCCCCACTTTGTGTAATCCTCTGGATGGTTCTCATACTCTGCTGTGTGTTTCTCTAGGACCTGTCAGGCAGTCTGGACTGCATCTTGGCTCTTCCTAAAGGGATTCTCCAGAGCTCTCAGGGAGTGTTACTCTCCTCCCGGGAGGGGAGGGGAGGGAGGCTGTGGAACTGGTCTTTGTACTAGTGGCCAAAGAGTTCTCCCCCAGCTGCCCTAATGCTAATATTTGCACTCCTATCAGGGAGAGAGCAAACACTAGTTAAAGACGCAGCTAATGCACTGACAAACTGCTTGGAAAATGGTTCCCTACTACAAAGCAGTTTAAACAAAGGGATTTGTTTTTAGGAGACATTGTTCCTCCTACTTCACCAGCCTCATTTACTGCACTCTGGACCTGCTCCACGTTACTTTTACAGGTCACACATGCTGGTGAAAGTTTCAGCACTGCTTTAATGGGCTACATGCACTGCCAGCTCTTCTCCATCTCCTGGAGTCTGGTTCTTAGTCATTTGACTTCCCATTTCCAAGTTAGTTTTGCTTCCCTGTCCTGGCAGTTTCCCTGCATCTCCAGACTTTTGGTCTCTAGGTTTTCTGGGCATAATCTTACTGTCTTATTCTCCTTCCTTTTTCACCTCATTAGTATGTGCCCACTCTCCCATGGGTGCAGGATGAAGGGGGATGCCAGCTCTGCCCCTTCACTGCACAGGGTGTGGGGGATCATGTGGTGGAAAATGCAGACTGGGAGTTGCTCTGTTTAACTGGAAGTGCAGTTTGAATTCACAACAGGCTGCAACAGCTCCCTTCCTCACCAGTGAATCATGCTGCTTGGCTGTGGAGAGAAAGGAAAGGAGCTGATTTCCTGGTAGACTGTCATGGTGCTCAGATAGCAAGGGGCTGAACATGTGGATAAGCTGTGGGGTAGGGCTTGGAAATGCTTGACTCTCTCAAGGTGCTTGTCTACGTGTTGTGTCTTCTGAGAAGGTCAGACCTGGATGAGGTGAATCTGATGCTTCCCCTGAGGGTGACAGGGTGGTAGTACCAACAGCAATTAGAAACGGTGGAAACAGAGAGTTTTGGAGCTGTGTTGCTCTGAGCTGGATCAGATTGGCTTCTCAAGCAAGTCCTTTCTTGTTGCTCTGCTCCTCTTTTCCCACCTGTGACAGCATAGTGACCCTGGCCTCATGGGGGGCCTAGAAACATTTTGTTTTTGTGTTGCTCATGCCAATGAAATGATTGAAAGTGAAAAGTCACTGGAGGGGAGGGAAAAGCCAGCAGGAGGAGGGATAACAAGAACCTCATCCCCAATGTCCCTGACCACTGTGACCTCCTGGGTCCTGTTTCTTCATGTTGGTTCAATATTAACCCAGGTGGGGTTCAGACTCGGACTCAACTTGTCCTGTTCTTTCTGCATTCCCTTGCAGCCAGCGCGTACAACATGGGACACAGCAGAGGCAGCACGCTAGGCAGCTTACTGCTTCTCTGCCTTCTGCACCTTGTGCTCAGCCAGGATGGTGGTAAGGGTTGACTGGGTGTTGGGGAAAGGGAGGAGCAATGGATGGTTTGATAGAAATAAATTAGATTTCCTCATTCCCAAGCTGAAGCTGGAAGGAGGAGCCTGTGTGAAAGGCTGAGTAGCAGTCAGAAAAGTCTGTTAGAAACAGAAGGTAGGAATTAATGTGAATTGAGGACCAGGGAGAGGGAGAGTGCAGGGCTTCCCTATTGCTATGTAGGGAGATGCAGCAGACCCCGTGTCTTGAGTGAAAAGGCTGGATGGGATGGCTCTGGATTTTGTGGGGTCAATTTGACTTTGTATTTCAAAGGCCTCCAGCCCTAGAGATTCTTGCTTAGTCCTGGGCTTTGTGCTGGCCACATGTGGGCTTTGATATGCAAGAGACTGTCCCCTGGAAACATGGTTTGGCCATAGGTAGCTGTTGTTTTCTACTTCACTCCTCTGTTTAAACATGGCATAAAGGGGCTGGAAAGAGCAGGCCAACCTTTATCTCTTCCCCAGAGCACTGTGACTGAGTCCATGTGCCTAGTGCTTCTTTTCTGCTCCCTGTCAGGGCTTCTGCCTACCCTGGCTTCTCTGGTATGGAGAAAAGTCCCATCATACGTGACACCCCTGACTGTCCCCTCTTCTTCACTGCTAATTGGGTAAATGGGGGAAGGGCCATTTACAGGAACTCTGACTGGAGTGTGATTGGGTATCGGGGACTCTGAAGAGAGAGATGGAAATTGTTTCCTGGCATGACCAGTGAGCTCAGGCTGCTCAGTGATACAGACACAGCTGCTGGCATGTAGTGTCCAAGGGACAGTGAGCACTTTGGCTTCAACAAACACATGTCTCCCCAGTAGCAAGCCAAAGGAACTGCCTTGCTAGGGCAGTGATTCTCAACCAGGGTGCTGTGGCACCCTGGAGTGCCTTGAGATACTTTCAAGAGTGCCTTGCTAGCACTGGTAGGTGATGCAAAGATGATTCACAAGATAAACCTAGGGATTTCAAATAGGAATCTATACTTTAAAACATTCTGACCTGTCATGGTCTTTCTGAGTTCTTTGCAATAGTAAAACTGTTCTATTTTTTTCCATAGTTAGAAAATAAGTGAAAACTAAAAGCTAACATTTTCTATGGGGTACCTCAAGTCTAAAAAGATAGAAAATCACTGTGCTAGGGGAATATGGGAATCCAGTCCAATCATTCAGGGTGCATTAGGGTCATCACAATCCTTATAGGAAGACCAATCCTGCACTGGGCCCCAGGGATGGATCTGAAAGGTTTTGATGGGTCTCTTCCATTCTGTGTATTACACAAGAGGACAGGCAATGAGACAGGCTCATCCTTTGAGTGTTCGTGATCAGACGTGGCACCTACAAAGCAGAAAAGGCCCTAGTGACTGGTTACTGTTCTGGTTCATTAGTGTTCCTTGAGCAGCAACAGGCATTCTCGATGCTCAAGCGCTCACGACGTGCCAACAAAAACTTGCTGGAAGAGATGCTCCCAGGGAACCTGGAGCGGGAGTGTTTAGAGGAGATCTGCAACTATGAGGAGGCCTATGAAGCCCTCGAATCTACCACTCTCACAGTAAGTATGCTGCTGCCAGGAGATGTTCTCTCAGCTTGCTCCCTTAGGGAGTGATAGTCACAGAATCATACAAAATTAGGGTTGGAAGGGACCTCAGGAGGTCATTTAGTCCAAGCCCCTGCTCAAAGCAGGACCATCCCCAACTAGGTCATCCCAGCCAAAGCTCTGTCTATCTAGGTCTTAAATACCTCCAAGGATGGGGATTCTACAACCTCTCTGGGTAACCGGTCCCAGTGCTTTACAACCCTCAGAGTTTTTCCTCATATCTAACTTAAACTTCCCTTGCTGCAAATTGAGACTATGGCTCCGTGTCCTGTCTCTGCCACCACTGAGAATAGTTTAGCCCCATCCTTTTTTGAAGTGCCCCCCCCCCCCTTCAGGTAGTTGAAGGTTGCTATTAAATCCCCCCCTTAGTCTTCTTTTCTCCAGACTAAATAAGCCCAGTTCCCTCAGCCTGTCCTCCTAAGTCATGTACCACAGCCTCTAACCAATTTTGCTACCCTTCACTGGACTTTCTAATTTGTCCACATCCTTTCTGTAGTAGGGCGCTCAAAACTAGACACAATACTCCAGATGTGGCCTCACCAGTGCTGAACAAAGAGGAATAATCACTTCCCTCAATCTGCTGGCAACACTCCTACTAATGCAGCCCAGTATACTGTTAGTAATTGAACTTCATGAGCTTTCTTTTGGTTCAATTCTCTAATTTGTCTAGGTACTCTCTTGTATCTACTACTCCCCCAGCTTGATGTTATCTATAAACTTGTTGAGGGTGCACTCCATCCCATCTTCCAGATCATCATACAGCCAAGGATCATGGTTGCCAAAACACTCAGAGGAAACTAAGAGGAAACTCAGCCCCCATCCCTTAAAGAAAGAAAGCACCATTCTAGGAAATGACTCTCAGTCCCTACTTCCAATGGTTAATCCCAGTTTTGCCTTTAGTCTAAAACAACTGATAAAACTTGTGTTATGAACAGTGGGTATACAGCACAACAGTGTGGGCCTGGAAACACTGAGCTTTCACCAGCAATGATCCCTACCCATAAGACTTGCGCTGGAAGAAGCTGCCTGCAAGATGCTCACCTCACTGCTTGCCAGGGACCCCTTTGGGCCTGAACAGGGCCAGGGCTTGGCAACATTGTTGGGCAGAGTGCCAAAAACACCTGCAACCTCAACTTGTATGGCATACCAGGGCAGATGATGGGGAAGCTATGAGGGGCCTGATCCTTGTTGTGGCATTGCAGCCTCAGCCTCTTCCCCACCGTCTGCGCCAAGGCACATGCACACCGACTGTCAACAACAAGCTGGTCCAGGAATCTCATGGACCTTGGTGCAGCTGCTTGCAGCCTCCCGGCTGCCTGCCACAGCCAACCCGGGCTCTGGGCAGGCCCCTACCAGAACCCAGGCTGTTCACAGCAGGCTGCAGGGAGGCCACCATCAGCTGCACCAACGTCTGTGAAGTCCTGCTCAATTTGTTGCAGGAGGTGAATGCACATGCGCCTCAAGGAGGACTTCAGGGAAGGGTCTGGGGCTGCATGGTAAACAAGAATTGGGCCTTTTGTGGCTCCCCTGCTATCTACCCCAAGGTGCATGTGCCAAGCAAAAGGCATGCTGTGGCATGTGTATGGGGGTGGGGTTTGTCTACCCCTGGTCTAGGTACTCTTTCCTTCTCTGGCCTCTACACTCTTCTCCCAAGTATAGCCTCTCTGCCTGGTATCATTTCCTGAAGTGGGACCTTTGGCCCACCTGCCCCATGCTCTAAGGTCCAGGCTGAGCCCTTCCTCCCCAGTAGTTTATGCACATGCTTTCTAGAGTTTGACCATCATGGGTAGCCTGGTCTACATGTTACCCTATGGGACATGTGGTTCAAACCAGTAAGACACAAACTTTGCAAAGGGATTTATAAACCAAATTCCTCATTACTGTTGGACTACACAAGAGATGTAAGAATTACCTGCCTGTTTCCTCACCACTCTTGAAGGTTTCTTGGGAGTTGCTTGGTCCTTTCAAAGCTTCAGGACCAATCTCCTGAACCTCACTCCTCCATCACAGGCTTCTCTTCCAGCACTACTCTAGGTAAACCTATCTTCATAGAATTTCCTTTCCCTTCTTGTCAAAGTGACTTCCCTGGTCTATTTCAAGCCCTCATCTGATGGTCAAAGACTCCTGTCAGATAACCCTTACTTGACTACTAGCCCATATGGCAGGCAGGTTTCCTTAGGCAGTAGCTAGCTTTTTGTCTTAAGGTGCTTCTATTTGAATGGAGTTCATCAAGAATTAATGGCCCTTCACTATTAGTCTTCTGCTCATGCAAGAACTTCCCTGGACAGCACTTTTTGGTTTCAGGTTAATAGAGGGGTTACAAAATAGATGAAGGCAACCAAAATGGCCTTCCCAGAATTAAATGTTTGCAGATAATTCCACAAGAACACAAATATGAATAATATATCAAAGGGACAATACCGCGATAACAATACCACCTCCCACTGGTGCCTGATCTTGCAGGGTTGAAAACATAAAAGTTTGGGGACTGAAGCCCAGAATGGAGAAAGCAGCTGAGCCCAGGCAAAGCCAAAACTGCCAGTATTACTCACTCAAGGTGCCCAGTCTTCACTTGCCTGGGGACAAGGGTTTTAAGTGGGGTAATTCTCTGGGTAATGTCCCACCTGGAAATGATCTAGCACCTAGACATTGCAGCAATGCTGAGATAGATAAGACAGAAATGGAATAGATTGCCTACAAATTGTCCTCCCCGATTTGGAGCAGGTCAGCCCCAACATTTGATAGGGAGAACTGTGGCTCAATACCTATCTATGAGCTCTGCAGAGTTACACTTTGCTCCCTTTTTCCAGTGTGGCCTGTTCTTTTGCCAAGATGGTGCCTGGCTTTGGTTTGAATTGCAGCAGCTCAGGCAGGGCTGATACTGTTTCTCTGCTCTTAAGTGTTTGCCTTTGTTTTGCAGGCAGAATTCTGGAGAAAGTACCAAGGTAAGTTGCTCTGATCTCATTCACCATGTACAGCTGTGCCCCAGACAGCTGGGTCCTGTGCTGGGCCTACTTGCTGGGGCAGAACACCTGTACTCTCTCCCCTAGACCTTAAGCCAAGGGTGGGTAAATGCAGCCCATGGGCTGGATGCAGCCCACCAGGCCATTCTATCCGACCCGTGGGGCCCCTAAAAAATTTAGAAAATTAATATTTATCTGCCCCTGGCTACCTGTCATGAGACCCTCAATGGCTTGCCAAAACTCAGTAAGCGGCCCTTAGCCCAAAATCATTGCCCATCCTTGCCTTAAACTGACTTGAGGTGTGCTGCACACCTGGGTCCTTTTGAGCTAACAGGCTGTTTTTTTTTGTCAGTATGTAATTCCCAGAGGACAATCAGGGAAACTCTGGATAACTGTCTAAAGGGTAAGAGATGCATGAAAATTACCTGAGCCTCTTGAGATAGTTAATGCAAAGTAACCTACTTCCTTCAGAGTTTGGGAGGAACATCTAGAATGGTGAGGCGGTCATCAGGTGGGCAATTTCAGAGGAAGGAGCCACGCAGAAAGAGTCTATATCTTTTTTCTCCATCATTAAACACTTCACAAAACCTGACACTCTCCTTGGACTAACATCTGTTATCCCTAGTACACAACACATCCTAGTAACCCCTACTCTAGTAAAGATCCCTCATCACATTCTCAGCTTCCCCATGCTCCTAGCCAAAGCCCTGGGACTCTGGGTTAAGGTCCAGAAGAGGATGAGTTGCAGGGAAAGTTTGAGAGATGTGGGGCCAGGGGCTAGAGTGTATGTGAGAACCCAAGTTGGGGGGATGTGGGATGGCACCTCTGATCCCTAAAAATGCTCTTTGTAGCCCCATGGCTCTAGTTTATCCTGTGTTGCAATTCTGGCAGATGAATGTGCCCTAGGAACAGGACAGAACTATGTGGGGAAAATTAACGTCACCAAGTCAGGGATCGAGTGCCAATTATGGAGAAGCAAGTACCCTCACCGACCTGAGTAAGTTCATATCCTGCCTCCCTATATACCGAGTCCTGGCAAGGGTATGGAGGTGGCTATGCATCCTGGACTGGAAGAGCTCTCCTGGTTACTGTCCAGTCCCTACCTCACCAATCTTTTCCCATAGGTTTAATCTCACCGTCTACGGAAATGTCAGCCTCACTGAAAACTACTGCCGAAACCCAGACAACAACCCAGAAGGGCCCTGGTGTTACACCCAAGACCCCACAGTACAACGCGAGGCATGCTCTATTCCAGTATGCGGTGAGCCTCAACCCTGGGCCCTGAGATGTGGGTTCCCAGCAGGGAATAGCCTGCATTTGTGCAGATGCTAAGGACTTCTAGAAGGGGAAGGGGCTGTGCAAAGAGAGGTTTCTGGAAGGCTGGAGGGAGAATGTGCGTCCTATGAGTGTGAAAGCTCTGCTATCAGGCAAGGACATGTAGATCAGCTGCCCCTTCACCCATCTTGGTTAGGCTCCTCTGAAACTGTCTTCTCTTGACTGACCTAAATAAAGTTACTCTGAGCTGCCTCATGGTACCTGTGGCAGTACTGCCATTGCCAAGGACCCCAAAATCTCTGACCACAGGCTTCCAAATCACAAGGCTTTGAACATGCAAATCCTCCTGTTTGGTTCACTTCCTGGATGTTTTAATCTTATACATAAAATCCCCCGCTCCCCATGGGTGTGAGGTGCTCTGGGAGTCAGGATTCCACTTCAAATAGGCACCCAGATGCAGGTGCTCATTCCCCACCGACTGTTTCGGCCTTCTCCAGTCCCCTCCCTTGCCTGATGAGAGAGCTGCTGCTTCATGTAGTTTCTATGCTCTTCAACCTTTGACTCTACCTTTGCTGTCCCTGTTTCCCACCACTCTCCTCCAACCCTCCTCTCTGTCATAGTTCAGTGCCCCTTCCTGTTAGACCCCCTCTTCCCGCAGTGTCCTCCCTGCAAAGTGGCAGCCATCTTCCCCAAACACACAGTGGCCTCAGGTTCATTAAAACCAGTGGGAGTTTGTAGCTATATGACTGGTAGCAGCAGCACTTTCACATGCAGAAGTTGCAAGGAAACAGCACAGCAGCTATTTTGAATAAGGGAAGTATCTAGGCTGAGACAAAGATCATTTGATTTCCCCCCCCCTTCCCAAACAATTAAGGTAATCAGGAAGCACCACTGCTTCCCTTTCCCATGACAAGGAATGGCCATCTAGCCCTCCTCTGTCAGCTTTCTCAGCCTTTGTCTGACCCATCGCAGAAACGTTTACTAGCTTTTACCCATCATTTCACATGCTTGCTTTCCAGCTGACTGGAAGCCTTTCACACACAGTGAGCCATAGCAGGATGGCTCCCCTAGGGAAGGGCAGGCTCTCTGAAACTGGGACTGAGCCAGCTGCTGCTTGCAGCAGTGGGTGCCATGACACAAGTGTACCAGTTCTACTACTATGGCTGGTGGTGGAAAGACAGCCCTTACCAGCACCACCCCAGCACTGGGTTCCCATAGTGGCAAAGAAGTAGAGCTGAGCTGGAGTATGCCTGGTACTGGACCAACAGCATAATGGGGAGAGATGTTAGATAAGCTCTCAAACACAAACTACCCTTCCTGTAGGGTTGCAAACTCTGAATCTTTTCCAGGAGGTTTCTGGAACACCAACGTGCCCATATCATAAAACGTGAACTTGTATACATCAGTCACGGATTACACTGCTTAGACTTGATGTCAGGGAGGCAAATGCACACTACTATTGCATTTTAAAAACCTACCAGCCTACTGTATAAATCAGATTCAACATTTAATATTTATTTTAATGAATGCCCTATCATTTATCTCCCAGGTGACTCTCCTGGAGATTTGTATCTACTTCCGGGAGACTCCAGGGCAATCCTGGAGGGTTGGCAACCCTACCTTCCTTGCTGACTAGAGAGCTGTGGTGGCTGTAGATTAGAGACGGCTTCCTGGGTAACTTCCTATAAAGCTTGTTACTAGTTGTTCCTGAGCTGCCAGGTTGCGGCATGAGTACAGACATCCTTCTGCTCTGGATTTCTGCCTCTGTTTCCCCAGTAGCACCTGTGTGACAGTCCAGAGCACCAGGAAAGTGGGAAGAGGGACAGCTTCAGTAACACCTCACATTGCTGCTCACTGTAGTCTCCCATGCATGGATGGGATTCAAGATGAAGTGCTCTCAAGCACAATGAACATCCTATGGAGAAATGGGATATACCGAGGTAGCTCTGAAGCCAGGTGGAAGCCAGGCTGTAGTCAGATCCCAGTAGCCACCCTTCCCACTGCAGGGCCAAGAGTCTGATCACAGCTGCTCCGTGCTTTCTTTTTTAGGGCAGGACGCAACTACAGTCCCATTTAATCCACGGTCCCACCCACCAAGCCCAAGAACAAAGCAGCCATGTGTGGAGGAAAGGGGGGTGTATTACACTGGGAACCTCTCTGTGACTCTGTCTGGGGACAAGTGTCTGCCATGGAACTCAGAGAAAGCAAAGGAAATACTCCAAGGAAAAACGCTCATCCCAGAAGTTTCACTAGTGGAGAATTACTGCCGGAACCCGGACGGCGATGAGGAGGGTGTCTGGTGTGTGACACAGGAAGAGCCAGATAACTTTGAGTACTGTGACCTGCACTACTGTGGTGAGGAGCCGTGGAAGGGTGGGAGGTGGTGCTACTAGAGCAAGGATGTTGGGCTGGCTGGTTAGAGGCAACCTACACTAGCCAGTGGAATATGGCACTACAATGAACGGCCTAGGTCTGAGGAAGGAAACTCAAGCAGCTTGTGGTGAGGAGGGCGTTGGGTGGTCCAAGGGCTTGTGGGAGGCCATATGGATATGTCACCCTCGGGTGGAAGTTGATGCAGGGTTACATGAGGTTAGCAGGATCCCTTTACTGGAGAACAACCTCCCCCACTCACCTTCCACTTTGCCAGCCACCAGGATGCTTCTTGTTTGCTCTTGCACTGGCCCAGAAGTGTGGGCAGAACTTGACAAATTGGGTCTTGCTTTAAACTACAAGGCTTGTACTAGCCCCACTGAGCATGGGAAGGGTGCAGCCCATTGCAGCCTTGCCTTTTAACATGTCTCTCTCTCTCTCTCTCTCAGACAGCCCTCTGGACAACGTTGAGGTTGAGGAGGCTGTATTCATAGGACGGACGAGTATCCCAGAGTATAAGGTCTTCTTTGATCCTAAGACTTTTGGTTCAGGTGAAGCAGGTGAGCAAAAGACCCTGGAGGCCCAGCCACAGCACCAAGAACACTGGAAAGGGGCAGCTACTTCCCACATTGCAGTCGTCTTCAGAACACCAAGTCTGTTGAATGCTGTGCTGAAAGGAGGAATGGGGGCTAAAACTATGTTAGGCTTTGTCTAACACCTTACCTCCAAGCTGAACCTCCAATTACTGCAGCAAGCCTTAGCTTTCCCCTGCAGGAGCTGCTGAAGGGGAGCTCCCTGCACTTAGAGCAGAGTGCTATAGATGGTACAAACATGCTGGCTGTGGAGAGCTCTCAGACAGTCCAGTCCCAGTCTCTCCCAGCAAGAAGCACAGGAGAGAGTGGGGCATAAGCCATAACTGAGCACAAAGCTACTAAATGCTGTAGTTTCAGGCTTTCCCAGCTTAGTATACTGGCTGTAGACAGGCTCCCTCTATTGTGAATTGGACAGAATAAGAGCCAGGCTGCCTGTCTTCCCAGATTGTGGCATCCGCCCTCTATTTGAGAAGAAGAACGTTGCTGATAAAACAGAGAAGGACCTGCTGGAGTCCTACATAGAAGGCCGGGTTGTGAAGGGGGAAGACGCAGAAGTTGGCAGTGCTCCCTGGTAAGTGCTATTTCTTCATGTTATTTCCTGTGACTCTTTCTGCACTCTTTGTCTTCAGCTCAAGCCAGGACAGTCAGCTAGCACAGAGCCAGCATTACCTCTGCTTGTAGCCTGCCTAGAGGATGACTTGGTAGTACTGCTACAGCTGGGGGAGAGACTCTCTACCCTATGGCGTGAAGTCCACAGTAGTCTGCAGACTGTTTCCAGCACTGTTTCCAGCCCAGGAGCAGGTGGCTCTACTGGTAGCCACAGCAGGGACTAGAATAGTCCTTAGTTCTGGGTTCTCATAGCTGGACATGGTCCTGGCTCGGCACAAACTCTGCCACTGCTGTGAAGCACACAGAAACATTCAGCCAGCTGAGCTAGTGGTCCTAAGAGAAGCTCTCTCCATCCCTATCCCTCTAGGCAGGTGATGCTCTTCAGGAAGAATCCACAAGAGCTGCTGTGTGGGGCCAGTCTCATCAGTGACCGCTGGATCCTGACTGCTGCTCATTGTCTTTTTTACCCACCCTGGGACAAGAACTTCACCACAGATGACCTCTTGGTGCGCATTGGCAAGCACTACAGGGCAAAGTAAGAGCTTTGATGGGGAGGTCATCACTGGAGTTTACCAGAGAGAAAATGAGGCTAGGGTCTGGGAAGGATGCCATCTAATACCCAGAAAACACCCTGAGGACCTGACTAGTGTCATGTGCTTTCCTTTGCAAGTGTGCTCCAATGCTGCTTGCTGCTGCTCCCCAAGCTCCTAATCAAAGGGAGATCAGGCTGCCTCTTTGCAGTCCTCCCTGGGATCCTTTTCCTATTGTACAGAGAGAGGGTTTCTTGGTGGAGGGCACAAGTCATCTTGAGCAACCCAGGGCAGTCACTTTTCTCCTTCCTCTGGGAACTGTACAGGTATGAACGGAACCAAGAGAAGATAGTTTTGCTGGATAAAATCATCATCCACCCCAGGTACAACTGGAAAGACAACCTGGATCGAGACATTGCACTGATGCACTTGAAGAAACCTGTTACCTTCAGTAACTTCATCCACCCCATCTGCCTGCCTACCAAAGAGATTGTGCAACGGTAACAAGGCTACAGTCTAAAGTCAGGAATGGGGGGGTACCTTTGGGTCACAGTAAAGAACTGGAAGGGGGCAGCTATAAGTAGGCTTGGTGCAACAGAGTCAGCTGGTAAGGTGCCCTTGCCACAGGACTGAGGATCATCAAACCAGTAGAGAGGGAATGCATCATGTCACTACGTGGCTGTAACCTCATACCCTTGTTTCTTTTTTGCAGCCTAATGTTAGAGGGATACAAAGGGCGGGTTTCTGGCTGGGGAAACCTCTTTGAGACCTGGAGCTCTACCCCTGCTTCCCTGCCTCCAGTTTTGCAGCAAGTGAACCTCCCCATTGTTGCTCAGCAGAACTGCAGGGCATCCACCAAGATCAAAATCACTGACAACATGTTCTGCGCAGGTAGGTGTGGGCGGGTATGCCTGGAGAAGACTGTTCTCTTGCTCCTGCGTTTGAGATGAGAGCAAGGGTGGTAAGCTGGAAACCGCTGGTTAGTCCACATGGCTAGTCTCAACGGCCGTGCGGCAGCTAAGGATAGAAATGGAAGATGCCCAAAAGGTGGTGGAGGAAAGACTACTCCTTTCCTCTCTGATCAGATGCCTTTTGACCTTCTTTTCATGGCCTACAGGTTACAGTGCTGAAGATACCAAGAGAGGGGATGCCTGTGAGGGGGATAGTGGAGGCCCTTTCGTCATGAAGGTATGTACAACAAGCACCAAAGGAGCGGTCTGCTCCTGGGACATGTGGCAGGGTCTCTCAGCCAAAGCCTTATGTTCTTTATGGCAGCAGTGACAATGGAAAGCCCCAGATGGCTAGTACTGCAGTTACCCTAACACAGCAGATCCTTATCTTATTCCTAAAACACATTTAAGCCAATCCCACCCAGTTCCTACAGACAGCAGTGCACACTGAGGTCCAGCTGTTAAAGAGATTACTGGTATGCTTCCTGTGAAATCGGTTAAAATTGTTTGCAGTGAGAGTGTCTGCCTAAGCCCTCTGGCAGTCTAACTGCTCAGTACTATCTACAAATCCAGCATATTAGAGTCCTGGTTTATGAAACTCCCATGAAATCTTGTCTCTGTGACTCTTTGGAGAATAGTAAATTTGTTTTCCTCTTCCTTTAGAACCCTGATGACCGCTGGTATCAGGTGGGAATCGTCTCATGGGGAGAAGGATGCGACCGTGATGGTAAATACGGATTTTACACCCACGTATTTCGCCTGAAGAGGTGGATACAAAAAACCATCAGCAAACACGGGCAATAAAGGAAGGTCTTCTCATTTCTCCACTGTTTCCAGCACAGTTTCTCTCTGCTTCGATGTTTAGAAATACAGTTAAGGTTTTTTGCTTAAGATGGCTTGAGATGTACAAAAAGGAAAAAGATAATCTCTGGAAGTAAATTTACTAATAAATAAAGTGTTAGTATTAACAATCCTGCCTTCTTTCTGGGTGGGAAGTCCTGAAGGAACACAATTTTAGAACTACTTGGTTAATTCATGCTCCCACAAGTATGGATCTGAGCATTAGCAACATTGTGAGAAACTCTGCATGTAGGTAGCAAGCTAACTAAATTAATCCTTAAACCTCCTTACCCATTCAGTTTCTAACATGCACAAACATAAGGTTGTGGGAAGTATAGTCACAAACTAAGCAGCTGATGGTGTTTGTCCAAAACAGTCTCTTGTCCCTACCTCAAACTATGTTCCAGCTGATCCAGAAAAAAAACTATTCTGAACATAGAACTCCTCTCAGTGGTCAGGATGTTTTCTGTATTAGCCTGAGGAAGGCAATGATCAACAGTGAAATGATGAGTTGAAGAAGATAGCTCCCAAATAGGTACATTCACTTCTCTTACTGTCTGCTATAAGTATAACCTGAGGTTCTTTTTCTCAGGGAAATCATCCTGCCACAACTTTCTCCCAACCTCCTTGTTCCACTATATTAAGAGAGAGCTAAGCTGCAAGAAGGCTGTTTGGGTCAACTGTAGGGATAAAGAACGTTATTATTCTAAACTGCCAGGATTTAATTATGGTCCTTTTCCTCACAGCTGGGTAACTTATAAATAGGCTTGGCAGGATTTGATTGTTTAAAAAAAAAAAAAAAAAGGGTGAAATGCCAATGAACATCAGTTTCACCTCACACTGACCCATGGAAAAAAATATTTCCATAATTAACAACAAAATGTATAGAAAGGGGACATAAGACTATAGTTTGGACTGCAACTCTCAGAAACCCCAGGAGACTGGAAACAAAGGAAGAGGAAGTAACAAAGCAGACAAGGGAGCTACAAGTGAGCAGAGCCCAGATTGATGGCAGCACTGTTGCTCAGCTGGTGGCAGTCCTACAGTGGTTATATTTGTTGCAATAGGCAATTAAATGGTGCTATAATAATATTATACTGTCTTTAATAAATAGTCTACCCACCCACTCCTAAGTGTGTGCAACCCTGGAAAAAATATATAAAATCGATAAAAACTGAAACAAATGCTTAAAATAAACATCTATATTATCTATGAAAAACTGAATTCTGTCCACCATTATCACCATTTCAGCACTGTAAGCAAGAGCAGTCTCATAGGGATTGTGAGGGAAGACTAGAACAGGCATCCTACTAGCTTACAGAACCAGAATAGATAACAGCTCTTTGTCATATTAAGGGCTTCTATAAACTAAGTGCTTTGCTCTCTCCCTTAGCTGGTTAGAAGTGGTGAATCCAAGTATATTTTCTCCTTGCTTAATGGTGACAAAAAAAAAAGTAGCACCACTTTCAGTGCTAGCCTACTGCAAACAATACAGAGGAACTCATTTTTTAAGTCAGTTTAATGTTTAAACATTTGTTCTGGGCTCACGATTACGTGTACTTTTTGAATGAAAGCCTAAAAACGTGAAGCCAAAATTTCCAGGGTATTGAGTCCAACCACATAGTACAGAGACAGCACAGGGCAAAAACCCCAACTAAAAGTAAACACCTGCTTTCTACTATTGATATTCAATTGCTTCTGATCTTAGCTGCTAAACTAAGGTTCACATGTACATTAATATTGTACAGGTTTGACAGGCATTGCATTTATTGGTCACTATGTATCTAGAGTTAATTAGCAATTGTTAATTCTGAAAGAATGCAGCATTTTCAACAAATGGGAATGTATTACTCATTTAAAACCTGCAGCTCTTAGAAATTGTGCAAAAAGCCAGCTAGAACCCAGGAAACAGCTGGTGTTTTCTTCGCTTCAAGAAACAGTACCAATGAGTGGCAACAGGAATGGCTCCAATGCCAGTTAAACACAAACTGGCCACACCTTCACTCCAAATGCTCCAGCTGACATTTCCATGACTGAACTCTATTCTACTGCAAAGGATACAAGCTACCACAAGCTAGTAGTGTTTTCAAGATAAGTAAACAGAAGCATGCCAGAGACAGAATGGCAGTGTAAGTGATGAACATTAAGTAGTAAAATGTGATGTTGGCAAGAAAATGCCTTCAAGAGACTCATTACACAGACTCACCACAGCAGATTACAGCTCACCTGAACTCCAGACCCCGAGTTTCTGTGCAAAACTAAATCTCAGTCTTCTGCAGAAGCTGCAGCACAGAACTGCTGTGCATAAATACAAAGTTACGCTATATTTTTGCATACATGCCATAAATATTCAGCCAAGACTGAATTAGGGGCAGAAGCTGCTGGTCTGGGTAAGAGATAGTAAGAACAGAACTTTTAAAAAAAGGAAGAGTTTAGGCTCTAAAATAAAAAGATGCTATGCAAGTCTCTTATGTCACAAGATCTTGAACACCTCAGAGATTACTGCTCAGGAGCAGATGTACATTTATACTCCATGAACAGCACATGAGAGCCAAACAGCCAAATGAAGACAACCCCCCTATCCTCCCTGCCAGAGAAGCGATCAGCAGGCTGAGTCCAGGTCTTGAACATTTAAGCATTTTTCAGAGGCAGTGGCCTAAGGACATTCTCTTATCACAACTTTCACAAACTGACATTACCAGATAATATCCGATCACTTCATTTAGAAAGATCCGAGATAGAATCTGCCGAAGTTAGATGCCTCTAAGTTCAATGACTGTGTGCGCCAATATCCACCTGCTTTCAAGAGAGCTTTATGAAGAAGACCACTGAGCAAGAAGTCCAACACATACACTGAAACTAGAGTACTGCTTACTTAAACATTTCTGTGCCTCAGAAAATGTTACCCAGTCCCCTTCCTTTGGAAAAGGCAAAAGGCAGACACATCACCAGACTTATTCACAAAGGAACTGCTTGATCTGGGTAGCTCCTTCACAGGGACCAAAGATTTCAAACAACTAGTTGCTAGACATTTGTTGGGCTATTCTTTTCCAACTTCTTTACAAAAAACACTGAGTAAACAAAAAGCAGTGCATTAATATAGCAAAAGTACTTCTGATAAAAAGGAATGCAAAATCTCAGGGCTCCCTCCAATGGCTAGATAGGACATATTTTCTCAGGAGTCCAGTTTCTCAATGCTACATTCCAATGCCAAGGTTCAAATCAAGAGCTGGTTTCAGCTCAAATGCCCAGGCATGAGCATCCAGCAACACCAAGTGGCTTCTAATCTCACCAATAGTTGCTGCTGCTCCTACAGAGACTGGTATAGTTAATCCAAACTTTATTTACAAAAGACACTTAAATTAGTTACTTCATGCCATGCGTCCATACAGAATCAACAGTTCAAGGATTACATGGAGAAGA
Organism: Crocodylus porosus; assembly: GCF_001723895.1. NCBI lineage: Eukaryota > Metazoa > Chordata > Crocodylia > Crocodylidae > Crocodylus > Crocodylus porosus. Next base: position 43,239,328 of record NW_017728947.1, read on the forward strand.
ATTCACAAAATTAAAAGTGAAACCACTAAAGAGCTTCTAGGAGTTAAGAGCTAGGAAAAAGATCTTAAGACAATTTTACAAATAAAAACCCAAGTTATGAGAAACTAGTCTGAGCAGGAGGATGGCTGTTTACAGGTCTGTACACTAAAACTAATACACAGACAGTCTTCTATTGTCAAGAGATGCTCACTGAGAAGCAGAGTATGTACAAATACTTGTGCCACAATGACTCAGATCCTCCCCAAAATCCACTGTATTATACATAAACCAGTTTGTATACACTAGGCCTAAATGAGGCCACTTTAACTATGAAGACTTCTAGTTTAGTAAACTAAAGCTGAAGACAGCTCAAGCTGCAGCCATGATGTCCCTCATGGAGCTTTATTTGCGACTGCTTTTTATTCTCTCCAGTCTTTTTTTCAAGTCATCAATATTGGCTGCTGTGGAAGAGGAGGATGTGGTGGTTCCAATGCCAGAGGAGTGAGTCTGATTGGAGTCCAGGTCCAAATGTTGGTACTGTTCCCGTGATTCACGGAGTTGTGAGAGCTTACTGTGGAGCATATCTGTGGAGGACGCAACTGTAGGGACTGCTGGTTTGGAAAGCAGCGATGTTAGTGGTGCTCTGTCTTCCTGCTATGGGGCAGGGAAAATGTGAAATGTTATTTAAAGGCAGTAAGGCCTTGCCCTCAAAGAGAACAGATGTGAAAAGCAAAAGCATTTTGTTTTTTTTCCCCCAATCACTAACAGAAGTCGGAACCAGCCAAGACAAAGCACTGTGCCTACATTCCAACTTTTTCATTCCCAGGACAAGTTATAACATAAAAGACACATCGTGGTATATTATTAAACTACTCAGAAAGAAATGATCAACAGTTCATCTTAACAATAACTGGAATGCATTGTGCACTTTTGACTACACGCACATGTAACAGAATCTTCTATACGAGATGATAATATTATTGCATAGTAACATTTTCCACAAGACCTACCAGGCTTAGTCAAAAGATTTACATTACTCACAGTAGAGACACTTGGTTATTAACTCACCTGAAAACTGGACCCTTTGTTTCTCATTTGGATTAAAATTTCCTGTCTTACTAGAGCTAAAGTTCTGCAAAACTGAGCATGCCCATAACCATTTGTACTAGTCCCTACTACTTAAAACACAAATATCTACAGTAAGACCCACAGTCACACAGAAAGATTAAGCCAGTCAGAATTCCAGCAAATTAGTGGCAGCAGGAACCAATGAATAGTTCAGGAAACAGGAGTTTGCTACAGCCAGTTTTTAAACACTACTTCAGCACAAGCTTGCTGAGAAGCAGCAGATAAAGGAAGAAAGAAGTTCTACGAAGTAGCAGCAGAAGAGAAAAGAGACTGAAAAAGAATTAGTGAAGTGGTTAGAAGATGTCACAATGCTGAAGCAACTGCCACCTCTTCCTTTGCCTGTACTAGTTCTGGCAAACTGACCTCCAAAGCTTCCACACAAGTCCTGGTTTACCTTTGCAGGGATTATAATCTGCATATCCCTGCCAAGAACAGACAGGTGAGGGAAAATGCTTGTAGTGTGAGAGGTGGAACCCCCAGAACCCAGGTAGGGGAGCTATAGGAGGCAGATAGCCTCAAAAGCATCTGGGAGAGAAAGGACTTAATTGACTCAGCATACAGAGAGATCTTCAGCATCATGGACAAGGGAGAGCTAGAGAAGGTGTTACAGGACAGACAACCTAGACTCTCAGAAAGGTGGAAACTGCTTGTCACTTCTGGTATCAGACAGCTCTCCACTTTTGAACCTGCATGTGTCCAGCTAGAGAACAGACCCAAAATCCTAGCATCAGAAGAAGAGGAACCTAACTCCATTGTTGTGAGAGACCAAGCCATGTACTCCAAAAGCTAGAACAAATCAAGAGCACTGCCAACCAAGAGGGTGCAATGGATGGTGGTGGCTGGCAACTACCTTCTGCAGGGGACAGAGGCCTCAGTCTGCTGGCCTGATCTGTTGACTTAGGAGGTTTGCTACTTGCCAGAAGCCTGGATCCCAGACGTTACGGAAACGCTGTAGAGACTCATCCAGCCCTCTGACTACTACCCCATGTTGTCTACCAATTCGGGAACTAGTGATACTGCAGGGGTGACCCTAAGCAGATCAGACGCAACCACAGGGCTCAGGAGGTGGTGTTCTCATCAATCCTTCCAAGTCAAAGGTAAAGGCCCAGACAGGAGCAGGTGCATCCTAGGGATCAATATATAGCTGCATAGATGGTGTCGCCAGCAAAACTAGCTTCTTTGACCACGGAGTTACGTTCCATGAAGGACTGCTGGAAATAGATGGCGTCCACCAAATGAAGGGGGGATAGGAAGGGGAAGATGATTTTTGTTTTCAGGCTTGCTAGCTTAGTAAGGAGGGTTTAAACTGAGTTGACTGGGGGTGGAGGACAAAGACTAAAGTTCAGGGGTGACTAAAGAGCCAACAGACCTAGATAAAAAAAAAAAAAGTATAAGCAAGCAATAGGGGAAGCCTTAACGTTCCCAGAGAACTTAAGGCAGTCTGTTAACTACCTAAAAACTTTGTACATTAAACACAAGATACATGAGGAATAAGCAAAAAGAAACCCAAGTCCTAGTACAAACAGGGAATTATGATGCAATTGGAATAAAAGAGAGGTGGTGGGATAGTTCACCTCTGGAGTGCTGTCATGGATGATGTAAACTGTTCAGGAAGGAAAAGGGAGGTGGTGTTGCTCTAATACATGAACAAGATGTGTGTTTGTTCTGAGGTGCAGACTGAAGTGAAAGGTTGGCCTGTTAAAGTCTCTAGGTCCAGGTCAGAAACCAGCTCAAGATAAAGCTTGATGAATGTAGGATCAGATGCAACTGATTTAGGTTAAAATGGTTTATTGAACTCTGTCCCAGGTCCCCTCCAGACTTGCAGCACTCCCCAGCATCCTAAGATGCTTGCAGAGCGGGTAGGATAGCTCTGGCCCAAACTGTTTGCTTCATCTGAGAAGGCAGACATGCTGTAGCAACCCCTTGCTTCTGGCCTGGGCCACTGCAGGCATGTGGCTGCATTTCTGGTATCAAAAATGAATGTCTGTTCACTTGTTTTAATCAGTTCAATCTAAGCAGTTTAGACTAACCTGAAAAGGGTGAATCGATTCAGCCTTGGGCTTTTTGACTGCTTGTACTTAGCCCTACAGACCAAGTCAGGAGGAAGAGGTAGACAAGCCTTTTTTGAAACACCCAACTGAAGTTTTCAAGTCAAAGGACATGGTCTTCATGTGTCACACTTCAAATACCACAGCATCTACTAGAAGGGCAACGCAGTAGTGCACAGGTAGTCCATTACGTTCTTGGATTGTCATAGATAATTTTTTGGTACAGGCGGTGAAGAGGGCAACTTTGACCTGCTGCTCACAAACAGGAAGGAAGCAGTTAAGAATGTGAAGGAGAAAGGTAACTGATGACTGTGACCATAAAAATATAGATTTCAAGAACCTAAGGAAAGGAAGGAAAGAGAGCAGTACAAAGTCACTTTTCAGAAAAGTAGACTTTAACAAGCTCAGGGAACTGGTGGCACCATCCCTTGGGAGGCAACCCTTAGAATTAAAAGCAGCCCAAAAAGGCTGGTTGTACTTTTAAGGTGTCTTTAATAGCACAGGGGTAAAACTATCCCAATGCAAAGTAAAAATAGGAATTGCAGCAGGAAGTAAACCTGGTTAAACAGTGAACTGTGAGCTGAAACTCAAAAAGGAACCCAGCTGAAAGTAGAAACTTGGCAATATTATTAGGTTAGAGTATAACCTAATATGCACGGAGAAAAACAACAGGAAGGCTGAGGCAGGTTTTGAAACTATCAAGGAATGTAAAAGGGATGAAAAAAGGATTCTACAAGTATGTTAAAAGAGAAAAACTAAGAAAATCTGTGCCCTTACTAATTTTTTTTAATGCATCCAATAACAGATGATGCAGAGAAGGCTGAAATATCTAATGCTTTTTTTACTTCAGTTTTTAGGAACAAGATCAGCTATCATAACAAGTCCAGCTGGCAGCAAGAATAGGGGAAGAGATCAGCAGTCTAGAATAGTGAAAGACCAGATTAGGGGTTATTTAGAGAAATTAGATGTTTTCAAATTAGTAAAGCCAGACAGGATGTACCCTAGGGTACCAAAGGAATTGGCTGAGGTAATTTTGGAGCCACTGGAGAATCTGAGGAGGTTAGGTGAAGTATAGGTAACTGGAAAAGGGAAAATACAGGACCCATCTTTAAGAAAGCGAAGAAAGATCTGGGGAATTAAACCAGTTAATCTGACCTCAATACCAGGAAAAATAATGGAGTGGGCCAAGCCTACTTCTAAGTACCTAGAAGAGATCAAAGTGATCAGAAACAGCCAAAGTGGATTCATCAAGGGCAAATCATGCCCGACCAATCCGATTCCCTTCCATAACAAGGAGACAAGCTCTAGGGGTGATTAGGGGGGTACGTGGGGAGCAGCGAGCACACCACTTGAACTTTAGCAAGGTTTCTCACACCGTCTCCTATGACATTCTTATTGCTAAACTAAGGAAATACAGACTAGATGAAAGTACTGTATGGTTACTTAGCTAGTTATGTCATTATGCTCAATGAGTAGTCATCAACAGTTTGACATCAAGTTGGGAAGAGATTTGAGTCCTGCTTTATTTAGGCCCAGGATAAGCTAAAATCCTGTGTGGTGCTGAGGACTCAGATTCTAAAAAGACTGAGAGGACAGGAGTCTTAGGATAGCCTGATAAGACCCTCTCTGAATTGAGTCAGGTTCTCCTGATGAGCTGAGGCTTCTTCTGCTATCAGTAACAGAGGAATGCACACCTGCAGTGTGTGCGACTTTGCCCTCCAGAGCTGTAAGGCCGATATGCATTTCAGACCTTAAAAAGGTCAGGATAGTGCTGTACACGTACCTCTGCCACATGCATTGTGGACAGTCCAGGTGTCTCTGGCACATCTGAAGGGACAGGCATAATATTTTTCAGCAATATTTTTCATCTTTAAAAAGATATCCATGTATATGTGGGGATTTACTGAAGGTTTCTGGCATTATAGACAGAACTCATTCAGAATTAATGTCTGCCTCAGAATCCCACACAACCAAGATACAACCCCACAACAGCCCTCACTTTAGAGTGCTGACTTGTTTTAGAGCATCTTTGTTTAAGACACTCAGTGATCCAAACTCCTGGATCACATGAGAAAGCAGACATTAACCTTGAGAAACCAGCAAGCCCTAGGCAGGTGTACAGCATTAACCTAACCTTTAAAAAAAGTAGGAGATGCATCAGTTTCACAGATCTAAGGGGAGGCAAAATTAGCACATGCAGCAGATATAAACCCCACAGTATTCCTGACACCTCCTTAGACACCAGCGATCACAAGCCAGTTATTCAGCCTCTCCCCGCAACTGTTACTGGACAAGCTACCAGACTCCAGATCAAAAGCAGCAAGCTGTGTCTACATCAGTGCAGCAGACAGAAGGAAACTGAAGCGTAAGCCGACTAAGTCAGACAACAATTTTAACTGCACCTACACCACTAATGATGAGAACATGCAGTAGGAATCAAGAGCAATGATTGGCATCAAAGCCTGTGTGCTACATAGCTAGCATTCAAGTGAGCAGTCCTATCACACTACATAGACCAGTTCCCTAAGTAGATTTATACAAGTCTGTAGAAGTACAATACCTTTGCATTGTCAAGACCACAGCGCTGCCTGAGGATTTTTAGCCTTTCCAGGTAGACTGAAGGCCCCACTTCCTCCCCATTTGTGTTCCCTATGGATGAAGACACTGTGCTGGTGGAAGTGGGGACACATGTTACTTCCATCTGAGGAGAAATTCCTAGAAAAAGAAGAAACAGATCTGAGCCTCTTGGTCAGTCATGTGACACCAAAAGGCAGCATGCAGACTGAAATAGCCACAGAACAAAGCTAGAACCCAACACTATACTGACTCTCGGGACACTCTGCGAAATCCATTTTTTTCCTATTTACTGTTAGTGGGATAGAACTGGAAAAGGTGGACTACAGCCCATTCTGTGAAACAGGGCAGACCACTAAGTGAGGCAGACTGCTTCTCTTCTCCATAAAAAAAAAGAAGTATCTACACACAAACTAACACGTTCTGGCTAATAGCTGAAAGAACTGAAGAGGTTCATTGTAGGAAAGAGCTGTTAAAGCTACTGGAGATAACTCAACAGGGATACAAGGGAGTTTTTGTGTTTACCCTTTGCTCTTAAACACTGCTGAGGTAAGTTAGATGAACCCAGTGGAATTCCTTAGAAGAGGCTCTCAACCCTTCCAGGGTTCTTGCTCAGAAAGTAGAAGAGTGCTGCTTCTCTGCCAGTTCCTTTTTGTGCAATAAAGGACTCTGGTAGCCTTCCCTCCTTTAAAGATCCCCTCCTCCATCCTCCACATGTATCTGATAGCAGGAAAAGCCTTTCACACTAATAATGAAACGAAGCTTTCTCTACTGCAGGAAATCAGAAAGCTTTAAGAAGACTCAGACTGAGGTAGGGGATGTCCTTAGATTTCTCTGTACCAATGCAGTGTAGGGCTCTTCTGAAGAATGAAAGTTTAGGAGCAAGTTTCTGTTTTGTTTTTACACATTTCCAGCCCAGTGAAGCTAGAATCGCACCCTTTTGGCCCTGGTCTGAAAGAAACAGAAAACTTAACAGAATGGAATGCTGTTTGGAAGGCTTTGCTGCTGAGCTGCTGTTTAAGCACACCTATTGGGTATCTGCTGTTTAGCACACACCTGGGATGTGCAGGGGACAGAAGGGAGTTCTGTATTTCCAGAGGCTTCTTGAAATTTCCAACTCCCAGTCACTTCTTCCCCAAATGAAACTTAAGCACAAAGTGAAGACATCAATGGGCCGAGTTGGATGCTCTAGGAGCACAAGATGCAAGATAGTCTGTGCCAATTAAATCGCTACCCTTATTATTAGTAGCTGTTCTGCTGTTACGATCCCTAGCAGGAACTACAATTTAGGCTTCATTTTCTTAAGAACTGGATTGTGCCTTCCAGCAACGTGAATTCTGTTCTACTGAGAAGCTTCCTTGAGCAAAATGGGTGCTCAATGCCAGGCCCACAGGCCAGATTCAGCCCCTTTTGCTGGGTTATCCAAGCAACCTGTGGTGACAGCTCTGAGTAGAGCATCCGGACTGTACACTGGGACATTTGCAAAGCTGTCTTACATCTTACCCAACAAATAATGCACCGATTAGGTCTGCAAGGCTATTTCTCACTCAACATTTTCTCTTAAAATTCTATGTTCTATAATTGTCTGCTGTGTTGATGCAAAATCTGTGCCAGGCTTCAAATTTGGCTTTCATGCAAAGATCCCGTTCTTGTTACTTAAACAACCCCCAAAAGTGTTAAGCTGCATCTGTGGTGCCTTCATTGCACACCTGCAATTCCTACAGGAAGACTACCTTAATGCAAGGAACATGTCAAGCTAGACTGCCAGGTGCAACAAGAATCACTTGCTCGCCACACCTCGTATCTGGAACATCTACACATAGTACCCAGAGCACTACACACCATCTGAAAAGGTAAGTTTCTGAAAGTATTTTTGGAGAGGAACCCAGAAATTAGTGGTGGGGTTACTTTTTCCTTCCAAAGCCACAATGGTTTACAAAAAATCTATTCAGGTCTTTTCTTTTATTTTCTTGCCTTCCAGTAGGAAAGGCAGTATCTCTTACAAGTGGCAAAGTGTGAGTGGTGTCTGTGAAAAGTGGAACCGTAACAGTCTCACAAACTTGCTCCTAAGTGACAGAGCTGCAGCTACTCCTCTTGCAAGATTCAGCTTCTAAGCCCCAATTCAATTCACTAGTGCTGCTGAGCAGCTCTGTACCTGTAGAAGATGGAATGCGTCCTTTGCCTTCCCGCTCCATCTCAATCAGCCGGAGGCCTCGTTCAACATAGCTTTGGAAGAACTGAGACGAGTTTTTCAGGAAGGGCTCAATGTCTGCATCAGAATACTTCTTTTTGTATTCATACAGCTCTGCCAGGCCCTAAGAAAAGAGAGTTCCTGTGTTTTACCAAGCTCCTGCATACATCACTCCAAGCATTTATCTTTCCCCTTTCCCTATGGAAAGAATAAACTCACCTCTTTAGTGTTCTCCTTGGACCCAATCTTCTTAAATATCTCTGCTAAAATATCATTTACTTTGGCCTTTGAAGCCTTTTCATCCTAAAGGAGAAATTGAGACTTCTGAATGAGATTAAAAAGGTATCCTTCAAAAATAAGATACGACTGATTTAACAAGCAACTAATATTTGGAAGTGCCAAGGACTTACCTGCAAACAACAGGCAGCCGTAGCTAGCAAAGGCTGTATTAAGGGAGTAATCTTTTACACCCACTAGTTATAAAAAGGAGAAATGCTACAGGGTAGCATGACAGGCTGGAAGTCTCATCTAGGGAGACACTGGTGGCCATTTCCAAAGGGCAGGTGCAACTCTCTCATTAACTAATAGCAAGCAGTCAGTTTCTTGGAACAGAATATTTCCCAATTCTCCCTCCACCTTTCAAAAAAAATCATGCTACTTACTATGCGGGAAGCCCCTTTTTCTGTGTCCTTATCAGCCTTGCTTCCAGTTTGGTCCATAGAGTGTTTCATTACCCTACATAGGTGAGCTTCTAGCTCAGACTCATTTTTGTTGTCTATCATTGTTAAGTGGTCCAAGATCTGAGGAAAAGAAGAGAACTTCAGTAATCTGAGATACTTCAGCAATCTCTAAAGGCATGCTGCTGGAGTCAGCTCTCACCTTGGGCCCTTTCAGCTTGCACAGGGTATGAAGCAGAGTCTTCAATGTCCTTATGGGAAATTCACTCTTACACTGCTTCAGCTTCTCCTTGGGAAAGACTTTCATGAAAATGTGGATATCCAGCAGAATTCGGTCCAGGTTGATGCTATTGATCGTTTCAGGCAGAAGCCGTACCATTCTCCATAGACACTGAAAGAAATAGAAAGCCTGACCCTAAGCAGTTGTCTCTTTGTAAAACAGAGTTTCTATTTTACAGTCTAGCTAACTACCTAGAGGGGCAAGAACTGGTGCTGACTCCACTATCAGTAACAGAAGATTGATGGTGTGTACACACTGGGACAGATATGTTATTCTTCCCACATTGACCTGCTTAGTGCTTGTATATCTCAACAAATATGCATCTGGACCGGGACAAACCACTTTCTAACAAGTTAGTATGTTTTGTTTTAAAACCTTAATGCAGACAGGGCAAGTATGCACATTGTGATAGCTGGCTGAAGCAAGTGCTTTTTCCCTTAATCCATCTGGTCAAGCCAAGCAGAAACCTAGCATTTCAAAGAAGAATCAAATGAGTTCAAAGCCTCCATTATGGGTTTACCTTCATGACAAGCTCTGAAAATTTGGGAGAGCTGGCTGTTGCTAGCAGACTGTCCTGGAGCAGAACAAGCAGGGCACTATAGAAAATAAGTTGAGGTAGTATTAGTCAAGTAAATGCTACAAGGAGCACAGGTACAATACCCCACTAAACACAGTATCAGAGGCTATTGGTTAGGGCTAGTTGAATTTATTTCATGTGGTGTTAAGCCCCTTTTTTCAATACCTTACTATGATTTTATAAAATCAGAGCACTGTATTTCTGCAGAACATGTCAAGTCTGTGTTAAGCAATCAACACTGAATATAATATCAGGTGGTACTTTCATTAAATATGATTTGCAGTAATTTAGTCATGATTAGAACCTGGCTAGTTACTATATAAGCATCCAGGAGGAATACTTGCTTTTTAATTAGCCAGCTGGACTGTTGCATGGCCAGCTATGCTCATTTCTGTGATAGATCAGAAAGGCCTTAGTCTTGCAAGATACTTAAATAAGATGATGTTTAACAAACAGTAAAGGAAGACTAGGATACCGATAGTAGTTACTGCATATACAGTGTCATGATTTTAGTACAGACAGAAAAGTTTCCATGCAATTCCAGCAAAGACTATTTTACCTCAGGATATTTGTCTGGTCAGACTTCTCTAGAACTTTCACCACCAGGAGGTTGACCGATCGTATGACCTGCTGACCTTCCTCAAGGTCTTCAACTCGTGAATCCAGCATCAATGTGATAAGCCCATGCATCAAGTCCTTCAGCACTCCTGTGGAGGCCTCCCGGGCTAGGCTCTCTATTTGGAATAGCTATCAATAGAAATCAGAATTAGAAATCAATATTATGAATCATTTTAACTTAGGGAGTCCTCCAGAACTCCTACTTCCCTCTTTAGAATGCACTTCTTCCACTTAGTGGCCCATATGCCAGGAACAGGGAACTATAACAGGTTGTATAGGTAAGTGTTCAAAAGCAAAGAATACAAAAAGTTTAGGCTGCATGTGTGTATCTTAATTGGGATTTATTTTGAAATAAGACTACAGAAATAGCTCTTACTTATGCTCCTTTGGGCAAATCAGTTGGAATGACTGATGTTCATGACTAATGTAGAATTACAACCATTTACTGTTCTTGGTCTCAAAGAGCTATCCCAACTTAGGAGACAATAGATTCTACTGCTTCTTTAGCATCAAGAATAGGTAAAATAAAAGTAACCTAGCTGCCTGTGCAAACCCCATGGAAAAAAAAATATGGCTGCACAGGTATCACTAACTAGTTTGACCTACAGAGCAGTTACTGCTAGTGATAAGACACTGACAGTCCCAGCTGAGTTGTATGGGAATGGCAATTAGGAAACACATTTCAGTTTGTAAGTTAACTCCCATGATACCATTTTCAGTCAATTCAGAATAGAACTGCATTCTAATTCTGTTCCTTTGCATTTAAAATATTATTTCTTTTCAAATAATGCAACACCTATCCCATCAACAATGTCTGTATGTCAGAGACTCTAGGAAAGGTGCACATCTAACAGCACTGTCCATTAAAGTTCCCCAAACATCCCACTAGCAGAACCTATTTTCAGTTCCTTAAAACGTGGCCAACCTCTTATCACTGGAGCTGAAGTTTTCTATGCCAAATGTCAGTTTCAGGCAGAAGTGATTTTAAGTTTCAGCCAAAGTGGGTCACTCCTTTACAAGAATGAGACTAGGGAGAAATGACTGATAACCTATTCTTTGGAAAGTTCTAATCATCGCTATTCTTTGGCTGAAATATAGCATTTCACAGGGGATGGCCTGTGTCAGGAACATGGTTTTTCCCTTCCTCTGTAACTATCTGCTTGAACTCGACCAAATTGTAAGCCTTTGAAAAAAAATTCTTTGTACACATTCAGGTGAGACTGATAAAATTTAGTTACTAAAATCTAAGAAATTCTAGCCACACTGAACATGCTCCAACCCAGTGCTGAGCAGGACTTCCTTGCAATAGCCATTCTCAGCTGCTACACGCCAGGGCAAATTCTGGGCCTGTCCTTAAAGTTCTGAGACCCATTTGTCTGGCATACTTTTCTGGTGTCCAGTAGGTCAGAGAAGGAAGTTGCCCCTTTCAAATTCAGAATGGACAACTAACAAGTGAAAATATGGTGGTACAGAGATGGGAAGTATGATACAGGCTAGACAAGGAGACTGGAAATACATATGGCAGAAGGATCAGACTAGGCTAGCTGGGTAAGGAGCCAAGCAAAAGGAACAAAGACATGGAGAGTGGGACCGGTTGAGTGAGGACAGACACACACTTAAAAGGAACAGGGCAGAAGGATTCACTCTAAATACACTTCCATCCAGAATTTAGAGTGAAATCTAAGATTTAAGTCAACACCTTTGCTGTCAGCAAGTATGTGACAATAACCTCACCCACCTTGCGTGGAGATCCAAATGAAGGGTAGCAGCCTATTCTTGCTCCCTGTTAACCTAAACAGTAGAGGTCTGTTCAGTGAATCCAAGGGTTCCAACTCTACTACTGACCACATGGGATTTATGATGCAGATTCCCTGCCCTGTTTAATTCTTAGAAAGTTGCACACAATTGTTAAAAAGAACCCTATGGTGCCAAATTTAAGAGCTCAAAAGTGAAGAAGTGCCAGAATTAATTATGATCCTGTAATTAAGATAATCTGTACAACCTTTTGTAAATGTACATTATATGCTACGCTCGGATTACGTGACCAAAGCCTTTTTGCCCTCCAACGTCTCTGCCTCTTTTAGGGCACATTTAATGAATAAGGATTCAATGATTCTCATTTTCTTTTCTCCTCATTGTTCTGTGTGGCCTTGCACTGTAACAAGGCATTTTGGAAGGTGGCATTCTCTAGCTCCTGCCAGTGTACACACCTCTAATTTAATTTTTCTTTGACAACCCCCATAATGCTTTTTTGACGCTGCTCTTTGAAACATTATTCTCAACCCCTTTGCCTGGGCAAATGACAAGCCACTCCCAAACATGCAAAGTTACTTCTGTCCGGGAAAGCTTCTTCTGTCAAATGTCAGCACTAGGAGCTATTAAAATGTCACAAGTCATTTTTGTTGGAAAAGACATTTCCAGAATTTTTGCTCTTCCTCTAGCCCCTCATTTCATACTTTAATCCTTCCACTCTCTCTCCACTCCCTGCCCTGTCCCTACCACCACTCCCTCACAAACCAAGTGAACTTTAAGCGAACGAAGCCAGTGAATTGCAAGGCACAGACCAACCTTCTACATACAAGCCTCCATTCGCAGAATGAAATTTCGGCATTCACTTGCATAGAATTCAGGGTTTGGAATTCACTACTGTTGACAGGCAATATCTGTGTTCTGTACAATACCGGGAATATACCTCAATAAATAACAAGTCAACCCATCTAAAGTTTGTTTCACCCTATTCCTGTTTGAAATCATGTTCCCAATTTCCCCTTGTTTTAGGATGCCTGTAGCCCACTTGAGAGGCTTGTGACCAGGGTGTCGAATACTTATTTCCCAAAGGCCTCCTATGCACTTAGTATTAAATTTAATTTCCTGCATGTGGCTGTTGCTACACTATCTTAAACACATAATTTAAAGAACACCTAGGAACAAACTGTCCCAAAACAGAATTCACTAGAAAGCAAGGCTAATGGAAAACACTTTCATGTTTCTTGCAAAGCAACTGGCTCAGAGCTTGGTTTTCGCCCTGCCAGAGAGCAGCCTTACTGAGATCATGTTCCCAATGATGCAGCTATAAAGCTTGACTATCTCATCCTTGTCCAGCTTCTCATCTGCCATGTGAGTGTTGTAGATCAGTCGAAGCTGCATGAACGTAGCTATTAGGAACTGGTCAATGTGGCCAGACATGGCTTCTGCTTTGTCCTCCTGTCTGAGGACTTCATCAATCTAGAAAAAAAAAGAGACACCCAAAACAGATTAAAAGTTGATCTTGGTAGAGAAAAACTAAATATAAGAAACTATTCCAAAGAAACCGTCCACTTACTCCACTAGTGGAGTGATCCACTTCCTAGAACTTCACCTAAAAGTTAGTAATTCTGTAGTGAAGTCAGCTGTGAGAGTCCAATCAGTAATATGTGCATGATCTCTTCTATAGCTGCAATTTGCAGTCTATACAAGACTGAGGATGCAAGATGGATGGATTCTATACTGATTTGCTTTGTGTGTTTTTTCTAGGGACTATAGTCCCAAACGGCTAGAACTGGTTGGTTTAGAATGGTGAAAGGGTCACAAGGCAGGAAACAGGATTCCTACAGTAGGAATCTGCAAGGTGGTTTCATTAAAATGGCAGCCTCACCGCCACAACACGGGGTGCATCACATCCAAGAACCTGAACATATTTCCAGGTAGAAAAAGTAGTTTAGTAGGTTACGTAAATGTAAACAACATAAATCACCCACACCACAGTTCAAGATCTAGAGCTGACAAGAATATTGATTTGATAAGTTCCCATGCCTAGGACGGTCTAATTGGAAGTAGCGAGTCAGATGGCCCCTGTGCACATAGCTTTGTCATCAGGGAGATTCTGAGTGGGGTCCATGTCACCTGACATGGCAGCTCCACTGAAGTGCAGCTCATCACTCTCGCAAACTGCTGGTCTTAATTAAAGATCAGCCAAATGTTCCTCTCACCTGTGCCAGAGCCTGGATGCTAGTATTGATGTCACCACTGGCTACCTGGGAAATGACAAAGTTGATAGTGGAAGCCGTGTTACTGTGCATATCATCAAAGTGTGGGGACACAGCACGGATCCTAGACAGTTGGAAGAAAAGAATTCATGAATTTCTGTGGAAAGAATCCTAACTTGTATTTCACAGGTGACTTGTAGCAACATCTCAGACACTTGACAAAGCAGGAATTCAACCTAACAGGAATGTCTGAGAAAGTTATTCCCATTTACAAATAATGAAAGGAGATGGTAGGCCATTTGTCCTAGTCTGTGACAGAGCTAGGAGTGAAACCCAAATACGACAGTCTATGCTGTACTCAAATTCAGATTTTTCTTCCCATATAACCACAGGCAGCTCCTTCAGCTCTTCCAGACAGTAATAATGCATTGTCATGGCAGTTTAAACACCTCCTTTTGCACTCTTGTTCCACAACATCAAATGCACCATTACTTTCACAGTTGCACTCTTCCAAATAGTTCAGGTTTTACTTGCTCATGCTAGCTTTTTACTCAGTTTCTTAAGACTATCCTGAAAAGACTATTTCAGGTAGCTTCACATAGGCACATAGGGGTATAACTAAACTCACTTGGGCTCCGGAATCAGGACTGGCTCAAAAATGTCATCTAGTTTATGCTGTACAAGTGCTGGCATCTCACATCGGACTGTACCGTTGTCATTCTCGATCTCATCTAGATCCAGCTGGAACTCCCGTGGAACTGCATGCATCGTCTCAGAATGGCCACTCATGTTGCGGGCTTGACTATAGGAACCAAGAGAGATGCATTTATTAGGTCTTAACACAATAGGCAAAAGTGTTAACAACACTAGCATCCAATGGTAGTCTTAAAGCTCTCATATCAGGATAGCCATTTTGCAGATCCAAAATGTATTCAGTCCCTCAACTGAACCCCTTATGATTCCCCCAGCTGTTAGCAGTATAGGCTTGTGTAAGCCCGAAGAGCAGCTGCCAGTTATTTGCTTTTAAAGTTCACCTGAAAAGCTACCAATTTCTCCTACAGCCTTCCATAAGTCACAATGCAGCAGTGACAAGTGTACACCACCCTGTCATGACAGATCCAGTGCCACTTAAGACTGTACTGATGGGCCATCCTAGTGCAGCTTAGGTCTCTTTCATGGTTAAGAGAGGAAAATGCCTGAATTAATATGTTTAACTGAATTAGCAGCCTTACACGATAAAAATCAGCATCCAGGACTACCAGGATCATAAAAGGTTTGCACTCGGCATTTGATTATTCAAGTGGAACATTCTACTATACTATTTTAACTGGGATGGGGTTGGAGGAGGGGGGCTTTCCCCAAAGACTGAGTTAATACAGGCTGTAGGGTATTGTTACTGAGTATTATAGGTGTCCCAAGATCAAAAAAATTCACAGGGTTTAGACAACTCTGCTGTATATCTGTCCAATCAATATCAAGTTTAATGCAATGTATGGGAATGAACTCTCCCAGTATCTCCAGCAGCTGCCCAACATGGAGGTGCCATGTCTGCTAGCAGTTTGGGTCATAGTTGCCATTGGCAGGGGCATTCTGTTCTTTTACTTTTAAGCCAGAGGTATTTACAAATAACCTAGAACTGGGCTGCATAAACTAGTCATCCTTTGGAGGGGATGACTAGGGCAGAAGTTGAAAGATACAAGAGCCCTGCTACCAAGGAGTTAGTGGGCAGTACTTACATCCTATAAGTGCGATACATAATTCTGTCCATGGAGAAGCAGTGAAAGAAGGCACAAGACCATTTAGAAAGGATTCAAGACAGACAAGACAAAAAAAAAAAATGAAGAATCAAACATTTTGTTCTGCAATATTTGGCCTGCTTTTACGACATGCAAAGACTGGGATTATGAGAACTAAAGTAACATTGCTGGACGTGTTTTTAAGCACATACACGCAGAGACCACACAGAAGATCTCAATACATACCTGAGTTTGGAGGACATGTCCTCAGCTGATCCCTTACGCAGAATGCTAGTATTGGCACTGGTGGTCTGAAGACGCTGTGGTTTTTCCTCTACTTGCCTTGCTGGAGCAGCAGCTGGTCTCTTGGCTGACCTCTTTATTCTCTCCTCCAGCATGCTCATGTCTTTCTCAGAAAGCTGTCAAAAAGATGGCTTTAATTTTGCAAACACTGCAACCATTTTACAAATCTCAGGTAGAAAGCTAAAAGACAAACTATCCTGTTACCGCACTCCATGGTGATTGAAGTGCCATTTTTATGAGTAACTGGATTCAAACCTCAATCCTCATACAACCAACCTCAAGAACTGCTAGAAATTTGGGGATAAAAAAAAAAAAGTGAAAACTGTAAGCCCTTCTTAGTTCAAAATAAAATTAGCTGCTAGTCTACTTGCAAGCTTTCCTTGGTCTGAACTAGAAAAGGGTAGCCATACGAGTAAAAAGATTCTCAATCCCTGATCAGAAGTGGAAGCAATGCAGACCTTACTGCAATAAACATGAACTCAAAACACCACTCAAACCAGCAGCACAGAAGGGTAGCCACCCAGAAAAGGGGTGGCATGGGTAGGCAATGGCTGCATTACCTGTAACTCAAGGTTTGTCTGACAATGGAAAAGCCCTTAGAATTTAGTTTAGCCTGCTCGCTGCTTGCTACATAAAGTTCTCTTCAGTTATTAGTTAAGAGTTGTGCAAATCCACTGAAGTAGCTGTGTATGACTTGGAGGCTGTTGGAAATGGAATTCTGCAATCCTTAGTCTATGCTATATTTCATACATCTGTTGGTAAAGCAATCAAGACTGAGTGGAACATCATGGATCCAAGCCAAATCAACACTGAGGTGCACTGAGAAATATTAGAGGCTTTAGATAATGGAATAGCAAGGGATGCCAAGAAACAAACAAGACAGAACACCGCTGCTGGCCACTAAAAGCATTACAACATTAATTGAATAAATTGTAGCAGCTGGGACTTTAAGGAGCTTTACATTAGCAAGGAAAGGAAGGTGAACAGAAGGGAAGGTTACTTTAAAGGAGTTCCCATTTACAGAAACAAACTGGCAAGATAAGAATTATTGCAGCTAGCCTTATGCCTCTTTTCAAAGACAGAGCTTAGACTTTCACTAACAGCCAAGTCATCAGCAGTTTGCTTTACAATGATGTGATACTATTTAATCAACAGTGGAAACTCCAAGAAGAAATACCAATTAGCATTGGCTTATTCCTTCAATTATAAATTTGTCACCTTTGTTACTAGAGATTAGAATCCTCAATCCAGAATTAATCAGTTAACTTTTAGAGGATTTGCATCATACCATCAGCCCCAGTCACCACAAACTGAACTCTTGGCATTGATCTTGCTGTCAAAGGTGAGATGTGCCAAGACTGATCATCAGCACCACACACAATGTGAACAGTTGCCTTATGCAGAATTCAAAACTGACTAAGCTACCTGTCTCCCAAGACTTCTAGTCACTCACATTTCCAATCAGCTTGAACACCTGGTCTCCATGAACATTGTAAACAGTCACGATGGTGTTGAGTGCAGCATTGCGGACGGTGTTGTCCCTGTCGCCAATGTGAGCTGCCATCTCCTTTAGGGCTTTGCCTGGAGTTGGCTGGCAGACATTCATACCGTAGGATTCAACTAGACACCCCAACTCTTCCAGGCACTCTAAGGGATCAGAAGGAGACATCTATGAATTAAAAAACCCTTCAGGTCAGTAAAGCCTGTCAGTCCTGCTACCTCTGTCCCAACTGAGCTCAAAGTGTGGCAATGCCTTTGGCATCTGGCACTGTAGTGCTGAATTTAATGACAAAGCAAAAAAATCCTTCCGCTTTGTGGGTGTAGTAGGACTAGCCCCTGAGGGTGGCCATGGCACCCTTGGCAATTGAACGAATCCTGCCGAACTCCAGCTCCTCAGGGTACCCTCCCCACCACCTCACTGTTGTTTCACCTGCCAGGCTTTGATGGAATCTTTGTTACTTTGTGAGGCTGCTCTCAGAGTCCTAGAGGGAGCCTAATAGTCCTGTACTTGACCTAGTTCAATTTGTTTAGCCAGACCCTCAGCCCACTAACTAAAATATTATGCAACAAACTGGCACAAACTGTTCCTTGCCAATACTAATCTTGTCTTAGGGGTACCAATTGGGGACTCCAGACGCCTCATAGCCAGACCCAGGCCTCACAGGTCTTATTCCAACTCCATTCACAAGGCCCTTTGGCCCTACACTGGTTTCAGCTTACCAGGTTCCTGATTCTTGGCAGAGTTCAAATCGCTGAGTGCCTCCCAGGCACCTCCTGTGCACATCCAGGCAAGCATGTATGTGCGTTATGTGGTGCCGCCGACCCACCTGCGACACTATGCACCACACACATGCAGGTGTAGCAGCACAGGGTTTGTTTTTTGGGGGTACTTTTGACTCTGGGAGATCCTGGTGTAAAAAACACCAAACAAAACCCACACTAGAAAAAAGCAAGGTGGTGCATGTGGCGACAGCATGTGCTGCCTGAAACCGAAGCCTGACTAGCTGGAGCCATACTCCAACTACCAGTTAGGCTCCCTGCTGCCAGATCGCCACTGCTGGGCCCCAGGAAGCTATGTGTTGCTGCTACTTGTCCCCATGGAAAATGCACATGTGTACTCATCTGGATGTGCCCCCTATGGCCGCTCCCAACCCTCTAGTTAAATAGCAACAGGAACTGTATAAAAACCTGCTTAACTCTGTAATTCCTTGAAGAGCTTCTCTTCAGTCAAGTCTGAGGCTCTTTATCAGGAGCCAGGATTATGACCCTATGCTTCACCTCCTTCCACTCACCTGACCGTACTCACTTCCAGTAACAGGGGTTAGGGGGCTACAACAGTGGGTAGGGACTGAGAAGACTCAGGGAGGAAGAAAGGGGGGCAACCTTTTAATCTGTTACCAAGTCACACCACTTCCCACCACCCAATATTTTCCATTACAAGAGATAAACATGTTGGATAATTACTTCAATGATGCAATGTTTAATTATAAAATGTAATGATCAGACAGATTAACAGGACAGGGTAGGAACAGGTCATTGTGGAAAGAAGTCCAAGTTCTGCACAGTTCAGTCATCTGTGAGTATCATGTTGTTTGGGGCAAAGAACTAATGTTCCATCTAATATTTTGACTTGAAAAAAAGGGTCCCCCAGGGACCTAGGAAACTGTTAGAGGCAAGTCGTGTAGAAACAAGGAGGGGCTACACACCATGAAGACCCTGGTTTCCCTTTCAAGACTAGACTATTAATAGTTCCCAATTGGTTGACATAAGTCACCCGGGCAAAACTAGATTCTCTAAAGTCCTTTGGCACAGAGCAGGCTCCTGGCTTGGTAAGACACAGACCTTCTAAAGACTAGAATGGAACCATCATGATGGGCAGCTTACAATGTATTCCTTAAAACTTTTCTGTAGTAATACCAAAAAGAATCTGAACAAGGTTTTTTGTTTGTTTTTTTAACATCCCTTCCTGCCCCTAGAAGAGAGTTATGCATTCAAGGGAAATGGCATTTTTAGGCAAACCTCAGAACCTGTTGGCCTGATTCTACTCCAAAGATCCCAGTCCATAGTGCTATTCCTCACCTGCCCGCTGTTTGGAGTTTTTGGACTTTGTCCCCTCCATAAGGAAAGTGAACATTTTGCTGGCTGGATAAATGAGGCACATCCTGTTCAGAATGGCACGCACATCCTTGCGAACAACATCTTTTGGTTCCCCAACCTGGGTGAAGGAGAAGCAAACCACAGGACCAATTTTTAAGCACTCCACATTGCCCACTGCACTTTGCCAGGTGTCTACACAATACCAGACAAACCCGGCTCAACCTTCAAAAAAATGTAAACACTCAAAACAAGGACCTTGGAAAGGCAACTATGCAAAGTATTAGAGTGAATTGAGTAACTACAGCATTTATTTGTGCCCTGGTGGCATCCATAAGCAAAACTGTAATGCCAATTTCCGTTAGTATATCATACCTTCAAAATAAGATATGGGATGAAAGAGGATGCTTCATTTTCAGTAAGGTGGTACTCCTCCTGGCTCAGCAAGGTAAAAAGCAATTTAAGGTATTCAAGAGCCTTCATCAGAACACTTGTGTTGGTTTCAAAGAAGCGCAGTGTGAGCCACTTCAAAATTAGATCCAGGCAGCTAATAATTCCATCTTTTTCACTCTCCAAGTGCTTGAAAGGAGGGAAGAGGTGAAAAAAACCCCACACATCAGTTTGTGTACATTGAAATATATGGCCTGAAGAAATGACAAAGCATACATAAAAGCTGCATCTAGTAGTGTAGTACATATTTATATGTTATTTCCTGCTAATACAAGTGTTATGTCTAAAATTGTTGTTTTAGGCCTGAGAGGCACATCAACTGCATATACACTTCACAGCTCTCTCCCCACCAAAAACTGACAATATTAAGTTCTGGTCCTTCTGAACACGGTCATTTGGGTTTAATTTTCTCAGTAAAGCAAGCTAAAACACAATGAAACTTCTTACCTACTCCTGACTCTTTAAGCACTACTTAACACAACTGAGGCAATGCTTCTGTGGCACGGAACACTCAACATTTTACTGGCTCCTATCACAGGTCCATTACTCACCTCGATCATAACAGTTAATGCCTTGTTGTGGTGCTGAAAGTCTGCATGAAACATCTCATCCTGTAGCCATCTGGCAACACAGCTGGACATCTGAGTCTTTAGCTGCTCAATATATTCATCACGGGGAGTAGTGAAGTTCCATTTCAACACCTAGAAAAACAAACAAACAAACAAAAAAACCCCCAAAAAACAAAGCACTCAGAACTCAAAGCAAGTAATTCACTGCTTTTTACCAAGCTGACATGAAAGAATAAACCTGCAAGTCTGCTGTTTTTTAATAATATACAACAGTAAACTCTATCCCATCACCAAAAGAGCACAGATGTAAAACATTGCTTTAAATTCTAACACTATAAAAGCCTACATCTGTCTGTCTGTCTGCAGCACTTTATTCACACTCCGATTGACTGACGGAAACAGTCAGTGTGCTCCAAGCATGGGGGAGCGCCGCGATTCCAAAGCCGCGTCGAGGACCAGACAGAGGGTGGGGTAGCCGGGGCCAGCAGCACTGGTCTTGGCTCCCCTGCCCCACTCCCTGCAAGAGGCAGAACAGCAGCAGCATAGGACGTTAAGTGGTGGCACTCCATCCCAGCCCCCTTCCCTCCCCCACCCCTCATCATTCTTGACGGGCAATTGGCTAGTATAGCCATAAGAATGGAAGCAGGCATGCTTCTCCACAGCATTTGGTAGTACTTTAACAAAGCAAGATTTTCCTAGTTCAGGAAATTATCTTTCAGCCATGCTTGCAATGTGCCAGTTCAACCACTTAGGTTCCCCGATAATGATTGATGCCCATATAAATTATGAGTTTCAAGGCAGAAACCTGCAAATAGTGATCACTAGCATTTTTCATAAGAGTGGATTTCAGCAACGGGTCGATAAGAATAACAAAACCTAATCCTTTTCTAAAAGTTCATACTTAGTGACTGAATTATCATGCTTACAGAGTAGGACTCAGATCCATCAGTCATATCTTAGCAGTCTTTTGTGCTTTAGTGTCTGGTTCAAATCTTGGGGCACTCTTAAATTAGACTGAAAGTTCATGGTTTTCTTATATCATCTAAAAACTTCTGTGCTCCATAAGCAGCCGTTCAGTTGGTTGTCTGCTCTTTAGGTGAGGACTGCTACTTATCTCCCTAAGTAGGATGCTAAGATCTCTTACCTGTGAGCAAGTACTTGCTTATAGAATTCAAGGTGCTAAAAAGAAAGCATGCTCAAGCTCTTCCTCACCTTCAATCCTTTCTCATCTCTCATTCTCTGCTCTTTCCCATTTGGGACGATGATAAAAATAGGACCAGATTTGTCTTCATCTTCCTTCAGGTTAGGTTTGCTTGGTACTTTCTTCCCTTGGATACCCTGAAAAACAAAGAGTACTGAGGATACAGTACCACAAAACACATATACACGCCATCACTCCAAGTGATCCCATTCCAAGCACCGAACATTACCACACCATCATGCTGGACAAGTGTACGAGACCCAGGCAGAAGCTGGAAAACTATGTTTGTTAGAATCTTGAGGTAAATGCTTTGCTGTAAGAAACCCAGTATAAAGTGTGTGCAATAGCCTCTTGTGACACAGGACATTTCAGAGTTGGCTAGTGCACAAGTTACCCACAGATGTCTAAACCCAATTTGGTACCTGTTTGATGGCTCTGTTCTTTGTCAGACTGGAACTGCCTTTGGTGGGGCTTGTATTAGCCTTGGATAGGCTCGTATTGCCCTTGGACATACTGTTATTATCATCAGATTGCTGCAACAGGCCACAAAAAAGGCTTTGTGGTTGGACAGTTCTTAATACTTATCTCTAAATCACTCCATTAAGGCCCCCCAAGCCCACTGCATGCTCAGGAAGAACATTCTAGCTTAAGAGTTTAGCTGAAATAATTCGTCTGAAACATGAACATTTACAAAGGCACCCTCACAAAAATCTCTGAACAGTCAACTCTTTTACTTCCAAGCAGGACAGCACTTTCAATTTCTGCCCCACACAACAGCAAAACAATGAACTATACTATCAATAAGAGAACAAAGTGAAGTGAATGCCACAACTCAAGTACAGCCAGCAGAGGCTACCATTGCACTCCTTAGCATTCCCTTCACATATTGCCCTGGAAAGAAGGATTTCCACTTCCAATGTCATAGCTGACCAAATGATGCAGTGGCAGCATGGCAAGTTGCTGGCTGAAGCATCACGCTACAGTTCCAGAAGTGCAAGTTCAAGTCCTGCTCTGGACCCATGACAAACAAAAAACACCACCACAAAACTCCCACTTGACTTTGCAGTAAACAGGTACTTGGCCATTTAGGTTGGGGAGTCCAAGGCAGCCAGATGCGATGCTAGGTTTCACACCTTTTTGTGTGCTGTTAGCTATGAAGATGCTATTCCTGTACTACACTAGCCCAAAGGGCCATTAGGCTTTGTGGACCATCTCTCTGCTATGGATTCAGTTACTGTTCCAAGCTAAGAAACTTTGCAGCTAGATACTTACTACACATTTTAACATCTAAATCTATAATAGGATAAAGCAGCCGAGCAGACTTGGAGACAGGCAGATTCAGCCGCAGCAAGTTTCTAGTACAGCTGTGGCTGTGCTGACAAGAACAAAAACAATTATAAAAGCACATCTAGAGAACAGATCTAAAAAGACTCCTTTGGTTTAAAAGCCCCGATAACCTGACACAGACCTTCCTTGTAAAAGCATTGCATATTACAGGGTTTGTTGGAAAGCTAAAAATCCACAAGAATAATTCATTAGTAGTTATTAATTATGTGCTTGGAATCCCCATACCTTGGCTTTAGAGGCAGCTCCTCCTGCTTTGGCCTTTTTTGGGTCAGGCTTATACTCCATGGTGCTGGACCCTGAATCGTCAGTGGGTGCTTGGAAACAAGAGAGTATTTCAAATATTTTACAAAGAATGAGCCCTTCCATAAATTTACACTGAGTTCACCTCAGATTTTCCAGTCTCACTGCAGAGAAGGTAAAGCTGCTTACTGAGATAACAAATCCCTTTAAAGTTACAAAATGGGGGATTTTAGACTCAACAGGGAGCTGGTTTATCTGTGAATTAAAAGCTAAGTCTTTGCAAAGTCCATCACTATTATGAAAGAAATCTCTCGTATCTGAACAACCAGTAAAATAAAGGGTTACATGTTGATTTTCCTTCTTCCTCACTATTAGTATACTGCTGTTCTTAAAGGGCAAGCTTTGTCAGAACAGGGATGGTTTCTTTCTGTTGGCAGAATTAAGCCTCCATGTGAACACTAATTCAGAACGAAAGTGACATAATCTGATTTTTCCTAAAGCAAATTAGCCAATTCAAATTAAAGCCAATTTAATTCTGAATGGAGATTGAGTACATGGAGGCTTAGTGCATGTAACTAGTTCATTTTAATTCATGCATATTGGCTTCAGCGTCCCCATGCAGAAAAACCCCAAGGCCAAGAAAGTGTCTGGAGTCCAATGAAAGGTGCCTCAAGTTAAAAAAAAATTGAGAACGACTGCTATCCTAGTCCTCACATAATGCAAGCAAAGGCTTTCCCCAAAGTACTAGCATCTTACAAAGATTGGGTTTTCAAGTTTGCATGACTGAGTGCTGAAGGGAACGGCTGAGGCTCAAGTCAGTCTTTTTCAGAGAATCTCTTCCTCCCCTTACTTCTTCCACCATTAGGTGGCCTGTAGATTACCTGATGTAGACTGGAATTTGGCTGGTGCTGCTCCTCCTGCCATCCTGGAAGATGCCTTAGCAGGAGCAGCTGGTTTGGCTGGCATGTTGGCTTTGGCTTTCTCAAGCATGGCCAGGACCTGGTCTTTGGAAGTTGGCTAGAGAGAAATCAATGTAACATAAGCTATAAACAGAAATTAAATAGATGCATATTAAAGGTGCATCACAAAAGAGGCTAAGCAGAAAAAAAAGCTTTGTCTGAAGGACAGAGCTTTCTAGATACCTGGTTTTGAGATACAGAGGCAATTCCTATGAATGTAGTTACAACATATTTGAAATGTTACATAGTGTGTCAAGTTAAAAAATAAATTTATATGAGACTATGAAGAGTAAAACCTGTAGTCAGAGAAGATGGTTTAGAATTCAAGGTCCCTAAAGGATCATTTGGTTGCTAGCTCCAAAGCACTAGGGAGACATTTGTTCAACTGCGAGCAAGGATGTGTAGAACAGTGTTTCTCAACCTTTTAAGTAGCAAGAACCCCCTGACTTATTAAAATTTTAATAAGTACCCTCACACTCAAATTTTCCAGGGGATTTTATATTTACAGACTAATATGTTCCATATGTTGGAAGACGGGCTGTGTATATAAGGCTGTGACATGACAGATGTCTGAGCTAGTGTGAGTAGGGTTGCCACCTTTTATATCAGGGGTGCACAACTCAAGTATGTACCTGGGCTAGAGGTGATGTTGGCCAAAACTAGGACACCAAATTATTACTGGGGAATTTAAAGCACCGTGCAATGCGTGGCACACCAAATTTTTTACCATAGTTTTGAGAGGAGGAAGGGACGACAAAGAGAGAGGAAAAAGAGGGCAAGAGAGAATGCTGAGGTACCCGAGTACCCCCTGCCTGCCTGTGCCTCGCATACCCCCAGGGGTACATGTACCACAGGTTGAAAAACTATGGTGTAGAAGAACAGTGAGGCAGTGGAATAGACTGCCTAGTAAAGTTGTGGATTCTCCATCACTGGAGGTGTTCAAGAAGATGTTGGACAGCCACTGGTTGGGAATAATATAGGTGTAGCCAAGCCTATGCTCTACCATGCGTATTTCCTATGCTTCTGGGCTTTGTTGGTTGCCCCTCCCCCTCTTTCTGCTATACGTGTCGGTGTGTTTTTAAGCCTCTCAGAGGCAGAGAGTTGGATTAGATGCCCTTAGGAAGTCCCTTCCAGGCTCGCCTCTGGGAGGCTCCTGCCCTTCAGTATCAAGACTTGACAGTGATAGATGAGACCTTCCTGAAGGTGTCATGAAAAGGCCTCAAAATAGTCTAATCCATAAGGGACTACAGGAGTTCAGGATACCAAGCAGATTGCACCAATACAGTTTGAAGGCTTTGCAGTGCTTGAGAGTTTAAAGAGTGCAGGTGGAAATGAGAATTAGAAATATTTGTTTATGAGGTGTAAATTTTAAGTGAAGCAAGAGTTCATCAGTTAAGCCTGGCCTAAATCTCTGGTACCTCAGTATTCCTATCACATATATGTCAGCAGTACCCTAGTCCTACAGACAGAATCCTTGGAATAACGGAATAGAGCAAGGAGGTGTGTGGACAGACAGAACAAGTGGATATCAACTTAAAAAATAAATAATAAAAAAGAAAATCTGCATGGGGACAGGAAAGCCAGGGTCATGATGCTTTACAATCTGTTTTGGCCATATCCACAGAGAAAACAAGGCATTTCAGGTCTACAGAATCAGCAAGTATTTCTGCAAGTTTATGTAGTTCTAATAAATTGATCTTATGACCTGTTTAGCAAAATTACATTCACTATATATTACAATTTACATCCATTCTCATCCAAGCTCACACTGCCATCCCCAGTTAAAAGTAAGACCACAATACCTTCAGCTTGCCAGTGGCTTTAGCCATCTTCTCAAAACCAAGATGCATCATAAAGAATGGCAGGGCATCCTGGGCCTTTTTACGCACATCCCCATTGCGATCCTCTAGACAGGAATACAGATGAGTCACGCATAAAAGCAGGTCAGAAGGAACTGAACGGAGGGTAGGTAACTTTTCAGCCAGCCATCCCAGAAGCTGGAAGAAAGCACAGATAAAGCTTTACTCTTTTAATATTGTTGCTGTTTTTTGGAGTATTTAAGTGGGGATGTGTCATCAGCAGGCTTAATAGGAGCAACATTTCTTGCATCTGCCCTCATAATCCAGAACATGCCTGGCTCAAACTGGGCACTTGAAATCACCTGTGTCTTCTTGAATCTGAAAGTGCAATTCATAGAGGCAACAAGGCTTCAATATGCAGCTGACCTGATTCTAATTGAAGGTTTTGTCCCCAGCCTAGACTTTCAGAATTCACAGACTGTACTTTATGTGCAAAAATGTGACCGTATTTCAAAGTACATATTACTTTTGGTCAGCACTTAGTTCCAGTAACATCCCAGAACCTCAGTCCTGCTCTTATCCAGCATTTGGGCAAGAGGGAGAGTCATTCATTTTTGGTTTGTCTTTTTTAAAGTTTTGTTTATATTTCAATACAAGCATAGAGTGCTGCTTATTACTCCTTGTCATGTTTGTCAGTTTCAGTACTGAAATTGTATTACACATTTTTTACCCTTATGGTGGCCCTGGTATATTATTGCAGTCCACCTCATCTTATCCCCATTATTTCTGGAACTGTTTACTGTGGCTAAAACACAGTTCAAAGGCATAACAAACAACTCAGTGTATACTACCAGTCTTTACCTCTTGTCTTAAGAAAGGATTCTCCTTTTTGAGCTCCTCTGACAAGTCCTCTCCTTCCAACCACTCTTTCATGCCAGTCTGTTCTGCCCACGCATTCACAGTTGCTAGTGCAGTAGCACGGACA
Source organism: Crocodylus porosus (assembly GCF_001723895.1). Lineage (NCBI taxonomy): Eukaryota > Metazoa > Chordata > Crocodylia > Crocodylidae > Crocodylus > Crocodylus porosus. The sequence goes on from NW_017728947.1 coordinate 43,266,548, forward strand.
TTGTTCTGCAGCAAGAACCAAAATTTAAAAAGGATAATCCTACAGAGGGTTCAGAATATCCAAGTAAGTGAATTTCTGTGATCATCCATTCAAGCAGAAGGAAAATCCTTCTGTACCAAGATCTCCAGGCCTCCCATTTTTGTATACTGCTGTACTAAGTTTCATAGTGAACTACCGTTTGTGATGGTATGAGACATGAAGAAGTTTCTGAAATATACACAATGACTTGGACTTAATTTTTGTTTAACATAGTAATTCATTACCTCTCAGAAAAAGACTAGAAGCATCTCAAAGTGTTTTGTCTGCTTACAAGGTGGTTAAAAAAAAAACAGGGTTAATACTTTACATGAAAGTTAAAAAAGTTTAGCAAATTGTGAAACCAAGGCAATAATCAGGAAACAAGTGGGTTACAGAATCAGTTTAGGACGTGAATTGATCCAAAGCAGGTATCAGGGGAGCAATATCCTATTCATTACTTCCAGCATAACCCAATACTGCTGCTTTCCCTAAAGCCACTAATATAATTTTTAGGGACAAACCAGACAGAAAGAATCACTGCTTAAGGAAATGCCAGGTTTAAAACTGCAGTGTAAATATACTTGCATTGTATATATACATGAACCCCATGTGCACCTCCTGAAGTGCGGCACCCAGAACTGGACGCAGTACTTCAACTGCGGCCTGACCAACGTCATATAGAGGGGGAGGATCACCTCCTTGGACCTGCTCGTGATGCATCTGTGGATGCATGACAAGATGCGGTTGGCTTCCTGACTGCACCCCCACACTGCCGGCCCATGTTCATCTTGGCATCAATGATGACTCCAAGATCCTTTTCTGCCTCTGTGCTGACAAGAAGGGAGTTCCCCAGCCTGTAGGTATGGTGCTGGTTCTTTCTCCCTAGATGTAGTGACCTGCTTATTCTCATCTGCCAACCCCTGTAACCTATCCAGATCCAAATGCAGCCTGTCCCTCCTTTCTAGCATGCTCACTTCTCCCCACATCTTAGTGTCATCTGTGAATTTGAACAAGGTGCTTTTCACCCCCTTGTCCAAGTCACTGATGAAGATGGTGAACAGTGCGGGCCCGACGACCGAGCCCCGGGGGACCCCACTGCCCACATCCCTGCAGGTTGAAAACGATCCGTCCACCACCAGTCTCTGGGTGCAGCCCTCCAGGTCATCTCAGCAGCAGACCAATCTGCTCTTCCAATATTACTAAGCTAGATCTGTTTTTTACGAACCTGAATAATAAAAAGCTGGATACTACATGCACAAGTAAAATGTATTGTATGCTACAGAATTTTTTTTAAAAAAAGAGAGAACTATCAGCTTTAACAACACAGGCAGAGACTCATATAGATGGATAGTGAAGTTACGGTCATTTTGAAAATGCAGCTTTTCATGGGGTTTAAAAAGCTTGTGAAATAAGAACTCACCTAGCTTTAAACAGTTAGATAAAACACTAAAGACTGGTCTCAGGAAAAGAAGGGTAGTGTAGGGAACTGCAGAGGAAGGGCCTGCATTCCTAAAGAAAATGTGGGAGTGCTGGCTTACCTTACTGTCCCCTAGGACTGTAATGATAGGAAAACCCAGGTTTTTCACATGCTGCCTGATGTTTGGGCCCACTGCTATAGCTAGCTGCTGGAGAATGCTCAGTGTTTGTTGTACCTGGAGAGGCACAAAAAAAAAAAGTCTGAAGTTGGCAAGTGTTAAATACTCTGTGCTCCAGATCCCCCTCCAAGATACGGTGCACTATGAAAATCACGTTCTGTTTTATGTCCAAAAGCCATGCTGGAGTCAGTCTGGGTAATACTTCTCCTTGAATTAGTTCTTCCATTTGCAAACAATTTAACACATAGCTGAAAGTTGTTGCTTATATTTTATGTCAATTTTAAGAACTCCAACACTAATTATTTTCAGGCAAAGGTAGTTTAAAATTTACATTTGTCACAATGAATGTTTATACTGCTTGTAGAGAGAGCTCTAACATATTTCCTAATGGGAAGAAACAAATTTAAGAAATAGGGGAACTGTAAGATGGAGGAATTGGAACTACTCAAAATAAAATCACTGACTTGAATGGATTTCAGTTAAATCTTTCAAGAAAGAAGGTGGGTTCATCCTTCTCCCCATCTGACCCAAGAAGGAAATGAAGTTAGCTAGATCAAGGGTGTTGAACTCATTCATACCAGATAACCCAGGAGCAGTGGTGGCATTAATCCCCCCCAGCCTTCAGAGCTGCTGTTTCAGTGTGGTTCTGGAACTTGAGAGTAAAACATTCCTGCTGCTCCCCACTGAAAACCTGGATTTCAACAGTAGGTAAGGTGGGGGGAGAAGGGGGGAGGGAGGCAGGGGTCGAGTACAGTTAACTCCCTAGCTTCCAGAACTGTGCTGAAAGAGCAGCAGGTATTAATGCCATGGCCCTAGAGGCTCAAGCAGCTGAAGCAACGAGCCCCATGGGTCATATTCAAATTCAGTCTGTAGAGATAAGCGGTCCAACCCACAAGAAGCCCCACAAGCTGGATGTCTGATACCCTTGGGCTACATAAGAAGTTTAAAAGTTACTGCTATTGTGATTTTGATTAACATACCAAGATTTTATTGGAGTCATTGAGGCGAGATTTCAAAGCTGCTGGAAGTTCTCCTATATGTGGCTGTATGAACTTGGCATCATTAATGATGCTCGCCACTTCATCTAGACCTTCCTTTCGGATCTTCCAGTTTTTGTCACCAATCTTAGACACCAGGTCACCTGTAATCTTCTCACTATTAAAAAAAGAAAAAGCAAGTGTAGCTTAATCCCTTACACTTAGTTCCTTTTTATGACCTATTTTGTGCAACCATAATATGCTCCAGAGAACACCCAAAGATTGCAGCACGCTAGACAAGAACCACTTAGGATAGAAAGATAGCATTTTAGAAAATGTAGAAGAAAGGGGCAGTCTTTAGGTTTGTAGAATCAAACTCACCTGATATCTGCTCTTGGAAGGAGATCCACAACATCACTCCCTACATCCTCCTGCTCTTCTTCCTCACCATCATCCCCATTGCCACCACTGTGCCTGGAAATGCCTCGAGTTGGGGCTGGTGCTGTTTGTCCCTGCATCTACAAATGATACATAAAGTCAATCTTCAGCAAATGCTGGGAGAAACAAGGCATTTAAGAATCTTGCATTTGAAACTGTTCACAAACACAACCACAAATTAAGTGGTCAAAGCAATGGATTTTCGAGCTCCCAGTGTACTGCTCCTGTAAAGAAATAATGGAGAGCCAAAACAGTTTCTTTGAACAGCTAATTACACAGACGTTCTGAGGGCTGACTCTTTTTTTTTTTGAAAGATGGCCAGGATAACCAGCCCACTGGAGATTTCTAAGCCAAGAATAAGTGGCACTTGCAGGTGTTTGTTAAAAGAGTTAAGTCCTGCAGAATTCTTACCTTCTCAAATTCTGCATCTATTTGGGAGAGAAGAGCTGGCTTCTCATCCTCAAAGAACATTCGCAGAGGGGGACCCACATAGAGATACATGACTCCCAACAATGTAATAGCAGAGGTCCTTACAGCCTGCCAGAAAAGGACAAAGTATTTAAGATTTTAGACTAAATGTATTGAAAATTTCAGACTTAATCCTTAGTTACTCACTGGGTTAGTGGCAGCAAGGGCTGTTTTCACATTGCTAATGAAAGCTTTGACATTCAACCTGAAGGAAAAAAAAAAAAAAAAAAGGAGAAAGGCACATATGAACGTGACAGCAAAAATGTTGAAGCACCAGCAAGAGACATCAGCTACAGCTGGTTATAGAACAAAGAGGCAAGCATGAAATAGAATGGAGCATAAAAAACCTCAAAGCACTAGACATTTGTCAATTAGCCCAAAGCTACAAATGCAGCTTGTATGTTTTAAGAAGAAAACCAAAACCCCAAAACAACAATAACACAACAGTGCATGATTTTTCCAATTGCCATTGAACTGGAAAATCCAAAACAGAGCAATTTATTCCCAACTTGAAGACAGCTATTTTGTTGCTTGAAGAAGAACAATGATTTACTCTACATTAACTAGTTCTTTTGAGATGCAAGTGTGGAACCCACTGTAGGTGCTCATCAGGGATCCTGGTTTTCCCTGATAAACCCCCCCCCCCCCCAAAAAAAACCCAAACAATTCCTCTCACAAAAAACCTCAAATCCATGATTAAAATGAAAGGCCACTATCTAGATCTGCTGAACACAATGTTTTCTTGATATAATAAAATAAATTCTAAATACCTATAAAATTTTGGTATTTGATTTGGGGTTATGGAAAAATCAGAGCTCCCCCTGCCCACTTTGCTCACAGAACTCAGGTCCAGACCCCTCATTCCCAAGCCATGGATAGCCCTAGCCCCACCCCCAAACAGCCTTGCCAGTGCCCCTCACTCACCCACTTGGCCCTGTCGGTGCACCCCTCACTTCCCCACCCAGCTCTACAGCTGCCAGGGCTACAGGGTCAATGACCTGAGTCCACAGCCTGCAGCCCCTGCAGCAGCACCTGAGCCCTGGCTGCCACCTGCAGGAGGCAGCAGCTGCGAAGTGCAGCCCTCCCCCCAACCCTGTGAAAGCTTGGGGGGGGAGGGGAGCAGGGGGGACCTGCACCCCCAGGTCTGTGCCCAAGACAGGGGGAAGGCTGCTTGTTGCTAGCTCAGGCTCCCTGCCCTGCTGACCTCCACAGGGGCCTCTGCAGCCTGGTGGGTACAACCCAGTGATGCAGGGCAGGGCTGCTTGCTGCTGAGAGCTCTGTACTGCCCTGGCAAGGCACCCCCTCCTCTTTCTCATGCATGCTGCTGCGGGGTGGGGGTGGGGGTGGCACATGGCTCGCAGCAGGAAGGAGCCATGCCCATAGCTGCACAGGCCTGCAGACGCCCAGGGGGAAGAAAGCAGGGGAGAGCCCGCGCCTGCCCTGCATACAGATCTGGGGGGGTGTAAGTCCCCCCTGGCCCTTGGGGGTGCATGGAGTGGTAGGGAGCCAGTCCTCCCCCTACCCTGCCTGAGCCCACAGCAGGAACCAGGTGGGAGCAGGGACAGGGGACTTTGGTCCACAGCCCTGGCAGCTGGGGACCTTCTGCAGGGCTGAGGAAGTGGGGAAGTGAGATGCACAAGCAGGGCCAGGGGACTGTGAGGAGATTGAGGGGCACCAGTAAGGCTGGATGGTTATGGGGGGGGGCAGCAGAAAGGAAAGAGGCATAGAGCAGGGCCAGGGGGGCCTTTAATTTTACTTGGGGTTTTTAAAATCAGAGAAAACCAGGAACCCTGGTCATGAGATATTCCTAACTGGACTGAAGACTGAATAGCCACCTGTAAGCCAAGACTAAGTCAGCTACTACAGAGCCACCAGAATGATTATGGCTTTGTTTCCGATTATTTAAAATCGCCATGAGAAGGGGGAAATTGTGGAAAAAGTCAACAACTAGTCTAATTCTTAAAGGAGAAAGATTCCAAGTAACAACCATTGATCTGGGCTGGGCTGCCTCAAACATTAGTTGTCCTTGGTAGTAAACATGAGGTATCCTCAGTGATGGAATAACACTTCATGAGGAATCTGTGCAGAGGGCATTTATGGATGGCTACTGACTGCAGACTAAAGCAGCCTAGACTACCAACTCCCAGAAGTCAGGACCCACTGGTGCTTCCTATTCTGACAGTAACAATTCCAGAAAACAATGACTTCCTGACAAGAGGAGTGGGTGCGCTCTTGATTTGTTTGTGTAGTATAGTGATTCTCAACTAGGGTGTCAGGGAACCCTGGAGTACTTTGACAGCTTTTGAAGGATGCCACCAAGAGGAGATAAGCAAGATAATTGCAGGCTCCTGTGAGGAGCTAAGTGCTGCCTCTTTTCTTCATATTGACCAAGCTAACACCCCCACCTTCTCATCCTACCACCATTGCTCCTGAAAACTGTGACAAAACAAAACAAAAACAAAATTAAAAACACGATACCTATAAGCATGAAGGAAGACATTCTCTCATGTCTTTCTTCTATAGAAAGATATAATAACTTTAAGTACCAAGATGCACACGTATCCGCTCTTGTTAAACTTGTCCTTACCACCCATGCCGTATCTCACACTTCAGTTTGCAAGATCTCTGGGGCAGGGATGTACATCTGTATACAGTGTCTAGCACACTTTAGACAGCTATTAAAATAATAGTTCAATATTCTTCTTTTGTTGTTAGGGAGTGATGCACTTCCATACATGAAACATGATCCTTCCACAGCCAACAGTGCTTGTATTTGGGCTACAGAAACAGCAGCTTACTACATGCACTTATGGCAGCAGATGAAAGAAAAAGTTTCACACCAAACTAAGATCCTATGTCTTCATAGATGTTTCCACCCTAAAAACTTGAATTCAAATTTCCGTTCACTATTTCAAGACTTACCCAGAAAAGCCAAACTCTTTAATTGCATTTGAGAGCCAGTTCAGGGTTTCTGACTGGTTTTTAGGATTCTTCTGTGAAAAAGCCATGGCCATAACCTAGAACAGAAGGGAAAATGTGCATCTTTATCCCACTAACAGGCTACGACAAACCAAAAACAGAAATAAAATACCTACTTAGATTTTGCAGGACACTTAACTGGATCTCAGGCATAAGAAGAAAAGTCTTCCATGTGAATGGTACTGGTGTTCCCCACTCCCTACTTCCCCTAATGCTGAAGTCCTACTGTGACTCACTGACCTGTTCAGCAGTCCACGGCAACTGACATGCCTCTGCTATTGCTGTCATAGCTTCCTTTGCATTACTCCCACATTTTACATCACCAATCTTGTCCACAAGACCATCCAACACAATTTGTGCTGATGTTTTGGAGAAGTTTCCTTTCTGTGCAATCAGGGCAACTATGTGAAGCTTCATCTGCATCACCTGGAAAGGGCAAAACAACACTAAGTAAATTCACTTGTGCTACTACATAATCTAGTCTGGGCTGCAGGGTAGTTCAAACTGACTTGAAATCTTTTCAAATGGAATTTGGCTACCTCCCCAAACGTAGTAAATAGGTTCACAAACACTATGGACTCACATTAGTGCCTAGTGCAGTGGTTCCCAATGTTTTTTTGCCGCGACCCACTGCTTGGAGCAGAGTGTGGGGCCCAAGGGCTGGGGAGCTCCCAGCAGAGGACACAGCTTGTCCTGTAGGTGCGGCACCACTGGCACTGCCCCAGCAACCCTCATTTGGGTTGCTACCTGAGGTTGGGAACTGCTGATCTAGTGGAATACAGATTTAAAATCCTTGTTTCTGGCATGTTAACATGGTCCATCTTAAAACCTAGTTTACCATGCATTATGGAAAGCTTTTTGCATATCACTCAGCTTGGGCAATAGAATTAAGCCATCAACTAGCTTAACAATTTGCAGACACAACATTCAAAGTGCCTCATAAAAATGGCAATACTATTCCTATTATACAGATGGAAACAAATAAGAGCAGATCACCATCCTGGTATAGCTGGCAAGTTTCTGTGGTAACAATGAATCTTTTGAATTCTAGTCACCTGCCCTTCTGACTGGACTGCTGTCTTGTTTGAACTTGGGAGAAAAGCACAAATCCTTGAGTTGTACCATCAAATTCTTTTTGAATATGTAGTTATGCCAATTTTGTGAAGAAAAGAAATCACTTTATAAAACTGACCTTCTGAGCTAATCTCAAAAGGAGAAAGGCACAGTTCCCTCTCACGCTTTCCAAAGGCTCTATGACTGCTCTACATACATCCCTTAGTGAAATTTTTCATTACAAAAAATATTCTCTATTATAAAGAAATTTGTTCAAGCTTGCTGAACAGAGTAAAAGCTTATTCAGCTCACCCGTGAGCAAAGCTACTATTAAAAATGAAATGTTTTTTTTTTTTAAATCATCACTGCTTGCAAAAATCCAGCATCTTCAGCCACTGGCTTTAGAACTAAGCTACTGCATGATGAACTCTCCAACATAAACCTGGAATAAATTTATTTTCCACAAAAACCTAAATCCGGGCCGAAACAAAAGTAACAGTATTTCTCTTAAAAAAATCTCTGTAATATGAAGATGTTTACAATTGTACCCATATCACAAAAGCCACAAAGCAAAACAAATTATTTGGAAGAGAATCTCATTTACATTAGAACCCTAGAGCAGACTATGTGTTCAATTTAGAGTTTTAGTAGCTAAGCTCCAAAACAACCAGCAGAGGTGTACTTACAGCTTATGTTCTACATTTTTTAGGTATGAAGCAGCTTTGCAATAATGGGCAAATGCAAGACTGTTCCAGCAAGGAACTGCAATCAATGATGTAAAAATGAAATTTCACCTGAAAGTTGGTTTCCTTCCACCCAGGTTTCTTAGCCAGCATCCTCACTAGAGCCTGGCAAGGCATTTCATTTTTTTCCATTAGTTCTACAGCCTGAAAAATGCAAATCAAATTAGCCATTAGATACCAAATATGGAGAACAAATCGCTAAACAACTGTGAAACAAGTTTAAACAACTCTCGGCTCATCTACAAAGGGTTTAAACTTCATAGTAAATCAAGATACTGCACACCTGAGACTTGCATCTACACAATACAATTCCTCAGTAATTAGTAACTACCAGAAAGAAACCTTACCACACAAGACTAGAATTTGGTTTCAGTTTTATAGCTACTGGACCCATACTGAAGTGAAACAGTTCAAACTACCATTTAACTTATTTGTATTTATTTCCTTTAATAAATGTATACAGATATATAAGCAGCTGTGCCTAACAGCTCTTCTTTAGTGGCAACAGTTGTCATGGGAGCACAACTGAGTTTTCCATTATCAAATAGCCAATGTTGCTTAAACTGAAAATGCAGACACCTCCCTATAAGAATAGAAACACAGACATCTTAAAATTAAGTTTATTAAGCAAACATTTAAAAGTCTAGAATGATTCAGAAAGAAAATCTGCAGTCCAATGAAATCCTGATGTCTTAACATTTGGATAAAAGTTCAACATTGATTCAGACTTGTGATAATGAAGTACAGCCATGCCTGGTATATAAGCCATATGATTTCACTTAAGCATGTTTTATGGCTAATGCTAAAGCTCAATGACAACTGTAATACAAATGCATCAATTATTTGTGCATCTGGAGTACCTGCTTTTAAGTGCAAAACTCACAGTTAAAAAGGGTCACATGGCAGAAATGCTTTAATGGAAAAAAGCCAGGCTCCATACTAAATAGAGCTGTTTGTTGTACATGATGCTTTGTTTGAGCTCTTTCAAGAGAGACACTGGGGTCCTCATTAGCGGCTATGGAGGCTGATGTAATATGGTGTAATCAGATGGTGCTTACAGACCTACAAGTTTGCCAGCCAGGGTTTTGCATTTAAAACTGGTGCTGAACATTGAACAATATGAGATTTTTGTAGAGACTGTGGCACACATTTCCAGGTCAGGACAACAGGTTTGATTCAGACTTGCCCTACACAAATTTTGCTAGCACAGCTACCCTCATCAGGAGTTGGAAGAAGTCAGTGTTATGCCAACAAAAATCCTAATATACACAAAGTTATACTAAAAGAAAAAAAAGTCTTTGCTGTCAAAGTTATTTTGTTCAAAAAGCTGATTAAAACTATATCAGCAAGTGTTCTTTGCCAGCATACACTGCCTGTTCCACTAAGCAGGTTTGTTATTATTTATTTACTAATACACAGACACTTTAAAAAAAAAAAAAGGGGGAGGCAAGCCCTAAAAGGCTGCAGAAAGTCACTGTCTTCCCTAGTTTCATGCTTGCTTCTAAAAGCCATCTTTATCTTTTCACCTTCTAATGCTTACCTTCTGAAACTCCTCCATACAGGCAAGCCTCTCCTTCCAGTTACCACTATCCAGCTGCTGTATGCAAGAGCCTGGGAGGACAGCTGCAGCTTTCTCTTCACACACTTCTATCTACATACAGAACAGAACAGGGTTAAACACTTGTCAACAGGCCTTCTCAAATCAGATACAGAAGCCTTAAGTGCATGTCAAGAAACAGAAATACCACCTCTCAAAGTGCCTGCAATACAGGAGTCAGCCATGTAATTAACAGCTTTACCTTAATGGAGAGGACCAATGCAAGTAAAACTTTTTAGGGCCTATGAGTTTCAGGATACAGTTAAGCTCTTAGAGGACATAGGAAAGATTAGTTTTTGTGCATAACTGCCAGATGAAGTTAAGCAGGCACAGGGAAAAAAAGAAAATCCTGTGTTACTCGCATTTAGTTTTAGGGTTATGCAAATTTTAGCCCGATTTCCTACACTGCCATGAATACTTACTTGGCTTCAAAATCCAATCCATTTACCCACACTTGGTAATGGGAAAAATTAATATTTTCCCAGGCATCCTAGGCAAGGAGGCATAAGATTGCGAGGTTGTTTTGGTGTATGGGAAGGAGCTACCATCATCAAATTGGTTTCCACCAATACCTGTACCTCCTACTAAGACTCCATATGTAAATGACACAGTAACGTATGTACAACATTTTAAACTTGGAGAAATGCCTTCATTTCAGTACCTGACAATCATAAAAATCATAGAAGATTAGGGTTGGAAGGGTCCTCAGGAGGTCATCTAATCCAATCCCATACTCAAAAGCAGAACTATCCCCAAATAGATCATCTCACCCAAATCTTTGTCTAGCCGGGTCTTGAAAGCCTTCAAGGATGGAGATTCTACCACCACTCTTGAGTAACCTGTTCCAGTGTTTTATTACTCTCCCAGTGAGAAAATTCTATCTAATCTAAAGCTTCCCTTGCTGCAACTTGAGACTGTTGCTCCTTGTTCTGTCATCTGCCACCACTGAGAAGAGCCCACCTCCATCCTCTTTTGAACCCCTCCCCCACTTTTAGGTAGCTGAAGGCTGCTATTAAATCCCCTGTCTCCTCTTCTCCAGACTAAATAAGTCCAGTTCCCTCAGCCTCCCCTCATAAGTCAAATGCCCCAGCCCCCTCACCCTTTTTGATGCCCTCCACTGATCTCTCTCCAATTTGTCCGCATCCTTTCTGTAGTGGGGGGCCCAAAACTGAACACAGTACCCTGGATGTGGCCTGACCAGTGCTGAATTGATGGGAATAATCACTTCCCTTGACCTACTGGCAACACCTACCAATGTAGCCCAGTATGCCATTAGCCTTCTTGGCAACAAGGGCACACTGCTGGCTCATATTCAGCTTACTGTCCACTGTAACCCCAAGTCCTTTGCTGCAGAGCTGCCACCCAGCCAGTCAGCCTCTAGCCTGTACTGGTCCATGGGATTGTTCAGTCCTAATTGCAGGACTTTGCACTTGTCTTTGTTGAACCTCATAAGATTTCTTTTGGCCCAATCCTCCAATTTGTCTAGGTCAACAAATCCTAGCCCTATCCTCCAGTGTATCTGCCACTACCCCAGCTTGATGTCAGAATATCCATAATTGAAAAAAAAAAACAAACCACACACATAAGAATTGTTTCATTGACTTTTATCATTGCTCAGCATGTTGCAAGCTCACTTGTGGGTTCTAACTTTAGCATCAGCATACTACTACATTAAGAAAACTAAAAGGATGACTTAGAATTGGAAATGCACTCTGGGAAGCATGAGTTTCACAATTTAGTCTGAACAGTATATACTCTACTGCTTTGCTCATTTGGACTGTGGGAGTCAAGCTCCAGAATACTCCATTTCCCAGACTTAACTCCAGATATGCAACTGAATATAATTTGCAACTTTGAAAGCACTGTTGTGGACATTTCAGCCTCCTCCATCCTTCTGGCAACTCAGTTTCCCTGAGAGGCAAAAGACCTCAAATGTTACCCAAATAGGGATTTGATAATGGCTTGTTTACCAGAACCTGCCCCATCTTAAAACTTCAGGGTCAAATGAAACAGTTCCTCTGTCCCACCAATTTTACTCTGATATAATGCAGGAATCGCAACTTGAGGGTCATAAATTCTACAAGATGCAGAGAAGAATAATTTGCATTGCTTACAAGACATAGCATTCCCTTTTATATTTCAGAGCGAAGAAAAGTACCTACCGAGAGCTCAGATTCAAATATCTCTTTAGTCTCAGGTCCTTTCTTGCCTTTAGTTCCAGCACCTCCCATACCAGCAGTTGCTGCTGGTTTGCCTTTTTTGGGTGGGCCACCAGGCTGAAAAGGAAACAAGTCAACCAGGATAAAGCTCTCAGTTAAGAACCAATATTTATAAGTCAGAAGAAGAGAGTCTTGCTTTTCAATCTTTGGTTCCAATTCCAAAAGATACATTTAAGCAATTGAAGTCTTTCTTCATAGAAGGAAACTTTGCTATATACCAATCGTAACTGGATTAACAAGCAAAATGGTCAAGTCATTTGTGCGTAATTTCAACAGCAGCAAGTCTCAGCAGATGGGGAGAATTCTGGAGAGAAGTTAAAGACAGTGTAAAAAGGGTTTACATTTGCTTGAGAAGGGTCATGGAATAAGAGACAAGTGATTCCATTTCCTTTGGAGATTATAGATGATAGGCTCCAAGTTTGTCAGGCCTAGAAGAAGGCATTTTTCATTACAATGTTAAACCAAACATTTGAATGCCATGTTTATATTTGTTCCTAGAATCCCCAACTCTCTGCTTCGCCAGAAAAAGATGCCTGAAGGACACTGTGAAGATGGTCTACTATTGGAAACCTTTTTAAAATTTGAAAGTCATCTTGATTTCCTTAACCAGATTAGCCGTTTTAAATAGCACTTGGTAGTCAAGACATTAAAGCAACATTGCAGATTATGCTTTATTGCAAAAGCAATACCGGTGTTGAATGTACTGTGAATTCTTATGTGCCGGTCCTACACCAACATGCCTGGATGTTTTCTTGCTTATACAGTTCAAAAACCTCCAAGGAAGGTATTGGGTGGGTTGTCTTCAGGGTTTCAAAATTACAGAATCATAGAAAATTAGGGCTGGAAGGGATCTCTGGAGGTCATTTAGTCCAACCTCCTGCTCAAAGCAGGACCACTCCCAACTATATCATCCCAACCAAGGTTTTGTCTAGTTGGGTCCTAATCAGTACCTGGCATTACAAAAAAATATTAGGATTTAGAAGATGTAAGAATAGAATCTTCACTCCACACCAGTTTGCTTTCTGAAAGAGTTCAGACTGCATCCTTTTTAAACCTTTTGCTGCATAAGCAGTGTGAAAAGTCTCCCTCTATCTGTCCTTGGACTGGGACATTTTGGGCTGCAGGGAGAATGTAACCCCCCCCCCGGGGTTGTGTGTAGTCAAGTGTTTCTGGATTTATTTTCCTGTGTATCTTGTGTGCACCGTATGGGACATTCTCTCACACCCCCCTTATTGTCTCCAGAACCTCTGTCTTAAGTTCCACAGGTTCATTGGAGGGAAACTAGTTGAGTGACTCCAGTCACTTCACCAGAGGTTGCTGACCACTTTTGAAATGATTGGTCTGCGATAGCAGGGTTCAAATAATGCCTATTTCTGGCTGGCACCAGGTGATGAGTTTAGAAAAGTTATTTAAGGATCAGGCCACCTGGTCTGGGGGGGAGCTCTTCCTTTGGCAGGCATCTTGGAACACCTTCAAACAGGGACCTTAGGCTGCCATCTGTGTGAATCAGAGAGTATGCCTGAAGACTAGCTAGAAAATTAGATCTATGTAACTTTAGCCATGTATTAAAAATGGCCAACAAGACCATTCTGTTTTGCTAAAGGCATTTTCTTTGAAGATTTGTCCTGTACCCCTTCCCTGTTCTCCCCCTCCGATTAATAAAAAGTTATCTGTTGCAGCGTGCCTGGCTGTGCATCTGAGGGGAGAAGGGTGAGACAAGCCTTTATACCTCCCTTTGCTTGGCCAGTTAAAGTAGGCTTGGCCTTTTACTTTCCTCCAGTGCAGTAGGCTACTTTTGAATGTTTCAGGCTAAAAGAAACACCCAAAATACCACAGTGGGCCAAGCACCCCCAAGGTCTGCACTGTCCCTGTACCCCGGGCTGCACAGAGCCCTACCAGAGAACGGAGCCTGGGTGGTGGCAGCGATTACCCCAGGCTTGTGGATGTGCTCCAGTAAGGGGGTTGGCCGGAAAAGGTGCCCCAGGGGAAACACTCGAAACGTAGTTATGGTCAGGTAAAGTAAAGCAGGTGGCTTAGCATAGTAGCAGCCCCCACAAGCAGCAAGAACAAAAATACTTGCTGGGATTACCTTGACTCCCAAAAGACCGCAACTAGAAACAATTTGAACAGGTTCCCAGGGAGTAACTCTCTCTTATAACAATTTGCTAAGGTAGGCTGTCTATATCCCTCCTACCTTGACAACAGGTACTTTTTTTGGTGGTCCTGATTTGGCTGAAGTCTCTTTTGTATCTTTGTCTCCAGCAGCCCCTGAAACAACTGGGGTCTTTCCAGGAAGAGTTTTGCCTTCCTTTTTATCAGCTGCTCCTCCTGCCTTCTTACCACAAGCCAGTTCCACCTTTTCAGCACACTCTTTAATCTGGAGAACAAGAGTTAAGACCAACACCATTTAAGTATCAGTCCCCAGCATCTAACCACCTAATGCTCCTTATAACTAGGCTTTTACCCATTAGCACAATAGAATTACCCCAAAGAACATTCAAATTGTTTTATCTAAAAAAAATCAAATTAGTTCCATTAGGCATTAACAGCACCAGATTTAATTTCTAGCCCAAGCAGCATGTTATCTTAAAGTATACATATAAAAGTTGTAAACACGCACATATATGCACAGGTCTTCTAAGACCTCTCAGAACATTTTAAGAGTTTTCTTCACAGAAGATATTATTGAGTAATTCTATTTTAAGATTATTGAACATTCCTGTCACGTGTCAATGCATGGTTGAACTTGTCACCTCAAAAGGGTACAGACACAAGCACACCTCTGGGATGAGTTCAACCACACAAATAATGTGTTGAGCAAAACTTGGTTTCCAAAGGTGAGCACTGCACCTTGAAAACTAACCATTTCCAGCACGGATTTTAAATAAAATGGTTACACAATTCTGAAGGCTATTCAAGACCCCACTACACACACCATCCTACTAAATACCACAGAGACTTACCCGATCTAGTTTAAGTTTGTCTACATCTGTAAGGAAAGGGTTCACAGCTTTCTCTCCCGCTACCTTCAGGGCAGTTCCTAGTGCTTCAAATGCAGCATCTCTTACTTCTGGTGCAGAATCATTGATATGCTGTGGAAAAATGGTATGATTCAGATAATCAGAAGTTTAAAAAGGTGGGTTCAGGATTTCTAATCCAGTTTCTTTACACCAACTTAATAAAACTTTCTCCTGAATATTTTGCCTGCAATTACTATATGAATGGCCTAACATTTCTGTTACAGGACAATTAAGTTTCTTACTACCCCATTTACTTACATATTTGAGTGCAAGTTTCCACAATTTCCCACATACAGTGAGCTTTCGCTCTTTGGGTCTTTCACAAAGGGAGAAAAAACTATACACCTTTTTAAATGTATTTTAATACCAGAAGAAATGACATGGAGACTTCTTTCCAGTTAACAGTGCCCTTTCAAGTGTTGGGAAGTGTGGAATTAGGTTTAAGACCAGGGGTCAAAGAGGATTTATTTGAGAGAACAAGGCAAGAATTAAGCACCACTAATTTCAAAATAATGCTGTAAGGTATGTTTTAAGTTTGAGCAAATTTTCTTCTGGTGAAGATTTACCAGAAAAGAAATCAAAAGGGAAGATATATTAGTTTACTCCACTGAATATCAGTTATCTTAAAGCTACTGTCCACTCTAGTTTCATGTAATAAGACAGCTGGAGAAGTTTAGGGAGAAAAAGTTTACCTGTCATAGTTGGAACTAGGCAATGGAAGTCTTTAAAAAACTAAAAAGCAACACACATAACAGACTGAAACTTATTATGAAGGAATATTTGTTCAAATAAATTGGTGGGGGGGGGGGAAACAGACCAATCTATTGCTGCAAGCCAATCACTACACAATGTTCCCAGTTACTCTGTACCCGTTGCACCAGAAAAAGTGCAGCTTCAATATCTAGTACCCTCCCTACCAGAAATCTCTTGCCATTCCAACCCAGTGTTTCCATCACATCACTGGCAGTGATAATACTAGATAAGTATCAACCCATCCCTTCTTACCTTGAGAAGAGCAGCACAAAAGGGTTTTAGCAGGTTCTTTGGCAAAGTAGAAGGTGTGCAATGACGAAAGCTTCTTGCAATGAAGAGAGATGTCTGTTGTTTGATGGTAGGGTTTTTGTTGTCCATTACAGCCAACACATCCTCACTTATGTTTTGCAATGTGGTCTAAAATGTTAGACAAATAGCCTGGTTAGTTTCAGAAGGGCAAGGGAAGAGAATACTAAAGAAGGCAGAGTGACCAGCTCTCAGCAGGACAAGGTCTTTATTACTTACAGTAAGGAAGATTGCATCAATGGCCTCCTGTAGTGCCTGCACCACTTGAGGCTTCTTCTCTTTAAATTTCTCTAGGATGGTTGGAACAACCTATTTAAAAAACACAGTACACATTTCAGTTAACAAGTGTACTGTGACAAGGTAATGTTGGTTCTATCACTTCGAGAGCATGTCAGTGGCTTTAAGTAGCATCCATCTCTTCTTTCCCCAAGTAGGAAACTGCAGCAGCAGAAACAGCTCTTGCCAGTCCTACATACACTTCACTGAACAGCACCAGAGCAGTGACCCCTGTGTACTTTTAAAAGTGAAAATGAATTAAAAGGAAGTTCGGCTCTTCTCTCAACCGCTTCCTTAAGCACAAGGGCTACGATGGGACTCTGCCCTCTCATACAAAAGAAACCTTTAGCTCTAAACCTGTTCCAGATGTCTTCACAATAGGGGTGCATCAATAAAGATTTTTTGGGCCAATATAGATGGCTGATTATTGACCAGCCATATCAACCAATACCAATCGACTGCTGATATGCAGCCCAGCAGCATGAAGAGCAGTGTACAGCTGGTAAGCCTCTTGGTGGGGGAAGGGATGGAGGGGGCAGATTAAGGCCCCCACAGTGAAGGAGGGAATAGGGCTGGGGCAGGGGCAGGAGATGGCTTATCTGGGGGCAAGGGAAGGGGTGGCTGCACACCCCCTGGGGGAGACGTGGGGGGCATGTTCCCCCTCAGATCTGTGCATGGGATGAAGGCAGGCTGCCCGCTTGGGGTCAGGGCTGCTCCACCCTCTTCCCAGCAGCTACGCTCTAACTTTTCCCTGCCCCTGCTCCCCTGCCTCCTTCATCATGGGGACCTTGATCTGCCCCTCAACACGGCCCTTCCCTCCACACCCACCCCTTTTCCCCAACAGGACTTACCAGCCAGATGCTGTTCTCCAAGCTCCCGGGCTGCACTCCTGGTCATGCGCATACTGCAGTTGTGTACATGCATGTGGCATTTATTGGCAACATTATCAGCCACATCAGCCTAAAAAGCCGATGGACGATAATGTCAACTTTCCTTTTAATCAGTGCCGATACAATATGGACTGATGCAACAGTGCACCTCTACTTCATAACCAACAGGCCACTTTCAATCTGTAACAGACTATAATGTAGTAAATATTTGCCTCTCCCCTGAATCAGATAAGAGCAGTAGAGCTATCATAAGTTTGTTTTCAAGAAATAAAGGTCCAATACTGCTGAAACCCACCTTTCTTGGTTAGGCCAGCCACCACCACCACAGTTCTCACTTACACCCACATGCCCCCAGCATACTCATAACTACTTCAAAAAGCACTGCTCCAGCTCTGCTCAAATCTCATGATTCAGTCAGTCATGATTCTAAAAAAAGATATCCAACAAATCCATCTTTCCCTCAGCACCTGGTTCAGATAATAAATTACTCTATATTATGTATGGGATGACCTGAACAAAATGAACTGCCCTCTCAGTCAAATCTGGATGAACTGTCCAATCTGAAGTCAAGCCAATGTAGAAAACCAGATTCCAGATGGTGCATGGGAATTGGAATCACAGTAAAGCAACACTAATTAAACTAATGCAGACCAAAACATTCTAGTGCCAAACAAGAAACATGCGGTCTCATTTACAATACCGAGCCATTTACAGCCTGCATCATCAAGACCTACTCAATGACATCATAAGGCCTATGTTGGCCAATGTCATCCCTCCTGATTAGCACTGGCCAGAACAATAAGTCAGGCAGGACAGCATTGGCCACAATGACTAAGGGACTCGGAATTCCAAATCTGCTAAAAAGATATCAGTTAGGGGTCAAGGATTTTATGAAGCACTAGCAAATTGCCTGTCACAAATAACGGATGACTATGTCCCTACTGGGCTTGGTTACCCGATCTTCCTTTGGGTTGCTCACAGGTTGTTTAACCATCCAGGAGGTTGGATTAGATTAGGGGTTGTGTACTTGGGATATAGACACACTTCCGGGTCTGCTGCCAAGCATGCTGGGGAGGCCCCCACGCTCCCCACACTAGAGAGAAGGGACATTCCATGCGCCCTAGCACTGCAGCATTCACAAGCTGCCTGCTACCTAGAGGTATGTAGGAAAAAACATTTAAAGCTGTGTCTATATCTGACTCTCCGAATCAATTTGGAGAGTTCTGATTCGATTTGGAGAGATTAAAGGGTCCTTTGAATTGATTCGGAGATGCGGCCACTGAATCAGGTCGAATCTCTGCCAAATCAAATTGGAGACCGAAGCTTTGCACAGCCCTAAAGCTTGCACACAGCAGCTGCCGCCACCACCACCAACTGCCCCGCACTGCTGCCACTCAGGTCCAACCGCACACCCCACCATTCCCTCTTGAATTCCTGGCAGGAGCCATGCCACCCCACCTCCTGCTGCCTTAAAAGAGCGTTACAGATAGACACACAGACTAAGCCCTTTATATAGATACCTATAGCTATAACAATATTTCTCTATCTATAATGATTTCTTTAAATCGATCTATATATAATGATATCTATATATGATCAACACTATGATTTTCTTCATGATAAAAACCCAAACGTGGCAGACAAAAAAAAAAGGAGAGAGAGTGCACGCATGTGGCTTTACTTTAAATTCAGCACATTCCCAAACTGAGCTCAGCACATGCCCAGAAGACTGCATTAGTTAGGCCCGGCTCACCCAATATCAGTATAGATTAGGTGCTTTAATAGGCCTTTTTTGGTACTTATCTAATAGCTGATTCAATCAGCTATTAGATAAAAGCACCAAAAAGCTCAGCTGAAAAGTGCCCAATCTATACAGACACTGCAGAGCCAGGTCAAAGTAGCGTGCTGCTTCTTCTGTTAAGGCACAGTTGCTTGTTTTTAACATCTGCAAGCAGCCAGTATTTACAGAAGCTACCAAAAATGCCTGCTGTATACCTGTTGTAAGCAAAACTACCACACATAACCAAACAGTCCATCCTAAGGAGGGCTTTTCATCTCAAAGACAGATTATACAGTTTACAGATGTAATGCTCCCAGGTCATCAATACTGGCTGAGCTCATTTCTCATGATCCTATGCACCGTGAAGATGTACCATGAGTCAAATTCAATTCCCAAGACCTCCATGACTGTTGTGATAAAATCCTAACATTTATTATGCTCACTGTAAAACAGTTCCTATTAACTAACAGCCTCTTTACCACAATAGGTACTAGTTATTGATACAATGTACTATATAGAGAGAAGCGGAATTTTGAACAGTGACAGTTCAAGAGGCTGAAATGGACAGAACTACACAATGCATTCCTACAAACGTGTGCTGAGGTTTAGTAAAAACGATGATAGTAAAAAAATGTTGCAATAAATCACCCTACTTTGCTGAGCTGGGGAGGGAGAGGATAATACATTTGAGAAGGATTTTCAGACAATTTGCATCTGTCCCATCTCAGCAGCAGCATTCCCTCTAAGCTGCACGGCATGGAGTCTGCGTGGCCACGCAGGAGCACCTGGCAGTGCAGTATGAGCGCACCTGCGCAGCCACACATGCCACACAGCTTAGGAGGGAACACTACCCAGCAGCCTACCTGCATTTCTGGAGTTCAAGATACTCAAGTTCTGGATAGCTTTTAAAGTTAGTCTCAACTCAAGATCTGAAAATCCAACCCATTCCTTTCTTGGTCCATGACTCTGCTGTAGGGAATGTGGTACCACTCAATTAAATGACCAATGCTTTATTTAGGGCAGGGATTTTCCTTCTCTCTTTCAACAAGGCAATAGTCTCACTAACTCAGAAAGAAGATCTAACCAGATATACACATCACTTCTAGCCAACTACTAATTTGTAACAAACCTCCATCCCCAAGCAAGCTCACAGGTCAATTATGCAACTGCAGCTAACATTTTACATAAGTAATTTCCAAACCATGGGACAAAAAGTCACAAGTTGGTGACAAGCCAGAAATTAAATAACATTACAGCAGCTGTGCTCAGACTTCACATGGAGTCATAAGCCAAAGGGTGTTAGACATTGCTTAATGCAGTACTGGAAAGGACACAGCTACCAATGATGAACAGCATACAAAAATCTATGTAGAAAAGAAACAAAGGAACAAGGAACTCTATAATTCTACTGAACTGTTGCTTTTCCCCAGTTAGCTGACTCTGCAGCCATGAGGGTTAACTTTTAAAACATGAATCAAGGTAAAGGTGTTTGCTTGTATCTAAATACAGCTCTAAAACAGTAGCCTGGACAATGCCGGATTTATCTTAATCAGGGCTTTGAAGATGAACAATTCCACATCAGCAAAAGCTGGTATTTTTCCAATCTGTCACAGAATTCATCACTTTTCCAGCAACCAGGCATATCACTTCACTCCCTCTTGTCTGAGTTACCTAGAGCTCTCTCTTGGTCTTTAGAAAGAGAATCAGGTTGGAAATCCATTGTACCCAAAGAGCATGGCTATGGAGACCAGCCACTGACATCTACTACAGGTTCTTTTCCTTCCTTAAGAATGACAAATCCCCCACAAACTCTGCCATTTTGCAGGAAAGGAAAGAGGGTAAGAGATTAAACCAAAATTTCTGAAAAGCACTTTGGCAGGCAAGGCCTGGGTAACAAGGGCGGGGGGTGGGGGGGAATATCAATCCTTGAAAGTGGCGTTTTAGGTCAGCAAATGTTTTCAACATAAGCTTGAGGTATGAGCTCGTGAGAAACTTTCTCTCGGGAGAGGGAAGAATAAAGGCTTTCAGGGCAGTAGAGTAAGTTAACACAATTATGAAATTCAAGAGTTGTTCCTATAAACATGCGCGTGTGTGCATGCACGCACACACACAGAAACATGAAACCACCTACCTCAACAACAAAGTATGGTACTTTTAACTTAATACCATAATCAGAAGTCTTTGCATGCAACTTCTTAGTTATTAAATTAAAGGGTAAAAATTTCTGAAACAATATACACACATACAGGTCAAATGTATGTTATTACAGAAATACTGGCCTCAAGCTATTATACAAACTCAGAACTATTTTTTAAAGCAACTTGACTACTTGTGTACCAAGAAGGTAACAGAGTAAAATACATACTCTTACTTACATGTCCTGCATATTGTCCAAATTTCTTCCTGAGGCCAGTAGCCAGACCAGCAAGGCATTTGGCAGCCAAAGCAACCAACATAACATTTGTGTCCTTCCCAACAACCTGAAAAAGAACAGCATTAAAGATCAAACCAGTAAAAGATTCTTAGCATTGAAACGGACAGTCAAAGCCAGTGACATCCAAAGCGAAGAGAGAAAAAGGTACTTAGTGAGCTCACACTATTTGAGCTGGCTAATAAAACAAAAACTTTATTCATCGCTGTTCTTGTATTCTGAAGCAAAAATTTACTGTCTAATAAGTAACCATGTGTAAATGTTGGCTAGTCTTAAGTTTCTGTTGTGGTTCATATTAAAATGCTATGCACCACAATTAATGTTTGCCTCCTTCTCAGAGAAGCTTAGAAAAGTTTATGCAATTATACCTTGTTATCAGATTTGAAAAGGTCATTTGGTTTGACTGTGCCTACTACAAGCCCCAGAATTCAAGAAGTGACATCTGTAAAAATGTATGCATACTCGAGGCCAGCTGGACTGCCTTCAATGTCAAAGGTAAGTAGTAGGCCTTACATTCCAGTTCCCCCCACCCCCAAGGGATTCTATATTTTTTCCTTTTCATATTAATCTGCCTCAATTTAGAGAGCATATGTCCTGGAACAATAATATTTCTCACGGCCCATTTCAGGAGGACATTTTAGAGGTACTCAGGCAATACAAGCTTAACTGAAAATTTGAAAGTCAGGAGAAAGCAGTGTGGGTTTCCAAAGGAATAAAAAAGGAAAAGTGGCTAGATGAAATTTTATTCACTTCAAAGAACAAAACTGATTGGTATCAATCAAACCTAAAGTTTGAAAAGGCATTTATATATTGTTCTCTCACTGGGGGATGTTTCACTATATTTATGTCTAAAACGCAAGTTTTATGAACAGCTGCATGGACTGTAGATGCACTATTCCAGAGGCATGCAGTTATTTCAGGCAGAGGGCTGCTTAACAAGGTTTGGTGAGCTGTTGAGGGCCACATGGGTAGCCCCACCCCTTGACAGTTGCCCCTCCCCCCAGTCACCATCTTGGGACCAGAAGTCCCACCCCTAACCCCTGACCTTTGCCACCAGAAGTCCTTGCCCCCCAAAAAATACTCCTTTGGGGGGTGCCAACTTAGAACCAAAAAACCCCAAATCATACACAAAGTCAAAACACCTACTATAACATTTTAATTTTATTACAAAAAATATTTTTGTCATGATCTGTGTATTGTATATAGAGGTGATTGCAATAACTCAAAATAAATTCTTAGTCTTTTATATTGTATAGGCGTGTATGTGGGGGTGTTTATGTACCTGTGTGGCGGGGTGTGGGACAGAAGGTAGGTTGGGGGTTATGTAGTGCTTGGGTTCTGGAACACACTGTTCTCTCTTGTAGTCAACACCGGGGGCGGGGGTGTCTGTGTGTGTGGCCCACCCCCATGGTGCAGCAGAAGGCAGTGGCACTGGTGCCTGGCTCTGGTCAGTACTGAGAAGCACTCCACAGTGAGGAGCATAGCCCACACCGGGCATCCTGTATTACCCGTTCTCTCCAGCATTCACGCAGCAGGGGAGAGAAGCCCCAGGCACTGGACCTGGCTGCCTTCCCTGCCCCAGCTGGCTCCTGTGCCTGAGAGAAAGGGGGTGCCTGGGGCATGCGGGCAGCGGATAGCAGCTCTGGATCATGCTATCACCACTACAAGATCCCAGTCCCAACCCAGGAGCAGTTCCCTGCCACTGCTGCTGGGGCCAGTCTCCATGGAAACCCTGGCCCTGAACTGTCACATCAATATGCGCAGGCGCCGCTTGGAAATGGAGTCCAGCCACTAGCCAAATCCAACATTTTGCCCATCCCTGCCCTACAGTCTCTTGGATAAGATTAAGGGTATAGCAGCTACCTTCTGGGAAGAGACAACAGGTCTAGCTGATTGAGTATTCCCCTACAGTAAGCAGCACCAGTTTCAAAAGGAACATTTCAAGACTACCTGTTGCAGAAATCTAGACCTAGTATTTTTGACCAAAACCAAATCAAAAGTTGCCTTTTTCTCTGAAACTCGTTTTTTTTTTTCCTCTTTTCCACTTCTATTTTAAAATCTTTACCATAACAACTGAAATTATGAATACAAATATCCAATCCATTTTAAATCTGGAGAGTTACTTTGCCTTCAAAGTTATATGACAACTAAATCTATTAGAACTATACATTATCATACTTTGGCAAATATATTTAGCCTTTAGAAGTACTACATTTAATTTCACCAAATTTGTTTTTGCATAATAAAAAGATCTGTGTATTATTTTCTCTAGGCAACGGGCATCTGTTTCTCAGAGGACCATTGATTTGTGCTGAGTAAGGAATTATCAGCTCATTGAACATCTGCAAGTGTGACTGTAGAGCCCAACACTCTCTATCCATTGTCTCTATCCTTTTTTATTTCCATCAAAAGTAAGCACTCGCTCAGGGTTTTTTCCACTCTTCAAACAGGTTCTTCCATAAGTAGGAAGCTGTACCTCTCTGAATTCCCTGCAATTCTGCCATATCCTTAACAGTGGGCGCGTCTACACAAGACACTTAATGTGGAGAACACCAGTTCTACTGCACACTGACGTGGCAGTTAAAACCCATGTTAATGCAAATTTAGTTTCATGAGCATTAACTTCACTAAAAAAACCAAACAAACAAACATTCATCTGTGCTAATGCACAGTAGCACTGATTATGGTGCATTGTTAGTAGCTAATGAACGTGTAGACGTGCCCAGTGTCAGATACAGTAATCAAGATGAGGGATGAGCTGGTGCTCTGTAGTACTGTTCACCAACCTGCTTTATTCCAAGGTGCCCTTCAACTATTTTTACAAGTAGTTGTACACAGGCCAATTATCTTTGGTTGAGGAGAATCTGTTTTTGTAACAGACCTCTAACAAACCTACATGTTTCACCAACTTCCAAAATAGCCAAAATAACTTAAATACCTAAAGGGTCTCATCAGTCCAAGATGTACTGCTGAAAATAACTTGCATATACATAGTATTAGGAATGGGACTTGTGTTCAAGAAAATAGTGCTCAACAGTGCCCTTTCAGATGTGAGGTATAGTCTTCTGGAATTATGGAGTTAACTGACAGAACAAAGGCCTCCTATACACAGTGCAGAGATATTTACCTTTTTAAGAACTCTAACCAAATCTGCATAGTCTCCTGCTTCCAATTTGGGATTCTTCACCAGAATTTCAACAGCTTCCAGGGCTTCTTTCCTCTCTTGCCACTTTTTGGCTTCCTGCAAGACAATGCTTCCACATTTGCATACAGCACAGACATTTAGCAGCTCCAGAAAAACTTGTTTCAAGACAGTTTAACTTTGACCCAAGAAATTCAACCATTTTTAATGTCTTCATCTACTATAAGCCTAGTGGTTGCAACAAAATGTTGGAGTGTACATTTCAACTTTCATCTTGCTTTCTTGAACTTATAGCCATTTTGCTGACACAATAAAGGGCTGATATTTTGCAAACCATCTCCCTATTGTCATTTATATAGCATTACTCCACTCTGCAGGAAATAAGTTAGTCTTAAACACCATCAGCCCACATCTCTTGGTATGGGATCTCAATATGACTAACTATGAGCAGTTAAAGCTGTACTCACTATTTTGTCATAAAAGTCTTTGGGAAGTTTGGAAAGAATTTCCACGGCTTCCAGAAGCTCATATGCATCCACCTGTGGAACCACCTCATCCCCATCATCTCCTCCTGCAGATGGATAACAGGTTATCAGACAGGCATGAGAAGAGAGACTTGGGTAATTCTCAACTATCCCCATGTTCTATTTATTCAAGGATGGCAACAAAAGTGGAATATGGATGGTAGCAAAAATTTGCTACTCCAAAAGTAGGAAACCTTTTCAGTTACTATCTCCTTCACCAGCTGTCATTTCAGAAGGCCTGGTGTGCTCCACACACCTTCATATCAGTTTAAATTAAAAGCACCTTTTTCACCTGTTCCACTTCATCATGGGTCTTGGAATAATAATAACGTATTCCCAACTGAGATCAAATACATTACCTCCATCTGCATCACCTCCAGCTGCCTGCTGCTGCTCAAACTTTGCTTTCAGCTCTTGCTGAGAACGTAAAAAACGAGTCTGTTTGGGAGCTGCTGGTTGTACTTTGACCCATTCTTCCTCTAGCTCTTTTAGCTGCAGAAAGTCACAAGGCATCACTAATATAATATGTATTCCAGCCAAGCAAAACATTACTAAAAGCGGTATGGTTCCTCCTTAGTTAATAGGAGTGCTCTTAAACTTGTCTGGATGGGGTATCCTTGCAATAGTTCACTTACAATGTTATTATACTAAACTACAATATTTGTTCTACTATTGTGGTGTTGGCTAGAGGTAGTCTTCCACCAGCAGCACAATAAATTTACTATTTAATCAAGTGCATTACATAGAATAATACCAGAGTGCGGTGAATATTTACACAATCTGGCTAGAACGATTGGAACTGGCTTATGTGAGGGGGTTATAGTCTAGATTTATTTTTTAAAGAAGAGAAACAATTGAGAGTATAGGACAGTTTCACTTTTCTATTACACCATATAATGAGGGCAACAAATTTACAGGACAAGGAGGGTTGGGTTAGGCCAGTGGTTCCCAATCTGTGGTGCAGCAGTGGTATGCAGACAACCTGTCAGTGGTATGTTTCATAGTTTGTAGGGTCGGAAGGGGACCTGAGCAGATCATCTAGTCCG
>NW_017728947.1:43292902-43339960 GCF_001723895.1 Crocodylus porosus
AAGAGGGGAGTTCCCCAACCTGTAGCAATGGTGCCGGTTGTTCCTCCCGAGGTGCATCACCTTGTACTTGATTGTGTTGAAACCCATCCTATTCTTGTCCTCCCACCCTTGTAACCTGTCGAGGTCTGATTGTAGCCTGTTGCATCCTTCCAATGTACCCACGTCCCCCCACTTCTTAGTGTCATCAGCAAATTTGAACAGGATGCTTTTTTACCCCCTCGTCCAAATCGCTGATGAAGATGTTGAACAGTGCGGGACCGAGGACCGAGCCCTGCGGAACCCCACTGCCCACGTCCCTCCAGGTTGAGAAGGACTCATCTACTACCACCCTCTGGGTGCGGCCCTCCAGCCAGTTGGCTGTATGTGTTAACAGATTTATTATAAATTACTGTATATGACAAAAAATTGCTGGTGGTACTTAAGGTTGAACTGAAAAATTTGCTGGTGGTATTTAAGGTTGTATCATTTTAAACTGGTGGTGCACAATTTGACAGAGTTTGGGAACTGCTAGACTAGGCTAATTCTGATGCAAGGCATTTACCAACTACCTAGTTGCACAAAGGATGAGAAATATTTTCACAAAGAAGAAGAATCACCATCCTTTTCATTTTAACTCATAGAAAGTCTTTCCTGAGTCCAACTAGAAAGCTGAACCTCAGTTTCCATTTGTAAAGATACAGAAGCTTAAGAAACTATTTTATAGAAGACAATGCTTGGAAGTTTTTGGCCAATAGTAAGTTTCCTGCAAGCCAAGAATGCACAAGGGAGATTTAAGTGAAAATATCCCATCTGGCATATAATAAGGAGGTTGTGAAGCATTTTAAAACAGAAAATGTTTGAACCAAGGGTTCATTCATATCTCACTCAGATACTACCAATAGCATACCTGGACAGAGTTTATGTTCTGTAGCGGGGGTCTCAGAGCATCCCTTATCCAACGATAGATCTCCACAGCAAGGAGTTTGGCTTCATCTCGAACAGCCTTCTCTCGAGACTCAAAAAGTTTTGGCAATACTTTTATTATTGGCTTTAGTGAGATTATTTTTGATCCAAATTCACTGAAAAATAAAAATATGAAGGCGGGTCGATGCTGAAGTGTAAAGTCTAGAAGGCTCACTCACAAAAAGTGTCATCCACTTAAGTTAATATCTTGGCATAGCTGGGGCTCTAGAAAAAGAGTTACCTGTATAGCTGATGCTTTTCATAAACCAAGGCAAGTACTAAGTTTTGTCACACTGTGCACTATTATCAAGTTGTTCTGTATTTACGGCCATCATTTAGTAGTCTGAACCTGTAGTTACTTGATGTCTGAGACTTAAAAAACACCCACCCCATCACACTTACTTCCCTCCCAAACCCAAATCTGGATAACAAAACCAGGTCTTTAAACTGCTTCAAAGCCCTTAATCCAAAGACTAAAGCTTGTGACTCATTTCTTTTTTATCATGCTAGAATCTCCCTGGACTATCCTGGGAGGTAAACTGCAGTTAAGGCATGTGCCATTGTCTCACTTGTTGAACCAGATAATTAGTGAGCCAGGGTCATCTCACAGAAGCCAGGTGGCTCAGAAACCAGCAGGTGCAATTTTTGTTTAGCTTTCCAAGAGTTACATGATACAAGTAACTCCCTGTAAAATTGGTTTTACGAAACAGTACCAGGAAAAAGGCTGCAGTCCTGAATTACGACAAGTTAACTTATATTTTTCCTGATATGGTCTCCTGATGAGCCCCGATATAACAACCTTTGGCATGCGGTAAGTTACCCCATGGGCAGTAGGGGAGCCTGGGGTCAGCACTGGACTGGCCCCAGCAGCCTTACCTGGGGTTCTGGGGGCCTCCCGGGGCTGGAGCTGCAGCAATCCTGCCAGGCAGAGCCTGGCTGGCAGCCACAGCACAGCTCCGGGCAGCCCAGCTTCACTTTTCACTTTCCAGTGCGTCCCCCCCAAGGTTAGAAAAAAAACCTAAACAAAATTAAAAAAACCCCAAAACACTACCCCACGGGGGAGAAAAAAAAACAAACAAACCTAGGGCAGCTCACCCTTGCAGCACAGAGAACACCTGACTGTGCAGTATGTGGCACTGCCAACGTGTTTGTGGCATCACATACTGCATGGGCATGCTCATCTGGATGTCACCCATAATGCCCAGAAATCTTATACTATTCAGCAAAGCATTTTCATCCAAAAAAAAAAAAAAAAATGAAGCAAACTAACTGCCAAGAGTAAAATTGACCCAGATACATGACGAGCAACTGGATAGACAACACTTACATCTGACTATCCTCCCAGAGCAACTCTCAGGGCAATTTGTATGAATTCACTAAAGTTATGTTAAAAAGATTCAGCAATACAGAATTCCAGGAGCCTCTCTAAAGGCTTACATAACAGACCCTCAACCTTTTATAAAAGAGCAAAACAAAAAAACCTTACCTTAGTGCTTTCCTCAGTGTCTCTATACATGCTACTATGATCTTAGGGTTTTTGTTGTCCAGACCTTTGAGCAATTCTTCTTGTACTGGTTCCCCTTTCTCAATTTCTATATACATTAGACATATGTCTATGCCCAACTCCTTTGCTCTGGCTTTTGGCTGATTGAACACTTTATTTACAACTCCAGAAACCACTTCACCTGTTGTCCTGAAAGAAGATAAATTTTTACTTTCAGATAGTATGAGCACATAATTAGCTCTATTATCAGGGGAAATTTACACTTAGTAATGCCCAATATCTGGGCAAGAACTTACTAAACCTCACTTCATAGAAGTTAAATCCCATCTAGGTCAACCACGGTGACATTACTAGACTCTGGACATACCGCTGACAAGCTCATGGGCGCGCCTCATCACTCACCTTCTTTCATGAGCCTATTGTCCCTTTTATTTAACATTCTAAGCCAGCTGTAGGCACAAAGCATTATTTTAAACTCATAAATATTAACCTACTGTTGTGATTCAGTGGTGGAATCCACGTCTGCCATACACGAGACCAGGGTTCAATTCCTGGACACACGTATAATAACAGCCACTGAGGCACTGAACATCCGGACTCAGTCTGGCCTTTGGATTCTGTGTCAATGGTCTAAGGGTGGGATGGAAGGTCTGGGCATCCTCCAAAGTCCTGCCCAGGCATACGAGGTCTAGGTGATCTCTCACACATACACCATAATTCAAAAGGATCAACAGCTACCTACTAAGAAATGCTATTATGCTAACCCTACACTGTATCATCATTTCCCCAGGAGATGACATTTAAGAATTCAAGGCTTCAAACCTTATGTTATTTTATAAGTACAGTGCACAAAAACAGTATTTTTCACATAAAAGAAGAAGATGCAGACCATCCCTAAGGAGTTTGCAAGCTAAGCTTAGCACAATAAGACCTAACCCTAGGAAGATTGCAAACTCTGCTATAGAACCGTTTGTTCTAAATTACCAGAAACATTTAAAAGTTAGAAGCTGGGCATGTGACAGTATATTCTGCAAGATTTTTTAAAAAGTGGGTTCAAGGAGGGATTTAGAAAAAAGTTAAAGGTGAATATGCTATTTCACAGAGGCAGGCTGCTATTCTACAGAACTCAGCCCTTAAATATAGTAGCCTGCTGTGTTTTTAGATACTGACAAAGTATCATTACAATATATACTATTTCCTCTAATTTGTTATGCAGAGATAATATATAAAATATGGATTAAACTGCCATTTTTTTCATTGAATTATTGGCAAAGTGGATCTTGCTCAGTAAACTCTACTATTAAACTATGAAAGCAGACAGTTATAAAGACTGGGACAACATTGCTACTAGCAATCCTGGATTGCCAAGGACAAACTATTCTAAAGATCCAAGAGTTGATTCAAAAATTGAAAAAGTATGTCCATAACAGCCAGTACACACGCAATTCTGGTTGCATGGACTAACCACACAATTCCCAGTCATTGGAATAAGAATGTAAATCAACAATTTCTGGGGGCACTTTCTTAACCTACTGACTGAAGATTAGCCAGTTCCTGTTGCTACATCCAGCAGAATAGGCTGACCTACTAGCTTGCTGATTTCATATTAAAAATTCAGGTATGAAAGTCTATGTTTTTTCATGCTGTTCTGAGCAAATAAATTCTGAAAAATGACTCTCTTAACTGGTCATCTTTTCTTTCCTCCAGCCACATTTTACTTTCTCTGCAAGTTAACAGAACAAAGCCATTGGATTAAAAAGAAATCTCATTACATATCAAAAAGAAAAATACAAAAAGTTTCACCTCAGCCTCCACAGAAAAAGCAACTATATCCTACACCACTATTCCTATATGTTCCTTATGAGACTAGCAAAACGTCCAAGCGATTTTCTCAGCCCTAGACATTCATTAAAAATCTACTTCTCTTTTTTTCCACAAAGAAGTATTCTTTGATAGCAGGTACACAAGATCTTCAGTAGCACCCAAGAGAATTAACCAAAAAGTTGAGTTTTAGGAAGAGATGGTTGTACTACACTATAAATTGAATGATAAATTAAATTACTATAGAGACAATAAAAATAAAAATCCATTCAGATATTTGTCAGTCACACAGTAACCCAAAAGAAGCTCTGTTTATTGAGAAAATGCATTTTAAAACAAAGTAATGTATAGTATTGGCACAAATATCTGGTAGACTAGTAAGTACTATTGCAAGGCTTTGATAGAAATTAGTTTCACTCCCTATTTGGAGTTAGAGGAGTGAGACTTTCAAATGTCATTAGAAAGATTTTAACTTGTGAATTCCTTATAACATTTGAGAGGATTTAAAGCATCAAATCACTTAGTTTTACAGTCAATTAAGAACAGGAACTTTAATTTTTGCCATCCATTTTTCAACTCTTGTGTCTCACTCTTTCCCATTTCAGAATTTAACCAATTTGTATTAATAATCTCGGAAGAGATTATGTCCAAAAACCTAAAAGTAATAGCATCAGAAGAGTCTAATAACTGACAACACAGAGAACATACTAGCAGGGAAACTCACAGCCACCCACTAACAGTTTCTCTACATCAGAAAATAAATCCTCAAATTAACAAAGGGTAACATGTAGAAATGCTGTTAAGTGATGTCTGCCTGAGCTAACAGAGCCCTTCCTAAGAGGGGCACATTTTACAGTGTTATTTGTAAAAGTCTGAAATAGGGGCACACCGATAAGAGATTTTATGGAGTGATACTAATGGCCAATTTTTAAGGAGTCATAAAAATCAGCCAATATCAATCTGATTCTGATATGCAGCTGGGCGACTAGCATTGGCGGGTAGGGGGAGCACAGATTGAGGCCCCCTGCCATGAGGGAGGGAGTGGGGCAGGGGTAGGCGCTGCTCAGCTGGGGCAGGGCAGAGGACGAAGCCGTGAACAGCTCATCCAGGGGGAGCAGGGTGCAGTTTCTGCCTGCATGCAACTTGGGAGGGCATGGGGGCCTTGTGCCCCCAGATCTGCACAGGGCAGGGGTACACCGGGCTCTTCCTGGCAGGAGCTGGGCCAAGCTGCGATGCATACAGGGTAGGCCACGGTGCTGGTGGCATGGCTAAGGGGGGGGGCTGCAACCACCCCAAAATTCACTGTAGCCTTCCCATAGCCCCCTCCCAATGCTGCTGCCACATACCCCAAGCACAGCCCCTGGCCCCCACCCCCATGTCCTCCAGATGAGCTACTTGCAGCTCCTTCCCAGCCCCACTCCCTCCCTCAGGGTCTTTAATCTGCCCCCACGCACCTTCCCTCCCCTCACACCAGACTTGCCAGCCAGATGCTGGTCTCCAAGCTGCCAGGCTGTACTCCTGGCCCTGTCCATGCTCTGGCTGTGCGCATGCATGGGGCATTTATTGGCCACATTATCGGCCGCATCAGGTAAAAAGCCGATTTTCAATGCTTTCAATTTTCCCCATCTCGGTGCTGATCCGATATAGGACCAATATATCAGTGCACCTCTAGTAAAAGGAAAAAAGGACTTACTTTCCTGCTACATGAGCATTTTCAACATAGGCAAGTGCTGCTTCTAATCCTTTCAGTTGAGCCACTGCATTGGAGTCTGTCACAAATTTTTTTATCAGACCCAGGTACTTGGACCACTCAGGGCTTTTCTCATCATCTATTTTCTGGAAGAGTTTCAGAGCTTCTTCATAGCCATTCAGTCTGGCTTTCCACAGCTAGGGAGAAAAAAAAAAGGAAGTCATGCACAGAAGCACACTTAAATATGGTATCTTAGTACATGTCCTCCTCCACCTCCCCCCAAAAAAACCAAGAGTAAGCCACATTAATTCAAAACAGTAAAAGTTTATTTCTTCTCTATAGACTGAGACATTTACTCTACACCAGTCATCTCAAGATCTCTCTTTGCAAATTACTGGAAGCTGGATAATAAGACAATACACATCCACTGTTCTCTTGGTAAAGAATGAACATTAGGTGACTGTCAATTCTTCCCATCCCTCCTCATAGGTGAACTGCTGCTGGAAAACTGCTGATAAACTGATATAGACACATCTATTATACATGTGGAATATCACAAACTGATCTATTCAGATTAGGCCACCACAAAATTTAAGTTCTGTTCAAGAAACACCACTTACTGTCTAGTTTCAATTTTCTGCTGAAGTAAAACTGGGGCAGCTTCAAATAAGGACCCACCCAATGCAGGACTGTCAGTATACTACCATTTTTTGTGCTATTAGTAAATACAGAAGTAGAAAGCAATCATGCTCACTGAGTAAACAGGACAAGGCAAGAAAAATATCTCCTTCCTACCTTGTGTTCACACTTCTGGTCAATGGGCAGTTTCATCCATTCGCTATCGTCTCCCATTGTGCCTCAGATTCTTGTTATAATTACAATAGTACCTGAAGAAAGAAAAAGAAACAATTCACTGCAAAAAAAACCAACAAGTTTTGTAATATGCTAGTTCTAAATTATTCCTGCAACACAAATATAAAGATGTCCTATAATTTTTTAGCCAATGCAACAATCATGCTAGTAGTTACAGATAGCTGCCCACCCTTAGGACAGAAGTAATTTCTTAGCCTTGGAATACTACTGAACACAGTTGAAGATTATAAACCAGTGGTACTCGACCTTCTGCCCTTGTGGGCTGAAAGAATGGCATGGGGTTGAACCACGAGCCAGTTTCCGCATGCAAGGTGGGTCTATGGCTACAATCCAGCCATTTACTGACATGATCCTATGCACTGGTTATACAGGGCACACAGCCACATCATACATCCCCTGGGGCTCCCCACAAGCCCAATAAGTTGGCAGGGAAACAGCAGTTAATGCAATCACCTTCCCTGTCACCAGAGCTGTACCTAAGGGTGGGGGAGGGGGGACATGAATCAGGGCAACTACCCCAGACCCTGCACTTTCAGGGACCCCACGGCGCTGGGCAGAGCGGCTGCAGTGACTGTGCTGTTCCCAGCTTCATGTCCAGCCACTCGATACATTCCCCCTCCCCCCCACATCCTGCCGCTGAATCAGGTCATTTGGCTCCCCACCCTCCCACTTGCGGCCAAATCCACTGCCAGCTTCCTCGTGTCCGAGGGCAGGGCCCTGCACAGGCTGATTTGCCCCAGGCCCCACACCCTGCTCAAGTCATCTCTGCCTGCTGCCAAATTTCTGGACTGGTGAAGAGACCCATGGACCGGATGATATGGGCTCACAGGTTAGAGCAGGGTAGGCAAAAATATGGCTTACAGGGTAAATACAGTCCACCAGGCAATTCCATCCAGCCCTGGGCTGCCCCTCTGCAAGCCAGCGAGTCCCTTGCAGGAGGGGTAAGCAACCACCTCCCACCCGAGCCTGGCTTGCCACCAGGCGTGGCTGGCTGGCGACTTGGGTAAAAGCACTATGGGGCCGGGCTGACCCTGCATACTGCTACCATGTGTAGCCAGGGCCTTGGGAAGGAGCTGTGTGTTACAGGGGTGGATGGGGCTGGACCCGCATGCTGCCACCACCTGCAGCTGGGGACTGGGGTGGGAGCATGGGGAGCTGCAAGCTATGAGGCCGGTTGGGGCTGACCCCACTAGCTGCCACCACGTGCATACTCCAGGGACTCCAAGCCCCACCATTACCACACACATACCCACCTCCACCCACCATACCCCCAGCCTCCCACAACTCCCACCTCAACCACATCCCCTTACTCCTCTGCGCACACAATATACAAGAATAAGACTAATTTTGAGCTATTATGCAATTGCCTCTAGATACACTAAGCGAAGCAAACACATGTAAAATCATAGAAAGTTAGGGTTGGATGGGACCTCAGGAGGTCATCTAGTCCAACCCCTGCTCAAAGTCCTGAGCAGAGATGACCCAAGCAGGGTGCGGGGCACAGGGCAAGTCAGCCTTTGTGGGGCCCCACCCCTGCGCAACCCAGACATGAAGAAGCCCACAACAGATTCAGCGGGGGGGGGGGGGGGGGGAGGGAGAAGCAGGGGCTGAGCAGCCATACACCAAGTCACCACACTCCACCCAGCTCCACCGGACCCCAAGCCATTGCCCCGATTCACCCCACCCCTAAGGACAGCCCTGATCCTGAACAAATCAGGACAAAAGCATTTTTTTAAATTAAAATAAGTTATACTAGTTGTTTGATTTTTTTTAGTAGGGCGCACCAATAGAGGTTTTTGCGGCAAATAGCAATGACCACATTTTAACAAGTCATATACTGCCTGATACCGATCCAATTTGCAGCCCTGCAATGTGGAGAGCAGAGTCAGGCTAGTAAGTCTACTGTGGGGAGAGGGGGGGGAGCTCCTGCTGCTGCATATGCCTCCAAATCTGCACACAGGGCAAGGCCAGGCTGCCAGACTCTTCCCAGCTGGGGCTGGGCAGGGCTGCACTTGGAGCGCACCATGGCAGCAGCACAGGGAGTGGGGGCTACAGCGAATTTTGGGGTGGCTGCAACCTCTACTACCAGTGCCGCCACCACCTGCCCCAAGTGCAGCCCAGCCCCCAGCCAGGAAGAGTTCCACACAGCCCTGGTCCCCACCTGCAGCCCTCCCTGCCACGCATGCAGACCTGGGGAAACCCTCCCCCCCATACCCTCTCAAGGTGTGTGCAGTGACAGGAGCCCCCCCCTGCTCCCCAGATGAGCCGCAGCTCCATCTTGTGCCACACCCTCCCAGGCAACACCTGCACCTGCCCTAGCCCTACTCCCTCCCCCACCCCCGAGGCCTCAAACGCCCCTGCCCCACCAGGCCACTTCCCTTCCCCCACAACAGCCTGCACACATTTAATTAGCCAGATCAGACAAAAAAGTTGATAGCCAATACTCTCAATTTTCCTCATATCAGTGCCGATTTGATACAGAACTGATGTATTGGTGCAACTCTATTTTTTTACTATATGATTTGGGTTCTTTTCCAGTTTCAAGATGGCCACACCATCCATCTCAAAAGGAATACTTCTGGGGCAAGAGGAGGGACTTCCAGTGGTAAAAGTTGGAGGTCAGAGGTGGGACTTCCATTCCCAAAATAATGACCAGGGGTGGGGCACCCATCAAGGGGCAGGGCTGCCCTTGTGGCCCTCAACAGCTCACCAAAACTCATTAAGGCACCCTCCAGCCAAAACAATTGCCCGCCCCTGGGTTAGGAGGTTGAATACCACTATTACAGACCATCGGTATTGCAATCAGTAATACTACAGAGGAATTAAGTTTTAGTCTAAAAGAATTTCAGAAGACTGGAAATAAAAACATACAGAATTCAGCCTTATAAAGCACAGTAAACATCACAGCAAGTTTGGCTTTTTTGAGAAGAGGCAAGTACTCTTCCACACTAGAAAACAGGCTCTTTGCTGACAACTGTTTTCAGCAACAGGTGCCCTGACTCAGTATTAAGTTATCTGCTAGTGCAAGGACAGCCATTTTAGCTTTCTGAGTTACGATCTTTAGGTACATCGATTTTTTCATGCCACCAGTACAGCTTAGCTTTGTCACCAATTCAGAGGTATCCAGCACAAAGCCATCAGCCAGCAGTACATTTGCTTTCACTTAGGACCATAAATTCATATTAATTCAAGTTTCTTAAACCAAACACAAATGTTGGTAGTTAAAAGACACAACCCAGACCCAATGCCAATCAATCAATCAGACACACCACATGATTAATCTGACTGTACAGAAAATAAGCAAAGAATGCTACTACAGGGGAACAAGAGGCAAGTAGAGTGAAAACAGTACTGTGCAGTAAAGAGCTCCCTGTATTACATATACAAATAAATGAAGCCAATCCGGGGATGATCTACTTGAAGTGGCCACAAGTAATCAAGAATAGCACTTAAGAGGTACGGTCGAGAAGTACAGGTAACACTAAAAGGGCCAATCTCATCTGCACTACAAGCGCTTTACCAAGAGGTATGGTATGCTGTCCTACTATAACCAAAGTTTTCTTAGGGAGCTTATATTGTAACAATGAATCTCTTTTACTGTATGGTTCATTCCACTCAGTACACCTCACCCACAGGAAAAACAAGTGGCAACAATATAAGTACAGATTTCCTAGTATTATTGTGTATGCATTAGGATCTTTTACTAATAGTCACAACAATCAGAATTGCAACTTACACACCCCTGATACACCGTAGCTACACCATCCACAGCATAAACAGCCTCACTCTTTTCTCGTTTAAGAAACCTGTACTAGAAAGTTACTTTCATGCAACTCTCAAACAGTTCTCAGCTTCTAAGGGTATGGCTAAACTTACTGTTCTCACCACGGATGCATAAACCTGCTAATTTGCACACTGTCTCCACAGACAGTTTCATAGTTTCTAGGGTCGGAAGGGACCTGAGCAGATCATTGGAGTCCGACCCCCTGCCATGGCAGGAAAGAGTACTGGGGTCAAACTACCCCAGCAAGGTGTACATCTAGCCTCCTCTTAAAGACCCCCAGGGTAGGAGCCAGCATCACTTCTCTTGGAAGTTGGTTCCAGACCCTAGCCGCTCTGACTGTGAAGTAGCGCCTCCTGATACGTAGCCTAAATATACCTTCTGCCAGCTTGTGACGCTTATTTCTGATCACTCCCAGCAGTGCTGGGGGGGAACAGGGACTCCCCCAATGCCTGCTGGTCCCCTCTGACTAGTTTGTAACAGGCCACTAGATCCCCCCTCAGCCCTCTCTTGTGGAGGCTGAATGGGTTCAGGTCCCATAAGATAAAGTAAGCATCGGACCTACACACTGAGCATGCAATGAAAATATCAAATATATTCTGAAGTGTTACTATGTAATTTGTCCTTCCCATTTTGCAAACATGGATGAGATGTGATTGGTTTTTTTTCTTTTCAGAATCAGCAGTTACTGAAGCAACACTAAAACATTTTTATGGTAGCAAGGAGAAAAGGTTATAGGACCAATAATATACCCCATGAACTTCTTATACCTTATTCAGTTTTTTTAAAAGGAAAGACCTAGTAAGAATTAAGGACCATTCCCAACTTATTCTCAAATTCTAAACACAAAAGAGAGAATAGAACCAGGCTGCTTGGGTTTGTTTATGTGGCTTTAAATTACATAAAAAAATTTAACCATTACGGCAAGTTATAGTCACAACTGCTACATGTATAAGTGGATGTTGTGCATATTTATACCAGGCTTAGTTTTACCTTGTCAGATTTGCCCATTAATACCAGACATCACTATCGACAAGAAAAGGTTACCTGCATCCAGAGTCAGAACTAACCTTTTGAAATTGGTTTTCAAAGGTACTACAGAAAAAGTTTTGTTAAAGCAGCTCTGGCACCAGTACGTCAATCTACATTACAAGCATTTCATAACTGAACTTATTCCTATCTGATGTTTTCTCTTCCAAAACTGAACTGTTCCTTTTTCTTCTTCCAAGCACTCTTTGTTTGCTTTTGTGTCTATTCCTGGAAATGGGACACATCAAACACTATCTTTCAACAACCTCCCAATTAACATTCAAAGCATCCTCATTTTTCCTTCAAGTCACCCTATTTCACAATGCTTATGTATAAATGGATTTTTTGCATCCTTACCAGTAGTGGTGGGCATGCCATGGAGGGGCTGGAGGGAGGAAGATTTGTTTCTAGCCCCTCTAAATGCAAAGGCAACCTTCCAGAAACAAAATAAGGCCACGATACTGGACCTTAAAAGAAAACAAAAGCCTCAAAAACCTACTTTGCCAGCAAAATATCCTAGCCTGTTTTGCTCAGGAGAGAATAAACTATAAGATGTATCCATGCTGGGGCATGTTACCAGTATTCTTGTCCTGGTATACTATCTGCAAAGTGCAGCAAGTGTGGACATAGTCCAAACATAAACAGATGCAATGCTGTCTTCCTAAAGCTGCAGACAGCTCCAAGTGTCTGCTATTCATAAGTAGTTTTGCAAAGCAGCAGCAGAGAAAAATTAACAATGTTACGGTACCCATTTAGAATTCTTAGGGGCAATGGAGAAACCCAGACTTATTTCATGTTGCTGAGTTAGTTTTAAGGAGCTGCAGATACAAAAGCCAGAGATTCATCAGAAAACCTAGAAGAAACAGACATTCGTTAAGAAGAAATTACTGTTACCTATGAGCAATGATCCAGAAGTACTGCAAGCAGTTAAACAGTTGGATTATTCAAAACAAACCCTCATCTATGTCCATTTCATTCAGGAAGAGAAGTCAGCAACATGAGCTTGCTACTTTTCCAGTAAAAGCATTTTTGTTTATTCCAAAAATCTGCCAGTGTCAAACAAAGGCTTGTTACAAGACAGTGGATGAAACTACAGTTCCAATATTGTTTCTTGCATTAGGGTGAGAAAAGCAACAGGAAGAGGCAAGGTTATAGCTGCTGAAAGTTCCACTTTGCCCAGCACAATTCTGACACTTACTCAGGCTGATGCTTTTTACCATTGAACACAAGCACTAGCTCAGTATTATATTATCTAAACCAAGGGCAGGTAAAAATACAGCCTGCAGGCAGCATCCAGCCCACCGGGAAATTTCATTCAGCCTCTAGGCGGGCACCCACCAATTAACTGTATCTGGTCTGGTCAGCAGCTGCCCCTGCTGCACTCCTCATGGGGCTGAGCCCTGCCCTCTCCCACTTCAGCCAAGTCTCAGGACCCCCTCATGAGCCACAGGGAACTCCAGGCCTGCCCCACTCCCCCTGCTGCCACATGCAAATCCCAGGACTTGCCAGATCCGTGCACTGCTTGGGGAGGGGCGGTCTACCTGCCACGGATACCCTGAAGACCTGCTGCCTGCTACTGCTGTTGCCAGCAGTGGAGGCTACGCGCCATGGGGAGCTCCCAAATGCCTCCCCAACACACGCATCTTCCTCCAACACAAACATCTTCCTCCAACACATAATATACAAAAGTAAACTTTGAGCTATCATGCAATCGCCTCTATATATACTGTGCAAATGCACAGAAATCAAGACCAAATCGTTTTTCAAATAAAATTAAAATGCTATAGTAACTAATGTTTGATTTTTAGTATATGATTTGGATTTGTTATGGTTCAGATGGCAAGCCTCCCCCCACTTCCAGGGACAAAGAGCAGGGGTGAGGGGTGGGACTTCTGCTTCCAAGATGGTGACCAGAGGGTGGGGCACCTGTCAAGGGACAGGTTTTCCCTTGCAGCCCTTGACAGCTCACTAAAACTTAAGTGGTCCTCCAGCCAAAATAACTGACCACCTCTGATCTAAACTATAACCCTATGGCTTTGTGCGTATCCTATATCCTAAATAAGAGCAACCACAAAAAGCAGCAGTTTTCAGGTGTTTATCACACAGATGACATCTTCATAAAATAATCATCATCTCCTGGGCATCTTCTGCCTCATTCTTCTTTTAGGTCTGTGTGTCACCTTCCCTCCTATTTTCAGTCACATAACATGTGGCAGTTATAGTACAGGAACACAGTTTTTTATGCTATTGCATATAACATCTGGAAATTATAAGAAACACCCAACATCCTATAAGCAAGCAGCTGGAATGATTAACCAGCAAAAAATCTCTGAAAAAAGCTAGAGATTTGCCATCTCAAAGATCACTTTTCTCAAGAAATTTGCAAGGCAGTTAATAAATCTAAGTGTCCAACATGTTACACAGTTCGTATGTTACCTTTATTGAGCAAAGCAATTTAAAATAATTGCTTCCACTGTCATTTGAGGCATACCTTAAGTCCCTCTAATGGATTCTGCATACTTTTCTTTGAATGCTAGTGGAAAGTGTTATGGCCATGTTTTGCAAAGCACTGTTCTAATTTTACCATTTGAGAGCTTCTTACCAAAGGCATATAAATGCCATCCCTTACTTTCTAACATCTAAATAGCAAGTAACCTCTGTAGACAACAATGCAAGCTATATTAAGACTGCTCCATTACTAATGGATTCACAACACTGCAGTGTTTGACCTCTGGAGCTCCTCCTACCAGTGAAACTGTTAACTAGGATGAAAAAAAAAAAATTCAAATAAGGAGCATATTTTGCTTCTTTCAATCTCAATTATTAAAAATTTGGTACTAGCCCAAGAGTGAAAGCCCCACAGACTACTGAACCAAAGCAAGCTTGAGAACATTTTGTTATTATCACGATCAATAAAAGATTTATAGTTGTAAGTTTGCAGATGGGGGCGGGGAATCAAACCCCTAACAATCCTT
Source organism: Crocodylus porosus (assembly GCF_001723895.1). NCBI lineage: Eukaryota > Metazoa > Chordata > Crocodylia > Crocodylidae > Crocodylus > Crocodylus porosus. The sequence continues at coordinate 43,307,518 of NW_017728947.1, forward strand.
GGTAGGACAAGCTCCTATGAGACTGAGCAGTTAAAATATGAAAAGCACCAAAGAAGGGGGTGGGGACAAGATTCTTCAAACCTCACAGCAACTACAGAGGCAAGAGGGCTAAGAAAACTAAAAGCTGTGGCCTCCAAGCTTCACTGGTCTATGGCAACCTACCTGAACATGTTTTGCCAACATCACAGTGTACTCTCTCTGTGACCCCAGTTTAACTTTTTAATTTCCTGTAGCTACAAAACCATTAGTGACTCTTGCAGGCTATATGCTGCTCAAAGGAAAGGGTTCAACACCATGAGATGCAAGAGTCAGTAAATGGGAAGTCTCAGGGGAACACACAGCGAGGTGGACAAATTAACCAAAGACACCAAGTCATTAAGGGGAAAGGCAACCCTTAAGTGAAAGTTTGAAGTAACCCTGAAATGCTACAAACTGGTTGCTAATTTTAACTATTTCAGTTTCACTAAGATTAAAAAAAAACAGCACTGTGGTTTACTTCTATTCAGAGTCCAAAAGTCTAGAACAGTTTGTAAGCGATGTCATCATTAACAAAAGTGTTGTCATCTGGTCAAATGTGTGGCAATAATGAAATGGCAGACACTTAGTTGAGATACTCTGAAGTATAGCACTTATTTCAACAAAATTAGTAATTTCAGCTTCCAGACTTGCATCCCATAAGAACTGCAAATAATAATAAAACTGTTTTGTCCTAATCGAGAATGGACACAAGGAAATTGTTATTTGCTGCAACTCTTTCCATCTCCATCACTTCTGTATCTGAGCATTATCATTCCACATGGTATAAGCATAGGCAGCAGAAGGGGGGAGTGGCTAATGGGGCTTAGCCCCCCCCCCCCCCACATGAGCAACAGTAGGGCTACAAAGTCGTCTTGCCACAGGCTTCTGGAAGCTGCAGCAGGGGTGGGGTGGGAGTGGGCCTGGGGCAAGCAATGCACAGCTGGCAAGGCTCCGGACTGAGCCAGGAGCAGCTTGGCTCCTGCTGCTACATACCCAGGAGGAACAGGGGGGCATGTACTCCAGATCTGCACAGGGCAAGGTGGGCTGCCACTTGCTGCAGGCTGGGGCTGCACTGGGCTCTTCCTAGGAAGGGAGGCTGGGCCAGGCAACTAGCCCTGGGACTGGGGTGGGGGATGCAGCCACCCCAAAATTCACTCCCAGAACCACTGCCCACTCTGAACACAGCCCAGCCCAAGCCACCTGCCAGGCGGCCCTCACCTCACACGCAGATCTTGGGTGCATGGAATGACAGGAGCCACCACCCCCTCCCCGTGCATGCATGTACACACTCAGCCCCCCAAAATAATTTTCTCTCTCTCCACCTACGGGTACAAGTCCACTGTTCCAATGCTATTCCTATAAAGCCAGAGGTTCTCACACTGTGGGTTGCGATCCTTTTGGGGGGGGGGGGGGTCACAAGCAACTTAAAAGGAGGCCGCAAGCTTCCCAGGGGGTACCTGGAACGGTGGCAGCTGCTGCCGTGTGGCAGCTCCCCATCCTCTGCCACTGCCATCCAGCACTTGTGGTCATGGTATCACAAAGTTTGAGAACCCCTGCTATAAACTAAAGCAAACTTTTTCAGAAGACCCTAAATTCTGAAGTTCTGAAAAAATTAATAAGCCATTCCCAAGAAGATTATTTTTGAAAAGCTAAGGCATAAAGGCCACCTTAGTTTCTCCTATAGCACTGTTTTCTTCATTTGGTCAGAATTATAACCACAACAAGGGTTAGCTGATATTACAATTGCCAGTTCAGGTTGTTGTTCTTTTCTGTATATAGTTTTCCTGACAGAAAGAACTGAATACACTTGAAACACATTTGAGATCAGGCTCTATATACACAAGTTCTACTTCAAAAAAGGATATGAGTTTAGCAAAATAAAATTAGGACATATTAACACATTCTAGTAGGGCTTTCTGGACCACAACTTTTCAAGATATCATCAAGCAGAAGAAGAGTTATCTATTGAAGTTTCTATTTTTTTTCTTTTTTAAGTATGAGCCTCATACATTCCTAAAATCTTTTTTGCATGTTGAAGACCACTCCTATTCTAAAACTGATGTCCAAATCAGCAACTAGGCTGGTTCTAGTAGGTTTTACACTTCTGATTTCCAATCATGAACTTTTGATGCCTACAAGAGAAGTAATGAGGAGTCAGAAGAATGAGTAACTTGGTGAACAGCAACAAACTTCCTGAATGATTACTGATATGAAGCTTGTTAGGGCTTTATTCTCCAGAGATTCTTCTCTCAAAATATTGAGCCAAGCCATGGAAGTAGGGTGGTTGTTGATTTTTCAAGAAGAGAGAAGTCTCTTATGAGATCTGCACGCACTGAAAGAGTTTCTTAACCTGTTGGTCATGACCCAAAAATGGGTTACAAGAATATATGAAAGGGTTGCAAACAAATTTTAAAAATAGATCAACAAACTTTAAAAATGAATTCTTCTTTAAAGAATGAGAAAGAGGAAACCGTGGTTTTTCCCTTGCAGGCTGTTGGGAGTTCCAGACTGCAAGGGGCTACTAGGGGCTCTCCATCCCCCAACACTGTGAGACTGGGGCCTGGAGGCAGCAGGTCAGGCATGAATGGCACTGGGTCAGGACTGGCCACCAATGTTTACAAATAGGTCCTGGTACAAAAAGGGTGAGAACCACTGTGTTAAAAGGGTGCCTGTGCTGAAGGAATTCCTACCCAGAAGGATGCTGGGTACCTCCACCATAGGTCCTCAACAGAAGAAAGGGGCTACTGAAACAAGCTAAAGCATCCTCAAAGTAAAATGGGGAAAAAATGCACTCCCAACAAGATGGCTCTCTAAAATGTGACAGGAAAAATAACATCTTTTTTTCTCCCAACTTCCAAGCAAGTAAGCGGTACACTAACAAAAAGTTAATTAGGTTCAGACTCCAATATTCAGCAAGTCACTTGTTATACACCTGTCTTCATGGGAATTCATCAAAATCTTGAGCTCAATAAATTAGGCCAATGACAACACAGCCAGCTACTTTCTCTGGCAGATTTCAATATAGGCTCTTTGATGTGGCTTGGCAAGCACATTTATGAAATGGAAAAGAGGTTGTATGCAGCAAACTGACCTTCCCACACAGCTAAGAGCAAAAGGCAACCTGAATCCAGAAGCTAAAACCCCCAAAAGGCCAACATGGACAGAACCTGGCCCATGTTCTAAGGAGGACAAAGTGGGCTGCAGCTACTGGTAGGACAGTGTTTATTCACCAGACCCCTCCCACAAAGATGGGATGTTTGCAAAGCTAAGGTACAAGCCAAGCTAAAATTGTTCTGCAGAACGGACTGAATCCTCCTCAGCAGCAGTTTGGATGTCAGACACATTTGAATGAACACCCCCCCCCCAACACCCATTACAAGCTGCCTCCTACTAGATAACCTCCCCCTCCAATGGCATGCATGCAGCCCTCCTTCCCCACCCCCAGCCTACTCCCCTGTCGGCCTTCTGGAAAGGCAGCCCTTAGTGTCCTGGCTCTGTCCATCAGCGGGCAGCTCATGCTGTACCCACACCCCCTTGCCTAAAGCCCAGGCCCTAGACCGCCCCCCCCGGGGATGCCCAGCAGGGCCCCACCTCCCCCGAAGGCCGCAGCTTGCGGACATTTTGCAGCGAGCAAGCAGAGCCGAGCCGACCGGAGGGGTGCCGCAGGCCCAAGGAGCTCGGCCCGGCCGGGGGCTGCGGCTCTGTGCGACCCACCCCCAGGCCGGCTGTAGCCGAGTAGGCCGCCCGCCCCGCATTGTTTATCCCCGCAGCCTCCCCCGCCCCGCGGGCCCCGACAGCGCAGCCGCCGCCCCCGATCGGGGCCCGCGTAGCCCAGGGCGCAGCAGGCCGGGCACTCACCCACCGACAGCCGCAGCGTGGCCCGGCCCGGCTTAGCGGCAGCAGCGGACAGAGAGCCGCATTTCTGAGCCCGGCTGGGAAGGAGGCACCTCCTCCGGGGCGGGGCGGGGCGCAGCGCGCTGCAGCCGGCGCCGCCTGCCCCCGCCTCCCGCCATACCTAGGAGGGAAGGGAGGAGGAGGAGAGGAAACCCCTCCATGTGCCAGACAAAGGCGATCGGGCCCCCCCTCCTCCCGGCATTTCACCGCCCCGCGCCCTTGCCCAAGCTCCAGCCCCTCCGTGCCACCCCACCGAGCCGGCGTCACCCCCGCGGGGCCTTGGCTGCTGCCTCCCTTGAGAGCTGCACAGCCGCGCCTGGCTCCCTCCCGTGGGAAGAGGGTGTGGGCCCCCAGCGATCTGCCCGGCCCGCTTGACAGGCCACAGGCTCCTCCATGCTGCTGGCTACGAAACCACTCTGTGGAGCAGCAAGAGCTAACACCATGGTGCATGGGGGGTGCTGGCTGTGGGGAGGAATTCATGAAATCAGAGCCTCAAACGTCAATACCCCATCACAGGTTTTTAGCCGGAGCCCCCACCCAAAAACATATAGCTAAAAGCCATGAGCAAGTTCCTCAACGTTTGTGTACAATGGTTACAGATGGGTCATTCCCCTCCCCCACCCCAAGTTGGGTGGCACACAACAACCAAGGCCATTTAATGAAATAAAGAATTACAGCTTGGCACTGGGGAGGGATCAGGGGTGGCAATGAAGGGCTGAAATGATAGGATCTTAGGCTAGGGGTGTAAACCAATAGCCTAAAAAACAAAGCAGGTTCCAAGAAACACTTGAAGGTGTAACCCATCACTGGCAATGCCACTTCCTTTTTTGTTTGAGATCAAGGCACCCATTCTAGAATGAAGATCATCTGCACCCAAGCCTCGTATAATGGAAGTATCCATACATTATGCCAGACTGTGCCCCTCCAGCCTTCTGCTCAGATAGCCTGAAGAAAGGGGTTTGGCTCTGGGCACTGGCACAAACTCTGTTCATGGCCCAGATTTCTGAAGTGCACAACAGCTGCCTCTATTGAATGTTTGGAAGTTGCTGTAACCAAGCTACTTAAGTAATTGTTTCTATGCCACCTTGCTTCAAAGCATAGATGCCCAGCCCCAAGTGATCTGCAATAACTCAGCTCCAGAGTCTCCTTAGGTTGGACAGATGCCCAAAACAACAACATTGTCCACATGGTACAGCCAAGGTTTAATCTAGTTGTAGATCTACCAGGTTTTCCTGCAGCACATTTTAGACCGCTTCTCCCTTCCTCAAAGTCACAGGGGAGGCTCACACTTGGCTGTTCTATACTGTAAAGGCACCTGCAATAGTTAAACTGATGCCAAAACAAAAATAGCAAGGCTAGTATGGACTGAGATCATCCATTCAGTTCCTTCCCAACTTTGCACAAAATCCATAAACCAAGTCATAGTACATCAGTGGTCTGAACGTAACATTACAGGTTTTTAAAGACAGGAATACAGGAAATTCAGAATAAAAAATAACCAAGTTATCCTGAACCTGTAACAAAGTCAAAGGGAAGTGGGGAGAAGGGGTGAAGGAACCAGATGCATATTGTAACTTTCTGTACAAGAGTTTCTTTTCTGGTAGCATCATAACTTTGAGTGCCTTAATATTAACCATATATATGGATATGCTGCTTGGGATCATTCTAGTTGCTCACCATGGAAGCTTACAAGTTAGACTGTTAACAAACTGGAGAGAATTATAATTATTCTCCATCAGATACTCAAATCCCAGTTTTTTCCCCTCTGTTCTTTGTAAAGGGCCCAAATTCCAGATGTTGCTCAGCAAAATAGGGGTTCATGCTTTTATTTGACAGCTTTTAGGTCAAAGGTCATTAGACATGCAACTAGCATCTTTTCATATATGTAAAGTTTAGGTTGTTAGATCATAACAGAAAGAGGGCAAACATTAGCATGGAAATGCCTTAAATCACAATCCAGAAGAGAAACATGCATGTAAAAAAATAAAGAATTATATTTTACAATGCATGTATTTGGTTCTAATACATAAAGAAATATAGGACACCTTACATCTCTAGAGGAATGTTTAAGATAATTTGGCCAGTTTCACCAATCTTCCACCCTTCAGTAACAATCTAGGTCTTTTAATTGCATACAGATCTCACTCACATGCACACACATACACCCTCTAGTTTTCTGAGCTTCCTGAGAATTATTCACTACATTTTTTAACTCCAAGTTTAGTTGCTTCTGTTGAGAGCCATGTTAGAAGCACAGGTTACTAACCTGGCTAGTATTTAGCTCAGTATGCTTTGATGTAACAATTGCTTTTTTTCAGAACAAAAGTTGCAGGTCAAGGAAAATATGTGCAAGTTTTCAAAACGGAAGTTTCCTTATCCTTGCAGCATCGGAGACCAGAACAAGGCCAAACTTGGGAAAGAGACCGACAGAATTTGGTCAACTTCTGACAAGCTCAGTTGATCTATGAATGTTGAGAAGTCAATACCTACAAGGCTAGTGCTTACTCACTTGACTGCCATCTTCTTGGTCTCATCACTTGTATTTCATGAGTATATTACAAATACACCTCTACCCATATTAAATTTGGTAACCTTTTTTTTAGGTTTAAATATAGGCCAGAGGTTACCTGCCAGCATCTTTCTAAATATGCATCTTTTAGGGCCCATGGCCTGCAGAGACAGACAGTGTAAACTCAGAGCTCATATGGCATCACCCTGCCAGCACAGTAGAGCAAAACCCTCTCACTGCAGACAGTCCAACAACAAAACAAATGGCTCTATTCTTTTTGCAAATGAGAACTGGAAGAGTTATGCAATATACAGGACCAACAATCTCAGGTTGAAGCAAGGGAAGCTGAGGTTAGATATGAGGAGAAACTCTCACTAGGTAGGTAGTAAAGCACTGGAATCATTTACCCAGAGAGGATGTGGAATCTTTGTTCTCAGAGGTTTTTAAGACCCAGGGAGACAGAGTTGGCTGGGATGATAATCGGTGGGGAAAGCCCTGCTTTGTGCAAGGGGTTGGACGAGATAAGTGGTTTTCAGCCTTTTTTCATTTTGCGGACTCCTAAAGAATTTGGAAGGAGGTGCAGCCCTCTCTGAATTGTAAGCATGAGTATTTGCGTGTTTCTGATAGATCACAATCGTTTTTCACACACCCCTTAGATGTATTCTGCAGACCCCCAGAGATCCACGGACCACATATTGAAAGCCACTGCACAAGGCTAGACAGCCTCCTCGGGTCCCTTCCCACTCCTGTTTTCCCAGATTCTCTATACAGCCCTGAAGTTCAGCGCCCACGACGACAGCTGCCTCCTAACCAAAGAAACAGAACCACTTCCAGACAGCTGGAATCAAACTGCTCCAGCGGGGGCTTGCACAGGAGCAGCAGAAACCTTGCGGCTCCGAGGCAGAAGAGACAGGCCCCGGACAGCCAGCAGCCCGGCTGAACGCCTCGCGAAGGCCTGCCCCTCGCACGTAGGCTGCAGCCGAGGAGCAGCCGCGGGCAAGAGGCAGGATGCGGCTGCCCAGAAGCCCTACGGCCCCGCGTCCCGCCGGAGACTAGGACACGCACCAGGCAGAGGCAGCCGCCACCGAGCCGCAAGGCCTCAGCCCGGGAACAGCGCACCGGCCAATCCCGGGGCACCCACGGGCCGCCGCGACACCGAAGCTCTGCCCCGCCCGTGACCCTGCCCCTACCCGCCGCCCAGCGAGGGGGAAGGGTCCACGCGCGGCGGGCGGCACCGGGGAAGCCCCAGGGTTCGCGTCGCCACACCCCGCGCGGGCCCCGGCAGGCGGGGGCGGGGGGGCCGGCCGTCCGACGGGCCAGGGCAGGTAGCGGTGCTCACCTAGGCCCGGCTGGGTCGGGCGCGGGCAGCCAGGAGCCTCCTCAGCAACGGGGTTTGAAATCACTACCCCGCCCGCACCTCCCAGTGTCCTGAGCGCTCATTGGCCGCCGCCGGCCTCGCCCCCGCCGCCTCATTGGGCGGTTTGAACGCGGCTTGTGCCACGCACTGAGCTGTGCTCTTAAAGGGGCAGGTGCGGAGGCCTCCAGGTCAAGGCTGCAGAGGTGGGCTTGCAGCTTGGCAGCCTCCAGGGAGGATGGCATAGCTCGGACCGGTCCTTGCCTCAGAGAGGCACTGGGCTGCCCTATGTTACACGTATGCCACAATAGTGAATCACACAGTAAGTGTAGGCTGGCCATGCTTGCAAAGGGATGATCACACCATGAACATATGCAACCAGCTCCAAAGTTAGTGCTTGAAAGTATGCAGCAACTTTATACCTGGGTTCTATCCAGCTTTAGTTTGAATGTGTGACAGGGCCCCTCTTAGATGAACTAGATTAGAGTGTGTGCACACAAAGTTTGGAGGGTAGCAATACATCTAGAGATATAAGCATAGGCAGATGTAGGATTTTGAAAGGGAGGGTACAGATTGAGGGGCATCAGCACATAAAATATAGCACATTTTTCTCTAGATAGAAATAGGAAGGTTCCTTTATAAACTAGAGGGCCAGAGCTGGATTATTCAGTCTAGGATTGTAGTAAAACCAAATATAACTTCATCAGAATGAGTTTACAAACAAATCTGCAGGGCTATGAATTGGCTTCTGTGGGAATGAAGCTCCTAACACACAGCAGAGTTGCAAAACAAAGGCTAGATTGATGGGAGGAACATCGCAACCATTAAAAGGAAGAGAGGAATAACAACTGTGGAATAGAGTTGAGAAGGGATCAGGGGTGTTAGAAACAGCCAGGAAGTCAAGTAGCTACCTCAGCACTGTCTGACTAGATTTGCTGCTGCTACTGCCAGGCAGTTGGTGGAGCAGGATTGGTGGGTGGATGCAAGTGCCCTAGTGCACCTCCCCCTGATCCGCCCCTGGATATATGATACATAGAGAAAGTACAAGCCTTCTGAGCTGATGCTCACTTCATCAGATGCCAGGAAAGGATATCCTGAAAGCAGAGTATGAAGAGAGCATCTGATGACCTGAGCTCCAGCCCAGGAAATATTGTGTTCGCAGTCTATCTTGGTCAGATCTACCCTGCCTTCACCCTGGTTGAGACTCACCTGTCTAAACCACTCTCACAAGTCTTATGCAAGTACAGCTGCCAGCAGTTTGCTGACTTGCTCAATTTGGGTGGTATGAAATTAGCTAGGTGGCCTGAAGCCTCAGTAGACAGGGAAGACGACTCAGTCAAACTATTAAAATGAATCAGTCACATGAAGACTCACCTGCCAGAGATGGAACTTCCTTATCAACTTCATCAAGACACTAGACCTAAAAAAAAAGATTCCATAACTTTGGTGCAGGTACAAATAAAAGCAAAAAGTCTGGTCTTTTCAATTCACTTTTTTTACCAGAACATGACTTGGTTTTGCTGATTGTGCCAGGATTAAGACTTCTGTATTTACTTTCCAGGGCTGAGAGATCAGTGACAAGCTTTCTATAAATTTTACATGGCAGAATCAACAGATTTAGATGTTTACTCTGTACTCATTGTGGTATCCAAGCATTTAAAGCATTGGTTTTCTACCTTTTTATAGAATCCTAGCTTTTGGGAATTGAGCAACATGCTATTGCAAAAACTAATTTATTACAGTGCTAACCGCCTTGCAGAGAGGCTGGTCAGTGGGAGGTGGGCAGCATCCAGGGAGAGAATAGACTGGGCCCACACTTATCTCCTTACATCCAGTGCCACCCCAGGGTGCTCTGACAGCTTCTTTGAGAATCCCTGATTGAAAGCATTGTATGGATCTTGTCTATGAGTATAGAAAACTACTCGTTTAAAAAAAAAGCATTAAACACAAAAATCTAGAAGGTATTTAGACTAGGATTTTAACCATCATGTGTATCCCGCTTAAACTTAATTTCTCTAGTAAATGTACATGGCCAAATTTCACTCTGGCAATCATGCTTTCACTAAAGCTAAACAGTGGTGAATTTAGGTTCTGCTACAGCCATCAACAGGTGTATTGTAGTAGTGTATTATTTAGTCATTAGGATTGCTAAATACTATAAAAAGGCATGCTATGCAAGAGGACAAGCTAGCATTATGTGAGCTTTTCATATTATGGTTTCTTATTGTTCAAAGACAATATAATATTTGGTTAGTTTACAGTTAAATTCTATTTGTTTGGTACTAACAACACAGAAATGTTCACACAAGAAAAGAGAACTCAGCTCTTCTTGCTGATGTAGTTGAATATATGCATTAGGTGTTATATGTACTTATGCAGCTCTGGAACCTCCCCAGTAAAACTACAGACCATACCTACACACCTAAAAGCCTTACTGGTGTAGGCTGGAACTAATTTGGTGTAGAAAATCTGTCATGCAGGCACAACATGTGTCCTTTTCACCCTGATCACTTTCAACATCTAAAGGGATTAAGGGAAAAGGAGTCTCAGGGCAGAGTCTAAAGTGAAGGACTTCAGTCACAAACATAGATGCTTTTGGAAAGTTACAATTATGGGAAAATGGGGTTAGCTTAAAAGGCAGGTTGTTAACTATCATCATGAAAAGAAACGGCAGCATGTTTCAATTATTCAGCACTCTGTCCTCCTCCCCCAGTATATTCAAAAGTCAATGTTTATAGTGAGGAACCAGCTGTCAGAACACATCTTGCTTCTATCTCTGCATGGCTTACTTCATAAGCACAGAGAAATTATTTCCTGCAGGGATAGTGGTAGCATCCTCCCCTTCCATGGCAGGTCTGATGTAAAGTTCATTAAACTTTGTAAAGAGATTTTAGACCTTCATAAGGAAGAATCTAGAAAGAGTCTCTGGTAGCAACAATCCTACCTTGTATCTGCAGTACCATAATTAAACATCTCATCCATTACCCATCTTATTTTGGCCAATTTAAAAGATTCATTAGTAGTTATTTAGAGCTATTTAAAAGTGCCAGAAAAAAATAGACAAAGAACTCAGGAATGGAATATAGCTTCTGCTCCTCTTCATTCCCGCTCTGATCTCCTCAGGACTACCCCTTTCCATTAGGAAAAAGCAGGGCTTACATCAATTTGGTCACCATGTCCTTCAGAATTAGGCTACTCTTGCTTTTAGTGCCATGCTAATCTAGTAGTGAAGGGAGAAGGCAGTGAGTTTGCTACATTTAAAGCTGTACTTGGATCTTTTTTGACACTGGGCCCCAGTTCAAGCTTCAACTGGTGGAAGTCATGTTATAGTCAGTTTGATGGTCAGCAGAGTCTACCCATCCAAAATGCTTATTGAGCATGCAAATAAAGACCAAGGCTGTTCCTTCAAAGAATGTGGGTAGCATACATGATTCACAACTCAACACCAGGCAGAGTGATTAAGAAAAGCTAAATTTATATTAAATTATCATCAACCCCTAAAATACTGAACATAGTGGTTAAATAACTCCAGAAAGTCCAATGTCTCCAGTGAGTAACGTTAAAACCATTACACAGGAACGCAGGGGAATCACTGCCGTTAGCTCAGGACAGACAGGAAAGAGGTTTGCTTTTTACACAGTAAATCAGTGCTGAAGAGATCATCCCCCAGCTGTGGCCTTTCTACATTCCATACAGCCCAAGTGCAATGAGGGCCTTCTCCTCCCCAGCATGGGGAAGTGTGATGTACCCCCAGCAGCATCTCACAAGGGCTGTCTGCACACATTAGGGAATATCACTTTTGCTCATCTCACTAGTGGAACAGAGGCTGCAGTAAATTTCATGCCCTATCTCCCCAGTGTAGCAGTCCCACAATCTCTACAGGAGTTGGAAGGGAGAACATACTTGAATAGTCTTGGGGCTGGAATGTGCAGGATGCCTTCCACAGAGGACAAATGGGTATGTCAGGTAGAGTTTAAGCACTGCTAGCTGCTGGAAAGAGTTTTCCTGGGGTATAGATACCAGGAAGGGCAATTGCTCTGGGTTCCCCTTTGTTCAGAAACTGTTTAATACCTCCCCTACAGCAGTGGTCTCCAAACTTTTTTGATTGCGCACCCCTATCAGTAAAAAATTTTTGAGCATGCACCTCCAATATATGTATATTTATATAAATATAAATAGAAGTTCTAATATTTTCTTCCCGCACCCCAATGGATCGTCTTGCACACCCCTCACTTTGGAGACCACTGCCCTACAGGACATGCTTCTCTGTGGTATAGCAGCTGCCTCCACACAACAGCTATCTGCAGGGAGCCTGCCTCTACAAAAATCCTATCCATGTCCCTGGGCCTTCCCTTTTCATTCTTTACTGGTAACTCAAGCAGTTTTTCTTTGCGCAGGTTCACTGATGGCATGTCTATGCAGCACAATGTTGCACAGTGTAGAAATACCCAACCTGGCTCTACATGAAGTAACATGGGGTGTAGGCAGACATAGCCATTGAAACATTTCCAAGTGAAATATACCTGGTAACATTTCACAAAGGAAATGTTTCAGCCAGTGGGCATATGTACACTCTTGTGCTGCTCTGACTGGGGCATTTCAATACTGCAGCCTCCTCTAGTGGCAACCAAGAGGTGCTAGACAGGCTGCAGCAACCTGAGTCTCTGCTCTCAGCTCACTCCTCTTTCCTCACACAGAAGAAGGGGGGGAGCCAAATGGAGAGGGGAAAGGGGGAGGGGTCCCAAATCCTCCCTCTCCTCTCCCCCTCTGAATAGAAAGGTCCAGGGGATTGGGAATGGAAGGCTAGATTCTAGTAATGGCCCTTGTGGTGCAGGGTGCAGACTCCAGCCCCAGGCAAGCCCTCATGCGCTCACAGCAGGCACACACAGCTGAAAAGGGGAATATTCCGAAATAGTATTTCACCTAAAGAGGTATTATTTTGGAAGGTTTCAGCCACATTTAAGACTTTGTAAATGGCTTATATGCTGTTTAGGGGCCCTTTGAAATATTTTAAAGGTACAGTGCTGTGCACGGTAGACATACCCAACCTGGCTCTACATGAAGTAACATAGGCACCAAAATGTTTCCAAGTCAAATGTACTTGGCTGAGGCATTTCAATACTGCAGCCTCCTCTAGCAGCAGCCAAGAGGTACTAGACAGGCTGCAGCAAGATGCAGCAACTGAAATGTTTCAATTGTTAAGTGCGTCCATGCTCTCAGGTACTGAAACCAGCATAGCTGTATTAGAATGGTGCTCTATTCAGTCTGAGTCCTACTAGTTCAGAGCTAGTTCAGTTATTGCTGTACAACACTTCATTGTGCCATGTAGACATACCTCTGAGTCCTCAGTGAGGGGACTGGGTACATATATCCGCTCCTTCCCTCCTCAGTGCCTGGAGTTTTGATATGCAGTGCAGAGTAACACAGTAACACAGTCTGTCAGAACAGGAGTAGGAATGTGCCCCAGAATGTCTGAGTCTTCTTCCACACACTCATACCCCCTCCTGCTGCTGCTGCTGCAGCCACCTTTTCTAGCTCCTGCACATAGGCTCCCCCACAACTGGACTCTTCCCCTCCTGCACCTGAACTCTCTGATCTTCCTGAAGTAGCCTAGACAGCCCAAGTCTATGTCAGTGAGCTGTGCACTGCTTTGATTCCTGCTGCTCTGCTTCTTACATTGAGTCCAGGCCTCTATCTGGCAGGGCCTCAGCAGCTGGTACTACACAAAGCACAAGTGGCACCTGGAACAACAATTTCCAGCCTGGAGCCAAATAATTAAATTTAAATTAAAATTCAATTCAAAATAATTTCTCCCTCTGGGAGCAGGAAAAAGTTATACATTAACTTAAGGAAATTCCAAAGTCTTAACTCTAAGCCCACTTCCCACAGGACTGTGCACCAGCTGTACCTGGAATCTGAGCCTTGGCTTGGGTAGTGTAAGTTGAAACCTTCTCCTAGCTACAGAACCATCCCTTGATTTACCTACTATTGCCCATCAGCTGGTAATGGTCACATTCTCCAGTGGACAGCAGAGCCTCTGCAAAGTGAGCATGGGCTAGAACAGGGACTGACTTTGTTCACTAACTGGAAAAATACTGCTTGGAAAATACAACCCATCCAAATTCCCACTCTACATAGCTGCCCCAGCCCTAGCTGCATCCTCCTCATGTCATGCATGGGATGTGATAGAAGTCCCAAGTAGGGATCCTTCACAGGTGTTGCAAGGATCTCCTTCCTTGGATCATTTTGCTTCCAAACAACTGGCCTGGGATTTAATGTTTTACCTTCAGTAACAACATCCATAAATGTGAAAGAAAGGAAGGGACTAAACTCCATTTTGGGAGTTTTTTTCACCCCTTTGTTCTCTACATAGGGTTACAGAGTGGTGGGTCAAGGGACAATGGTTCCAGAGCAGGTCAAGGCTCCAAATTGCTAGGGATGCTTTCTGGAAGCTCAAATAATGGCATTGATGGTTTTCTATCCCTTGCCTTCCTTGACCCCTCCCCAAAACTGAGACTAATTCAAAAGTGGTTTGTCTTATTTCCATACAGGTGCTTATTACTCATACCAGGCCTGGCATATCATACAGAGTGTAAGGCCAAACACCAGCTCCCTTGCAGCTATGAAGGATCTGGGAGGAAAGCAACCATGCACTGTGCTGATGGGAGCCTAACACAGGGGAAAGGCTTTACAGAGCCCAGAATTCAACTAGGTCCTCCCACAGCTGACAAGAAGAACACAGTTCCCCCTGCAGAGGTCTGTTTGCCACTAACTTACAAGTGCAGGTCAACTTGATAAACCAGTATTTTACAATGGTGCCTATAGCTCCATGACCCCAGGTCAAATTGGCTCAGTTTTAGTAAGAGTTAGTTTTCCTATGTGTCAGCACTGTAGGCCTCTAGTGCATCAGTCTGGGAATGTCCCATTTCCTACATCACCAGTTATAAAAGGTTGTAGAGGCTGAAACAGGCCCTCAGCTGCACCCAGGCAGCCCACTGGCCTTCCAGAAGTAGAAGTGGTTGGTCTTCTTTCTGGAACCTGGCAACTATTTTTGCTGATGATGCAGGAAGAGGAAAAGAATCTGGTTCTTTCTCCTAAGCTCTGAGATGAACTTTCCTTATCTCTACAGGGCTAGCAAAAGAACAATTAAATCTCTGTCCACATATGTGGTAGCTGACTCTAGTATGCATGGGCAGCAGTTGTGAAGGTGCTATGTGCATGGAGTCATTTTCCAGAGTAGAAGCACAGTGGACAGGTGCCTGTGGTGAGGTGAACAGGAGCAGCGTCCATTGCCAGCAACAGTCCCAGTGCTCCAGTCCCAGGATTCATCATAGCTCCAAATTAACATAAAAACCATTGCAGAAGTCCATAATTTCATTTCTGCTGATTTGGCCAGGATTGCGACTTCTGTATTCAGAAGACAATAGTGACACTCTAATCGTGTGCAACATGGCAGCTGTGACTGCTCTCCTTATCTCCACATAAGTCACCTTTGACTACATCCTTCAGCCATGAAGCCCACCCTCCACTTGACATAACCCATTAATCAAGGAAGAGCGAGCATAGCACAACACCCAGCTGGTGCTGCTCACACCTGACTAAGGGGCAATAATATACATTAAGCCTGATCAGGAGCTAGCAGTAGAGTAGCTCTGCTCTCTTAGGGACATGAATTATGAGCTGGACAGTGCAGGACTCTCAGGTTACCATAGGGAACAGAATCTGAGCCAGACTTAGCCCAGAGAGTCACTGCAGAAGTTAACACGGCAGCTTTCGGGAAAAAGGAACATATAAATAAACCACAAACAGTGAGAATGAGCCAAAAAGGTCTCAGGGTTCCATCCCCCCAGCCACAAGAACACAGTCTGGCCCAGGCTTCTTGCCAAATGGTAACTGCAGTCTCTAGGCTCCGTGAAACTGGGAGGCTAGCCTCTGGGCTCCTCCTGCATGGCAGGCAGAGTCCTGTCTCATTCATGCAGAGCAGAGGCTGCAGAGGGTATGAGCATCCTGAAGGTAGAATGTGCTTTAGACCTCGCTCTCCGTGGAGGGCTTGCGTTGGTGTTTCCAGCCTGTGTCTGGGAGTGAGCCGCGCCGCTCAGGAGTGGCTGCTGCAGTGTTGACACTGCTGCACTCAGACTGCTCCTCCTGTAGCAACTGCTCAGTTTCGGTATCATCCAGTGAGCCAGAACTGGCCTGGATAGAAACCGTGTCTGTCTTCATGCAGACGTGGTCCCGGAGAATTCCTCCCCGGGAGCTCCGTATCTGCTTGAGGTCATCCCACTCAGAATTGTCACTGGACAGGAGGCATATACCTTCCACAATCTTGATCTTCTCCTTGGTGTAGCTGTGATCAGGACTAGCCTGCGAAAAGGGAAACCACAGAATGAAAGATGCCTGCAGAGGATTGGTTACCCCTTGCCAAAGAACAAAACAGGCTGGAATGAAGGCAGGCAGCAAAACAAGCAGAAGGGCTGGACTTCAATGCAAAGGGTAACCGGCTCTTGCAATGAAGGCACTAGTAGAGTCCACTTTAGGCTTCCCCTAACCATACTCTGCCCAACAGACCCTTACCCTCCTCAGAGGAGCTCCTATCTCATACTTCAGGCTCCTTCAATCTGAAGACAGACAATGGGAAAAAGGTGGTCCTTATGATTCAATTGCGTAATGCAAGCAATGCCATTTTGGGGCCAATAAAAATCTTATACCGGAGCCCACACAGGACAGAAAAACAAAGGGAAGCAGAAGCAGCTGAAGAGACAGAATCAATGGCAGGGACTCAGGTATGATTTTACAGTGAGACACTTCTCCAAAAAGGCTGATGCAAATACAAATGCCTCACATCCCAGAGCAGTCATATACTGACATCTGAGTTGCTCTTTTTATTCCTCACAAGACTGGCCATCTGAGATACTGTGTTTGGGTCTGAGTTCCACAGTATTTGTGAAATACTGAAAGAACCCCCCAGAGGATCAATAGAAATGACCAGAGGCAAATAGGGATCATGAGCAGAGACTGGAGTAAAATTGGTCTAACTCTTCTCAGTGATAACTAACTGGGCATAGGAACATTTGATAGACAAAACTGCAGAAAGAGAATTATGAGGGACATATGCAGGTAGATCTAGGAGCAATGGGACAGAGATGAAAAACAGGAAATAATTATGTTCTCAGAGAAATTATCCTAACAGCAAGTTCTACAAGGCTGAATCTGAGCAGACAGGAGGTGAAATCTACAACATGGGACATTTAAAATGAAACCACTAATGGTTTGTCCTCTCTTTAACAGTCCTGTGGTGGGAAAGGGACTGAATGATCTAACAGGCCTTGTCTGTGAAAATCATAAACACTCCCAGAGAAAGCCATTTTCTTTAAGCATCATACACAGCAGACCCTAAGCCATGACCAGGGACCTCTGCTTCTCCGGCACAGGAAGGCAAGCTGAGCTTGTTTAAAGAGATGAAGAAAGGACAGTGAGAAAAGCCAGCCAAACAGTAATTAGTACGGGACAGTGTTAGAACCACTTAGTAGCGCAGGAGTGAAAGATATGGGAGATGCACACCAAGCAATAATACCTGGCATAAGGATGCAGGCAGAAATCAGAAGAGGGAAGATGAGAAGGTATCAAAGGAATGGGAAAACTTCTGAGGAAGAAACCAAGAAGAGAAACTAAGTGCTATAAGATATCAAGCTAAACCCTCTGCCTGTTGCACACAGACCCATATGGTTTTATAACAATACCCGAGTCATCAGGAGCATCAGCTGCTCTCCCCACCCTATCCACTCCATATGGTGCATAGTGAAAAACTGTGTCCACCTTTCCTGCCCTCTTTTTGCTGCCTGGCTCCCCAGTGTCCAAAACAGCACTTGAGGTAGAAGCCACCAGGGAGCATGGGTCCAGCAGAAGCTTCCCTTTGGGCTCCAATACCTTAGGTATCAGTAGTTGCTGCTACTGCAGCAAAAAAAGATAAGATACCATAGGAGTGGTAAAGAAGACAGGAGCCTAATATAGGTCTGTGCTAGGGCTGTGAGCAGCTTCGGTCCCTGGTTCGATTTGGAAAGATTTGGCTATTCAGACATAGACATAACTTTAAATGTTTTTTCTACGTACCTTTAGATAGCAGGTGGCTCGTGAATGCTGCAGTGCTGGGACGCATGGAGTGTCCTACAGGAATGCGGGGGGCTCTCCAGCGCACTCGGCAGCAGACCTGGAAGTGGACCCGAAGCACTTCCAATCCACTTCCAGGTCTGCTGGGCCCACCAGCGCGCTTTGCAGAAGACCCAGAAGTGGACCTGAAGTACTTCCAGTCCACTTCTGGGTTCACCACCAAGCACGTGGAGGGCCCCCTCACACTCCTGTGGGATGCTCCATGTGCCCCAGGACTGCAGTGTTCACAAGTTGCACTGGTACCTCAAGGTACGTAGAAAAAACTTTTAAAGCTGTGCCTATGTCCAAATTGCTGATTCTCCAAATAGGCATTGAATTTTCAGATTCAGATTTAGCTGAATCAAATCAACAAATCGAATCACTGTTCCTGATTCAGGCCGAATCCGAATCTGAATCAAATAGGGCCCGCTTCACACACCCCTAGTCTGTGCCACTGGGGAAGCAAGGGATACTGCTTGTTAACCCACGTGAGTCTCACTGAGTAATCGACTGAAAGGTGCCCTAACCTCAACCATGCAAACATTGGAGAAAGAAGTGTAGAAGGCACCTGCCAAAACTCAAGCCAAAGTCACTTCCGTTATCTCCTCAGTTTTGCAGGATTATAACAGCTTGAGCTGGGACCCCAAGGCCCCAGGCAGCAGCTCTTACCTCTTTCTTATAGCATAGCTGGTTGTACATTGCTGGCTTAGGAATAGTTTCGATCTTCACTTCTTGGGTAGATGTCCGGTATGAGGGATTACTATAGGTCAGGTTCCCCAAGCCAGGGTCTGTGAACTTGGATTTATTGTGCCTGTAGGAAGAAAACTGTCATCAGCAAGGCAAGATTCTATTGCCAAAATGAAAGATTCCATAAGAAAAGCCACAACCCAATGTGTTATGGGGACAAACTCCCAGGCCTGTTCTCAGTATCAGCCAATCTCCTGTCTATGGGCAAACTGCCCACCTCATTTTTCTGCTATGCCTTTTTGTTAATTGATCCTGATATTAAATAGGTGGGAGGCTGCTCTTTGAACACCCTGATATACAAGGGCGATAAGTACATGCTCCAACCTTCCCTTAATGTGTCCCATGCCTCACAGATGACATATTGTTTGTTCCATCTCCAGTTTAAGGCCAGGTCAAACTCAGGATGTAGTTTGGCCCTTTACACACTGCCCTGTTCTGGGCCACATTCACACCATCCCTCTCTCACCAGGGCCTCTTTCACTCCACCCCTCTCTCACAGGGGCCTCTAGCATACTGCCTGTCCCTGGACCACACACACCCTGCCCTGCTCCCTTGAGCAACCCCGGAGGGCCATCAAGCTTAATGTTTCATTCCTCGAGTGGCCCTAGCTCAGCCTCTTGGGTCTCTTCCATGACTCTCATCTGAACAGTTGCCAGTCAATTCACCAACTGTGGGCTGCCTCTGCTCCTAACCCCTCACTGGACCACACCGCCCCTTCCTTGAGCCAACACTGCACCCCTACTCTGTGGACCCAGGGTTGAACACCCCTCTCAGGCTCAGATGCTTCCCTCTAAGCGTATCTGGCCTCAACTCCACCCCTCATTAGGGCCTTGGGTCTTACACCCCTGCAGGCTCAGGTGCTCCTCTCTGAGCATGCCTGGCCCCCACTCCTGGGTCTTACACCCAGATGGGCTCAGGTACCTCTTGGTAGGCATACCTGGCCCCACTGCTCCCACCAGTAACCTACCAGATGATGGAGACTAGGGTTATTGAGGCGCCCTTCTGCTTATTGAGGCACCACTTTTCACTGGAGAAGTTAGCAGTCCCAGCACTTGAATGGCACTGCCCCACCACAGGCAGTCCCACCAGGCCTCCCTGCCCCAGCAGGGTGCAGTTTTAGATCATGCCCAGGACCATGGGGCCTCCTCCTTCCCCATAGCCCTAGCCCTTATCTCCAAGGTATTCCTGGAGCAGTATCTCAGCTGGGTGATGTTACTCCCTTGCTGGCTGGCAAACTGCCCCCTCAGACCTGAGAGCTGGGCTCTAAAATTACCACCGTAATCAACGACCTGCCAGCTGCCTATTCCAGCCCTTAAAGTGATGGAGCACTGAAGCTGTTCCATCATACAATGAATAAAAGGTTCCAGTGATCTCCTATTTCCTCACTCAGGCCAGAGAAGAGCCTTTTTCATCAGGTCCCTACAACTATCCTACAGTCATCATACATTAACACAGCGTGGTAGAGTTCTAATGACTACCACCAAACTAAAATTAGTGAGGGCAGAATAGGATGCATGGCTTTACAGGGATAATGATTGGCAAAAGGAAAACAGTTCCTCAGGGTGAAGCCCACGGAAGAAGTAGGCAGAAAGTATTTGGAACTCACAGATTTACCAGACAACCTCCATAGCTAGGGTGGCACAAATTTAAACACATTCTTGGACATCACATTCAGACTCTCTGTATAAAACACAGACAAGGATCCAAGGGAGAAAGGGTTTACACTTTTTGTGACTTCCCATAGGGAGGAGAGCTTTCAAGCCCCATGACAGCTTGATCTGCTTTCCAAGTAATGTAAGAGTTTTGTATATAAAATAAAACAGTCATAATAGAAAGCAGCCAACACAGCTTTCAACACAGATTGCAGGGAGTGTAGCCCTAGATGACCTTTGCTAAGAGTCTTTCAACCATGGGACTCCATCCACCAAGGTCAGAGCTAAAGGGAGTGGAGAGGTACCTGTATATAATCAAAGCAGCGATAAGCAGCAGAATGAACAGGACACTCAGGAGGCCTCCAATAACATAACTGACATGCAATCCTTCTCCTGAAAGAGAACAGCAATGACTAGTTAAGGGCCCTTCTGTACCACCAGACTGTGTTCACCCTGGTATACCCACTCTCCATGTGAGCATCCATGCCAAGGTGTCAGGAAGTCACGTCTGGGAGGAGAGGAGGCTTTGTTTGGTGTAACCTCAGCCCTCTGGTGCATTCTGGGGGCTGCTGGGGTGGAAAGGATGGACTCAAGGAATCAGGTGCATGGAGAAGACCTTGGAAAAGGGGGTGATGGTTTAGCCTGATGACGGGGATCAGTCAGCCTTCTACCATTAGCCCTCCCATAACCTGGTAGTTACTCTCTGCAGAGGGAAATAAGCTTCCCTTTTCAGAAAGTCTAGACTAAAAGAGGGAAGAAGGAAAAGGCAGGCTTTCTGGAACTAAGCCTACCCCAGCTGAGTAGACAAAGGTGGGGGGCAGGGGAGAACAGAGAGAAGGGGCTCTCTGGCATCATGTAATGACAATCCACTGTCTTCTGGCCACCTGGAGCAGACACAGTTTGGTACTGGCAAATGATGGTGGCTGATTTTCATTCTCTTACTCGGAACAAATTTGAGTCAGAAGCACTGTGGAGCGAAAGGCACTGGCTTGGCCTGGAAGAAGGGCCAAACTAGATAAGGAGAAAGAAGAGGAACTTGCCTGTGGTTGCCAGCACTGCCTCATTTTCCCGGGCACACAAGTTTTGGCCAGCATCTTTGTCAGAACAGCTGGAAGGAACAAAGACAAACAGTTAGCCCATTAGTGCCAACCCTCAGGGCAAGGAGGGTGTGTTATGTTTGTCTTTGCATTCATAAATACATGACTCCAGCCACAAGTGCAGGAAAGAGTGCTGCCAAACTGGCAGGCACAGAACATACTGTAAACCAAGTAAAAATGATCCATGCAGTGGCATTAGCAAATCCAACAAAAAATAACTTGAGATTCACATGCGCAGATTCAACACATTTACATATTTCACAGGGTGTCAAGCAGGAATGAATAGAGTGGAGCTAAAGATGGAGGCTAAGGGAGGTGAGAGAAGACCCTCCTTCTCCTGCTAAAGTAACTCAACATAAGGGATAAAACCTCATGTAGGACCTTATGTTGGACCTCACCCTATACATCCCAGAGGATCCACATTCTTTCTCCTACAGATTCACTATAGAGGACGTTGGGATTTTCAGGCAAAAGTGGACCTTACTAAGTACCGAGCAGCCCCTCTTCCCCTTGTCTCTGTGCTGAGATTGTGCTCCCAGTGAACAGGAAAAGGTGTCTCTACTTGTAGTTCATAAACCCACCCACCAAGGAAAAACTCTCCCTGCTGGCCAGGGGGAAAAGATGGCCAAAGAGACAGCTAATTATCCACACTGGAACATGAGTTGAAAGCTGCAGAACTGTTCAGTCCTGTCCAGGCTATCCACTCAGGGCCAAAGTAGGATTGCTTCCAAGGATCTTCCTAGTCTAGTTTTAAATGTTCAAAGGCTCCCACCCAAGTCAATTATGTTAACCACAGGATACCATATGGCTTGACCAAAAGAATTCTAGCTTCTTACACAGCGTAGTAGGCTAAGTCATATCTGAATGGAATGGACAGCAAGGCCTGAACACCCCATGCCCACTCCAGTGACCTCAGTCCTCTCGTTTCATAGATGGGGTTTCTTCAACTACTTATAGGGCATTTAGATCTCAAGAAGTTTCTTTCTGTCCTGGGAAGGTGGAGGGGATGTGCTCATGCTGTATCTGGCATGTATACCCATATTCCAACAGAACATGCACTCACTTTCCTTCTGTTGTTTCCAGAGATGTGCGAGGTTTACTTGTTGAAGCTGCTTGACTGGGTGGGGTCTGGCTCTTTTCACTCATACTGGTTGTTTCAGGAGCAGGGGGCACCATACCAGGAACTAAACAATACAGAAAAACAAAAAACAAATAAGAGCTTGGTTCTGTGAAACTGAAGAAAAAAGATTAAGAGCTTGTGTTAAGGGCTCCAATATACCAGACCAAGCATCTCCAGATTGTACTCCAGAAATGCTTAATTTGCAGCACAAGATGCTGCAGGGATTTTTGTAGGGTATAGAGACCTCCAAGATGGTCTGATATCCATAAGGGGGGGGGGGGGTACCAGGGGTCCTGGTACTAGTATCAGTTGTGATTCGTATAAGGAGGTTGTTCCCCCACAGAACCTCTTTGAACTCACCAGTGGAGCAGGGCCGCCCATCTGGTTCATCTGGACATGCACAGATAAAGTCAGAAGCTCTGGCAAAGCAGAGATGAGTGCAGCCTCCATTATTCACACCACAGGCATTAGCACCTGAAGGAGACAAAGTATTACATATAGAGGTGGTGCTCAGACAGATCTGAATACACAAGGGCAGGAACCTTTCTTCCATCTCAGATAGGATAACCTCTCCCCATTTCCCATGGTCATGGATTTTCTACTCCATGAAAATCACACATCTCAGAGCTGAGTGAATTACAAGAATTAGGCACCGATAAGATCAAAATAATTTTTTGAGAAAGGGGAGCTTAAGTCAGATGGAAATCAGTCAAGAGGAGCTCCACCATTGCAGCCAAACGTACAGGGATTCAGAACAAACTTATCTTCTCTTGCCTCATTACTGCACTATCATAGCAGCTTTCAGAATTATCTCGCATCAGCAGGTGTTGAAGAGGTACTCTCCACTCCCTCTACAGAAAACTCAGAGTGAGGCAAAGAACAAACCCGAACAAGACCAAGGGGAGAGTCAACAGTATGGATGCTGGCAAGGGCTCTGCACTAACTAAAATCATCAAGTGGTACTGAGGGGCATTGGGTCCTGTCTGGCTCCAATTAGCCAAGGCAGGAATCAAGACCTTCCCCACATACCTGTTTGTCTCTGAGGAGAAACCACAATGATATCCATTAGCCCCTCAACATTGGCCAGGATAGTCTCTTTGTTCCGGCCAGAGTATTTGTCCACACGCTGGATTGATTTGGTTTGCCAGTCAGTCCAGTAGATCCATCTGTCCTGCTGCTCAGAGAAGACAAAAAGCACATAGAGATTAGAATATTTGGCCATATATATAGGGACTGTACAAGGGAGTTTTCATGTGGCTTAGAGCTCCATACAAAGTCCCTTCTTCCAAGCCTGGCTTCCCTCTTCTCAGAAGTGTAACTCCACCCTCCAACTCAGCCAATCTTTCCTTGAGCCAATCTTTCCATAGATAAACACTAAACTGGAGAGTGATACACCGGCTTCCACATACAACCAACTACACTATAACATCCCTGAGGCAGTCCAGCTCTCATACAGTCACTGATTTCCTCATCACTGTAGGGAGCCCCTGTTTACCTGTGTCAGGGCAAAGGGATGTGACACCTGGCTGACCAGCACCTGGCGCAGTTTCCCATGGAGATCAGAACTCTCTATACGGTCAAGATGTGCATCTACCCAGTAAATCCTGTAGATAGTGGGGGAGGGAGGTCAGAGTGGTAAAAGAGAGGGAAAAAGAGAGAAATTAAACCAGACCAGTCTCCTACCCATACTTTCAAGCCTCTCTTTCATATCACTCACTAGGCAAAACTCTTCAGAGGACTGTAGTGATAAAGCTCACCATTATTATATCTCTTACTCAGTCCCCCTGGATATTACACCATCAATCCACATCTCTCACTGACCTTCTGGTGTTATAATCCAAGGTCAATCCATTAGGCCAGCCCAGGTCAGTGTTTATTAAGATTCTGCGCTCAGAGCCATCCAAGTTTGCACGCTCAATTTTAGCAATGTGACCCCAGTCTGTCCAGAAGAGGTACCTGAAGATTGAAAAGGGGTAAGCCCCCAAGAAGACACACAGAGACAAGAGACATTTCACTGTATTCTCTGAAAAAAATTTACTTATGGGCCAAACCAATAGATTCTGCATTTTCCACTAAATGCTTTAGTTCTAGTCACACATCATACCCAACTCCTAGTACCTGTTCCCATCAGCTCCACATGGCAATGGCTCTTCGCCAGTCATTTCACTCTGCAAAACCAACCCTTGGGCACCCATCAGGCTCACACTAGGCATCCTTTCTTCCTACCCCTTTGATTTAGCCTTGTATAATCTGTCCTCTCCCATCCCTCCCTTCTACTGACCCCAGACTTACCCCTTCTTGGGGAAGACAGCAATTGCTCGGGGCTCATCCAGGCTGTTATTAATCAGCACTTTTCTGCAGCTTCCATCCAGTCTGGCCACTTCAATGGTGTTCCGCCCTGTGTCTGTCCAATACAGGTTCCTGGCAACCCAGTCCACAGCCAACCCGTCTGTTGTCTTCAGTCCCTGACCAATGACAGTCTCCATGTTCCTGCCATTCAGATCTGCTCGCCTGGGGAATTCAGTACCAAATGGCATGAGAAAAAGACGGTTTTTAATGAGCCTTCAACTCTCCCTGTACCCATTCCTCTCAGCCACTGAATCTCCAAACATCAGCCCTAACACTGTCATTGTGTTTTTTCAGCCAGGCCCCATTAAGGTTAAATGAGTCTGCTGCAATTAGTTGCACAATCCAAACTATTCTGTGTGGTTTCAGCAGCAAGTGAGCATCATTGTATCCTCCCACCCTTCAAGGAGGGACTTCCCCAGTCAATTGGAACATGCTAAAAGAATCCACAATACACAAAACCCAGTCTTTGAAGCTGGGTATGCACAGCCACTTACAAATTGGGCGCTGTTTGGGGAGCATATGACAGGCACCTACCTGATGACATCAAGGAAGACATCTGTGTAGTAAATCTTGCCATCCACACTGTCATAGTCCAAAGAGATGACATTGTTCAGCTCTGGGACAGGGATGTGGACATCAGTGTGATCACTGGTGTCCAGTGAGATGCGCCGGATTGAACCACGGCTGGAGAAGAGCAGGTAGGTCTCTGGAGATGGATCACAAGTCTGCTCATCTCTCTTCAACTGGATGCCAGTGGGGCAGGCACAAGAGAAGCCAGTAGGATGGGGGAGGCAGAGGTGAGAGCAGCCACCATTCCTTATACCACACTTGTTAAAGCCTTGGGGAAGAAGAGGAAAAATAATCTAAAGTACCTCACTTCCTAGAGACTAGACCCTTGCCATCTCCTTACAGGCATGAGTGACTGGTGCCTCCTGAATCTGGGGGGGCACCAGCCCTACTAACAGTATCGGTGTTGGCCGTCAGGAGGGAGGTGGGGGCGGGGGCACCGGCCCCATCAGGGTGGGCACATGCACCCCCTACCCATCGCCTATGCTTACAGGGCAGAGAAACCCACTACTGGTAACTGATTTCACCCCAACCATGTTCTTGCTCAAAGTGCACCAGAGGCCTCTATACAAGGACCTACCTAAAGCTTTGTCAGCTACTATAGGGATCCAAGGATACTGGTGGGCTCAGTGGAATGGAAGCTCCATGGTTTGTATCCCTTGATATCAGGATGTCTCCATGGAGGAGAGACAGCAAAAGGCTGATTGCTGTTGACTAGCTGAATATCATGCACCTGTAGTTAAGCGGTGTTATTTGCAATCCTAACACTAGCAGTAAGATCCCAGATCATAGGGGAAGTAGTAAAATATGTCATTCCCATCTGCTCAAGGAGCTTCTACAGTAAATCAGACACATACTGTGAGATGCTAGAAAGGCCAAGGAAACAAGGAGGCCTATATTAGGCACTTGGCTTGTTAATGTCTTTTAGGTTTGTGCATTAAGCTATTTTTTAAAACACAGCAGTGTCCAGAGGGTTTAATAAGTCAGTATAAAAGCAGTTTGAGAGAACAGTCTAGCAAAGTTAGAGCAGTGGGAAAGAGGTGAAGGAGGCAACTGGGGTGGAACTGGGACTTGGAGATTAACCAAATGCAGCAGGTGGTGAAGAAAGAGTGGTGTTACAAAGTGTACAGATTCAAGGGGAGGTGGTAGGGAGCTATATGTGAAGAGGTCAGACATTGTCTGTAGATGGTAGTGAGGAGAATTCCAGGGAACTGAAGCAGCAGTGCAGTTCAAAGGCACAGGGAGGATTGGTCAGCAGGTGGGCTGTGCAGTCCCTGAGAAGCAGAGGAAAGAATTTGGTTCAGATAAAATGGAGAAGGCGATATGATAAGAAAAGCAGAGGAAGAAAAGGAGCCAGCACAGAGGTGCCTTCAGTGGCAGTAGCCTGGAGCAGAGTGAAATGTCAAACAAAGAGGTGAAAGCTGCAAATAGTGGGTCAAGAGACAATCAGGACTTGGAACAAAGTTTTAGCTGTCAAGATAAAGTAGAAAGGACAGATTTTAGAGAAAACAGACTCCTGTCTTTTCTACCATACATGAGTCTTCTCAAACCAGCAAATCCCTTAGTAGTTCAAACAAGTGTGGATTGCTTAGTCCTCCTTGTTAAGTCTGAGAATTGACTAGACTGATAGCTTCAAGCCAAGGAGTGACAGGTGGGCTGTGTCTGGGTACCTGGGGGAGGTGGTGGTGTTGGAAACAGACAGCTACAGAACAGAAGGAAACAGAGAAGTGGGAGGGAGCAGGGAAGATTTAAGGTTGGAGGAAAAGGAGCAGATCAATTTCTCCAACAGACACTCTGCTATGGAAATATAAATGGGTCCCCTATAGTAACAGATTCTAGGGGCTCCTCTGAATCACCAAGGTTGGATGCTCCTGTCTCTTAAGCAACCTAGAAACTTACCGAAGGGCCGTGCTCTGTCAATTGCTTGGATGTCCATTAGGCCAGGCAAGTTGGCCCTCACCAGGATGACATTGGCCCCAGTGTCTTTGTCAGCCCTGTGAATGCTGCGGGTTTGCCAGTCAGTCCAGTAGATGTAGGAGTCCAGCAGGGTGAGGCCATAGGGGTGCTGCACTGGGGACAGCAGGGTGTGGCGGCTGGCACCATTCAAGTCTGCAGCTTCAATGCGCTGAAGGAGGAGAGAAGAGAAACTGCTTGTTCAGACCCTTCCTCTGAGACTGATGTCCCCACTAGACCATCATCCCCAACAGCACAAGACCACAGGGAACCCTTGAGCCTTTCCACATAGTCCCTTCCTCTTCCAATGCCTTCCCCTAGAAACAACCTCCAGGATACCAGAGACCCAGTGATAACCCTGTAAGAATCATAAAACAGACTCCAACCTCTGTGTGCGCATCAGCCCACAGCAGCTGAGACCCAGCCTTATCTACTGCCAGGCCATTGGGCCAGCCCAGATTGTTGCTGATCAGCACCACACGTCCTGAGCCATCCATGCCAGAACGCTCCAGCTTGGCATTCTCTCCCCAGTCTGTCCAGTACATGTACCTGGCAAAAACCAACAAGGCATTAGAGAAAGATGAACTCTGCCTTGCTTCCCTCTCCCAGGATGGTCCCTTGCCAGCACTTACCCCATCTCGTGGTACAATGCAATTGCCCTTGGGCTGTCCAGGTTCTGCCAAACCAAAACCTTCCTCATTGATCCATCCAGGTTGCCCACTTCAATCCGATTGGTCCCTGTGTCAGTCCAATATACCTTCCGGCCAATGGCATCCACTGCCAGCCCATCTGTGGTCAACAGACCTGAAAGAGCAAATGGTCCCAAAGTAGCTTCTCAGCATTCCACACAGATAAGGAAACTCTGGGAATTCCCTCTGCCCTTACCTAGAGTCGTGGGAGCTCTCCCCTTACAATATCCATAGGCCTCCCCCCATAAACACCCTCCACAAATCTGGGAGTCCCTCCTCACAGCTCAGAGGAACTCTCCCCATTTTGGCTGCCCTAAAGCACTCCTTACCTGTAGTGATGATATCCTCATACTGAGAGCCATCCAGCGCAGCCCGGCTAATCTTCCGCAATGTGTTGTCTGACCAATAAACCTTTCCTGGTAGGGAAATGGAGGAGGGGAAAAGGAGAGAAAAGCAATCAGCAAACACCTTCATCCAGCCCCAGACCTCCTTCAAATTACAGGCACCCAGATCACTGTGATGAACAGAAGGGCTATGTAATCCAGAGATCTGACAGCATCATAGGAGAAACAGACTGCTTCCAACTCCATTAATGACAAAAAGCCTCTCCCAGAAGGGGACACGGCAGGGAATAATGCAGGAGCACAGGCTGTGGGGAACCTGAAAGGATGAAGGTTTTTTAACATGTTACTGAATAGTTATGTAACAGGCCCACAGCTGGTTTTCAGGAGGTAAATAATCAGACAATCTCTTATCACCATGGAGAATGGAAACTACAATCTAAACGTATAGCGCCAGATACCCAGCATAAATCTGCAAACATCAACTCAGCTCTTTTTACATTAAGGCAGGACAGCAAAAGCTTAAATCCACACTCCATGTGAACCTATACAAATGGAGAAGGCAGTTTATTCCTGTCAACTGGCGTTGAAGCCCTCCAGAATCTGTTTTTGCACTAAGACAGGGCAAGGAGGGAAGGAGATATAAACAATTCACTTTGGAAAAAACAGGGCTGTCAATCTGCCCATGTTCATGCTACCGAGTAGATCATAGACAACATCTTTACACATGCATTCTATTGATTTAGCCAACTGCAGCACTTCAGTGATCAGTGGTGAATGTGGTTATAGACACAAAGAGGTCCAGACCTTCCTGGGGATCCACTCCAATTGCAATGGTATTTTTCATTGTGACATTGACTGAGACGACAACATCTGCAAAATATGGGATATCCAAGGAGACCATACGGATGTCCGTCCTCCGAGCAAAGATCAGGAAGCTGGTCATCCCTGCAGAAAGTTGGGAGATGGACAGGCAGTCAGTGTCAGCCAGTTTTCCCTGGGTATCATTTGCTAAACAATGCCCTTGACCCAATTGCTGAGGAATAGGTCTCTTATTTACCTATGGGGCAGCAACCTGAAAGCTCTCATGACGGCATTAGCCCTTCTTGGATGGATTTGGGTAGGATATTGGGCGTAAGCCTGGTTTCTTGTCAACGTGAATAAGATGAGGGGATAAATGTCAGCTCCGAGCCCTGAAGCCAGGAGCTGTCCATGGTCCTGAATGGGAAGGTGCATGAGGGATGGATGGATTCTATCTAGACCAAAATACAGCACAGTGCCTTCTCAAGTTGCGGGGAGCCCAGCCTCAAGCTCAGGGCAGAGCTACGGGAAAGACTGACATGTACCTAAACCAGTGGACATAATACTGATGTTCCCTTAGGATAATCCAGCCCCTCTCCACAGGGTAACCTCAAGCCAGCTCACACCATACTTGAGGGTACAAGTACCAAAAGACTTCTCAAGGCAAGCTGAGACTGACCATCACACTCAAGTCCCATAATGCTAATTTTGTTCCAGTAAATACTATCACAGGGCCAAGAGTGGACCATGAGATCCAGCTGCAATGAGGATCTTATGGAAGAAACCTACCAGGAGAGCAGGTCTTGCCATCAGGTTGCAGATTGATACCAGTAGGGCATGTACAGCTGTAGCCTTTAGGTAGAGGAGCCAGAAGGCAGAGGTGACTGCAGCCACCATTATTAACTTCACATGCCGTGTGCACTGTATGAGAGAAAGGAATGTAAAGAAATGAAACAAGCACAGGCTATAAAGAGCTCAGCAAGGAGCTCCTGGAGTATCATTATCAAAGAGGACATCAGCTGCAAAGATGCAGGCTGGGGACACTCCCCTTAAATTTTCAGTACTGATTTATTTCCACACACATTCTGCACAGATATGCAGGGCAGCAAAAGCCTGAATGCTTAACAGGGGTGCATACCCTGTACCAAGAGACCTGTTACAGGCAGCAGCTGTTGAGCAAGCTGAGTTCCTTGAGGGCTTGGGGCTGCTGGCCCTATACCTGAAGGTCTGTGTCGATGAAAAACATGGATGTCCATGAGGTTCTCCAGGTTGTCTTGAAGTGTTTCACGAGCCTGCCCTGTCCTTCGGTCTGCACTCTGGATGCTCTTGGCCTGCCAGTCTGTCCAGTAGATCCGCTCACCATAAAGAGTAAGCCCAAATGGATGAGGCAGATTGCTCCCAATCAGCACCTGTCAACCCCCAAAATAAAGTCACCAGGAAATCATGAGGGGAGGGGGCTATTTTACCCATCCCTTGGATCATTGCCCAGAAATAGATGTACAAGAGAGTCAGTAGCAGTAAAAGGAAGAAGAACTAGGCTGTAGGGCTCAAGGCAGTGCCAAGCTTCAGAGGGCCCTCCATACATAGTTTGTGTTCAGAAAGAGGCTCTTTGTTCTCTGCATGAGGAGCTGACAGTGTTTTCCCAATTCAGGGATTTTACTTCCAACTGACTGTCCCTTTTTCTATGAGCCCTCTGGGACAGCCACTCAGCCTCCCAGACTCTCCCCTCCTGTAGCCTAGTTCTCTTACCTTCCTGTTATCTCCATCCAGACTGGCATACTCAATGGTCTTCATACCAGCATCTGCCCAGTACAGGCGCTGAGACTCATAATCAATGGCCAGCCCATTGGGCCAAGTCAGATTGGAGGAGATGATCACCATGCGGTTGGAGGCATCCATACCAGCACGTTCAATCTTTGGGCTGGCCCCCCAGTCAGTCCAGTACATGAACCTGAACACAAGCCAAGAAAGAATGAGTGCCTGCACTCTTACAGCTGCCTACCATTGACACCAGAGGAGCAATGTTGCTTTGTGCCTTCCACAGACATTCTATCTGCAGAGCTCCGCCATCTTCTCTAGTTCAGTGTCCCTTTCACTGCAAACTACCAACTGCCTGAATGACAAAAGAGAACAGTGCAGTTCTGTTCCAACCCTTCAACACTTGGGAAGCAAGAGCTAGTAGTCTTGTGCTCAGGTATCTCAACTGACCTTGGTTCCCAGTTCTGCAAGGTCCCATGGCTCAGAACAGAAGCTTTAAATGGAAAAATTCACTCCTTCTGCAAACCTGCTGTGGAAATTTGCTTTTTGTGGCACAAAGGACAGTCACTGATAGGATATTCCCAAGCCTAGGACTAAGCAATTCTGAGCTTACTGGGGACCAAAAGTTGAACTAATGGTCAAATTTCACTGCAATTCAGATTTGTTTTTAGATCAATCTAAATGGTTATGCAGATAACAAGGGGACTACCAAGATCTCAGCATGGAACAAAGGGCATTTTCTTGTCTCATTAATGTAAATTCATGGACTTCAGTGGTATTGCTCCCAATTTTTGCTGTGCAAAACAGCAGGAGATGGCTTAAAGCAACATAGAGCTTTGGCCTACCTGTTAAGAAGCATGTGATGCTTACTCTGGTGCCATTTACTTCTAAAGCCAGGCCCCTCCTCTCAGACCTTGAAAGGAATTGCTATGGAGACCTCTCTGATACCAGAGCCCCCAGACATCACGTGGAGGTGTAAGGGTACAAAGAATCAAACTCAAACAACCGGAGTTTTACAGAAAGATTGACAAATCAATCCCACACGAAAAAGGCTCTTACCCTCCAACAGGGTCCACCACAATATCTCTGGGTCTGTCTAGGTTTTCCCAGATCAAAACAGTCCTCATGGTCCCATCTGTGTTGGAGACCTCTATCCGGTCTGTTCCTACAGAGATTGGGAAACAGGGACCAAGAGAGGGCAAGGGAGAGAGTGAGAGAAAGCAAGAGAGAGAGAGAAATCACAGCCCTCTGGAATCATACGACAGATTACAAGGAAAACCACATCTGTACAGTGATCTAGTCTTCCCTCACTTCATCCTTCACCCTGACTAGAAAGCTGGTAGTGAGTGTGGAACAAGTTTTCATAGATTTCATAGACATTAGGGCTGGAAGGGACCTCGGGAGATCATCGAGTCCAGCCCCCTGCCCAAAGGGCAGGAAGTCAGCTGGGG
>NW_017728947.1:43340060-43357690 GCF_001723895.1 Crocodylus porosus
GGGCAGGAAGTCAGCTGGGGTCATAGGATCCCAGCAAGATAAGCATCCAATTTACTCTTGAAGGTGTTCAATGTAGGTGCTTGAACCACCTCTGCTGGCAGACTGTTCCAGACCTTGACTTGCTAAGTTGACTTGCTTATCAAACAAGATATTCTCACATTCACCTCTCTAGCCCACTGCAGCTAGTCCTATGTATATGGGAGGAACCGCTAGGTCAGGCCATTGAAAGTACCAGTAACTGGCATCAGAGGATGGCTAGGGAAGAGTCTTCTTCCTGACTGGCCTCAGTACTGTTATAGTCTGGCAAGACCATCCTCAAGATCCCAGCCATTATACTGCCACTGGCTTGGAAACGTAAGTGGGTGCCCACCACACAGGCTGTGCAGTGAGAAGCTAACAGGCATTTTCCTCTGACACCATATTCCTGTACGCATCAGGGTAGGATTCAGACAGAAGCAAACAAAAAATCCAAGTTGGTTCCTCCAGTGTTAGACACATGGAAGAGAGACCATGTTTGTCTGACAGAGACAAGTTTGGGAGGGACACAGATGGGACTGCCCTGCTGCTATTGCATCTTCATGAAGGGTGAAGACTAAACCCAGCAGAGGACCCCAGTACCTGCATCAGTCCAATACAGCTTGTTGGTGACCCAATCAATAGCCAATCCAGCTGGGCTTTCCAAGCTGGTATCCACCATAACCTGAGCAAAAACCAAAAGCAAATGTCATAAAACAAGAAATTAGCAAAAAAGCCCTTGAGACCAGTTCATCAGCTTCATCAATAGCAACACAAAGTCCTCCCACTGGCAAATCCCAGCAGGAGAAGTCCATATGAGAAGTATTGGGTACACCTGTCCACATACAGAGAATTGCTGTTCTCCATCTCTGCTTCACTCTCCAGCCTCCAAACTCTTGAGCTCTGACAACTATTCCCTGGTTCAGTCAACAGATGCCTGAACATGAAACAAAGGGAATGCCCAGAGAGGAAGCAAGGGAAAGGACTGTGTCTGCTTCATGTGGGGCAATTTGTATTTTAGTGAAACATCAAAGCAAATCAGTTAGATCAAGCAGAGAGTCTGAGACTGGCAGGCATGTACAGCTGCACACACCATGTGGGCAAAGAACTTCCGGGATCACCAATGGTTAACAAGAAACAAAATAAATGTGGCCATAAACAGAACCATAAGCAGTAATTCAGCTGAACTAAAACAAAGCCCTAATGCCTTATAGTCATCTTATGCCCAATGCCCAAAGAAAACTCAGTCATCCAAACTCTGGCTGGCCTAACATCCCAATTCAGGACAAAACTTTACCTCCTGCCCTGATCCATCCCATTTTGCCCGGCTAATGGAGTCGGTGCTAACATCTGTCCAGTACACATAGTCATCTTTTGAATCCCAATCCAGAGCCACAGCACTGCGCACATCAGCAAGAGGGATGACATCATCTGACAGGTCGTCTGTGTCAAAGCTGATCCGACGGATGTCCATCCTTCGAGCAAAAAGCAGGAACTTGTCAAGACCTGATCAAAGGTCGAAAGGTCTTCTTTTAATTTCTCTAAGTTCAACAACATAGTGACAGACACAGACAATTCTCCTGTTACATTCAAGCTCCACTGCATACACACCTCTCAATGCTGATTCATAAGCTAAGACAACACAGTTTGAAAAAGGTGACACCATGGAGGAGTGGGGGGGGAGAACATGGTGCTAATAAGCAGCTTCTTAGGGAATATCATTTTGCAGGGAACACATAAGATGTGCCCCCAAAGATGGCACAGATCCACAAGCCTCTTCTTTGCCATTTTCTGCAAAACAAGCAAAAATGGCCTAGTTTTCCTCTCATCAACCTGGCAGTGAGACTTTGCAGCTGGTGAATTAAATGGGTCATCTTTCATAAGAGTCAAATAGGTCCAGCTCTAGCTTGTGGGGGTGTCTCTGAGCCAAAATCCAGTGTAACGCACTAGGTAACATTATCACCACCTCTGTTTAAATGGGTAGGAATGGGCATGTACAATATACAGGTGACCTGTGCCAAGCTGGTGTTCAACAAAGAGTGCAAAAGCAAATTCACTCCCTGTCAAGGAGGATATAAAACTGGAGGAACCACCAACCAATGAATGTAAGCCACAGCGAGCCTCTACCTTACCCCACTCTTTCCTCTAAAGGCTTTTCCTGCTGTACCCCATCCACCCTGAGCTTTGCAGAGACACAGATGCTGCTTAATCCCATTTCTGATCACTTCTATTTGTGGTTCTCAGGGAGTACCACTGGGGCTGGGAATATTTGGCTGGTGTGTTCAAGCTCTGATCCCCATCCCACTTACTCTGTGCACAGGCATAGCTGCTGGTCTTGCGGAAACCAGTGGGGCAGGCACAGGTGTAATCCTTGTTGCTCGGCAGGCAAAGGTGAGTGCAGCCACCATTGTTGGCCCCACAGCGGTTTCTCCCTGCTCAAATAGCCAAAAACAAACACAACCACACATAAGGCAACTAGTAAAGAGTAAGAGAGACATTAGCCAGAAGCAGAAGGGAAGGTGAAAGGAGTCTCACTCTGGGACAGCCTGCTATGACCTCCTGTCTTGCCCATTCAAGCAGACTGGGCCATGGGTGGTCATCTCCCAACCCATGGGCCACATCTAGCAAGTGGAACTGGGTCATCAGGCCCACTGGACTCTTCACAAGTCTAAAAATTTGGTGGTGGGGGGTTGGCAGGAGCATTAATTGCTGCATCCGCAGGGAGCTCAGCAGGCCGGATAGCACGGTCCAGTACACTAAATTAGATGCACGGGGCTGGGGTGGCACAGGGCTGAATCCAAGAGCATAGGTCTGAGCCGAGGTAGCGCAGGGCCCAACCCCACATGGCAACTCCTGAGGGATCTAGTCCATGAACCAGCTCTCTGCCACTCATCCAGCCATCAGAGCCAAAAGGTTGAGCACCACTGATTCACAGAACGGCAGAATGTCTTTTAAAGCAGAATAGCTCTTTTAGAATAAATCCACATTTGGACACTTTTGATCTTATTCTCACTATTATTCCTCTTTAGCCTAATCCACTTCCACTTCTTTTACTGAAGAATAACAGCATCTATACATAGAATTATCCAGGAGCAACTTGTTAAAAACAAGGCTATAATATTTGCTGACAAAAAGCTATTATCTCCCAGTGTCAGCAGAGGGAGCTCTTGTAACATCCAGCCACTAATGAAACGGAGGGCCCTCATACCAAATATATCACAAGCTGGTGAAGGGAGAATGTTAGGGTTGACTCCAGCAGCAAAGGAAAGATTAGGAGAAGCATGGATTTGGGTAGAAGAAGCTGAGTGGCACATGGGTCACTATGCCAAGGGCCCAGATCTAGGACTTCCCCGCCTCAGAGCTGTAACTGGTTCCCAAGCTGGTATGTTGCCCTTGCCCCATCTGTAGGTACCTGCTGGCTGGCGCTGAGGATGCAATGTGTGAATGTCCATAGGAAAGTGGAGCTTGTTACGGATAATCTCCTGGTTTTTGCCAGTGAACTTGTTGGCGCTGTTTATGCTTTTTGTGTGCCAGTCTGTCCAGTAGAGACTGTCCTCAAACACTGTGATAGCAAAGGGATGTGGGAGGCCTGCGGCAAAGAGTACAGTACAGACAGAGATTAATCCATATCCAAGGAAAGCCAGACTGGGAGAGAGACAAGGGAAAGTTCCTTACTCTCTTACTCAGTGCTGCCTTTACCAGGCTCAACTAGCCAAATCCAGCTCTCAGTAACAGGACTGGGAAGAAAGAATGGGAGCACCCACCCCTGAGAGGTGTAAAGGGATGGCATAGCTCACCCCACACTGTCCAGCCAGTTGAGGTAAGTACAATTAATATAGCAGCAGCTCAAAAACAGGTACTGCTGGTCCTCCCAGGTACCCCGGTTCTCACCCTGACTGATAACAGCCTTCCTGTTCCTCCCGTCCAAGTCAGCCCTCTCAATGACATGATGCTTGGCATCCACCCAGTACATCCGGTGCCCAGCATAGTCGATGGTCAGTCCATTGGGCCAGAAGAGGTGTGTATCAGCAATGATGCGCCGATTCGAGCCATCCATGTTGGAGTACTCAATGCGAGGAGTGTTGCCCCAATCTGTCCAGTAGATGGTGCTATAGGAAGGAGGGGAAAACCTGAAGTCTGGGAAGTTGAGGCCCTACAGACAGTACCAAGTATCATTTCATGTCAAGGGAAAGAACAAGCCATTCCTATGACCTAAGCCACAAGACTTGGTCACAGGCACAGGAGAGGCAAGGAAGGTAAGCTCCCACCCACCTTCCACACAACATATTCTGGTTAAAGGCTGCCACGATCTAAAAGCATGGAGCAGAAATTCTAGAACTCAAGCTTCCTGCCTTCTAAGGCTCTCAAAAAAGATGCATACATGCAGTGCCTATGACCACAAATAAGGCTCCATGCATGGAAACAAGGAGAAGCCTAGCCCCAGGATAAGCTGAGTAATGAAGGGCCTAACATATTCAGAATTCTTCCCAGAGAGTTCAGCAGAGGTGTTCATTGGAATCCCAGATCTCCACTCACCCCTCCATGGGGTGCAGCGCAATTGCTCGTGGCTTCTCCAGATTCTGCCAGAGAAGTACTTTCCGGTGGGTGCCATCCAGATTTGCCACTTCAATTCGAGATGTGCCAGAGTCCGTCCAGTATAGCTTGTCATGGATCCAGTCAACAGCAAGTCCACCTAACCCAGTGAAGAGTTAATTACAGACCGAAACCAGGAATGGCAAACTACGCTAAGAACAATTCCTCCTCCTCCTCCCTCAGGGTCTACCTGGCCTCACTATCACAACTGAGGAGGAGATAAACTGCAGGAAGTGAGCATCTACTAGCATCCCCATCCAACCAGAGACATACCTGGGAGGTGGGGGACATTACAGAAAAACAGGGCTGTCACCAACTGTCTTGCTTCCCACTAGCACACTATGGTTGGCCCATTCCCTATGCCTTTGCTCTCACTGCTGCCATGCACCTGGGCTCTCCAATCCTGTAGACACCACCTCTTCCACATTGCTGCCATTGAGGTTGGCCCTCATGATGCGGTCTAGTGTAACATCAGACCAGAACACCAGCTCCTTGCTGTGGTGAAAGTCCAGGGCAATGGCATTTTCCAGGTTGTTCAGAAGTAGCGTATACTCTGAGCGGTGAGGCAGCACCTGTCGAATATCGATCCGATTGGCAAAGAGCAGCACTGGCTCAGGACCTGTGGGACAACACAGGAAAACAATGTGAAAGGCGCCTGGTAGCAGTGGCATAACTGAAGGGGGGGTGATCAAGGGAGCAGTCCTGGGCACTGTTCGGAGGGGGCGGGAAATAGTTGTGATGACAATAGCAGCTGATTGAGCCACTGTGATCAGCACCAAAGCAACAAGTGCAGCCTCAGGCACTGTGCACCTACCTCAGGTGCCTAGACCCTCTTCATTGTTTTGTGGTTTTCTGGAGTCCCCACGATCCCCCTTTTTCAGTTCCTCAAGTTCTAGCCCCTTCTGCCCTGAGCAGGGACTGGGCCTACCTCCAGGAGAGGGAGAGATACAGAGCCAGTACCGAATCACAGAGCTACCTATTACTGAGTGTTAATCTTCAAGTGCGGGGAGAAGTCCTGCTCAGGGCAGATCATGCCCATCTCTGAAACAGACCTGAGGGCTCCACCTTTCTTACAGGTTAGCACAGGGGTAGGCAAAAAGGCAGATCCAGCCAGCAGCCATACTCCATTTCCCAACAGCCCCATCCCAGATGGCTGGGGCCAGTCTCCATGGAGACCACATCTCCAGCTGCACTGTAATAACATAAGGCTGAGGCCATGGAAACTGGCCCCAGCTGTGCTGGCAGGGCACGCAGCACGGCAGGACAGAGGGATGCTCCGGGATCTTGCAGCAGGGCCAGCTTTGTCAGGGCCAGGGCAAAGCCGCGATCTGCAGCCTGCATGCTCCAGGCAAGGGCATGCAGGCAGAGGATTGCAGCTCTGCCCTGGCTTGGGACCATGTTGTCACTGCTGCAAGAACCCTGGGCAGAGCTGCAATCTGCAGCCTGTGTGCCCCTGACCAGAGCATGCAGGCTGCAGACTGTGGCTCTGCCATGGTCTCTGATCAAGCTGCTCCCCCCTCAAGATCCCAGCAGCTCCAGAGCAGCCCCCTGCCCTGCCCTACCACACTCCCTGCCAGCGTGGCTACGGCCGGTCTCCATGGCAACCTCAGCCTTGAGTTATCACAACATAGCTGCAGCTGGGGTCTCCATGGAGATCGGCCCCAGCCATGCAGGCAGGGGCCGCTGGCAAATGGAGTCCACTGCTGGCCAGATCTGGCCCGCAAGCTGGACTTTGCCTGCCTCAGGTTAGCAGCTCTTGTGCTGTTTGCCAGAACAATAAAATACTGCTGAAATGAATAACCAGAGTGTAGGCAACACTAATCTACTGCACAAGATAAAGTCCCTTCTTACCCAGAGCTTTGCAGCTGCGCTTGTCAGGACGAAGCTCATAACCTTGCTCACACCAGCACTGGAAGCCGCCTTCACTGTTGGTACAACCCTGGCTGCAGTAACCTTCCTCCGCACATTCATTCACATCTGTAACAGGGCAAGGGGGTAAAATTACCATGTGATTACCAAGAAACCAATATTCCCCTGGTGTGCCCAAATCTCACTTCTGGTTTGTCTCCAAGTCTGCACTCTGCCCTTCACTTGCAGCTCCAAGATCATTACTATAGCAGTGGAAGGAAGGGGGAACCCTGACAACAAGAAAAACACCCTGCAGCGGTACCTACCTTGACATGAACGGCCATCTTCCAGAAGCCTGTAACCTGTGTGGCAGGTGCACTGGACCATTCCTCGCACCATCTGGCACTTTTGAGCACAACCACCATTATTGAGGTTGCAGTTCTCCTCACCTGTCC
Source organism: Crocodylus porosus (assembly GCF_001723895.1). Lineage (NCBI taxonomy): Eukaryota > Metazoa > Chordata > Crocodylia > Crocodylidae > Crocodylus > Crocodylus porosus. The sequence continues at coordinate 43,346,972 of NW_017728947.1, forward strand.
GTGGACCTGCAACAACACGTGAAGAGGACAGAGATGGAACACAAAGCAGCAGTTACTGTGATGCGCGGTTGTAAAGATAACAGCACCTCTATGGAAGAGGGGGACAGTAAGAAAGAGACCCTGCAGGAGGCTACATCCCCTTGGCAACAGGAACACATCTAAACTGACTCCACACAAGGTATAACAACTCCTCCTAAGCAATGTGCCCTAGGGTTTGGAAAGCTTCGTTTGAGATTCAGTGTCTTTGTAGATACACTCAGGTATTTGTGAACACAAGATTACTCCCCAGTATTCCCTCCCACTTGCAGGACCATTACTGAAGCGTTTTTCCCCAAACTCCCGGACATAGCTCCTATTAATAGTCTGTTTCAGTAGGAACATGGCTCCCACTAACATCCGTGTAGTTAACCTCTACTTGATTCCAGCCCATCCCCGTGGCTCTGTGAGCTGAGACCAGGAAGACTTACGGCAGTTTTGGTGGGGGCTCTCATCGCTGCCATCTCCACAGTCATTCACACCATTGCACAGCTTCCTGTGGCCAATGCAGCGCCCATTCCCACAGAGAAACTGGTCTGGGGCACACTGGGGACTTCCTGCAGAAGCAGAAGGGAATAATAACATACCCAGAGCAGCAGCAGCCCAGCAGAGTACTTGGCAGGCAGGAGAACAAATCCTAGGGCAAAGAGAAGAAGATGCACAGCGGGAGGCTTACTGGCTACACTTGATTTTATTGCATTTCCCTCAGATTCACCACTATCCTCTCCCTGGATTATACGATGCACCTCTAACTTTGTGCTCCCTTGGATTCTAGGAAGGCAGTCTATGCTCAGCTTATACTTTCTTCTATACTTCCCTCTTCCCTTGTGTTGACTCAGAGACTCTCAGATCTCCTTCTGGACTGGGTCTAATGTTACTTTATGAGAAAGTATTTTGTCTCTCCCAGACCAAGTAGAGAATTCTGGCATAAGTTCTATCGGCTCCAGATTCCACAAACTTCCTGGGCCCCTTTTCAGCACAAGTTTGAGTGAAGCTAGGCTGTCCACCCCTCCTCTGCCTTTATTTATCTGACATGTCACCCTACTCCAAATCATGAATATTAGGTTTGTTCATGACCCAGTGTGTGTCCCTTTTCTAACTGCACTGTGGTAAGTTTAGAATGGGATTTATATGCAGCCTTCAAGGCTAAGCTTTGGAAGAAGGATGTCACACATGGGCTGCAATCTTCAGAAGGGATGGCACAGACTGCGCAAACTTTTATCTAAGATTATTTTGTTTATTTCTCGCAACTCATGATTTCTAGGTTAAGGCGTTATACCTGTTAAAATCCATGAACTGCAACAGGGATGTATAGGGATCACTGAATGATTAATTACACTGGAAAACCTTTATAATAAACTGAGTGGAAGACAAGAGAAGGTCAATAAGACTACTGTGATAGACATAAATAGAAAAACTATATGGATACACAACTCAGAACTTGGTTTCTTCCTTCTTTTACAAGATTCACTTTAAAAGAGCAATCTGAAGTGCTATAACATTTTCTGTATAACCAGGAGAAAGTTACCTTTTATCATTTTTGCAGACTAACACATATTTTAGATTTGTGATCTCAGCTATCCAAATCTACGTCTAGAACCAAAGGGAGTTTATACATGTGCTCTGGGCAGGGGACTTTAATCTGAGAGCCACTCTAATTAAAGCCCCCAGAGTGTCTTATGTATCAGCATTCCCGCGCTTAAAAATGGTGGTGGGGGCACTTTAACTAAAGCTCGTTGAATAAGCTTTAGTTAAAGTGCCCTGACTGCCATTTTTATGCGTGGGAATGCTGATATGTGAGACACTGGAGTCTGCTGGAGTAATTACCATGCTCCAGCAGACTTGGTTAATTTTGTCTACTTGTGTATAAGCACCCAAAAAGGCTAAGACACAAATTGATCAGCTTTGTCCTACTAGCAACTACCACTCAGATGGTTCTTGTAGCCTGTTTTCTTTCATACCTACCAATATTATACTTCTCTACTTCACTGTGAATGCTTAAGCTTCAGCTTGTCTCTGTGCCACTGGACATCATGTACTGCTTCTTACCAGACAAGTTTTCAGATGTTTACTGGGAGCGGTTCCTCCTGGTTAACTTTTACTAGCTGACCTCCACCATATCTATCTACTGTAGTTCTTGACAGTTTTCTGAAGATCCTGCAGAGCACATGCTGGTGTACGTATAATGTTGGGTGTACCCATTTATCCTGGTCATGACTTTTTATTTCAAGGGTGCTGTAGGTTTGATTTGGTTTCTTGGCTAGAACTTTTCAAGTTTGTTTTTGATACGTTGGTTATTCAGGTGACAACCACAGGGTTATAAGACTTCTTTTAGCTGTGTGATTACTTTTTCAGGATCAACACCTGTTTTAGATGCATTATTCAGGAAGTGACAAAGCTAAGATCAGCACCAACACCTGGCCTTCATTTACCCACTAGGGGGTGACCATTAACCAGTGCAAAAGGTTCAGGCTCCATACCATAACCTGGCCTACAGACACACTGATTATCAACAGAGTCAAGGAAAAATGAGAGCTCCATATTGCTAGACCTTTGGGAAAGCCTCCAACTCTGCAACAGCTATCACTACCACCTCCACCTGCTCCATATCCATCCATACAAAAAGGATGGTAATAAATAACCAATATTAGCAACGAAAGAGACTCCTGGGCAAACATTTAAAGAGTACATGGCATCAAGCCCTCTGAAAGATACACTAGTCACTGCTTCATGTAACAGACCCAATGATTCTGTTGGAATCTACCTGCAATAAAGGTCATAGAAGGGCCCCAAGGACCAGACCCTTACTGATCGCGGCTCAGTCCCTCAGATAAAGCAATATTTCCACACATTCCTAATATCTCAGAGGGACAGATTCACAGCAGCTTGTGAATAAGAGGATAATTTAGAAAAGAGAAGGGGTATAATATTTAGTCAGGAAGATCACTAGTGGCTGTGAAATACAAGATGGAGCATAAAGCCAGCTTCCTAAAGCTGAAGTCATAAAGTAGTTGCCTTCCAAGCTCAGCCAGCAAACCAGAGCAAGAAAACAAGTGTTTATCTTCTGTAGCAGGATGATGGAAATTGCCTGTATTTTCCCTGGCACAGGGATTCACAGAATCTGTGGCTGAGATCAAGGAGGACACCCAGAAGAGAAGGACTTGTGAGAGGGAAGGAAGGGGACCAGTATTTAGCTACCAATGGGATTCAAGGCAGAGCAGCCCCCTACCAGGCCTGACCTGTGTTCTCACAGTTCTCTTCATCACTGTTGTCAGAGCAGTCATCCTCTCCATCACAGCGCCATGACAGACGGACACAGCGCCCTGATCTACAACGAAATTGGTCAGCTGTGCACATGGATGTAGCTAGGAAAAAAAGGGAGAAACAACTAATTGGAGCAACCATAATTTGACCCATCAACCTAACACCCTAAACTCTCCTTTGTTTCATATCACGGGCATAGACCGTGTCTGTCTTGCCCCTCGCTACATACTGCAGTTCTTTTCATCCGACTGGTCATCACAGTCAAAGTCGCCGTCACATCTCCAACTTGCATTGATGCACAAGCCACTGTTGCACATGAACTCTCCAGAGCGGCATGGTTGGTGAGATGCTGCAGAGAGGACGCAACACATTAAATGACAAGCCAATTATGGTCCAATAGAAACTCTAGCATCACAAATCCCCCATGATCATCCTCATGTCCAACTACAAAGAATTTAGGCCTAAATGGGCACTTATGAGAAAATGCTTCAACCTATGTGTCTGAAGTCCCAACTAGACAATGACCCTGACACCATCCACCATGAAATCAGCCTGGGCTACACTAATGGCTACCTTCCCCTGGGCAATGCACCTTTCCTCTTACTTAATGCCAGACTTGGCTCCAGTACTGGGAGCACCATCTCCAGATCCAGCCAGTGCTCTCCACCCCATCTGGGCTTGTAAAACAGTTGATTGGACCCAGTAGCTTACTCCATTGCTACTGACTTACAGCAGTCAGATTCATCTGACCAGTCCCCACAGTCATCGTCCCCATCACAGTGGTAGATATCCAGGATGCAGCGCCCATATGCACACTGGAACTCCTCCAAGCTGCAGGTTGCAGCTGGAACATCTGATGCTAATAAAAGAACCAAAAAGAAAAGGCAGCTAAGGACAGAGAAACAAGCCAGTCTATGATTATGCTGGTGTAGAATAAGGGGGCCCGCAAAGCAGGTGGTGCAGAATGTATAATGTATGTACACAAGCAGTTGCTTCCTTCCAACCAGGCATTGGTATGGCCACAGCACTAACATTATCTGTGCTTCACTGGAAAGCAACTGACAGCTGTATGCAATAGCAGTAATGCCAACTGTTGTGAAAACATCACAAGACTCAGGATTTCTAAGTCAAAATAACTTATCTCCCGACTGAACCCTCAAATATATGGATTTTCTCAGCTGGTAAGTCTTTGGAGGAATAGGGGCAAGTGGGGAGATCAAGGCCCCCACGGTGAAGGAGGGAATAGGGCAGGAACAGGGGATGGGGTGAACGGGGCCCTGGGGCTGGTCGTCCAGAGGTGCGGGGGAGGGCCACCCCCAAGGGGGCATGTGCTCCGTGAGGGGCAGAGGTGGGCTTCCCATTGCAGGCTGGGGCTCCGCGCCCTCCTGCCTTTGCCCTGGGAGCTCAGCCACACAATGCCAGTGTGCTTCCTGTTGCTGGGCGGGCAGGGGACGCACCGTGCAGCCAGCATGTCCCATGTTCTCTGCCCACTTGGTGGGCAGCAATGGCATTCCGCAGCTGAGCTCCTGGGGCAAAGGCAGTAGGACAGAGAGCCCCAAGTCTGCAATGGGCAGCCCGCCTCCGCCCTGCAGGAGGCACATGCCCCCCCATGCCTCCCCCAAGGGTGCGTGCAGCTGTAGGGAGCTGCACCCTCCCCACGCCTCTGGACGACCTGCCCCAGCCCTAAGGCCCCATTCACCCCAGCCCCTGCCCCACTATCTCCTTTACTGTGGGGGCCTCGATCTTCCTGCCTCCTCCCCATGCCTCCCCTCCGCCCCTTCCCCTCCACTTACCAGCTAGGTGTTGTCTGTCTCTGTGTCTCTGCCCCTTGCCACAGCATCCCCAGCCCTCCTGCTGCCCTTGACTACTGTCCCACAGTACCCTGCATCCTGCCAAGGTGTGTGGGGACCCTCCCTCCCTAGGCTCCAAACCCCCCCCACACACCCACAGTCCCCCACACCTTCACAAATAATCCCCCTCCACACACACTTCAAAAATATCATCTCATGATTTACACGCCAATCTCTTGATTTTTTTTAAGGGTTTGTCTCACAATTTTAGCATGGTGGGGTTAGTAATACTGCAACAGTGGCTTCCTAAATCAACCACCTTATTCAGGGGTCTGTACTTCAAAAAAGTTAACCCTATGTTACAGAAGGGAAGTCATAGAGATGAGAAGGGACAGAGAATAAGGCAAGAACAGGACCCCAAGAATGCTGACTCCCCCTCCTGTGCTTGGGACATCAGGTAATACTGGTTTCTGCTGGCATATTTTCTTAGTTGGTTTATGTGCTTATTAAAATAAGATCTTGTAGTTTTTATTAAATAGTTAACCAACTCCCATTTTGCTTTGTTAGTTATGGCAAGGGTCTAACTAAACTTCACATGACCTTAAAGCTAAGTCAACTATTTTAGAATTGTTTGTAAGAATCTTTTCCTTTCCACTGAATTAAGTAATTTGCATATTTTGCACTTTTTATTTTTATTCTTTTCAGAATGCTAGGCAGTTACTGGTAAGAATAATGTGTGTCCCTGGTATTGGGGTATTTCTGGGATACTTCTCCTTTTGAGATTAGCTCCTACATGTGATTATTTTATAAGATTATATGCTGTAAACACATTAGCTGTTAAAAGGATTGTGTGAAATCATATGTTGAGCTTGCTCTATTTGACTTACCATAACAGACCAAGGATTTGTAGAAGTTATTTTGACTTAGAAATCCTCAGTCTCACACAGTAACAGACCAAGGATTTGTAACACATACTTCATGTCACTGATGGATTATAGCCTTTTACAGTCTTCATAAACTCTCCATAAACAGTAGAAGACTCTCCCCAGTATTCACACTCTACTGAAACTGGTGCAGCTAACATGGGCCGACCACCTTTCAAGAATGCCCAACACTCGCCTGCTAAGAAAATCTACAGCAAACTGTCAAATTGAGTATGTTCTTGCAGCGCACCAAAGAAGCGGTATAAGGACACCCTAAAGATGTCCCTAAAGAGCCTCACCATCAACCCAGAGTTGTGGGAGCAAATCACTCGCGACCATCCATCCTGGAGGTCATCAATCCAGAACAGAGCACTGGCCTTCGAATAGCAACACATGGCAGGAGCAATGAAGAAACGCATGGCTAGGAAAATGAAAACCTCTCATACCTAGTCCTCATCGCTTTCCTGCCCCTGCTACAGCAGATTGTTCAAGGCAAAGATCAGGCTTGTAAGTCACCTACATACCCACGTGACCTGGCCTCCACCCCCTCCTTTCTCTTTCCTCTCTCTTTTTTCTCTTTTTCCCTTTTTTCTCCTTTTCTCTCTCCTCCCTCCCTGTTTCTTTCCCACTTCTTTTTTCTCTTCTCCCCACCACACTGGATACAGTCATCTTCGAGAGTAAAGGATGAATAAATAAAAATTTAAAAAACCAAACAAACTAGCTGACCTGTGCTTGGTGATCTCCTGAAGTTTTATTCAAATAAAAGGTACTAATAATGCCTCTGTGAAAGGCTTGTGTAGTTTATTAAACCTCAGAGGAGATGCAAAACAATAAGCCACCTGGGAAGCAAGGGCTTCCTTACATCCTGGCCCGAGCCTCTGCCTTTTAAAATAAAACCAGCCTTTGGGGTACAGTGAACCTCACTGTACTATCATACTCAAAATCCAACAGGAAGGAAAAGAGCACAGCAGCAAGGCACCCAGGTCTTCGCTAGGCCTTTGAAGTGTCACTTTCCTAAAGAACGTTGCCAAAACAGACCACTCCTTATCACTAGCAATCTTTGTCAGACAGAGTAACCCTGTGCAGGGCACAGGATGCTAAGGGTTTGCCTACTGTCCTGCTCGGAGTCAGCTACATGGATACATTTTTCTGTGCAGCCATGAGAATTTTCTAGATGGCTCAGTACAACAGAGACTGAATTCTTCTCTCCCTCTACCTCCCTTTCCCTGAACCCCTCCTCCTCCCTCTCCCACAGCATGAGGGGAACCCAAGAACACCTTTTGGAGATGGAAAACATTTAGGCACACAAGGCTTTGACCAAGAAACCCTATTCTAATACTCTGATTACCCATAGAGTTAGCTGAGGCAAGAGAGACAATGGGATAGGGACCTTGGATCTTTCTTGGATTGCTAGAGAAGTCACAGTGGGATTGTAGTCTTACTTTTTTATCTATACCATGAGATCATGAGGGTAAGGAGTGCTATAACTTTCTTAAGACGGTCAGGACCCCAAAATGACTGAGAACCACTGGCCTAGAGAGATACAAAGTCAAGGGTGGAGTTAGAGGGGGGGGAAAAGGCGGCAGCTGGCAGCCACAGGGAAGCTGATAAAACGAGCCTGGATAGGAGACAAACTGTTTCAGAATGAAGTACTGATCTTTAAACGTCTTATAGAATAAGGAAAGGGACAGGTCTACACTTTGGAGTACACTGAGGAAAGTGGGAGGGTCGTTTCTACTCCTTCCTATCATGCAGGGTTCAGTTGGAGATCTCCCCTTCCTGCCCCCACCCTCTTCCCCAGGGCCTGTTCCTGGCTTGCAGGGAAGGGACAGGCAAGGGAGTGGGAAGGAGGGAGGGAGTTTGGCTTCCTCTCAGAGCCCTTTCCTGGCTCAGAAATCTTTGCAGCCCTTGGCTCCCTGCCAACACTCATTATCTGGAGAGATAAAAGACAACTCCCCCACATACAACCCCCCCCTGCCCTTCAGGAGCTGGAGGCCCTGATCCCCCTCCAAGAGCCTTTTGAAGTTTCCTCCTATCTAGAACAAATTCTGCAAAATGCCCTTGAGAGAAGGGTGGGGGATGGGAGCAACCTCCACAGATACTAACTGCTGCTCAGAGACACAGCAGGGAGGTGCAAAGGGTGGTGGGAAAGGGTGGGGGTGGGGATACTAGGATCCTGCCCAAGTCGCTACAGGCCTGTAGAAGGGGGAAAGCAACTGCAAGATCCCCCACACCCAGCCCAGCCATTCCACAGACTTCAGCTTGTACTGCACAAAGTTCTATATAAAATACCCAAGTAAAAGAGCAGGGAGGCAGGTGGCACCGCTGCACCATTGATGGGCAGGCTTCCGGCTCCCAGGCCACAAGAATGCTGCCAGCAGGCAGAGCTCCTCAAAAACTTCCTACAGGAATCAGACAAAATGGGAGGGGAGAAATCCTCTCTCCACATAGTATAGGGCTCAGGCTCAAGGTCACACCAGCCTGGGAGCAGAAGGAAGCAGCAGCCTGGAGCTGTCACAAGATGCCTGTCCAAGCTGACGTTCAGAGGGACGCTGTACTTAGCCTGCATTGTAGGGTTGGCAGTGGGCCCTGCAGCAGAGCTGGAACACAGCTAAGCCACTAACACAGGCAGGGTCAGCTCATTTCCACCATTCATTACAGGATAAAACAAACCCAGTTTTGGTAGCAGGTCCAACATAACAGGGAGCTAACTTACGGCAGCTCTCTTCATCTGAGCCGTCCTTGCAGTCTGTATCTCCATCACAAAACCAGTGTTCAGCTATGCAGCTGCCATCACTACAGCGAAATTCCTTCTCTGAGCACTTCCTCATGTCTGCAGGACATAGATGGAAAGATAATTAGTTAGAGCCCAGGGTCCTTGAAGGCATTAAAAAATACCAGTGTTGCTCACTGCACCCAACTTCCCTCAGAGCACCCAAATACGCCCATGCTACATAGTACCTGGGCAAAACACCAATGCTCATTTTTTTAATCATAGAGGTGAGGATTTTTAGCATTATCTTTTATTCGATCAACTGTATAGTTGGGAGAGATGTTAGATCAGTTTTCAGGCACAAAGTGAAAGATCACTCCGCTCCTACTACTACATTTTTAATCAGTAGTGAGTGCTGGATTAAGAAGGAATCCACAGGAATTCAGAACTGTGTATCAAGGAACAACTGGTTCCAGCATGAGTAGAGATTAGACCGTAATTTTGCTTCAAGGGGGAGCCACACAGCCTCAAATGCCACCCAGTAAACCCTGGCAAACATATCCCCATATATCTCCTCCAGACAAGCCACCTGTGTGGCCCTACAAACCATTAGAAAAGCAATGGCACCCAGCAGATAGCTCATCCCTTTGTAAGCATCTGTTGTAGACAGAATGCTTTGTGCATCAGGCACCCACTAAGCATTCCATCAGGCACTCCTTGGTTCATGTCACTCACCACACTGCTCATCACTGTTATCACCACAATCGTTGTCACCATCACAGTGCCATAGGCTGCGGATGCAATACCCATTTTGACATGAGAACTCATCTTCCTCACACTCCCTTGGAGCTGCAGGGACACAATGGAGAGTGAGCTGAAGGCAAGACAAAATTTATTTTGTACACTCAAGTCTGCAGCTGAGAACAAAGGAGCATCTTGGAAAAATGTGCCCCCCACCCCACAGTGGATGTCACCAAAATCTCACCCTTCTTACGTCACCATAGGACAGCAAGTAGTAGGGACCAGAGTGGGTAAAAGCCAGCACTGGATCCCAGCAGAGAATCTTCTCCATTCTAACCCCTACAGAACAGAAACCTACTGCTGGGCCTCCTGCTTTCCCTTGATATGCAGCCAGGAAGCAGTCATGACAAAGGGTCTGTAGCTGGAAGGTCTAACCCTTGAAGAACCAGCCAGCCCAGTTTCAAAGCACAGCATGAGCTAGGGAAAGGTAACTGTTGAATTTATGTTGGGCCATTTTGTTTTGAGGTTTGCTGAAGATCACTAGGTGCAACCAATAAGTGATGCTCTCAAGAAAGGACCTGAATACATCAGAGGTATGGTGTTTAACCCTTCCTAGGCTGAAAAAACAAGCCAGCAGCATCCGTCAGCAGCATTGATTTTAGATTCATATTTCTCAATAAAACCATCACTCTTGCCCGCCTGTTCTGTTGCCTGAAAACATAATACAGAATGGAACTAGAGACTATTATCTTAAGCTACCAAACAGCAGGACCACAATCTTTGCCCTGAAGAATGGCAGTGTGGGCTGACCCTATTAATGAGTTACATTGATTGAACAGGGGATAGAAGTTGAAACTGAAAAACTGGACTTGGTTATCCTATTCAAAGCATCACAAAAATCAATGCACTTGAACTCTAATCCCTACCACCACACTCCATACAAAGGGAAAGACTGGGGTGGAATTCCCATCAAGTGGTATTTCTTCCATGGTGAGGAATGAAAAAATGGCATGAGGCACTTGATTGGTGAGAGTTAACCTCTGTTGCTGTCCAGAGAAGGAGCAGACACAGAGTGTATTGAGGACTGTGTGTGCATAGAGCCCCTTGCACACTCCTTCTTCCACAGCTTCACAGTTTCTAGGGTCGGAAGGGACCTGAGCAGATCATCTAGTCTGACCCCCTGCCATGGCAGGAAAGAATACTGGGGTCAAACGACCCCAGCAAGATGTGCATCTAACCTCCTCTTAAACAC
>NW_017728947.1:43358345-43373218 GCF_001723895.1 Crocodylus porosus
GCCCTGCGGAACCCCACTGCCCACGTCCTTCCAGGTTGAGAAGGACCCATCCACTACCACCCTCTGGGTGCGGCCCTCCAGCCAGCTGGTGACCCATTTGACTGTGTGGGTGTCTACACCACAGCCCCCCAGTTTCTTAATGAGAACTTAATGAGTTGAAAAGCTTACAGCAAAATGACTGTGTATCAGGGAGCTGAGAGCCCCAGAGAGACAGCAAAAAACCTCAGTTCCGAACACCAGGTGCAGCTCAAGAGGGGTTATGACCTCCGTTAACGCAGGAAAGGCTGGAAAGGCCGGTTCTCCAGCATGGTACTAGCAGTCACTGAGATGGGGCAACAGACAACCAGTGGAGAGGGGAGGGGCAATTCAATCAGTGACCAACCTTTTAGTTATGAAAGCTGACCCCAACTAACCTCTCTCTTCCCTATACAAAAGGGGAGGGAAGGAGAGAGCCAATCTGTAAGGGTCAGGGTATAATCCCATTCAGCTTCAATCAGTTTAAGTAGCATGAGACCACCCCAGGTACTACCAGAGATAGTGTGGTATCAGCAGGGCTGTTTTGCAGATAGGGTGACAAGCTCCTGTATGACCAGGTCTCTGGCCAGGCCAGTGTCAACACTCTCCTTGGTGAAACTGGTCTGAAGGCAGAGGACTGGTGACAGCCCCACACAACAACAGTCAGACAGGGGAACCTGAGGCCACAGGAAACCAGCCAGACAAACTGCTCAGTGGGATTTAGCACAGGGTAGGCATTTCTGTGAGAAGCACATGAGAAGCTTGGCTCGTTGGGAAATGAGGGGAAGTGTTTCATGGGACATTAACTAAGAGGCAGCAGGGTGTAAGCTGTTCTCCAGCTGGGAAAGGGAAGCACCCCTCCCCCATGATGCAGAGCTGCACAGTTGGCCAGGTGCAATGGGGGAGGGTCACCCTCCACTGAGGCATCAGGTAATGACCTCTGCTAGAGGCAGGATATGGATTACATGAGCCATGGGTCTTGACTTGGGGAAGATGTTTTTATGGTCCTGCAACAAAGTTATATCACTGGTTAAACCCAAGGCAACTCATCCTCCCCTTCAGGGGTTAACTTACGGCAATCCTGTTCATCAGAATCATCTTCGCAGTCATTGTCTCCATCACAGACCCATGAGCGGCGGATGCACTTCCCGTTGTCACAGTGAAAATCCAAGGGGGAGCAAGTAGGCAGCACTGCAACACCGGAGAAAGAGATAACTTGATATATGTCAGCAGCAGGGTCTCTCCCACATCCAGTAACGAGGGCCAAACTCTCAAAAAATACAGTGAAGGTAAGTTTCAGGCTACTGGGAAGAACCAGTGCCTGGAAATATGTGGATAGGCAGTATGGCATCACCTTGGGGATTCCACCAGCCATGGTAGAGGCACAACCTCCATGATATTGCAGCATATGCCCTAATCAGCTCCTTTTCTCTCTCCCCTCTCTTACACAAGGTGATCCTCTACCCACCCTAGCATCCTCTGGAATTTGGGGGCTTCCCTCAAAATGATCAAGCAAGAGAGTTAAGAACACACATTTTCCCCTCCTGCAGGCTTTCTAGTGCAGCCCATCATCTGCCTCCGTTATGCTGTAGGCTCTTTTAGGACAAGGGGTGTCAGAGGGAAAGTTATTGGAGAGAGGGTTTTGCAAATCACATATCCAACCAGCCCCATGTGCTTGGGGATCCCTTTCAATGGGTGTTGTTTCAGGGGCTTTTAGGCAAGAGTTTAAAGACAACAGTTCACTGCTGAGGATGCCCTACTCTACTCCACGAACAGGGGGTTCCAGAATACAGGCACTGTTGGAGGAAGTAGGGATACGAGGAGAGGGGCCTTTAGTCTTTAGGAGTACAACAACCTGTTGGCAATGGAATGGAGATACCATGCCATCCTTCCACAGTGTGGGGTTTTCAACCTTTTTGGGTTACCCCTGGTAGCCAGTCAAGGAGGAAGGAGTCCCCCAGCAGCCAGTTGATGAGCAGTGGGTTTGGGAGAGGTGCCCCCGCAGCCGATTGGAAAGTGTGCTGGTGGCACAGCAGCTGCAGAAGTGGCAGTGGCATGGTGGTGGCAGAAGTGCCGAGTACCCCCTGGGCCATCCCAAGCACCCCCAGGGGTATGCATACCCCCCATTGAAAACCCCTGTTCTAGAGAGATTTGTGAGCTACACTGGCAAAGCTGGAATTTGAGGGAGAGCATTAGCCCAGCCCCGTCCTTCCATCGCAGATGAGAGGAACACTTAGCCTGGGAAGAGACATACTTTCAAGTGCTGCCAGTTGCAGAGGGAAAGGGTCTGTATGAGGCTCAGCTCCCAACAGGTGTGTTCTCCCAAGAACAATGTTACCTCAATGATAAAAAGAGAAGCAGAGCTGGGAGAAGCTGGGTTGCTGAAACCCTTTCATCCCAGCCCAGCCCAGCCTGCTGATAGCATCTCCCATATGTTGTCAACCAGGCCAGGCCTGTTCTGCTATGCTCCTTCATCCTCCTTTGCCAGATGCATGCTGGGGAGGAGAGGGGAAGGGAGGGAATGGTTGACTACAGTGGCCACACATCAGAGAGAGAGGGGAAGGGGCAAATGCCCTGCTGGCTAGACAGGACACGCTGCCTGGCTATGCTTTTTACCTTTCCAGCCAAAGCCCAGAACTGCTGCCAACATCCTATGTAACAGGTGCCCTAGGGGATATCCTACTTAAATCAAACCCACCTGGAACTATAACAGGATTAAAAACTCAGCCTGGAACAGTACCCTTGAAGCTTCACAGAGCCCACAGGCCCCTGCCCTCACAGCTTTACTAACTCTCCAGGCAAGCCCCTTAGTACAGGGATCGGGAATCTTTTCAGGCTGTGAGCCACACTGACCCAGCTTGGGTCAGAGAACTGGTGAGTGACAGGTGGGTGCTACGACCCAGCTGCTGTCACCCTTTTTGCCAGCAGCTGCAGAGGGAAAGCACCCATTGCCACCACTTTTCCCCATGTTGGCACAAGAAGAGTGGTCATAGCCAGCATTTGTCCCTATGGCAGCGGGGGGAAGTGACTGTTGACAAAGCTCCCCAGCTGCCCAAAAAAGCACTCTCCCCATGCCACTCTGAGGAAAAGCAGTGCTAGCAGTAGTGGTGGCAGCTGGGTCCCACACTGCATGTGCCCACCTGCCTCTGACTCAAACTGGGTCAATCCAGTTGCTGAAGCCCCATGTCTGCGGGCCAAGATCATATGTCTCCATGGGCCGAAGCCAGCATGCAGGCTGTATGACTCCTGTCCTGCTAGGACTTGCAGCATGCAAATCCCTTCATAATATTAAAATGTTAGAGAACCAAGTGTCTGTCCCAGAAAATTCCCAACCCGATGGCACTACAATGTAAAAGACCCAGGGCCCCTCCATCTGAGGCAGACATGCCATTTCCCTCTTTTAAGGGCAGTTTCCAGTCCTTTCGCTGCGTTTCTCCTCTCATCTGCCCCTTGGGATAACACTTGTCAAAAAAAAAAAAATGCAGCCTTTCATTGTAGGCTGCACCCCAAATCCCCAACATGAAGGCCCCTCTGCTTCTCAGCCTCTTGATGCTTTCTTTCTTTAAGGCACTATGCACAAGAGAATGCAAATGCTGACTATGCTTCTCCAACCAACCAGCCACAGACCCTGGGGCTTCCCACCTTCCAACTTGTTCTCAGCATCTCAAACTCTTCCAGCCTTAACCACCTTAGTGCAGTTCTGTACCCTCCAGCTGAGAAAGCCGTGCAGAAGAAGAAAAAAAATGGACAAAAGAACAAAATCCCCTTCCCTACAGCTCTACAACCATATAGGATTGGGTACTGCGCACAGGGTTTGGAGTTAGAAGGGCCCAAAGTCCAACCTGACCCCAATCTAGTTGCGTAGCACTTAAAGCCTGTGTCTAGTTATCAAGTGTGTGAAATACAGTCATATAGAAGTGTTGGGGGTTCAAAGTGAAGTGCGTGTTGTTGAAAAGAACTTTCATGATGGATGATGTTTCACCGACCTCTATGGAGGGCATTGCACAAGCTACATGCAAAAGATGGATAATAAATGCAAGATACGTAGGCCAAGGTGACATGAAAACACCCTGACAGTCAGATGTCTCAGACTATAAAGCATTTGCCCAAGGGAAGGGTAGAAGTTATACTTCATACAGCATTAAAACTGCTCTGGGCAGAACATCATAGCGCTGTCCCCTTGGGAAGGAGAGTGGAGGATCCCAAAAGCTTTTCTAACTTCAATGCTGTGTCCCCTCTCCCAATGCAGCCTCAGTACACAGCATACCACCAAGACCTTTCCTGGTCTCAGTTGCAGTTTTAAGGCTAAAACCATCCCCCAGCATTCACATTACTGTCTGTTCTCCCCACTCCCAGCGTGACTAATCACCAAAGGGCTGCACAGGAGCCGCCTGGAAGAGAATTTGTATGCTGACTCTCCAGGGGAGAATTCTTCAAGCTCCCTGAGGGGTAGGCCATTAGCACTGGTTCAGAGCAGATACTATTATCCCATTGAACTGCTTCCCTCCATGAGGTAAATGCACAAAATAAAATTCCACCCCTACAGGGAGCAGTTCAACCGATTTCATACTTTCCATAAATATGAAAAATAAGCTTCGGGAGCTTGGATGAGGGAAAGAGGGGGTCACCACACAGACAAACTGCTACATACAAAAGGAGGGCCTCATTCTCACCCTAGCAGACAGCAAGCACGACTGAGCTGACAGACAGCAGAGCACTGGTAAAGCCCACTCCACATAGAGAAACCCAAGACAAGATGAAAGTTTTACAGAAAATATAAAACATCGGGGTCCTGTATCTGCCAAGTCAGTATCAAACGCTAAAGAAGAAAGTATAAGATATTCCATGAGACAGTTATGCAAAAGTCTCTCCAGAGGGAAAGTTTTTTTCCCCACCATCCCACCTATAAACTAGAGGTTGATTTGTATGCTAAGCAAAAATATTTATATTCTTACTGTATTTTTAATCCTATCTAGTAGCACCACAGAATGTCACACTAGCCATAAATACCCAATCCTTTTTCTTTTCTTTAATACTGTTGAATCCTTGGACTCAGCTAGTACTTTGTGGCAGTGAGTTCCACAGGATTTTTATTTTATTAGTTCTAATAGGCTGCCTCTCAGTTTCATTGCCTGCCTCTCTGTGTTTGGTATTATGAGAAAGGTGATATTCATCAGTTGTCATTTCAGACCTAAACAAAGAGAGAGTTATGGTCGCAAGTTTGTAGCAGTAAAATAAGGCGAAAAAAATCAATAGAGGTGATCTAATTATTCCTCAAACCAGTGCAACAAGTCCAGGAAATTAAAAATTGAAGTAAAACTTGAAGGAAATGCAAACATGTTAAGGTGTGGAAATGCACAGTTAAATCATACAAACAATTCTAACTCTGCTCTGTAACACACAGGAAATAACCATATAATTACGATAAGAATATTTAATAGTTTCTGGTCCCCAGATTAGACTCATTTGATTCTGAAAGCTGTTACTGCCCTGCTCTGTTTAACTCTTCTAGTGTTACTACATAGCATAGTTTAAGAGGTTGGATCACTTACCTGTGCATTTCCACACCCTAAAAAAATCCTAAACATTAAATTTAACCTAAACTCTTGATTTTCTGGATTTGTAAAGTTTTGTTTTACCTTTAAAAATGACTGGTACATACTTTCAACTGAATAGAAATTATTCTTAACATGGTTTACCTGGGAATAATAAATCTACCACTTTGAAAAACAAAAGCCATTACTTTAATTAAGTTACAAAGTAATTCTTTTCAGATGTAGCATATACATGATATTAAAATTAGTTAAGAGTTATTCCCCTGTTAAAATGATTCAAAATAAAAATGTCTGGACAGAGGGGGTTAACCTTCTTAGGGGACATATTTTAATTAATTTTATCTCAAATTAAGATCTACTTTGAGAATCTCAGAAATTTTATTCTGTACAAAAAGTGATATAATTTTGGAGAAGATATTCTTTAGAATTAAACAAGGTTGAAGTACAACTCTGCAAATCAACATATATATAGGCATGGAGATATAACTCGTATCTACCACATTCTTTTTGTTTGTTTCCTGAAATTGCCTTCCCATTAGAAAGTCAGAAGGGAAAAAAAATATTTTCCACTCAGCAGAGGCAATGCAAGATAAACAGCAGGGACTCCCTCCTAAGCCCTCTCGCTAGTAGAAGTGTCAGTCTCTCCTCAGCACAACAGGCTAGAAGTTGAAGTCAAGACCCTTGGATTTTCTTCCAGGCTTTGACACTCACCATTCATAATCTGGGAGAGTCTCCGGCTTCTATTTACCTCAGTTTCCCTAACTGTAAAATGAGGTGTGATCCTTACTACCTCCCAGAGAGGCTGCAAAGCTTCAACAGAAATTAGAGGTGCACTGATATATCGGTGCCATATGGGATCGGCATTGATAAAAGGAAAATTAACATTATCAGCTATCGGCTTTTTTTGGCTGGTGTAGCCAATAATGTCACCAATAAATACAACGTGCCTTCTGGCTGGTGCCCCTGGACTCCGCGTGCATGCACGCAGCCACACACATGTATGTGGCTAGGAATGCATCTGGGCAGCATGGAGAGCAGCACCCTGCAGCTAAGTCTGTGGAGAGGAAGGGGAATGGGGGAGGCAGATTGAGGCCATCACGGTAAGGGAGGGAGTGGGCCAGGTTAAGGGATGCTACCCAGCCCAGGCAGTGAATGGTACCTGGGGCTAGGGCAAGGAACAGGACGGAGCTGTGGGTAGCTCATCCAAGGGGTGCAGGGGAAAGTGGCAGCTCCCCACCACTGTGTGTACCCCCCAGGGGAGGCATAAGGGTGCATGAGCCTCCCCAGATTTGTATATGGGGTGGAAGTAGGCTGCCCACTGTGGGCTTGGGCTCTTTGCTCTGCTGCCTTTACCCTGGGGGCTACAGGTTGGCTGCATGTCCCCGCCCACCCAGCAGCAGTGGGAGCAGCAAGTTGTGCCTCCTGCTGGTGGGTGGGCAGCTGATGTGGAGCCCTAAGGTCACAGTGTGCAGCCCATATCTGCCCTCGTCCAACTTGGCTCTGGTTAAAAGCATCCCCGAGCTTAAAAATGGTGGTTGCAGAGCCTGAACTAAAGCTCAAGTGCCCCCGCTGCCATTTTTAAGTGCTAGGATGCTGATTCCCTAGACGAGCTGCCAGCGGCTCTATCCCGATCCCGACCCTGTGTCCTATTCACCACCCTGGTTGGGCAGTGCCCCAGCCCCTGCCCCACTCCCTCCCTCACTATGGAAGCCTCAATCTGCACCCCCAATGCCCCTTCCCCTCCACAGACTTACCTACAGGGAGCTGCTCTCTATACTGCCTGGCTGCATTCCTATAAATTGGTCATCAGATCAGTATTGGCCAATATAACTGGTTAATAATTGGTTATCAGTACTGGCCAAGAAAATATTTAGCAGTACACCCCTAACAGAAATATTTGTAGACATTTTCTGTACTACAGAAAACTCACAGCCTGAACTCAAATATTTTCACTACCTACTCACATCAGGATTAGAAAACAGGATGATAAAACACACCCAAGGCCAACCTACATAAAAGCTCCTAATATTAGCAATGCCAGCACAGCATTTTCCTAGTGTAAATAGACAGGAAATAAGCCAGTGCAGGTTCTAATATAGGGCTGAAGAGAGACAAATGCAGAGAATTCAGAAGGGTGGGTTAGCTCCAGTGGGACCAGTGGGAGAAGACTGCACATGATTGTTTTATGTGAGGAGGCCATTGCACAGATCTTGGTGGAGGAGAAACCCGTGTCCATTGGCAAGGAGATCCAAGACAACTTCTACTACAGTTTTCATCTTCCTTCGCAGCCATTGAGAAGAATGCCTTCTGCATCCACCCGTTCCACCATTGAGGTCTTTGTGTAGTGTTGATCTGTTCTTCGTCTGGTACCTCACCTTTGACCTTACCGCCATGGGTGACCCTACCAGGAGTATGACTCCTCATGTTGTTGCTCTTAGGGCCATCAGTGCATGCAAGCCTCTCCACCCCATCAAGGTGGCAGTCCATGGATAGGAGGGCCAGCTCCATTAGTTAAGAAAAGAGACACTCAGTGGAAAACTGGGGATACAGGGAGAGACTTCTCACAGTTGAGCCTAACTGGCTAAGGATCAGCCACCAGAACTCAGCAACATAAAAAGGTCAATCCCCCTGTGTTTGTCCCTGTTGCATGGTCACTGGACATTATCCAAGGCTTGAGCAGGGCTAGGTCTATGACAGGCTCGTTACTCCACCTGCCTCTAGCCGTACAAAGCAGGATTTTTGGCCAGGAGGACACTGGCATGCAATAGGTAACACAGACCGAATCATGTCCCCCTATCCTTGAAACATTCCAAAACTTGCAGTGTACAGGACCCAGGTTGTCTCATAGCCAAAGCAGCAAATGCCTCCTAGCCCTACACAGCAGGGAAATTAGTTCAAACAGCACTGTCTATGCAGTCACATGAGGAGCAAGACATTCCTTTTTACAGACTTCATGAAATCCATATTGACATATCACAACACTAGCTTCAGGCTGGCACTGAGCCTCACAAGCAGTTTACCATGCTGCTCTCCAGCTGGGAGTCTCTCACATAAGTCTGACCCCTACATAGATGTCAAAGATACCACATAGGATTGGTAATTCAGTGATGGTCTCCTAGCTAAAGGAAATTAGCACAACGTTCAGCAGGCCCAGGACAGAGAGCAAAGGCCATTAATTCAGCTTCAAGGAAAAATTAGGAAATATTTCTTCCATCACTACCACTGAATTCTGTGTTTGAATACACTGTTGAAATATCTTAACTGTCCCAAGAGACTTACAGAAGGTCATGACAGAAATACAAAGGAACCACTGCTTCAAGATGAGTGCCCAATCTTCTGTGATTCTAAAAAGGCCTGGCTGATGCTTGGGAAAGCACCACATCCTTTGTAATGTGGTTTCTTTCATTTACCATAATCTTGCAGATGTCTGTGAATGCAAAGCTGTTACACAAAGCTAAAATTCTGGGGTACACTAAGCCCCACCCAGAGTAAGCCAGGACTGGGCTGGTGTCTCTCAGCCGTAGACACAATGTACGTCAAGTACCTTTACTCTGAATTTCCTGACTTTCAAAGTTGGATTTCTCTTAAGTTTAAACTGAACTCTGAGCTTCCTAGTTTCTGAATGGTGTTTTAGGGTACTGTGCATTTACACTGACTACAGGACAAGGCTCCTGTAAGGATTCTTTTACTGTTGCTAAACTTGTCCATCCCAGATGAAAAAACATTTGAGCCAATGCCTGTCATGCACATGGCTTACTTCTCGTAAGTGAAAAAGGGACCAAAGCCAAGAGAACATCTAACAAAACAAGCGACACACACTGAGATGACTCAAGAAGCATCTACACTTGAGCTCAGAGCAGACTGTGAACCTCTCTCAGTAAACCATAAGACAAAAAGAACAATTGCTCCTCCATGTTCCTTAAATCAGAAGGTTTGTACAATAGTATGCTGTGTCAAGCACAGCTAACAGTTTTCAAAGGCAGAATGGGAGCCAATAAAGCAGAGATACAGTACATTCATCAAAGCAGGAGGGCTCCATAGGAGAGAGGAGGACCGAGAGGGAGCCAGACAAGTCTTTCAGAAAAACAACTGATTTACCAAGTCTGAGGCTGAATTTACTCCATTATGCACCCCAACCACACAGAGTGGAAAACAACATTAGCAATAACTTGTCTATTGGGAAGGGGCCAGGAAGGACTTAGAAACAAACACAAGCAGAAGAAATGAAGACTGGTTATCTGTCTACACTTTGCTTTGACTAGGGACAGTCTCAAGCAGCCTCTGCTGGCACAAGGCATGCAGGCAGCTGAGCTGCTGTGGGCACGTACAGGAATGGGTTCCAAAACAGATGCTGTCAGGGAGCCAGAGAACCGACACCAGAGAAAGTCTATGAAGCTAGCGTGACAGCTGCAGGGTTGCTTATTACTATTATTACAACAGCACTTTGGCTTGTAAACATGATCCAGAGCAGGAAGCAAATATGACATGGACTAATTGGATCCCCTCACAGCAGGAGTTCAACAGTGGGAGTGAAGCAGTCCCTGCCTCAACCAGGTAGGGAGAGGGAAGGAGCTCCTTGCCCAGACTGTCAGTGATTATGCTGAGGGTCAGGAGAAGACACCATGCCAGTCATACAGCCCACACCTGTAATGATGAAGTTGAGCAGGCCCATGGGGAAGTGTGTCATGAAAAAAGACTCATGCATACAAAAAGGGTAACAGCTGGGGGGGTAGGGGGGGGCACCATAACTGACCCCAAAACCATGAACACTTGTCTCATAGCAGCCAGTGGAGAAAAAGCTACTTTAAGGCTCATTGAAATAGTCCCTCTCATTACATCAAAGGGTACTCTATATCAGGGGTAGGCAACCACTGGTACATGTGCCTTTGCATGGCATGCAAAGGCATTTTGCTTGACAGGCATGCCTCAGGGCACATGGCGGGGGAGCCATGAGAGGCCCAGTCCTTGTTGTGACAGTGCAGCCCTGGCCTCTTCCATGCCATCTGCCTTGAGGTGTGCATGCACCCACAGCCACCCATGAGCCAGGGCTCCATGGACCCTGATACAGCTGCTTGCAGCCTCCCTGCTGCCTGCTGTGAGCAGTCGGTGCTCTGTGGTAGGTAGCAGGGGCCTGCTCAGAGCCCAGGCTGGCTATGGCAGGCAGCCAGGAGGCTGCATGCAGCTGCACCCAGGTCTGTGGAGCCTCAGCCCAGCTTTAATGCTGGCAGCAGGCGCACCTTGGGGCGGACTGCAGGAAAGGGATCAGGGTGTGCTGCCACAACGACGATTGGGCCTTTTGCAAAGCCTACTCCCCATCCCCTTTCACCCCTGGCACACCAACATCTTACAAGTCAAGGTTGTAGATGTTTTCGGCAATCTGACCAAAAATGTTGCCGACCCCTGCCCTATACCCACAACCACAGGCTTTCAGCTGAAGTGGAAGTTTTCTGTTTTTGAAAGGGAGATTGATATGGAAGGCTAGTTGCCACCACAATTGGACTGGGAACTCAAAACCAATGCCAGGCCCCACTCTTAAAAGAAAGCAATGTTCTCCTTTGAGTGTTTCTCTTTGCATCTGCTTTGGGCTAGCACAGTTCTTTCCCTTTCTGAGCATCTTGCTTTCCATTCCACTTTCCTCTTCAAGCTTTTCCCACATGCTCCATAATACTAACATCAACAGCACTAATGTACTTACTACTATTTTAAAAGGCTTGAAAAACAGCCTTATTGCAGAGTTAGTTACCTGCAATGACACAGTTCAATTGCTCTAGCACACACTTTGTGCAAAGATACAACATAGGTCCCATCTTAAAAAGAACCAAAAATCAACCCCTGCATTTTTTCTATGCCTTTGGATTTCAGTCTTCATTTCCTTTGGGGTCATAAGCTCTAAAGCTTCTATATCCTCCTACCATGAGGGAAGCGGGCTCATCTTCTCAGGAGCTCATCATTATTTCATCCTCACCACTTCAGAAGAGAGCACACAAATAGCTCTATAGAACTAGATTCATAGGACAGAGCAGACATGGCTCCTCTGAGTCTGAATCGTAGCTCTGTGGTTTGCAAGGACCTTTAAACCTTTGCTGAGTTGGTACGTGAAACCATTCAACACAATTCTATCCCATGCCCCAACATTTGTGCCAAAAAAAGGTTACCTGAGAATTAGAAGGCCTGAAATTAGAAGAAAAAAAGCAAGCAAGAAGGCAAGAAAGCAAGAAAGAAAAGGTTGCAATCAGAGGATTTGCAATGGGCTTGAGAAAACTGAGCAATTTCTGACATTGCTGAGAGCTTTTTCTTAACCTAGATTCTATACAATTAACTTTATTTTCTCTTCCTTTTTCTTTGAGTTTTTTGTGTGTTTTGTTTTGTTTTTATAGCCAAGGTGTCATCCAAGGAACAAAGGAGACATACATGGAGGCTGAGTCAGCAGTTGTGACCTGCATGGGATGTGCCACATTCATTTTCCTCCCATAGGGTCAAGGCTATTTCATAGTTTCATAGTCAGTAGGGTTGGAAGGGACCTAAGTAGATGATCAAGTCTGACCCCCTGCCATGGGCAGGAAAGAGTGCTGGGGTCAAACAACCCCAGCTAGGTGATTATCTAGCCTCCTTTTGAAGACCCCCAGGGTAGGAGCAAGCACCACTTCCCTTGGAAGTTAGCTGGACCAACTGTAAGCTGGTTTCAAATACTGAAAGAAGAGGTCGAAAGTTTGGAAGAACAAAAGCCACACTGCATGCTATCAAGGAAAATAAAGATTTCTTGAACAGGAGTTATGAGAAGCTGGCACTAGAGAGGCCAAACAGAAACGAGAAGTGGCAACACGTGATTCTTAAGAGGGTCCTCAGAATTCAAGGGGAACAGACTGAAATCAGCAACAGTTTTCAAGCACTCTGCAGTGGAACAGCTGAGGAAAAGACAGAGGTGAGGACATGAACAGGCATCGGAGGACTCAGCAGTCTAGACAGCAGGAAGTGCAGGGCCTCAGAAATGGGGCCTCTAAGACTGCTACACCAGGAAGGAAGAGAAGAGTGGTGGTAATTGGAGTTTCCCTTCTGTAGGGGACAAAAGAACCAATTTTTTTGTCTGGACATGGAGTCCCAAGAAGTGTGCTGTCTGCCTGGATCCCAAATTCAGGTTGTCAGAAAAACTGCCAGAGCTCTTCCGTCCCTCAGAGCACTGGTCTACGTAAGTACCAGCAATACTGCCAGGAACAACACTAAATCAACTGGAGAAGAATATGGGGCACTTGGCAGCAGGATTAAGAAGTTTGGAGCACAAACAGCATTCTCATCAATCCTCCCCATGGAAGGTAAGGGCCCAGGCAGGGACCATTGCATCATAGAAGTAAATGCATGAGTGTAATGGTGGCGCTGACGTGAAGGCTTTGGATTCTTCAACAATGACTGGATATTCTGGCGAAAATAACTACTATCAAGACACGTGATCCATCTTTGGGCACTGTCTGGCCAGCATAATAAGGAGGGCTTTAAAACTAGTTTTCAAGGGGTGTGGTAAATAAAATCCTTCAAGGACAGTGCAAACAATCCAAAGGGGGAAAGGACTGAAAGAAGCAGTTCAACTCTGGGAAAGGGACAGAAAGCCACGGGACAGCAACAAGTGAAGCAAAAGGGAAACAAGTCAGTCAAAATGCAAAATACATCCTATGTATATATAAAGATACATGAAATATAAAGAATAAAAAAGATGAGGTGGAAGTCACAGCCTGTGAAAAGAACTATAATCTGATTATCACAGAGACCCAGTGCAATAGCTCTTATCACTGGAATGTCAACATTGAGAGCTACAATCCATTTCAGAAGAACAGGGTTGGGAGAAAAGGTGATGGTGTCACCTACTATGTCAAACACACATGTATTTCTTCCCTGGTTCAGGAAGAAGGAAAAGGTGGGCACTTTTGGAAGGAAAAGTTGCATAATCTTCAAGGAGGTGACAAAATTATCTAAAAGTTATAAGACAGTACTGATAGAAGATTTAAATTTCCTAGACATTTGCTGAAAGAAAAATGCAACCAAACATAAAATGTTGAGCCAGTTTCTAACTTGTGTGGAGGACAACTTCCTGTTCCAGAAGGCTGAGATACAACTAGGGGATCATCTCTTTTGGATCTTGTCCTGACCAATAAGGACTGGAAGATGTGAAGGTGATGGGACACCTGGGAGGAGGCAATCACGATATGATAGAATTAGCAATTCTGGGACCGGGAAAGCATGGGTCAGCAGAATTAAGATACTAGATTTAAAAAATGACAGATTTCACCAATTTCAGGAGTTAATAGGTATCATGCCATGAGAAGACAGAAGGATAAAGTCACCCAAGAGGACTGGAAGTTTCTAAAGGGCATAGTACTGGAAGCCCAACAAAAAACTTCTCCAACCCAACAGAAATATAAGAATAGTGAGACCAATGTGGATGCACAAGGAGCTTCTAGATGCCTCAGTTGCAAAAGGAAAATATACAGGCAATAGAAAAACAGGCAGATAACCAAGGAAGCTCATCTGAAAACAGAAGAACCTCAGGCACAAAACCAGGAAGACAAAGGTGAAAAATGAGCTGCACCTGGAGAGGGAGGTGAAAGACAACAAGAGGTTCTACAAGAATTTTGCCAAGAAAAGAAAGAACAAGGAAGCTGTGGGTCCACCGTTAAACAGCCAGGGCACAGAAGATGCAAAGAATGCAGGGTTACTCAACAGCTACACTGCCTCAGTCTTCACAAAAAAAATTAAGCTACAACCAGGCAACTAATAAAGATTTTTTGGATAAAGAAGAAGACAAGCTGAGAGATGACATAACAAAAGACACAGTCAGAGAGTTTTTGATGGGTCTGAATGAATTAAAGTCAGCAGGGACTAAGGAATTTCATCACAAGATACTGAAGGAACTGGCACAGGAGATCTTGGGGCCTTTGGCAGTAATGTTTATGAAGGTGTGCGAGATGGGTGAGGTACCAGAGGAGTATAAAAGGGCCAGTGTAGTGCCCTTCTTAAAAAAAGTGAAAAAGAGAACCCAGGGAGCTACAGACCAGTTAGCCTTACCTTAGCACCTGGGAAGTTACTGGAACACATCATAAGGAAGTATTTGGAGGAGAAAAGACTGATCACAAGCAGCCAGCGTGGATTTACTAAGAACAAGAAATTGTGTGAAACTTGATCTCCTCTGATTAAACAGCCACTTGGGTAGTGGAAGGGAACGCTGTGGATATTTCATAGATTTCATAGACATTAGGGCTGGAAGGGACCTCGGGAGATCATCGAGTCCAGCCCCCTGCCCAAAGGGCAGGAAGT
>NW_017728947.1:43373229-43378632 GCF_001723895.1 Crocodylus porosus
GATGGTGAAGGTGATCAGCTCGGGGTCGCTGTCACCCAACTTCCCATCAATCACTAGGTCGCCAATTAGGTCGTCCCCCATAGCCAGTACCAGGTCAAGCAGCGCTTTGCCTCTCGTTGGCCCATAGACTTCTTGGTCAGGTAGAGGTCATCCACGCACGAGAGAAAGCTTTGCGCCCGCTCAGATATAGTATATCTGGACTTTGGCAAGGCTTTCAACAAAGACTCACATGACCTTTTTGTAATCAAATTGGAGAAATGTGGGATGAAAAACTACTGGCTTAAACAACAGATAAGATAGTTAGACAACTGGCTCAATAGCTGCAAACAAAGGGTAATTATAAATGGATCAAGGTCAGAATGGCAGGAGACTGAGTGGAGTCCAACAAGAGTCTGTCCTCAGCGCAGTGTTGTTCAGCATGTTTATTAATCATCTGAATGCTGGTTTAAGCCTTCTTCAGAAACACTGGGTATTGGCTGCAGCCAAGACTGGGGGTTTTGACTGGGGTGTGCCACTGTTTCTCCTGAGACTTAAATCTGGCTACAGGATCTTGCCCCTCCACTCATGCCAAGACCAAATCTCCATAGGTGACACACTGGGGGAGCACACAGGGGCTCCCCCAGATTTTTGGGGGTCTGTGGAGCATGTCTAGGGTGTCCATGAAAGGTGGCTGTGATGCTGCTGCTCTGGCTTCCCCCATAGCCAGAGGCCAAGTGAGCAGCAGCAGCAGGCAGGTAGCCCACTGTCAGGAGACTGAGCCTGTTGCAACTCCCCTTGAGGTCAGAGGCTGCCAGAGCACCAGCAGCAGAGCACAGCTGAATAGCAGCACCTCATCCTGTCCCTGCTGCTGCTGCCGCCTCAGGTGGGATCCGGTACTGCTAAGAGGGAGAGAGAAAGATTCAAGGGAGGCCACACTTCCATTCCCCATTTTATTTTACCAGAACCTTTAAATTGTGCCCCCCAAACAGTCACCCATGTCAATAATCATATTTGGGGTCAGGAAGGAATTTTACCCCATGGTCAAATTGGCATGGACCGTGAGGGCTTTTGCCTTCCTGCATAGTGGGGACATGGCCCTCTTTCTTGGATGCCTCAAGCATATTTTAACCTTTGTAGCAGCAGGATATGGGCCACCATGGTCCCCCTACTTTAACTGTGGCAAGGTTAGTGTGTTATATCTTGTGGTTGTGTCTGAGTCGACTGTGTAGTTTTACTAATAGGTTAGATAATGAATTTATGTAGGATGGTTCGACAACCCAGTCACAGGCAGGGAGTTTAGACTAGATCAGTGTTTCTCAACCTGTGGGTCGCAAGAATAAATGGAAGGGTTGCAAACAATCATAGAAAAATATGGAAAACCATGGATTTTCTCCTGTAAAAGAGAAAAAAGGGAAACTGTGGGTTTCCCATTGCAGGCTTGCAGAGTTTCAGCCTGCAAGGGCTGCTTGGGGCTGGGGAGAGTGAGAGGAGGGTAATCAGGCAGGGACGCACACATGCATGTGGCAAGCCAGGAAGTGTAGACAGCAGCTCTTTCAGCTCCCTGCAGGTAAGTCTATGGGACAGTGGGGAGCAGGGCACAGATGACACATCAGGGGGATTACAGGCACGATGTGGAGAGGTACATGGCCCCCCACCCCAAGTGTGCGCCCACAGCAGGCATTGGTCTACAGCCTGGCCGGAACAGCACAGGCAGAAGCCACCTCCATGACCCAGCAGGCAGGACCCAGCACAGGAGGGCAGAGCACAGTGGTGAGACTGCAAGGAGTATTGGGGGTGGGGGGGAAAAGAGGCTAAACTGCCCTCATCTCCTCCCACTGCTGCCACTCCCCTCAGGCCACAGCTGTACCCTGGAGAGGAGGTGGGGTGGTGGGCAACCTGGGTGGCCTGAGAGGAGTGGCCAGGGCAGGCCATGGAAGCAGGAAAAAGCTGCAACCTGGCACACAAGTGGCTAGCAGTGGGAGGAGGTATGGGGAGTGTGGACCCCCACTGTCCATTACTCCTTGCGCTGCTAGTAGTGTGGCTGATACTGGGGTCCCCGCAGTGGCAGCAGCAGCAAGTCTCAATGCCCTGCTCTGGGTCATGGAGACGGCTCCTTCCCATGCCAGTCTGGCCAGGCTGCAGCCCTGTGCCCACTGTGGGTGCATACCCCCTCCCTCCACCCCACACTTCCACCCCCTACCCCACACACTGAGGAGCCAGGGCCTGGGGCAACAAGTCAAGATCAAGGAGCACCATCAGGACTAGGGGTTGGGGGGCTGTGAGTTAGGACTGAGGGGCACCAGCAGCTGCGAGTCAGGAGCAAGGGGCACTGGCAGGGCTGGGGGGGGCTGTGAGTCAAAGGTGATGGGCATCAGCAATTTGCATCGTCCAAACTGCACAATGATGAACGTCACTTGAGAGTAATAGAGGGCCACATGCTGATACTGCTGTTAATGTTTTCCTGGTGATGTTGATTTCTGCCTTTAAAATTAAGACTGTTGAGCTACTTTAAGTTGTAGTGTGTAATAAGCATTTTGGGGCCAAAATACTTGTGTGTTTTCTACTTAAACTATTTACTGGGCTGGGGCTGGCCAATATTTTTTACAAATGGGCCCTAATACAAAAAAGGTTGAGACCCACTAGACTAGATGACCTCTAGAGGTGCCTTCCAGCCCTGCTTTTCCATGATTCTATGATTTTAACCAGGAGCTTCTGGGCCCCATCATCGCCCTGTAAATTGAAAGATAAAGAAACCAAACAGCCTCACCTCATCACAAGGCTGACCTGGCTAACAGTATCACACCACATGATGCAAGCTAAGCAACCTCTCAGCAGGAGCTAACAGTCTCGCTGAGGTCAAACTGTTCTTTGCAAACGTGAGAAAGGCACTCAATCTTGTTGGTCTAATAAAATATATTATCTCTACTACAAGCCCTGATTGCTTTTTCCTCTAGATCAATATGGCTACAACCTGGATACCTTCTCAGGTTGGCTATTGGGAGAAGTCACAGAGATCTGGGCTTGATGTATTCTTTAGAAGTCCTTTGTGAGAATCACCAGTCCCACAGTCCCAAACATATAACTTCCACTTTTCTCTCCCTCTCTTGCATCCAATCACCCCTGTCCCTGCTCTGGCTGTGGGCTGAAAAATTCTTTTCCTTTATTTATCCTGTTACCTTGCGGTATTTACAAAAGCAGGTCATGTTCCAGCCTCTCCCCTTGAGTCACTTTTCTGTGCTGTATAAATTTAGCTCTTTCCATCTTCCCTCCCATCTTGCCAGCTTTGTTACCCTTCTTTTGTATACTCTAGCTCTTCTCACACAACAGTGTGACTGAGGGGAGCACTTGTTCCCATCTGGGATGTGCTGCTTTCTGGGAAATAGCCTCTATAAATCCCCTAATTGCAGCAGTGTTCTCTCTTCTCCTTGAGAGTAAAAAGGATTCCCCTCAGTACCTGCAACTGTCAGTGTCCCTGACTGCAACCTGACTCCCAGCTTCAGTCTTAGGCATTGCCATGCTCCTCCAATCATAGTAAGGTTAGCAAATCTAATCACAGCTTTTCACATTTACCACTCCCCAAATCTGTATGGCTTCCATTTGATTCTCAATGAGAAATTCAAGTTGACCATCTCCCTCCCCAAGCAGATCATCTTCCTAGACTAAAGCGCGATGGATATTAACAAACACCCTTAGGAGATTTGAGGATGGGGAAGTCAGCTTAGGATGGCTGATTCTCAGGGTCTTTTCCAAAATATTTTCGCCTCGGTATCCCAATTTTCAGCCTGAGTTAGAGAGGGGGTTAGCCATGGTAGTCTAAGGTTACGTAGAAGTACAGCAGAGTTGCACCTTAGAGACTGAGTGGCCCAGAGAGGCATGAGATTTTATAGGCCACAACCTACTTCATCAGTAGCTATAAATAAACTGACAGAAAGAAAAGGTTTTATATAGAAAGAAGAGAGACAAGGGGAATGGGGTACAACTAAGAGGTAAGAAGTGCATTGATTAGATCAGCTGAGATGGATGAGTATGTTAACACCTTGAGGGACACTGGAGCTAGTCCAGGCAATGGGATAAGAATCCACAATCCCTGTTGAGACCACGGTTAACAAAATCCAGACTGTGATGATTTCTTATTCTTTAATTTCATGTTTGTATTAGTTTACAACATTTTTTTAATTTAAAGACAGCTACTCCATAGTCAGTAATAGAACATTTAGGGAAGTTTAAAGTGTTCTGCCATGGGCTTTTGTGTGTTTCTGGAGTTGATGTCAAATCAGTGTCCATTTATTCTTCTACATAGGGATCACCCCAACTGGTCAGCATAGGACACTATAAGTAAGTGATGGCCAGGGATCCTGTTTTCTCTGTTTAAAATTGCAAATTCTCTGATTAACACCCCCCATGCACATTTTTTCTGCAATTAAAATAAAACACCACTATAAACACACACACACATATTATGTTGAACACAATGTTTTAGTGATATATTTCCAATTTTAAAGCAATTTGGAAGCCTACCAGTGCCTCAATTATTACAATATATAGGTATTTAGAATTTATTTTATTTTGGAGTTTGATTTCAGCTTTTTATCATGGAAAAGCAGAACTTCCCCTGCACCCTTAGGTCACCAGGACATGGGTCCAGCTGAAGCTGTCCCACCCCACTGCTTTGTGGCACTGAGCAACCTTGATATGCTGGTGCCCTGCCCCTGCCCAGGCCATTGCCTCTCACTCCCAACCCACAACCCCCCAGCCCTACCTGTATCCCTCACTCTTGACCCACAGCCTTTCAGCACCCCTTACTCCTGACCCACAGCCCCCTGGTCCTGCCAGTGTTTGTCACTCCCAACCCACAGTCCCCCTGGATTTGCCAGTGCCCCTCACTCTCAACCCCCTCCCTCCCCAGTCCTGCTGGTGCCCCTCACTCCTGACCCACTGCCTCCTCCCCCAAGTATGTGGGGAAAGGCGGCACAGGTGCCATGTGGGTAGGGGAGGGGAACACAGGTGATGTGGCAGGGATATGCTCCCCCAGATTTCTGCTTCTGCAGCTGAGTGCAGGCCTGCAGCTGGGCTGGACCAGCTCCAGGCAGGAGCTGCCTCTGTGGCCCAGCAGGTGGGACTCAGTGTGGAAGGGACCACCATGCCACCATGGTGAGGCGTGGCAGCAGCATGGAGTTGTGTCCCCACTGCTGCCAGGTGAACAGGGGGCATCTCATCTGGGTGGCCATGGTGGTATGGTGCTTCCTCCCATGCGAGGGCATGCCTGCTAGGCCATGGAGGCAGCTTCTGCCCAAAGCTGGTCCAGCTCAGCTACAGGCCCATGACCCACTGTGGGTGCAGAAATCTCTGGAGGCACATGCCCCTCCCCACCCCTTCGCTCCCCCGCTGGGTCACCTTAGCCCCTCTTACTTCCCGCCCCCCCCA
>NW_017728947.1:43378732-43424757 GCF_001723895.1 Crocodylus porosus
CAGTGCCCCCTCCCCCACAGGCTTACCTATAGGGAGCTGCTCTCCACCACTGCCTGGCTGTCATGTGCATCTGTGCATGTGGTACCCCCTGTCTGAACACTTTCCACCTGCTCCCCACAGCCCCAAGCAGCCCCTTGAAGGCTGGAACTTTGCCAGCCTGAAAGTGGAAACCCATGGTTTTCCACTTTTTTCTCCACTAAAAGAGAAACATATGCATTTTTCTGCAGCAAACAGAAAACCTGGGTCCCTGGTGATGGCATATGTGACATGCTGGTGGAACAAGTGAATGAAACCTGGATGTTATATTTGGTTCAGCAATGATATGGTCTGTGCTCACTTTGAGGTTGGGGGTTGCCCATATACCAGGATAGGTTTGTCTCTAAAATGCCACCCTAAGATTCTGTACTTTCCTTCCTGTGTCCAGTCCTGAGGGTTAAACACGTTTCATCCCTTTAGCCCTGGGGTATCTCTAGCTATTGTTTCCAATTATTTCCTTGTTTTTGGCACAGGGTTCCCTTCTGACTGGCCACCTTTTATCACAATCCTGCTATCCTCTCAGTCTGGAAAAAGAAAGCTATTTTTCCTCTTACAGTTGTCCATGATTTTAAATGTTCCGGGAAGAACTATAGGAATCAAAGTAGGGAGGTTTCTATGTACAGCTATGCTGAATTCTTACAACCAAGCAGAGAAAAAGGAGGATTCCTCAACACTCCCTTCCAGAGAGACGAGTGAATCGCTCTACTTCACAAATGTCAAAAAGAATGGAAACAGGGAAAGAGAGGGTAAACACAAATCATGTCTAATTAAATGAAGATTTCTCACCCCTAACTCCAGTTGGAGAGGCCCATATACCCCATGGGTACAAGGCCTTTGAAGAAAATTGGTTCTTTCATGTTGAGTTTTTTTATTTCCCATTGAAATATGTGAAATCTCAGCGGATGAGTAAGGAAGCAGTTTTATTTCCTTGCGGCCCCAGGGAGAGAATTTTCTGTTCTAGTTCATTTGCTTCTTGCTAGGCCCACTAGGAATCCAACTCCATATCTGAATGCACAGCCATGGGACAAATCCGCTGTCAGATGACCTCTCTTAAAAGGATCCCACAGCAAGAATGGAATGAGTGACGGGAGCATAACCTAGAAGGGCAGCTTTACTTTCCTCCTCACAGAGCAGTCAAGTTAATAAACACCACAGCCCAGAGGCTGGGTGGGGGATACTAATCCAGAACACACCCATCCACAGAGCCTACTCATTCATGTTCTCCACATGTATAGTTCAGCTACAGTAATCAGTTTAATGGGCACAAAAATTCCT
Organism: Crocodylus porosus; assembly: GCF_001723895.1. NCBI lineage: Eukaryota > Metazoa > Chordata > Crocodylia > Crocodylidae > Crocodylus > Crocodylus porosus. The sequence continues at coordinate 43,380,044 of NW_017728947.1, forward strand.
TTCAGGCACATCCACAAACAATCCTCAAAGGGAGCAATGTAGCTTGCATTGTGCCCTATGCCAGTGGATGCTGGCTATCACAGGGCCAATGTCTAACATTTTGTAGCTGTCAGTTCAAGTACCTTAGCAGACTCCATCAGCTCTTATGGTAAATGGGAAAAGAATAATCTGTTAAACCTAGGGTCACTGTGGCTCACAGAACAGCAGAGCAAAGAGCCAACTCGTGAAGAGATGGGCTATGCAAAGAGGACTGATTTGCAGGGAATGGAGCGGAGGGAAGAAGCGGAGACAAGGAAGTTCATTTGGAGTGCCACAGCTTACAGTTGTTTTAAATTTTATTTTAAAAATGTATTTGTTTCCTGCTCACATAGGTTCAAATCAAGTAAAAAACACAAGCTGGGAATTGAACCCAAACATAGTCCAGAGCAAGCCTCCACCCATGACCTTAATCCTCACTCACAGCTCCTGTTGTTATTCCCATCCCAGGCTATCTAGACAGACAGCTGTCAAATTCCCATCCCAGGCTACCTAGACCAGAAGCTGCCTTCTATTCAGCTTCTACCCATAGAAACTGTCAGCAAGGATAGATAGCATCTGGGAAGCAGACCAAAACAAAAACCCATTCTAACTCCTAAATCAGACACAGATTTAAAACATTCAGTCAGCACAAGCATGTGTACACATATATGCACACATGTATTCACAAACACACATGTGCACAAGCATGCACAAAAACATATTCAGGAGTTGTTTCCTTACTGCAACCATCTTCATCGCTGTGATCCCCACAGTCATTGTCACCATCACATTGCCATTGAGCAGGGATGCATGTACACTCGCCAAATGCACTGACAGCACAAGTAAAGTGATTGCGTCCACAGGAACATTCAGTGCTGCTTGTTACACCTGCAGAGACAGAGAGAGATAAAAAATAATCAGATGTTACAAAAGAAAGAGGGGCTCCACTGTTTTAAAGTGAGTAAGAGAACCAGATTTAAAATCACATAATAAATAGCCCTCATATACACAATGCACACATAGATATGCACACAGATGTATGACCCATTAGAAAATCACCCTTCATCCTTCCAATACTGAATCAGGAAGACCCAGCACTGCACAAATTCCAAAGGGAACAGCACAATAAGAAGCCAAAAAGGAGCCTACAAATCAGCATAGCAGACCAATATGGGGAGTTACATGAATTCAGCTGTAACTGCTGTCTTATCATCAGGGCCTCTATTCACAACATTAATACAATCCCTCCTACCAGACCCTTACGGATATTTCTATAGCTCGTATGCCAACTGCCCAACTACACAATAAAAGGGGCATCAGAGCACAATGTACAGATAATCATCAGGACTTTTCCCCATGCCTGAGCCCTCTAGCTGCTGAGCTTTTATACCACAGAGCCTAAACAATTTCAGACTCCAATGAGAACAACCCATCAACTCCCAATGGCCTGTGGTGATTAATCTATAGCATTGTCAAGAGACAAATAAAGGATTTTCATCTAAGATGAAACTAAATTGAAGTAATTGTGGCCTGAATCTCTGGGAAAATTTGTTACATGAAAAAGTATGAGGCTGTGGCACCATCTCCTGTAAGTCAGGGTGGGAACCCTGTCTTCTAGGACAACGGTTCTCAACCTTTTTTTGTACCAGGACCCATCTGTAAACATTGATGGCCAAGTCCCAACCAAATGCCCCTCATTCCCCTGTCCCCCTCCCCCCCATCACCAGTGTGGGGGGCAGGATAGGGTGGGTGTGGCATGGGGGCCCCAAGCAGCACCTTGCAGGCTGGAACTCTGCCAACCTGCAAAGGAAAAGCCATAGTTTTCCATGTTTCTCCTTTAAAGGAGAATCCATTTTTAACGTTTGTTCACAACTCTTTTGTCTATTTTTGTGACCCACACATTGAGAAATGCTGTCCTAAGACCAGACGAAAAGCAAAGTCCTGCAGATCGGATTGGGGAACTTCCTACACTTGCTGCCAGTTAATGACTGGACGATAGTTTTGCAGGCCATTACCACCTTTGATTTCTATGAACTGAGAATGAAAACGTCTTGTCACAGTTGGCAACAGCCTCCATCTCTGAAGCACCCTCAGTTACTGCCTCAGTTCCAGGTTTGAAGCATACAGAACAGGAATGGTTGGACAAAGTCTCCAAAAAACAAACAAACAAACAAACAAACAAACAAACATCAGCAAAGAAGTCTAATACTAGGGGTACCTAAATTCAACACATGGGGCTGCTCTTGCTAGAGTCTCAAGATAATGTAGACATGCCCAATAAGAATCATCACCTTCCAGGAAAATAGAGGGGTAGGGGGGACAAAACTATACTGGTAGCATGGAATGACACTCTACTTGGTAAGATAGTGCTGCCAACTCTTGTGATGGCTGACCGCTTTACTTAAAGCCCTAGCTACTAAGATTATTCACGGATCTCAGCTTCCAGGATACTTTCCCCCCCTCAAAGTTCTATCCCTCAATGTAGAAAGAAGGCGGCGGAGGGAGAAAAAGAAACAATCTTTGTTTTGTTTTTGTAATTTCACAGTATTTTGGGCCAACTACACTGGAAACGTGAGGGGAAATGAGGAGTCAGGAGAACGTGAGAATCAGGAGAGAGATTGTAGGGTGGCATGCAAGGCAATGAGGCGTACGAGAGAGACAGCACAGGATGAGTAAGAGCTGTAAGAGAGGAAGGGAAGGGAATTTCAGAAGGCAAGTGAATGTCGGGGCAGGCATGACAGTAAATTGGAGAAGAGCATGGAGGCAGGATGCAAGGGACAGCTATTTATCCTGGCAAGCTTGGAGGGGGGACAGCACACCATGCTTCAGTGACTGGAAAGAGCAAGCAGTCTCCATCTAAGCAGAGAACAGGGAAGCTTGCATTTATGTGCGTGTATTTAAAGTTGATTTTCAAACCTAAGATGACCACACACAAACTGAGGCCAGGCTGAAACCTGAAGGCAGACAAGAAGTGCCATTTATTAATTTTTCAAATCTTGTAATTGTAAGCAACTCTTGTGAGTTTTAGTGGTGGGATGCCTGCTGTTTTTGGTCATTTGGAGCTGAAAATATTGAACACTAGCTGCAGATATCCTGGCCCCCTCCCACACATGCAGCACTCCAAATCAAGTCAGAGGAACACAAAACAAAGATCAGCAGATTTTAGCAGTGCTGACTTCAAATCAGCTACAGAAGGAATGGAAGTTCCTTGCTACCTGAATTCATGTCTACTAATGCTCCACACACCCTTTAAAAGAAAAGCAACTTTGACCAGACCTGAATTGCACGCATTTTTTAAAATTAAATACTTCCAGGCATTCTTTAACAGAATGCATGAACAGAGAACAGGGGAGGGAAGGGGAAGTGGGGGAAAGAGACAAGTTTTTCCCCTTCCTCTCCAAAACTGATTGGCAGCTGTCACCAAGCAGAAAGCAACAACACTCAAAAGTGACAGCATAGGAAAATGCATTACAAACTGCTGAGAATTTGCCATTGCCTAGAAAGACACAACTTCCTGCTCTTTGTCTCCACGTTCTCAAGCTGTCCTTCCTCTGTGCACTCTTCAAAGTCACCATCACTCAGCTCCTACCAGTTATTCTACCATCTTGTCTAATAATACCCAGCAACATCTCAGCTTCCCATGCTGCTCCAGTGGAAAACACAGCAGCACTTCCAGGTTCACTTTCTCATAGAGTAACAATCTAGGAGGCAAAGAAAAGTGGATGGGACTATGGGACTTAAGATTTCAGCATCATCTGTTCCCCCCATTTGGCTGACTCAAACTCACCCTAGGCCCAGCCATGTGCTAAGATGGTATCTGCCAATAACAAGTGAACCAAGTGTTAATGCAGCTAACTCCATAATTTATTATTTTTAGACAAATATAGAGAGAGGAGAGAAAAATAGAGACAGAGATTGGTACTGGTGCTGATATAGCTATAAAATATCAGGATGGTGGTATATCAGGGCTTAGTAAAAAGCTGAAAGGGAATTACCAATAACACTGAGAACTCTACATGATGCAACCTAGACTACTCTATTCCTAAAGTATTGTTATCTTTGAGAGTTAAAATCTGGGATTAGCTTTCGTAACTTATTACAGACGATTTTATTCTGAAAATGCTCCTTTGCCCCAGTATACATTGTTAAGTCAGTCACTGTCTCTGGCTAGCATCTGATCATACTACAGTCACTGATGTGAGCTGAAGGCATTTGGATAACATAACCATCTCTTTGCTTTATGTACTGGAGTCTGTTCTACAGTTACATACACTTCAGTTGCCCCAAGCCTACACATAAAATAGCTTTAGGACCTTCAGCAATCTAATGTGATGTGGCTTGAGACCTTTAAATTTTAATAATGCATTTTACAAATCCTAGATTACCTTATGCTGACAAATTTACAAGCAGAGGACACTGCATTCCTATACAGTTACTACAGGACCTCTGTCCCACACTGGGAATCAGGCTCGTCTGAAATTATAATTGTGTAAAGCATTCAACTGGTATCAAAGAACTAACTCTAGAAGGACAGGATCTGCCCTCCTCTCTCTTCTCTCCACTGCCTTTATAAATACACAGGATGAAATTCCAGGCTTACTGCAGTCAAAAGGAATTTTACCATAGATTTCAATGGGGTTGGAATTTCACCCTCAGCATCCCACACTAACTGCTTTATCCTCTCTCACACTCACAGCATGCTCAGAAATCAAGAAATCAGACACCCAGGACAAGTAAAGATTAGAGTAATGTTTTCTCCAGAGCTCCAGATCACCTTCAGGCAAAAAAGGGAAGACAGTTGGTATGAGAGTACTCAATGAAGCCTTATTCTTTGCTAGTGAGTGTTCTCTCTAAAAATAGGTCAAGTGCAATAGGAGACTAACCAAGTGCATCTCAGCGTGGAACACGACCCTTGTTTCATGTTTCAATCCCAGGGAATTGGGGGGGAATCCGGAAATGGGCAGGAAGTCAGAGTGCCTGTCTTTCAGGCAACCGTATCAGCAATCAAGTGTGTGGGGGGAGGGGGAACCACCATCTACCTGTGACCACGTTAGAGTGCGACTCACTTGGGCTAGTGCGGATTCTTTTAAATGAGGGTTTAAACCCAGGTGTCACCAACCTAGACTGTGCCAAACATTTCCCTAGAATCTTTAAACATGAAGAAAACAAAGACTCTTTACTTACTCTTTGTATGCAGGAATCACTTCTATGAAGCAAGATGAAAACTTGTTAACAGAATTTTAAAATCTCTTACTCTGGAACTGAAACATCAATATTTCCTAAATCATTACAGAACAGGTCGACATCTGCCAAAAAACATCATCACCATTACTGGGCTAACTGCACTTCTAACCCTTCCTGGTCTCCGCTTACATCTCTGTCAGCTCAGGAGGTCTAAGGCCATGAGACTCTTATGTCAATCTCACAAGTCTCAAACAAGCTCTGGGTTGCAATCAGCCATTATTACCAGGGATCCCGTGGGGGGGGGGGAGGAAGGAGGCAGGGGGAATAAACAAACAAAAAAACCCACATCCCTGCCTATTTTCAGATTTAAAAAAAGTAACGCAGAATCCACATTTTTCTGTGATTAAAATGTAATGACACTGATATATAGATACTAGCCAAGTGTCCATCAAGAATGACGGGGGGCGGGGAGGGGGAGCCTGCATCCCTTCCCCGCCCCCATCACACCTCAGGCCGGGGCCAGGGCCAGAGCCATTCTCTCTCTCCCCTCTGCCTCTCTCCCCTCTGCCGCTTTGGGCTGGGACCAAGGCCATTTCCTGCCTCCTCCCAACCACTTCATGCCAGGTCCAGGTCCTGGGCTGCTCCCCCCCTCCCCCGCTGCTTCAGGTCAGGGCCAGGGCGCTCCACCCCTCCCCCTCCCCATCACTACAGGCTGCTCCCTGCCTCCTGCGCTGCTTCCCCTCCAGCCCCTCAGACCCCACTGTCATGGTGGTGCTCAGCTGTCTGTCCCTCTGCATAGGGCACTCTGATTTGCTGCCAAGGCAGCCAATCAGCATGCGAATAAAGCATTATGGACAGACGGACAGATTTAGGCTTTTATAATGTTAGAATACATATAGCGGTGTTTCATTTTAAATCATGGAAAAATGGGGATTTTGGGTTACATTTTTTGTCCAAAAATTGGGGATTTTTTTTTTTTTAATCAGAGAAAACCAGGATCCCTGATCATTACCCACCACACCTGAACATCTATTCCTTCCAGAAGTACTGAGAATACTATCCAACAGTGAGCTTTCTTAAAGCAAAGTATTACAGAGGAAAAACAATGAGATCTTAAAAACAATTCGGTCTCTATGCAAGCTTACCTACTTAAAACTTACCATTGCCCTGATTTCAGTGTGACAGGACCAACTTCTTCAGAGTTTCTCTATGTCACCCTGCCCCCCTGGTTAACGCCTGACATATGATTTCCCCTTCCTCTCCTGAGAGGGTTAAACTGTGTTGCATCCTTTTCATCTTTAGGCCTCGAGCCTGGCAGAACAGCTATGTTACTTTAGGCTGAAACCTGTAACTGTCCCGGCCAATGTTTACTGGGGGGTTGCTTCTTTGCTGATCTTTTCCCCCTAGATCCCTATTAAATTAGATTACTATATTAACCTAGAAAATGCTCAATGTACAACAACTTCAGCTCACTGACCAGGACACATACAATGTGCATAAAATGATTACATCTCAATACTTCCTAGATTATTACAGAACAGGTCTACATCTGCCACAAATATAACTAGCCACTGAAACTACAAGGAAATTTAAATAGGCAGAATATGATCAACTAAACTAAACTTTGCAGCCTCCTATGTTACTGGAGGTACTACTTTTCGCAAGAGATTAAAGTACATTACTTGATTTAAGTTCCCATGGCATTTTCCCTTTCAGACATAGGTATATTTTTAATTCAAGTCTCTGCAAGAACAAGGTTTATGTGGCTGTTCTCAATTCTAATATGTTCCTAGGCCATCTTTCATAGAGTGCTGCTTTATGAAGTCCCCCATCTACAGAAGGTACTATCAAAGGTTGGATGGCCAGCTTGCCAGGTTCAGAGTGAATTTCTAAACCAGAAGGGAAGAAATTTTCTGGTAATCCTTCAGTGAGGCCAAAGTTGCTTTGAAAGGACATATGCCAAAGATGCAACATGGAATGATGCTGCCATGAATATTAGACCACATACATACTAATAGGGCAATGATTCTCAACTAGGATGTAGAGGTATAAGTAGCTAAACTAAGCAGATAAGAAAAGGTTCAGGCTTGTCCCTGCCTGGGCAATAGCCCATTCCCTCTGCAAGGAGGTAAGCATTGTAATCCATAAAATTAGTTTTTGAAATTGGGTGACACTCAGCTCACAAAAGATATGGAGGAGGGCCTCAAGTTCATGTGTAATCCCACAATTCCCCATTTTTTATTTCCATCCTTTCTACAACATGCCACTTCCTTTCTCTATTGCCAATAAGTAGTGACAGACCCAGGAGAAAAGATTACCACCCAGAAGAGCTCAGCTTTGGTTGCTGGCTATAGATGAGGAAGGGAGGCCCATGTGGCTTGGGTTGGCTGAGGATAACCCTCAAGGTGAATATAAAACACCGTAACCTGGGGTCCAAAAGCAGCACTGTAATGACAATGAAGGCTTGTCCTCCCATAAACGTCCATCTTCCTCACTCCTAGAAACAAATGATAGAGCTCCAAGCTTTTCTGCATCCCCCTCCGTCCCAATACCACTTCTTACACTCTATTTATCTACCGGGATTTATTATCTGCAAAGCCTTCTAGTTGAAAATCACAAACATCTGGAAACTGAGGTCCAACACTGTGTATGGGTCTGGGGTTTCTTCCCCTCATCACCATGGGTAAAGACTAATGAGATGCATCATCCAGAACTCATCATTCCATTATAGTTTTTAAGGCCAATCACAAAGTAAAGGGACCAATTTATGGGCAAGGATTAAAGTTTTGTGTGTAAAATCTCTTTGGGAGGGTGTGACATTGACCACTGCTGGCACAGACATGGAGTCAGACAACATTCTACAAATACTCAAAGGGTACGAACAGGGCTAAGATATGTATTCCTATCGGGCAGTTAGCCACTTGATGTATGGGCAGCAGAACTGTCCTGATCATAGTTAGGCTGGACAAAAAATTCCCTTGGGCTGTAGGATGTAACATCCCTGAATCTTTTTCAACAGTAAACGACTACTCTTCCTTTGCTTGTCCATAACTGAAGAATTTAGATTTCTCTCCTTTATCGAAAATGCAGTTTCCACCAAGAAAGTACAGTTAATCAAGCTTTAGAAGAGCAATTTGCTGACCACTGTTTAAGTAGTAAGTTGTTACAGGAGACACGGAAGAGACCAAAATTACACCATGGCACTGTTAATGAGATTGTAGCTATGATGGTCCAGGAATTATATAAGAGGAAAGGATTTCCGTGGGTGATCTCTTTTACTGGACTAACTGCATGGTTGGGACAGAATTAGACAAGCTTTTAAATGCAGGGTGCTCTTCTTCAGGTTAACTGAAGTAAAGTACAGTCACCTAAAAAAGAATCTTTGCCCCTTGCAATATTGTACCATGACATTCTGATGTCAGAAAGGGCACCACTCACTGACAAAAGCCAACAAGATTTTTTTTTTTTTTTTTTAATGACGAGAGAATCTGAATTTGACTGGGTATCATCTACCCTCCAGGGATCAGACACCTAACTAGAATGCAAGTTATATTAACTTCTTCAAGTGCCAGTTGTTGGAACAGGCTGGTAGCTTAAGTGGCTTCAAGTGCCAAATTTCAAGGCCTCAATTTTGGCAGATATCACAGGTTTTGCTTCATTTACTTTGAAGAGGTGTGGGGGGAGGGGAATCTCAATAAGGATGTGCACTGACCTATCGGTGTCGTATCAGACTGGCTCTGATAAAAGGAAAATTAACATGATTGGCTATCAGCTTCTTTTGGCCAATGTAGGCAATAATGTTAACTGATAAATACAATATGCCTTCTGGCAGGGGGCCCCAGATGCCATGTGCATGCATGTGGCCAGGAATGCAGCTGGAAAATATGGAGAGCAGCTCCCTGCAGGTAAGTCGGCGGAGGGAAAGGGGCATGGGGCTGGGCAGCGGCATGGGGGGGGAAGATTGGGGCCCTTATGGTGAGGGAGACAGCGGGACAGGGGCAGGGCTGGGGGTGCTGTCCAGCCAGAGCAGTGAATGAGACCCAGGGCCAGGGCAGGGAGTGGGATGGAGCTGCAGGCTGCATGTGCCCCTTCTTCCCCCCATTTATGCACAGGGTGGATGCAGGTCTGTCTGCTGTGTGTGGGGGTGGTGAGTTGTGCCTCCTGCTGCCAGGCAGGCAGGGGGCATGCAGCCAGGGCAAGGCTCCCAAGGGAAAAGGCAGCAGGGCAGAGAGCCCCGAGCCCAGTGAGCAGCCCACATCTGCCCTCACCCTGCTCAGCTCTGGTTAAAAGCATTCCCATGCTTAAAAATGGTGGTGGCTGCACTTGAACTAAATCTCATTCACTGAGCTTTAGTTCAAGCACCCCCCGCTGCCATTTTTAAGCACTGGGACACTGATCCTCTGGACGAACTGTCTGTGGCTCTCTCACTCCCCACCCCGTTCACCACTGTGGCTGAGCAGAACCCCCAACTGCTGCCCCTCTCCCTGCCTCACCATGGGGGCCACAATCTGCCCCCACACCTCTTCCCCTCTACAGACTTCCGTGCAAGGAGCTACTCTCTATGCTGCCTGGCTACATTCCTATATATCAGTTATCACAGGGGTGATGACTTTGAAAGGTCCCAGAGGGTACGCAGGGGTGGGATAGAGCACTGTCATCCCACGTCACTGCCTCACAGAAGCAGGGCTGGGGCAGGGTGAGAGATGAGCTGCACAGATGCCGCGCTGCCGCTGTTTACCACCTTCCACATCTGGCCGCTCACCATCCCTTTCCCCTCCTGTGTCTGGCCTCTTGCTAGCCCCCCCATTCCACATCCAGCCACTTGTCAGGCCCCTCCCTTCCATGTCTGGCTGCTTGCCAGCCTCCCCACTCCGTGTCCAGCTGCTCGCCACCTGCCCAGGGGTACACTGTTTAAAAAGAGGGCCACCAGGGATACACTTATTTAAAAAGGTTGAAAACCCCTGATTTATCATATCAGTATTGGCCAATATCCCTGGTTAATAATCAGCTATCTTTATCATCCAAGAAAGTCTTTATTAGTGCACCCCGAATGCTAACTTTTAATACTTACAGGTTCTACTACTTTTAGTCTATAAAAAGGAGATGCACTTGACATGGATGGAGACTCTCTCCTCCTTAAGCAGGGAACCCAACCCTCCAACAGTCTACAGTAGGGGAAATCCAGAAAAGGCTTATACTCTATAAATGTTACACTTCTGCTTACTGGGCCAATGCCAGCAGGTCTGAATTGTAACATATGGAAGACCAATACAACTGGAGTACAATTCAGGTTTGAAAGATAGAAAGGGAGCAGCAAATGCTCAAAATGAGTTACTTTTTAAGAGGGACAGGAGATAGGTTCTTGGGAGTACTTACAGGTAAAAGACACGAGGAATTAAAAAAAAGAGAGAGGGTTTAGAATTCATGACTAAGGTAGTCAAGAAGCAGGTGGTCTTTCAGAAACAGGTATCAAAGAAAAAAAAGAAAAAAACAAAACAAAAGAAGGTTAAACACTTTGGTTCAATTCTGCTTTTACTGGAGTAAAATATCACCAAGTTCAGTGGAAGCCAGAGCCTGCAACTAGGGAATAATGAAGAGTGAAGAGCTTGTCTAAACAACTATCGGGGAAGAAAATAGCTAAAGGAATATCTAGAGAGTCTCCAGAATCAGATGGTTCACAAGTGGGAATAACAGTTACTTCCCTTCAAATGATAAATTCACACTGTGTAAGAGAAGATAAGACTAGAATTAAGGCCTCCCAAAATTTTAATATTTCAGTTCTCTTCCTGACTCACTGCAACACCTTAGCAAGTTACTTCTCATCTGCAAAATGGAGATGCTTCTACTTCAACGGGGTACTTAAAGTTTACTTCATTTTCGCTAAGTAGAGTACTTGGGGAGTGTGAACAAGAGAGGCTCTAAAATGGGGGGAATATTTTTGCATTAAACCCTATTCACAAAAGTAATTCAAATTGGCTTGGATATGGACACACCTGCATCAAAAACTGACTGAAGGACCATAAACAAAGAGTAATGGGAAATGGCAATGTATCAAGCTGTGGGGGAAGAGGACATACAGTGGATGCCACAGGGATCGGTGTCAGATCCAGTCCTGTTAAATATCTTCATTAACAATCTGAAAGAGGGAGTATATATCATATTAAAGAAGCCTACAGATGATACCAAAACAAGAAATGCAACCACTACTGAGGATAAAATAGTAGTACAAAAGGGATCTTAACAGATTAGAAATATGGACAGGAAATTAAGATTCAACCTACAAAAATGCAGCTAATACATGTGGTGGAAAATAATTTGAAACAGATACTCAAAAGGGAAGGAGAAGTCTGGAAAGCAGCAATGCTTGGAGAAGCTGAGGAGTGATAAAAGGCAAGTTCATAGGCTTACGATACAATACGGCAGCCAAAAAAACAGCTTTAGGTTACATATGCAGAGGACTTGCATCACAAAGCAGATATCCCCTCCATAAACAAGTCTGGAATAAAAGCATTCAGTCTGGGGACCTCAGCACCAAACTAGTTTGGAGAAACTGGAGAACATTCCAAAAACAGCATTAAGGTTGAACTGGCATGTTGGAAAGACTTAAGGAAAAAAATAAAGGTTAACATAGCATAAAGTAACAAAAGGACCTGGTTCTGGTTACCTCTGTAAAGTGACAACTATAGGAAGAGGCAGAGATAACCACACTCAAATAACCTAAGTGGGTACATACCCTTGAGGTAAAGGAATGTTTCTAGAAGGCCACAGGGATAAAACTACAAGTTAGGCGGTGAAATTAAGAAACAAAATATTATGGCTGAACTTGAGTATCTCTTGTGAGCTATTTCCCCTGGAATCATCTCCCCAAGGAAAAAATAGAAGTCCCATCATTCAGGGTATTTTACACTATAGACAAGATAAAACAACTAACAACAGATGGTAGAAAACAAACTCTGTTTGCAGTGGTTCCCAAAGAGATGTGAAGGGTTAAGGAGGCGTGAACTGCTTGTCTAAAATTTTAATACAACAGAACTGCTTAAGAGACTCCTGCATGCAGCAAGCTGTTGACTAACAAAAGGCTGAACAAGCAGCTCACAAGGGTGTGGTGATAGGGCGGGGACAGTGTGGGAATCAAGTTAGTTACATGCATCACAGAAGGACTTACAGCAGGTTCCCTACTGCTGAGCACATCACTCCCAAGTTCTGAGCTATAGAGCAGTCTCGCATTCACCCTTCTTATATGCCCTGCAGATAAGACAGAAGGAGCAAGCCACAGTGTCTTGACTATGTTTCTTACACGTGAGTACTCCCTTTCCTATTTGCAAAAGAACCCTTTATCTGCTGTGAATATCTGACACATTGAACAACCCATAAGGTCAATGTAGCAATAGCTACCAAAGCACCTGTTTATTATACAAAAAAAGAGTCTGGCTGACTGAAAAATAGATCTTGTAGTCTAAATTCCAGTTCTAATGTCAAGCAAGTAGGTTTCCCTATGAGCTAGGCAGCTGCTGAACTGGCTGGCTCCAAACAACTGAGAGTCATCTTACGTGGCAAGGTCCACTTAGAGGAAAATACAGTCACACAAAACTTTAAATTGCTCTTTCCTGGCAAGTCAAGGAGATGGAACTACATGCAAGAGTCTGCACAGCCTAAAGAAATCAAGAAAAAAAGCCTTCATTCTTTTATCCCCAGCTTTTCTTGGCTAATGTGTGCCCACCTCATAGCGAACCTCTTCTCTATGCATAGTTATCGCCGCTTGATTAGTTTTCTGCTGATACATAGGAGATTGACCTCTCACATCCCCATAAGGCACTCATTTCTAGTCAAGACAACAGATTGCAATCTGTATCTTGCCGGTGTCTCAGTGTGCTGGCCAAGGGCTGCTCCATCCAAACAACCAAAGAACGCCAGCCTCTTGAACTGGTCACTGAGCATCATGAATTCAGAAGTTATACATCCCATGATAATACCAAGGGGACATATTTTCATTCAGTTAGGAAAATCTCCTTTACAGAGAAGGATTTGGAATAGCTGAAAATACCTTCAAACTTTTACCACTCTCTCCACAGAAGTTTTTGATCGCATTAAATCCTAAAGGCAGCATTTTTCATCCACATAGGTTCTTTGCGGAAAGAATGATTCAAGCTACAAAAAGTCACAGACACCAGTGTGCCAAACTTGAAATTCTCTCTCACTTCTAAAGCATACCAGTCCCTTAGATCTTTTCTCACCCTCACTTGTTGATGTCAAATTCAATGGCTACTTGGTTTGTCCTAGATAGAACCTTGAATTCCAGAAAGGAGAGACATTACGCTTCCCCTTGTGGAGTTTACTTCCTGTTACTATTAAAAGCAGCATCCATCCCACCTTAACATTAATTTTTCTGTAGCTTATCTCTCTTTGTAAACAGTCTATTTCGTCCAAGTTACCCAATGGCTCCTGAAGGATGCTGCAGAGAAATCCATTTTGTTGATTTCAGTCTTGAGTAGCTTTTTTTTGCTTAGTTAAGAACCCTTATATAAATCCAACCAGTAACAGTTTCCTACCATCTGAGCAGAGTTACAATGAACAGTTTGAATGCGCTTTCCCAAAATAATAAGTTATTTGTCACATTAAGTCACTCTCACTGACAGTACTTTACATGGCAATGAACTACCTGTTAGAAATAGATAACGCCAAACTGACCAGCACCACAAACGAAAGGGACCTGGGGGTAATAATAGACTGCAGTATGAATATAAGCCAGCAGCGTGATGCTGTAGCCAACAGGGCAACCCTGGCATGTATCAATCAATGCATCTCCAGCAAAACTAGGGAAGTGATTCTTCCACTCTACCTGGCATTGGCGAGACCGCAGCTGGAGTACTGCATCCAGTACTGAATGCCACACTTCAGCAAGGATGTGGTAAAGCTTGAGAGAGTCCAGAGAAGGGCTACCCGTATGATCAGAGATTTGCACGGCAAGCCATATGAGGAAAGGCTAAGGGACCTCAGCCTGAAAAAGAGTAGGTTGAGAGGGGACTTGATAGCGGTTTACCACTATATCAGGAACATACATCAAAGGCTCGATGCACAACTGTTCACCAGGGTGTCCTTGGGGATAACCCAGAAGTAACGGCCATAAACTCCTAGAAGACTGTTTCAGGCTCAACATTAGGAAAAACTTCTTCGCAGCCAGGGTGTCCAGACTGTGGAATAGGCTCCCTCCAGAGGTGGTGCAATTGCCTACCCTGGAAATCTTCAGGGGGAGACTGGATGGTCACCTCGCCAGGGTCACCTGAACCCAGTTGTCTTTCCTACCTGGTGCAGGGGGCTGGACCCGATGATCTTCAAAGGTCCCTTCCAGCCTTGCAATCTATGAATCTTTGAATAAAACCTGAACAAGTTGATTCTGTGTAGTGTAGTCTACAGTTACCATTGCTAGTCTCTAGAAACCTCAGCCAGAGAAATAAAACCTATGTAATTCAGCCCCTGAAAATTCACACACAACGGAATGCTTCATAACTCTGTCCTCAGGTTACATGCATTGCAAACACTGCTAATGTAAACAACCAACTACCATAAGACAAATTGCCACCAGTCTCTCTCGCAATTGCAGTTTGCTCACAAAATCCCATCCAGCATGGAGCAGTAAAGGTTAAAGCTGCTGCTCTTTACCATTCATGAAAAGGTATTGTAGAGTGAAAATAGTCGTTAACCCATTCTGCCACCTATCACAAGTAGGAGACCTCCTAGCCACTGGACAACTGTTAAATTCCAGTTAAGTGACTGAAAGAGAAACAAAAATGCAGCTGCAAGAGGCCCGCAGCCAGGAGGCATTTCTAAAGGATTTCATCCCTGCAGTAAGGTGAGCCCTAAAACATTTTACGAATTACCCTTCCTGGGAAGGTGTGATATCAAGCATTCAGTAAGACAGTTTTTCCTAACATACCTCTCCTAATCCATCCCCACAGAATAAGTGTATCATTTTGCTCAGCTAATGCTAATCTTTTCCTCTACTCCAAATCTTGACCTTCTTTCCCAGTTACAAGGCACGTGGTACCAGCATTTTTATTCTCTGGAGCTTCGCTACTATCTACCTTTCAGAGTGAGGTTCCCCTAATTCACAGAGGGATACCTCCAACCTTCCTGTTCTGCAGACCATTTAAGAGACACTTTAAAGGCCACAGGCTTTTAGTCTTCAAGGAAGTAGTTCTCCCATCTGTGGTGGATGGACCAGTGGCTAGTCACATGGCATTGTCTTCTCCTAGACTGCAGCATACAAAGTATATAAGAAGTAGCTGAAGAGACATTAAAATATTTTAGTTTGTGATCACAGAAAAGGAAAAGAATAGAAATACAGTATCCCTGAAATTGTATTAAGTTGCAGACCATACTGAGTAAAGTCTGAGAATCCCCATGCCTCCAGGCATGAGCCAACCACTAATTGCGCAGGGTTAAGGAGAAGCTTCCTCTAAAGCAGCGTTTCTCAGACCATGGGTCATGACCCAAAAGTGGGCTGCAAGAAGATTTTAAATGGTCCCAGGGAGGTCTGAGCATAAAGCAGCAGGAGAGAGAGGGAGGGGGCCAGATGCAGAAGCTGGAGGGGAAGATGGGGGAGAGAGACAGAGAGACACATGCGCGCGCGCGCACACACACACACACACACTCTGTGGGTCAGGGACAAGGAAGGTGTGGGTCACAGAAAGCTGACAGTTATGCTAATGGGTCCCAGTGTGAAAAAGGTTAAGAACCACTGCTCTTAAGTGTCTGGTACTGGATACTCCCAGAGACAAAACATGGGATGATGTGAACCATTGGTGTAATTGAATACATCAAGTCAAGTGAGAGATGCGCATTCTCACAGACTCAGTGCTTCCATTTCAAACTACTTGGTTCTCAGTCTTTAATTCAAAAGGATTCTGTACCTCTCTGGAGGTCAAGCCATCACTGGAGAACTATTTGCTAATTTTAGCTTTGAAAAAGGGTTGTGGCTTTTGGGTTTCACTGATCTTTCCACCATCTTTCTTGGCACTAAAATCTGCTCCTACAAACAACTGTTATCTCCTGACCCAAAAGATGACTGACAGCAACTTCCCACCCTCTATCCATGATTACAGGCATATCTACACTGTAATTACTTCTGTGACTGCAGCACAATGTAAACATACCTGAGGTAACTCAGGTAATGACAGCCGTAAAGCTGCAGCACCGTGCAGCTCTACACATATTGGAAAAGACACCTGAAAAATAGGGTAAATATTTAAAATTAGCCAGCAACAAGCCAGATTGCTAACTGTACCTGAATGAGCAAGTGTAAAGCTAGCACAGTTATATGTAATGCTAATGCTTCAAGCTTAGAACTTCATAGTTATTTCACAAGTCAGGAACACGTAGCACCCCTGCTTGCCTACTCAAAACCTTTGAAGATTTTGTAGATTAATGTAAATGAAGTACAATGAAAATGCCATAGCATGTGTCACTTGTGTCAACAGTCAGTTACATTCTAGGGCTGTGCAGAGATTCGGTTCCCGATTTGATTTGGTGGAGATTTGGCCCAATTCAGTGGCAGAATCTCTGAATCCAAATCCAGATTGAATCAGGAGACCCTTTAATCTATCCAAATTGAATCGGAACCCTCCGAATCTCAAATCAGAGAGATTCAGAGATTTGGAGATAGACATACCTCAAGGTACCAGGTGACTCATGAATGCTGCAATGTTGGGGTGCATGGAGTGTCCCACAGAAGCACGGGGGCTCCCCAGCATGCCTGGCAGCAGACCCGGAAGTGGACCAGAAGCACTTCTGGTCCACTTCCAGGTCTGCTGGGAAGTGCACAGGGCCCTCCCCCGCACAGTGACTGGTGCTTCCTGTGTCTGGGTCTCCCTGCAGCCAATTGCCGAGCTGGGGGGCGCGCCCCACCCCCGTGCGCTTCCCAGTGGACCCACAAGTGAACTCAAAATACTTCTGGTCCAATTCTGGGTTCAGCACCGAGCATGTGGCCCCCCCGCATTCCTGTGGGTTGCTTCATCCATCCCAGTATCACAGCGTTCACAAACTACACTGGAGCTTTGAGGCATCAGCAATGCATGGGGGTGCACAGATGCACATGTACCCCTTGAGTATGGCAGTGCACCCCCTATGACAAGGCACTGCTGACACTGCTTGTCGCCCCCCTCCCCACACTGTTGGTACCATCTGCAGTTAGTCTGCAATCGCCACTAGCTGCCGCCACCAGTGTCTGTCGGCGGTTGTCGACCATCAGTTGGTGCTCGCCACCCCCTCCCCACCACCGCCAACAACACTGCCGCCACCTGCAGGAGCTTACCGTACCCCACCAGCCTCCAGGGGCATGCAGCGTTCATGCCTCAAAGTATGTAAAATGTGTCTATGGCCAAATCGCCAATTCTCCGAATCAGCCTCAAATCTTCAGATTCAGCCGAATCGAATTGGGGACAGTGATCTAAATCAACGAATCGAATCACTGTCCCCAATTTGGGCCAAATCCAAACTGAATATGGTCCACTTTGCACACCCCTATTACATTAATGCATTTCTCCCTGCTCTACCCCCCGACACTTGTTTCAGCAACTCAAGTTCCAACTTCCAGTGTAGTTTTCTTATTTCCCCCTGTAATGAAAATGTTATCGCCCATTCTGCTTATGCTACCTGCCCACTTAGGCACATTAAAAATGACAAACATGCAAAGATGGGAAAGTGCCCATATCTTGTCTTCTTTCAAACTGCCAGAACCTTTGGCTTTCAGAAGTCACTTTACTCAGCAGTTGAGGGGCATATCCACAATTCAAGATCATACACATTTACCCTTGTACCTTCCCCTTTGTCTGCCTGAATTCAAAGGTACAGAGAGGTAGTTAATTGTGATAGTTTGAAGTCAGGCAGAAGGCAAGGTAGATTTACACCTTACAGACTAATTCAAAGATATATAGCATGATTTTTTGTGAGCCCAAGCTTATTTCATCACATGCTGTGAAAGAACTCAAAAGGATTCAAAGGTGCCATCTCTCAATTTCTCTGGACCCTCTCTAACCCTTAAAGGAGTCTCCCCTGGACACGAGCTGCCAGGATTACATTTGATAACATGATTGCTTCTTGGGGAAGATCTTTTGGCAGTCCAATTACTACTGTTATGAAACAGAAGGTCAGTCTCCTCCTGTTTAGTTCCCATCTAGTAGAATCATCTGAGTCACCTCCCTCACAGCTCATTCACCTTTTAGGTAATAAAGCATATGCCAGCAAGGATATCAAACACCCAGATATTTATATCAGACAAATGATGCTTTGCTGCTTCAATCCATTCTGCCTGCCAACAGTTCCTTATCTCACATACTAAAGAATCTGGCTCTGTTCTCTGCAGGTTCACAGGCTTCTCTTGCTTCAATCTTCCTATCTTCTGCTCAAGCCTCCACCCTTCACCATTCATCCCCATGAGCATGTGTGTTGTACATCTCTCTTTGTCAAGTTATGTTCGCAGGGACCTCTGCCTCATCTTCCCTCCCTCTTGTCTGCCATGTCTTGATATTATAATAATTTTTGGGAGAATGGATGGTACCTTGAAGGCTGGTCTGCCTGACAGGGGGCTGGTCTTCTGCAGAGTTCCTGCCCCTTTCCTCTCAGGTGATGAGTTGTAATTCTCTGTTGAAGGCGAGTAGGAGTCCCTGGACCTTGATTCCTCCCTAACTTGGTTCAGTCACTTGCTCCACAACTGGTTAGTGTCTGTCTTCTCTAGATAGGTCTCTCTCTTCAGGTTTATATGTGCCAGTCTAGTCTGCAATCGCCTTCCTTCTCCCCTTTGGCACACCCCCCTCATTACAGCCTCCGACTCCTCTAGCATAAGGCTTTATGTTCAGTGGTTCTCTCTGGATTGGCAGGATTTGCACGCTGAAATCTCTCCCTGCCTGCACCCAAGACTCTGAACTAAACAACTTTATAAGGTCCACGTGTACGGACTAGGACTCAATCAGCTTTAACTCAAGTACACAAGAGATCCTCCTTTCCCCAGCTCTCTCCCCCTTGCCTGAGAGCAAAAAAACCCCCAGGATCTCACCCATCTTGCTTGTGGGCAGTCCCCTTGACTTGTGTAAAGAAAAACTCTGGGCACTGGGTTTGAAGGAGTTAAGACTCCTTGCTACTGGTTCAAACCTGGCGTATATTTACTCAGCCAGCCCAATAAATCCCTCCTTTGTCTGGGCTATCTCTGTGTCCCTGAAAGCTAACCTGAGCTCTGTGAGCTGTCCTCGCCCTCTTCCCCAATGGGCTTTGCTACTCAACTCCCAGGGACTTCTCCCTGTGTGTTCCTTGCCCTCTGGTTTTTGGGGCCACCCACCACTATCCCGCCACTCAGTGTCACTTATCTCGCTAGGTGCTGGGTTGTTCCTTCACTCATAGTCACTGGATTGTGGTGTCCCGTGTGGGTTTGGCTGCCTGGGTCTCAACGATCTTCTTCCCAGTCCTGCTGCTCTGCTTTTGCTCCTGGAAATGCTGAACACCATGCTTCTCTCAGCATCTCCCTTTAAACAACCCAGGCTTCCTCCTAGGTCAATCAGCACCACCTCCCTGGGGCACATATTCCCCCGACCCTGAAGCTGGCACACCACTCCAATTTCGCCCTGGGTCTCTTCTCCAGTGTGCAGGGGAAGCGTGGCTCACCCAGACCCTGCTGGATGAGTTTTTTCGTGTACCACTTCTCCAGAATGCCAGGGAAGCACAGCTCACCAGGACCCCACCAGATGCAGTTCCCCCTGGCCCTCTTGTCTAGTGCACCAGGGAAGCCTGACTTGCCCAGACCCTGCCAGGTGAGTTTCCTACCAGTGCTGCTGGTCCATCCCAGCCCCTGCTATAATCCCATTATCCATTCCATCCATGCTTGCAGATCAATTCACCTTAACAAAAAGAGGGCCTCTTGCATCTGAGGCACTGAGACCTATCCTATGTGTATTACAAAGCACGTCATATTTATAAAGGCAGAGACGTATCATTTTTGAGCCATCATACAAACACAAGTACCATCCTGGGTCAGACCATTGGTCCATCCAGTCCAGCATCCTGTTTCTGACAATGGCAAATAGTAGATACAAGACAGAGAAAAAGGGAGGCCACATCTTGTGTACTCCATCCCTTATGTCCTCCCTGACATCAACCACCATTTATCAGAGGATAAATTCCCAGATTGTTGTATTTAAATAGCTCCTAATGGACCTGTCTTTCATGAATTTACCTAATCCCTTTTTGGACCCAAGTATACTACACCTGCCTCTACAACATCCAGTGGCAATGAGTTCCACATGCTGTGTAAAAAAAGTACTTCTTCTAGTTTGTTCTGCTTTAGCACCTACCCAGAAACAGGTCAGTCTGGACAGGGCAAACAGCTTAGTATCTACCTCATGCCTAAGTTTAATCAAAGTCCAGAAAGCAAGAGATCTACCTTGTCACCAAAGATAAGATCAGATACTTTTCTATACAGGTTTTAGGGAGCACCAAGTCAAAGGTTTTTATCTTGGAGCAAAAGGACAGTAGTTAAGGGAGTTCTCATTTCCTATGGTGCTCCAAAGCGCAGCTTCTCTCATGCAGGATATATGCCTGACTTATCTTTACATCCAGAACATGGAACCTTCTTTGATTACACTACCTGATTCACGCCCAGAATCTAGTTCTTCAACCTTCAAAAGGTCCCAGAAAACTCAACATCATAGTAGATACCTCCCCTCAGGAAATGAAGCTCAGTGTAACTACTCCGATGAGTAACAGGGGGAATCTTGCACCCCACCAGGACTGCAATGCCTAAACCCCACAGGGTGAAGAGAGGACAAGGACTCTGCCTCAGAACAGCCTATTTTGGCTTTTGTGGGTTGCACTCAGATTCTTCCCATCATTATGGCATGATACAGAAAAGTCCAGGTTCTTGAACAAGGCAGGGACTATTCTCTTAGAGGGTCAGCTTATAGGGGTTATTCTAGTCTTCTTTAAAGGAGGTCATCTTGTTAGCGGTAATGCATCTGAGCTGTGTAGCTCCCCAGCTCTCTACCACAGTAGAGACTAGGAAACAAACCACAACGGCCCAGCTTAGCAGAGGAGTTCTCTGGGGAAAGGATGGGATGCACAGTGTGGTTTTGTGGTGAGAAGGAGGCAGAAACTCATTTTTGCAATCCCACAGGAAAAGGGACTTCAAAAGCACAAACCACAAGATAAATGGAACTATCTTGGGAGAGAGAGAGCTTTTCTGTGGACTTTTTGAAACTAAGCTAACACATGGTATTATGTTGTCCTCAGAGAGCGAGCAGCAGAGGGGCAATTATTAACTGCCCAGACCACGCTGGCTACAGCACAGCTGGGTTGGGCCTCACAGAAGGGGTAAAACACAACCACAAAGACATCACAGCAACCCTGCTGCCTACCAGAAAGCTGGAAGTTAACTTAGAGGCAAAAAAGAAACCCTGACCAGTTAAAAAAGAAAAAAATCAAACACAAGTATATTTTATGGGCTCAAATGGGACCAACTCTTTCCAAGAGAACTGCCAGCGGGAAAAACAAGAACATCAGTTCTGAGGTTACTGCAGGGCGGCCATGCCCTGAATCCTGCTCTTAGCAGGAGATATCAACCCCTATTCAGCCCACCCACATTTGCCTGCTTTCTAGGCAGCTCACGAACCACAGTCCTGTGGCTCCTGCTGCGCCTGGACTTCAGCCTCCTTTGCAATATTAAGAAAAGGTCATGAAATTCTTCTTCTGCTGGCAGCAAGTTCCTCCAGCCCTCTCCCAGCTCAGGGTCTCTGGGTCTATGATATACTTGCAAGGTCGCCAGTTCATTCTTAGTCACACCCTAGAACCACTTCTTGTGCTCCTGAAAAGCAGAATATCCTTTTTAAAATGGCTGTTTAACACAGGGTTTCACTTTAACCTGAAAAGAAAGAACAGCATGCAAGGCCAGGAAGGAAAATGGCTAACCAATTACAGCTCAAAATCTGATTGAAGTCTTGATCCTATCTAAGTTCTTCCATGGCCCCTGTCATTCTGGTATTAGAGTATTTCGCATACATTGACAAATCTATTCTGAATACCTTTGGCATTTGGAAAGTATCATCTCCATTTTGCAAGCAGGGAATGGAGGCACAAAGAGATTTAGAGTCTGATTTTCAGTCTTACTGACTACCCACGGCTCCCATTAACTTTAGCTGGCACTGCAGGTGCTTGAAGCTTTTGAAACTCAAGCCCTAGGTGACTTGCCCAGCAATGCACAAAAGAAGTCTTGAGACAACGCTGAGAAATTAACCCAAATCTCTCCAAGTCCCTTAACCCCAAAGCTATCCATCCTCCTCCATGACAGATCTTTAAAACACAAACTTTCAGAAAACCAAATTTAAGTCACACAAACACAGCAGGATTCCACATGCAATTGTTAGGAAGTCAAAACAATGCCTCCTGCTCCACTCAGCAGTCAAGTGCCAGTCCTCTCCTTATGTCCTCTGATCCCCCAAGAATGGGAGCTGTGCCCTGCTACCCCAGAAGGAGGTCAGAAACAGGTACTTCAGACATTCCTAGGGGGCCCAAGTTCTTGTATTAGCTTTGTAATTTTAAAAAGGCTAACATTAAAGGAAGTCCAGCCCTGAAGCCATTGTTGATCTAATAAACACTGGAATTAGATTTCTTCTCAGTGAAGAGGCTGCCCAGCCGGCTGGCATGAAGCCAACACTTAAACGCTACTGTTGCTCAGAGCTCTAAATTAGTTTTGGATCTGGGGAGTTTGCGTTGATCCACAGCCAAAAGAAACATGGAAACTGGAGGGAAATTTGTTAAATGTTAACAGAGCTGCAGGAGAGGACTATAGCAGGGCTACTGGGTGGAAGGAGGACACATAAGAAATGGACAGAGAATGAAGGTAGGCAAGGAGACAAATATAAGAAGTAAGGAGAGCCATTCCTTACTACTCAATACATTTTCACTGGGGCTGACAGATTAATCTCTTGCAGTAGAGGAACCCAACTATTTTGGGAGGCTCAAGATTTTATAGATCAGGACCTACTTTTAGCTGCTTATATTTACAACAGATAGAGATCTGTTCTTCTCCTGGTCCATTCCTGCCATAAAAGAGAATCAGTGTCCAAGAAGTTTTGCTTTTGTTGTTTTAACTACACCAACACTGAGTCTGCACAGTTCCTGGTCATTCGCAAACAGGTTGATATCTTAGTCTTGCTGGCTGACCAATGCTGCTAGTGACTCATCCTGTTCTCCTCATCCTGTCTTGACTGAACACTTCTCCAAAAACCACTCCTGCAGCAAGCTATATAATAGAGTCCCTTTCCATAGCAGGGTTTTTTTGTTCCAGAACACATTCTTGGTAAGCTGTTCCCCAGCTTACTGATGCAGGACCCTTCTGTGGAACATGCAGAAGAAAGCCCCAATGAGTGCCAGGTCTAATTCCCAGTAAGGGAGGAAGGATCACATTCCTTCCATCCCCATTCCCCACCCCAGACATTCTCTCCTTCTCTTGCTACGGGAAAGCTAAAAAAAGGCAGCTCAGTGATCACTGATAAACAGTTGCTTTCTGCAGAACCAGCCAGCAAGGGAGCAGTTAGCACTGCTGGTTTGGGTTGGGTAAGACCAGAGGTGGGCAGCATATTGAGAATGGAAGATGCACTAGCCCTTTCAGAAACCTTCCAGTGCTATCCCCACAACCCCTCCTTGCTTCAGCTGCTTTCCCTCCCCAAGCGAGGAGTATTAGGCACTGAAAAGATAACCCCTCTTGAATGTTCCCAAAGGGTCCACAAAGGAGTCTTTGTTCTCCTCTCTGTTACATCCTGCTCTTTTCCCCTCTCCACGGAAACAATTCTAAGCCACTGGACACGTGCGTACAGAGGTGTCCAGGGAAACGGTGAAGTGGCTGAGGTTTCACCCTCCCATCCCTTATCCCATGGGGGTATCTAACTTCCATGTTAGAAGTCAGGCAGTGCGGTGGAGGGCAAAATAGCCTCTCTTCCTTCCTCCTCTCCCCACAGCAGAACACAGAGATCCCTTTCAGGGGTCTGGGAGCCTGTACAAACACATCACTGCACTGTTCAATGGCACAAAACCAAAAAACACCACATAAAAACAAGTAACAGAGCAAAGAGAGGGCACAGATCAGGTTCTTTCCAGATGCTATACCAGATCACCAATAGATGGGTCAATGCGAAGGACCAAATGTGTCATAGGAGGTTAACTGGGACAACCTTGAGCCCAAGACCCCTCTTGAATTTTCCTTGAGTTGAGACTGAGCAAAAGTTGTAATAAGAGTGCAAACTCCTCAGGATGCAATGGTAGAATTGAGTTAACATCCATACCATAAACTCTTTAAAGCAGCTAATTGGGCCTACAGCCCTGATCCTATCATTTAGAAAGCCAAAGATTGCAAGAACTTAGATGCTTTCTACCAGTGACAGACAGCTGTGTTTCAAGCCATCTCTGCCACACAGGTCATTGCAGCTTTAGTTTTATATCTGAGGGCAAGAATGGAAATACTCATGGATTTGTAACAGGGGCCAATATGTGGCCTTGCTATCCTGGATTTTATCCAAGTTATACATCATAGGTGTATTCAAGATTCTGTTGAGATCGGGCCTGCACTCGTCCCTACGAACCAAAAGGACTTCCCCAGGTCTACTTTTGGATTCTCTGTAGGACTCAGAAACAACGAGAGGAAATTACATTATGGGCAATGGCTGTGGAAATATGGCCTATAACAGTTGAGCAAGTTCTCTACAGTTAACACCACAGTGGAAGTATGGTTATAGATGTACAGCCTTTCTTGTATGCAGCAGCCCTCTGCCCCATATGTACATCCTAGCCATTTGTTTCATGAGGCAGCATCCATTTACAGGTCCCCTGTGGTGCATACAACCTCTTCCCCAAATGGCAGGAAGTCCCCCTGCCCTCCTCCCTTCACATTGCTTGTGCAACGCCAGCTCCAGTTAATAGTCTTGTCAGCCTGCAAGGGGTTAAGGGCTGGTTATCACATGCTGGTTGGCTGACAGTTTTATGTCTGTAACAGTCTATGTGGGTTTCAGAGTCTCCCTTTAATCAGGTTCCATTGCAGTTAATCAGTGGGCTGCTTTTAAAAATAAATAAATAAATAAATAAACGGCCAGCACTCTATTCAGCCCAATTCAATCCGGCCGGCCAAATCTCATGACCAGCTGGAATGCCCCTTTCCTAGCCTGCCCAGCAGGATGCCCAAGAATGGCGTGTGAACATTTCTCTCTGCCCCTGCTCCAGCGTTAAAATGAACAATAGTCCCTGCCAGTGTCATTCTCCAGCAATTCATCTCCTCCTGCTGCCAGACTCTTTCGTTCCTTCTTGCCCCTTCCACCTTCTTTTTGTAAGAAAAGCAACAGCAGTTCAGCAGCAATACAAAAAAAAATTGTATTTATTTTTGGGTTTTGAGGGGAGGGGGCCTCGAGAAAAGGGAACAGCCCCCCCTCCACAGCGAAGATGCAAAGCCCAAGAGTTCTCAGGCCCTAGCTGACCTATTCTATTCCTCGTTTGGTTTTCCTGCTGCAGAGAGCCTCAACTTTGCTGGGGGGTGGAAGGAACAAAACTCTTTTCTTCTTTTGGATGTTGGAGCTATAATGGTGGCGAGACAGTTTCCTGATGGAAATCAATGTGGATCTCAACCCATGTTCTCTGCATGTTTCTTGCACAGACATGTGGCTTTTAGCCAGCTCTCCCATTCACCAGGCCACAGGTCATCAAAGGGGAAATAGAAGGCAAAGACAAGGTTAGAAGGATTCAGAAAATTCTCTGCTTCCTGAAGCAGCAAAAATAGGAAGTGGTTGCTATGGGACAATTAAACAATGAAGAAGGAAAGATACTAAAACAGGGCCCTGAGATGCACCACATCCCACACACAGTCATCAGGATGGGAGCTGCCAAAGTCAAAATTAGGTACCAATTATTGCTCCACTAGGAACAGGCAAATTGAGTTAGTCACCTAGACCGCAGAGATATTATTGGAGGAGAGAGAGCCTGCTGCAAACTCTCCGATACCAGCCTTTCCCAGCAGGAGAGATACTTTAAGCCAGGGTGATGCAGTGGACTATTTTCAATGTAGAGCAGTTTTTCAGACAAGAATTCAGAGGCATTTCTGTTTAGAACCTGGGAACTGCCACAGCAGGACTGAGCAGGAATGCAACTAGTCTGGTCTACTGCACCACATGCTTTAGAGGAAAACAAAAACAAATTGCTATTGATCAGGTACATGTAAAATTGTGTCTAAAGAAAGAAACAGAAAGAATATTCAGGCTGCAAAAGTCCAAGTCAAGCATTCAAAAGTTATGAAATGCCAAAATTAAGGCTGCTTGTGCAGCCTTTAATTGGCCTCCATGGGCAATTATGATATGGTCTAATTACATGATCACATGCTGTTTTTTTCCATAAGACCTCCGCTTCCCCCTGAACCACTAGGTATTTCAGTATTTTTTTTTATCCTTCTTATCCTTATTGTATTGCTTCTGATATCTGAGCTACTTCTGGTAGTTCTGTGGTGCACTACGTTGCATCTAAATCCAAAAGAAGAAAACAATGAGAGAATGCTGCTTGGGAATGAGGGGAAAAGGAGGTAGTGTAGGACTATGTAGGGCAAGGACATTGTACTGACACTGACATTGTATAGGCTCCTGCCTTATTTCCTGCATACCTCCCAAAAGGTATGGTCTTCACCACAATATCCAAGTGCTTCATAAACATTAGCAAATTTACCTTCACAACACTGCTGCAAAGCAGAAACATTGTGTTATTCTCATTTTACAGATGGGAAACTGAGGCACAGATAAATTAAAGCCAAAAGCATCCACTCTTTGGTACTCAACTTGAGATGACTGGGGCATGGTTTGTCTATGTGATGAGTACTCAAACTAAAGGCAATTCAAGTTTGCACTTTCAACACCTTTTAACAAAGGCAGTGGTCTATTCCTTGAACAACTAGGGGACTATGGGACCTCTAGAAAGACAGAACTGGGAAGCCTAGACAAGCTACAGAGAGACAGAGGCAAGCTGTGGAGACAGCATAAGAGATTCTGAAGCAGGAAAAGGAAGCAAGATGGAAAGAAATGGAAGAAGTATTATTAAAGAGACTAAAAGCACTCTGAAAAAGAATCAGGCCTTAAGAATCTCAAATTGCCAGCAGTCAATTATTTTTGTCTTTAAAAACAAAACAAAACAACTTGTGTATTTGACTCTTTCAGTCAAATACTAGGGCAGAACTAGGGAGGCTGAACAAGCTATGGAGACACAGATGACACATGGGGGGGCACATGCCCCTCCCCCTCGCCCCAATTCCTGTGCCGAGGGTGGGGTGCAGGGCTGAAGCCCAGCCAGAATCAGGGTCCAACAGCAGCAGGGGCAGCTGCAGCACAATTTCTGTGCTGATGGCGAGGCATCGGGCTGCAGCCCAGCCACAGCCAGCACCCAGCAGCAGCAGAGGCGGCAGCGCAGTTGTGTCTGTCCACTCTCCCCCACCCCCATCAACACTTACATGTCGCCTGTGTATTGAGAAATGGGGCAAACTGTGGAAGAGAGCATAGTAGATTTTGGAACAGGAAAAGGAAGCAAGGTAGAAAGAAATGGAAGAAGATAGCTCCAGACAGCTTCCCATACTATACACTTTCTTCTCATTATCCCACCAGCTATACTTCACCAGCCCTCCCACCCCACCTTTTGCTCTTGTTCCTCTGCCACATTTCCCTTCTTGTACATCATTGCCCTACATGATCCTATACTACCTCCTTTTCCCCTCATTCCCAAGCAGCATTCTCTCATTGTTTTCTTCTTTTGGATTTAGATACAACATAGTGCACCACAGAACTACCAGAGGTAGCTCATTCTGAAAAGCTTGAAAGTTAGTCCACACAGAGCTCTGCCCCTACCTCAGTTCTGCTACTTTTGATAACTGAAATAGCTCATTTAGAGAAACACAAACTGATTTTTCCATACAGAGCTGCCATGTAGACATACCTTACATTTAGGTCAGACTGGTTATTTCCTACCTTCTATGCTGGGCAAAAGCCCTTAGGGGGAATATTCAGGACAGGAGGTCTCCCTGATAACAGGTTTAGTTTATGGTCCTTGGGTAGCCCCAGCTGCCTGGAAGAGCAACTGTAGCAAAATTTTGCTCTACCCTGCAGCATAGGCTGTACTGTACAGGAAAAATTCAGAGTTTTTTCCAGCCAGCCTCCGACTTTTACTGAACTTGTACAACGACAATTTTCAAAGATTTAGTACTCGATTGTGGGTGAATTCTCTCATCTACAGGTGACTTCCCAATATGTTTTAAATCCCTAGTCCAAAACATGGAAACCTTTGCAGGCGACTTAATGCTTCTAAACTACGCAGCAGTAATATTTTGAAAATAGGCAAAAAAAAGTATTTATTTTCCCATAATCTTACTCTCAAAAGCGATGAGCCATTTTAGTTGGAACTTTTCCGCAAGACTCAAACTTTAGCAGATACCCCGAATAGAAAATTTCAACCTGAATACTTTATCAAATGTATATGCCACTAGAAGGAGAAGTTTATAATGGAAACATAACCTTAGCTGAAGGCATTGTGGCAAGCTCAGCCTACATATCATAAAACAACAGGAAGTGCCAATAAGGACATGGCTGTCAACAGATCCCAGTAAGGCACTCTTATCCAGTGACTGGACACAGTCCTTAAGAATCTACCGGATAGTTGTATCATCTGGACTTTGCCAGATGCAATTTCTGGTCTGGGATCTTTGTATTTTCCTCTCTAGTGGGTATAACACCAGAGTGGGAGCAACTGCTGCCCCACAGAAGCCTCTTATAAACGGAGGACCTTTAAAGGAAGTTGTCCAAAGCACGAGGCAGAATTTCACTGACAACTCTTCTGCTATCACAGCTCCCAATGCCCAGATCAGAATGCAGGGGAAGAACTGAAATTTGCACACCGTAACCCTCCAACTATCACATCCTACTGACCAACCAAAGGCCATGAAGTGCTATGCTCCTTCCCTATAAAGCCACAGTGAAATGAATAATGATTTGCTTCTCCTGTATCACCTGGGTAGGCCACAAACCAAAGCGATAGGTATATCAGTGTCCTTGCCCACCTATCCTTATTGGATACAGTTAAAGAGGCCACATACAACTGACCACAGATGTGATTCAAAGGAAATAAATGTGTTGCTCACAAGGCTCCAAGAGAAAGAGGTTCTGAGCATCTGAAAAGGATTTTACTAGTCCAACTTTATTAATTATTGGTATTATGGTAGTTCTCAGGGACATCATAAACCAGAACTCCATTGTATTTAGTGCTGTATAAACATGGAACAAAGAAGTCCCTGACCTGGGGGAACATGGTCTCTAATACAATATGCCTCACTGCTCATGCTTGGGTTTAATCTCAGTGCACAAAAACCCTGACTCTCCAACATTAAATTGACAGACTTCACGCCCATGTTATTTCATTCAGAAAGAAGTATGCTAAGAAAGCAATGAAATGATGCATGTGCATTTGAGTAAAGAGTAGACCTGTTTCTATAGAACTCAACCCCAATTCAGGGTGGGCAACACTACTTGAAGTCAAAAGTCAGCCCTGAATAACATGGATCACCATTTTTTCCCCTTCAGAGGCCCTAGTATCAGCTCAGTCAGGTCTCTACAAAACATCAAACTTTGCATCGTAAGCAACAGCAGATATTCATAGATTCCTAGATGGTAGGGTCAGAAGGGACCTCAACAGAACATCAAGTCCAACCCTCTGCCTAGGCAGGAAAGAGTGCTGGGGTCAGATGACCCCAGCCAGATGCCTATCCAGCCTTCTCTTAAAGACCCCTAAGGTAGGGGAGAGCACCACCACCCTTGGAAGCCCATTCCAAATTTTGGCCACCCTTACCGTGAAGAAGTTTTTTCTGATATCTAGCCTAAATCTGCTCTCTGTCAGTTTGTGACCATTGTTCCTTATTACTCCAAGTGGCGCCCTGATGAACAGAACGTCTCTGATCCCTTGCTGCGTCCCCCTAATGAATTTGTAGGCAGCCACAAGATCACTTCTCAGCCTTCCCTTACAGAGGCTGAAGAGGTCTGGGTCACTCAGTCTCCCCTCATAGGGCTTGTCCTGTAAACCCCTAACCATATGAGCGGCCCTTCTCTGGACCCTCTCAAGTCTACCAACATCATTCTTGAAGTACAGCACCCAAAACTGGACACAGTGCTCCAACTGCAGTCTGACCAATGCCGCATAGAGGGGAAGTAACACCTTGGTTCTATTCATCATGCATCTGCCAATGCATGATAAAGCACATTAGCTTTGCTTGCTAATTTCATCACACTGACAACTCACGTTCATCTTGGAGTCCACTATGACTCCAAGATCCCCTTCCACTTCTTTGTTGCTGAGAGGGTCACTTTCCAGCCAGTGTGTGTGCGCGCTGGATATTTTTGTGCCCTAAATGCAGCACTCTGCACTTGTCCTTGTTGTACTGCATCCTATTGTGTACTGCCCACTTTTCCAACCTGTCCAGGTCTGTATACAATTGTTCCTTACCCTCCGGAGTGTGCACTTCACCCACAATTTAGTATCGTCCGCAAACATAGACAGACTACACTTCAAGCCCACATCCAAGTCACTGATGAAGACATGGAAGAGTACAGGTCCAAGGACAAATCCCTCTTGCCTGCAGACCACCTGCCAGAGCCTGGATGTAGGAAACTAGCACCTACACACACAACCCCTAGCTACAAACAGCAAACTACCTGTTGGCAAGCTCCTGGGCTCTGTGGAAAGATACAGATTCCCAAGTGGGTTCTGGAGAAACAAAGCTTCAAGGACAGGAAGCATTTCAGGCTCTGAGATTTAAGTCTGTCAAAAATCTCAAAACTTCCCATCCTCTCTCAGAATACACCTGTCAGCTTAGTGTCAATATTAGTGATTAGTTTATCTGCCTAAGACAGACACACAGCATTAGATTTTTTTAATCTAGTTGCAACACTGAAAATGTGAAAACCCTTTAGAGTCTAAGGAGGCAATTAATAACACCAGCTCCCTTTCCTCTAGGAACAGGGACAGGTAACCAGTCTAGGAAGATGCACCAGAACTAGAGATAAGCCTTTTTGCATCCCTCCGGTTACAGTCAGAGAGATGATTCAAAGGAATCTTTCAATCTGCAATGCATAGTTCATAAAACATGTTCTACAGGGCGATCAGGGTTAGAAACATTGCAACGTCATTCAGACACCAAGCTTGTCACTAGCCCTACACTGCTGAAAAGGTATCAAAGAGACTAGCCTAGATGCCAGCCCCATTAGCTTCTCTGATCATGCTGGGAAGAGCTGAGCCATATATAGCAAGATACATTAGCAGGAAGAGTTTAGAGTAAAAGCCTTGCAGCACCTGCACACTTGGTATAGAATGGGGGCATAAAATATGGTAGTCCGTTTTCATGAATTAGCCAGTGTAGACATTTACATTAATTGTATCCCAGAAGGAAAATGCTTACTTGTCTATTTAAAAAAAAAAGTAGCGGGGTGGAAGAAGACAGTATACCTACTAAGGCCAAAACTTGCCAGGTACTTCAGCCTTTGAAGCATTTGCTTTAAAACATTCTCTCCCTTTTGTTCCAGCTCTAGAAATTGGAGGCCAGCACACTAGGGAAACAGAGGTCACAGAAGCTGAAAAAAGTGTTTCTCGGGAACATAGCAGGAATAAGATACAGGTTTATCATGAGAAAAGGCTGTGGCTTTAGGAATTGCAGAACTGAGGAGACACCATTGTGTAGATGGGGTAGCTCAGTTTAGACACCCAAAGCTAGAGATGGGCCAAGTCCAGAACCACCCTGCTCCAAAACAGACCATCCCTTAGCCCCCAAAAAGTCAATATTAAAAGCAGACACTCCAGCTTCAACATTAAAACCAAGTGCTGGAAAAAACCCTTGGTTTATAAGCCCAGATCTGCAGAAGAAGCCCCTCTACTCATCCCCATATTACCCTCCTCCCCTACACCACAGATCTACTCTCCCCCCAACCCACCTCACCCTCCTCCCATCAAAAGCGATTAAGGAAAAGCTGTAGAAATATTTGCCCAAAGCTAGAGCCTGTTGCTGGGCCTGGCTGTATTGTTGGTAGGAATACACACAGCAAACACGCACTGCGAGAAGCCCTGCGGGATTCCAACCACTTCAGGGAGGCTTTGTGAGCCTAGCTCTGCGTGCACTGGCCAGACTATTGTGAAAGGAAAACAGAAAAACCGTTACAAACTCAAAATGCTCCCCATCTCAAATTCCACCCCCCTCTTTAGTACCCCCCTCCCACCAGCCGCCACCTTTAAGACAAATCAAAAGGGGAGGGGGTTACTTCTAAAGAGTGTGAAAAGGTTTCCTCAGTTAGATTTAAGGCAACAAGTCAGAGCTGCAAGGAGTCCTTTATCCGCCAGAGAAGCCTCCCACTGCTCCAGGGCTGGGCTGAGCTGGAATCCTGGGGGCCAGCTTTCTGAAGGCTGCCATTGATTTGTCACTGGTGATAAGTGAGGCCAGAACTGTTCCCACAATCCCCTGCAGAGGGGAAGATTCTCCAACAATGCCCAATAGAGGAGAAGCACAACACAAAGAGAGAAAATACGGAACTTAAAGGTCGAAAAATCTGGAATGTTTCTTTTCGCTAGCAAGTAACAACAACAACAAGAGTGACTATCCTGAGACCCAGGCTGAGGAAGGGAGACAATGGTTCAAAAGGACAGCTTATGAGAGCAAAGACCCTCTCTGGACAAGAAAGAGCAGATAGGAATTCTTCAGCCACTTGTCTCCAAAAGGGTCTTACAGCTCAGTTTAACAATATTCCTTTTAAAAAATTGCTCCTTTGCCAATAATAGGACCTTTTCAAACCTTCTATCTTTACATATAGACTCTCTTCCTCCCCATTCTGAGGCTGCTGGGAGCCAATTCTTTTACTTTTTGGGAAGATCTTTTCTTGCAGAATTAAATAAATAAGAGAGTCTATGGAAGCATAAAGACTAAAAGGTGACTTCCAAAAGCAAAGAGGGGGCCTTAAGGGGCGATCAACCCACCACAGTGAGAATGGTAAAAGCAGCAGCATAGACACCCCCATTTGTCATTGTTGACTGGAGAGCAAGTGGTATCTTATGCCAATGGAAAATAAAAGGCAGGTGGATAGCGAGCACAAATACCAACAAAGACCTATGGCTTTTTTTTGCAATTTGAGCACTCAGGGAAGTCCCACCTTAGATTTGGTTCAACTTGTTTACAATGCACTTAGCTGATGCTCTGGTATCAGGTACAAATTAAATACATCAGGACATCTAAATCATTTTTGGGTGGGATAAGGGAAAGCCCTCTCCATTATCCTAACAAAACCTCTAAACTTGCATCCCTTCTACACAGGAAACCGTTGTGAAAGATAGGCTTGGTAGCATGAAACCAGAGCCAGTAGGTGCAAGCCTCAAGACAGTATGTTGCCTCCAGCCTCTTCCCAATTAGGCCAAGGTGAGGATCCAGTGGGTTGATGGATCTAACTACCAAAGTATCACATCAGGAGATTACTGAGATCTCGATCCTCAGATAACATGAGGAAGAGAGTATAAAGATCTTAACAGATAGGAGGAAATCCAGTAGGGAAGTGGTTCTCAACCTTTTTAGACACAAGGCACCCTTCATTAGATTCAGGGCACCCCTCTGAAAATGTTAGTTCTTATTTTTCCAAAG
Organism: Crocodylus porosus; assembly: GCF_001723895.1. Lineage (NCBI taxonomy): Eukaryota > Metazoa > Chordata > Crocodylia > Crocodylidae > Crocodylus > Crocodylus porosus. Next base: position 43,413,954 of record NW_017728947.1, read on the forward strand.
TCAAAATACAAATGAAAACTAATACATCAGCTTTTTTTTCTTTCAAAGAACCCAGAAAGATAACAGGATAAAATGTTTTTAACGTTATGAGTCCCTATTTGAAATCTCTGGGTTTATCTTGCGAATCATGTTTGTATACCTAACAGTGTTAACGTCATGGGGCATCCCATAGCACCCTTGAGAGGATCTCCTGGTAATCTGGTTTAGAATCAATGCAATAAAGGGCATGACAGGTTAAAAATCACCATCTTAAAGTTTATGTGAAAACAAGAATTTCCAAGGGTAGCCATGACAGCTCTGAGCACAGTGTTCCTCAACAGAAACACACTTTGCAACCAAATAGCCTCATTCTTCAGCTGCAGTCTTCAAGTGCAGCCCAAAGTACAAAGTAAGACTCCCAGAATGCAAACCTCAGGACAAAAGGCTGGCAAACATCCCCAATAAAGACAACCAGTGATCACTTCTTCTAAGACTGTTTCCTGTACCAAATCTAAGTGTCTGAAGAGTGGTTGGGATCTTTCTTTTAAAGAGCTATGGGTTTTGGAACAGGGCCCAAGAAGTCACTGGTAAGATTTCCATTAATCAGCGGGAACTAGATTCAGTCTCAGAGTAAGTGAATCTTGGCAGGTCAGGATCAAATCTACTTTAGAAGTGTGATATCATTAAGCCATACATAAGTAGGGTCATGTTATTGCCCCTTTCCTTTAAGCTGTGGAACACATTTCCTCTCAAAAGATAGTTCTCCAAGATCCTTATTTCTTATCCCCAAGACTATACTTAATCCCAGATTTAGACTGTATTTAAAAAAACAGGCACATTAAAATGAGGCAGAATTACCCTGATCAGTTCATAACACTCACTGGAGGTCATTGTCAATACTCTCCAGATTTCATATTCCCCACCCATTTCAGTGTACAAATATTCAGTAATTTGAAAAGCTACCTGGGATTTGAACAAGCACTAAAGACAGATGAGACAGAATTGCACATATGTGTTTGTCATGGGGAAGAAATAATCCTCTGTTCCTTGGGTCAAACCCCATTACTTTCTTTTTGTCATGCAAAGATTTCTTGCATAAACCTCCCTATACCCCCTGTATAACATTCAGTATGTGGAGAAAGAATCCTTGACATGAATGTGCTTAAGTGACAAAACAGCTCTCAGGTCAAAAAAATGCAGTGTTTATACAGTGGGAGGGAAGCTCTCAAGGAGCAGTACTTCAGGCAGAAACCAAGGACCAAGACAAGCAGAAGAGGGTTGTTTCCTATCCAAGCTTTTACAGATGCACTTTCTACAGTGACCCCAGATCTATATTCTGTTTACCAAATGTCTGCATATTTGGAAGAAGGATACATGTGCTGTAAAGCTGCATGTTCCTATGAAGAGGAATAAACACTGGGAATTAGATCATGCTACACTTCAGTACAGTAAGTATTTAAAAAAGGAACGTTCTAATTTGGGAATAAGCCACCAACTTCACAGTGTGAAGAGCTTTTTTAACAAATTACCACTTTCAGCACTGCAGTTCTTCATCCCTGACTCAAACAAATTCAAAAGACCCCCAAAATAAAGTGTTCTATTTGTCCTAGGGACAAAAGAAACACTAAATAGCCAGGGGCAGATCTAGGCATAAACCCTTTGCCCAGCACCCTGTGATCCAATACCTCTAGTGGACCATTAAGTCAAAACTGCAAATAGAACACTCTCAAAATATATTTTATGTAGATGATCCTCAGAGACTCCAGGGAAAGGCACTTAAGCTATTAAGTAAATATGGCTGCTTAGGGTAATTGTATATTTATAGAGCTTTAACTAGCAATTTAGTTTAGTGCTACCAAGAAGAGGAGACATTTAATAATTATTTGAAGTTTACTGAAGCCAAAACATAGCAAGTCAGGTCTAACACTTAGATTCTCAAGCAAGCTGGAGTTTAGCCTACACTCTAAATTCCCTGCTCTCTGTGGTTTAATACTTTAAATATCTACCCATGGTCCGCTCTGCAGGAGTTAAGAGCTCATGCCAAAGAGATCTTGGCAATGAATTGGATACCCTATTATAGCTAATTTTAAGAACTTTCTAGCAGAAAACAGGAATATACAGAAGTCTATAAAACCCCTTAGAGGAATTAGCTTCTACAGCCCATCAAAATGGCATTACTTTCATAACAGCTTTTGTCCCTCCTGTACCAGCCAACATATCCAAAATGAATAGGCTTTGCAGAATTAGAAAACAAATCGATTTTACCTGACACTCACAGACCAACAGAAAAATATTTCCATAAGTAATCAACAGCATTTGCATAAAGGAGACATTAAAAAAATAAAGTAAAATACTCTGGAATGGAAGTACAGAAATCTGGAGCAGGCGGTGCTATGTGCGAGCAGGTGCGCGCATACACACACACACATACACACACACACACACACACAGCAGCAGCTGCAGGAGCTGGGGGCCATGCCAGTAAGGATGTGCTGGGAGTCGGACGTTGGAGCAGCAGAGTTGGTAGCAGCGGGAAGCCCAGCTCTGCCCAGGTCCCAGCTGAGGCGGGGTCCAAATTTCCATGGAGACTGTCTCAGCCCCACCTCCGTGGGAGTTTGAGCCCTACCTCAATCAGGCAAGGGCCAAACTCCCGTGGAGACTGGGCTGGGCCATACTCTGTGGGAGTTTGGCTCCCACCCCAGTTGGAACCTGGGCAGAGCAAGCAGCCAGAAGCCCCAGGCTCCCAAGATCTACCTGCCCTGACCTCCAACCTCCCATCCTGGCACCGCCTTACAGGCATGGCTCCCAGCACCTGCAATGGCTACCACATGTATGTAACCAATTAAAAAAACACTGGAGGTGCACCAATACGTTAGTCCGATATCAGATCAGCACAAATATAAAGAAAATGAACTATATTGGAAAAATCAGCTTTTTTTGTCTGATGTGGCCGATAAATGCTGCATGCATGCGCGCAGCCACACTGCAGCACGCAGAGAGCAAGGAGCACAGCCTGGCAGCTTGGAGAGCTGCGTCCAGCTGGTAAGTCTGTTGTAGTGGAAGGGGAGGGGGTAGAAAAGAGGGGTAAGAGGGGGCAGGGACTGGGGCTGGCACTGGGGCTGGGGCTGCCCAGCTGAGGCAGGACAGGGGACGGAGCTGTGGCTCATCCAGGGGGCACAGCTCCCGCAGCTGCATGCACCCCAGGAGGCATGGGGGCGTGTACCCCTGGATCTGCGCAAGGCGGAGTTGGCTGCCGCTGCAGACTGTGACCAGGGCTGTACTGGGCTCCTCCTGGATGGGGCTGGGTTGGGTTGCGCTCAGGGCACGGTGGGCAGCTGTACTAGGAGTGGGCATTATGCAGGGGGGAACTACAGTGAATTCTGGGGTGTCTGCAGCGCCCCACACCCCATAGCCTCCCTCTCAGTGCCACCACCACCCACCCCAAGTGCAACCCAGCCCAGCCCCTCCCATGAAGAGCCTGGTGCCTCCCCAGCCCCAGTGGCAACCCACCACACCCCACGCAGATCTGGGGGTACATGCTCCCTATGCCTCCCCTTCACTGCAGGGACCTCGATCTGCCTCTCCCACGCCCCTTCCCTTCCTCCTCCCCTTCCACCACAACAGATTTACCAGCCGGACACTGTTCTTCAAGCTACCTCGGTGCGTATTGAAAATCGGATCAGTATCGGCCGATATGTCTCCTTAAAAATCAGCTACTGGTATCGGCCCAAACCATTTCTATTAGTGCACCCCTAAAAAATACCCCTAATTTTACGCAGTTCTGAAAAGTTAAATTAAAATTTCAAAAATAAAAATAAAAAGACTTAAAAGTAAACATTGATTTTTAGCCATCACAATTAAAACAAAGAAGCAAACAAACAATTCTGCCGAGCCTAAAAATAAAGTAGTTGCATGACAGTGATGAAGTAAGGTCTTGAAAGTGAAGACCAGGAAAAAAAAAAAATGAAGAGTGAAAAAAGGAGGCTTCATAGACAGATCTAGGGAAACTTCAGTGGAGCGCGGAGAAATATCACTCTACAAACTGTAGGGCAAATGGCTCCTATTTATTTTGCTCATCAGGATTTCTCCATTTACTTTTGTGTCCCCATTATTTGATTTATCCACCTGTGCCTCTCCAATAACAGTCTCCGGGCCTTTCTATTAATAAAGTCTCTGAATCAGGGAGGTATAATTAATTTAAAACAAAAATACAATGTTGGAGAAGAAGGTAACTCAGAGTTCTAGTGACTGGAAACAGTCTTTCATATATAAACTCCAGTTTCAATCCAGCCCAGGCTAGTAACAACTAAGTGCCAGTCTTCAGTTGGCCAGGTGAAGACATCTGGTATGTCTCAATCCAGTTCTTAATAGACAGATGCTCGCATCACAAAAGGTAGCATCAACTGCAGTACAGACTTTGTCAACAGCCAGAGAAAAGCAATTTAGCTCTTACATACTACCAGAGCAATGAATCTGAGAGAGAGAGAGAGATAGTACCAAGAGGCCAAAGTTTCAATGGACCATGGAAACTGAATTCTCCCTTTTACTTTTAAAGAAAATCTTTCAGATGCGCATGGGGATACGTTAGCAGTTGAAGAAGTTGGTTTGGCTGTCAGCCACCCAAGGTATATTCAGAGATTTAAAAAAAAAAACCCAGTCCTTCAACAATGTCATCCTGACAAATTCATCAACAAGAAATTCACTTTTTTTAAAAAAGCATAGAAACAGACATCAAGTATTTTGGAGGGGGAAGGGATATTGCTGCCATCTCCACATCCCAAAATATGGGGACTGTACCACTTCAGTAAGTGCATTTTCTCAAAGTCACCTGTAATCTACCTTGTACTAAACTTGTTATGAGGTTCCAGCTGAACTTTGTGCCCTTGTCATTCAACCACACCAGTCACAAAAGTTCCATTCCACAGTTCTCACCCCAAGTAACAGCTGGAAGGTATGAGCCAGAGAGCTGCCAACACAATGGCCAAAACCACATCTCATTGTGTAGCCTACAAACAAATGACTTCAAGGGAAGTTTGACTTATTCACTAAATTCTAACAGTAAAGCTAAGCCAGGAAAAAGAAGCAGGGGGTGGGGGTGGGGTAGCCTGCAGAGATCAAGAATGAAGAACAGCAGAGATATCCATTATGATCCACATGTCATTTCCCCTAGTGCCCTGGAAGACATGCAATCCTACAGAAAAACAGGCAGGTAATGCAAGTTGGGATCATTGATAACGGCCTATTACAAGAGGTGGCAGACAAAGTCAGATTTCCTTTTGAGATGGATCACATAAATGATAAAACAATGGGCCTCAGAAAGGGAGGATGACAAGAGAAAGTGGAGCAGCCAATACATAAGAGCTTGTCAAAATTCCCCCTCACAAAATCCTACAGTGTCATAACTTGTACCACACTTCACCACACTCCATTCACAGATGTTTTGTTGGCACATTAAGATTTGGCACATTAAGATCAACAATTACTGCCCACCTGTCTGAGATAAAATACCTGGGGCTAGTATTCTGGGGGCATCAAAGTGTTTGGGCTTTTGGTGATGGGAGGCTACCCAGCATGGAGCAATCTCTTCTGACTTCATTAAAATAACTAGTAATAATAAGAAAACGCTGCCAAAAAGCCAGTCAGAAAAGGAAATGTTTATTTCTGCTAAGCTATCCCCCACATTTTGGGCAGAAGACTAGTTTCTGTTCTTACCTCTACATTTCTATTGCATGGTCACATTTCACTGGGTTTGTTTCCCCAAATTTCTGATATTAATTTACCATTATGAATTTGGTAAAGGTCTGGCCTTCATTTGTACATTTCACTACATCTAGTTTGACACTGTAATCAGTTTTCCCCAGTTTAGCTGGCTATTGCTTTTGATCTGTTCGTCACAGGAACTCCTAGACCAGTATAGGTTGCATCAAGCAGCTGCACCATTTTAATTTGGGATTATTTGCCCCATTAACCTGAAAAGGAGTGCCAAATCCCAGGAGCCATGTTTTCAGCAAAGGGACTGGATTGTATTTTCATCCAATAATACATTTTTGTTCTCAAATATGTTCTGATCGAGATAGTATTTACTTGTTTGGTCAGGATGATACCAGTCAGTCATCCCAGTTCTGCTCTACAGCAACTATCCCCAAAATTCTTGTGTCCACAAATTGTTGGTTTTCAAATCTGCAAGTACAGAATTTTATCCCAGATATATTTCCTTGGAATTTACTTCCATGAAGAGGAACAGGTTGAATTATATTATCAACTAGCTACAGCAGAATAATCAATGTGTGTTGTATTCATGTAGTTATTCATTTATGACAGCTCAGAGGACCCTTTTCCCACCTTAATGGAAAGTTTTAATCTCTCCACTACATTTTATTTTACAGTCCTGAAATACAGAATGTAGTGTGTTGCTATGCTATTATTTGAGAAAAAGCCTGAAACAAACCAATTGAGATCTCACTTTTGTCTTTTCCAGATTAACCCATGTAGGTTCCATGTGCTGCAGTATGTTTCTAGCAAATGTAGGTGTTTGGCAACTGTCCTAGTCATTTAAAATGAGCCTTGGGCTTTGAGGCTGATTCACTTGAGTGGGTAAGTCATGATGTACATGTTGAAGATGTCATTCCTGTCTCATTCCCCTTCCTTGCTTGAAGGCTTCTGTTTGCATACTGTCTGTTTTTACCCAGCAGTTGATAGTTTGTTACATAGATTTAATTGTGCCACAAGTTTTCTGTCACTTCTATAAGGCTCAGTCCTGAGTAGCAAACTGAGTCAAGTGGTTTGTCTACTTTATGGACTTAAATGCATCTTTATCTCCAATGTTTCCTCTACTTCTATCTTTTAATGAGCATCTGCAACCCAGAGATGTGGTCAGGTTTCATTTTTCAGGAAATAATCATGTAAGTTTCCACCTTCTTCTGCTGCACTAGTATTTGGGGCACTTTCTGTTATTCCTCCAGCAGAACCAAATAGCACTAGATCATCATGGTTTTTGAGAACTTTATTCCAAGTTTATTCCAATATAGGTGTTTGGACAGACAGAACAGAAGGCAAAAAGCCTGAGGAGTTATGGGTGGAGAGACAAATTAGGAGTGGAGACTAAATGTTTGCTAGTGAAACTGACTAGAAGATGCACATAAACACTGTTCATTTTTTTGTTGCTTTGAGATTTGTTCTAACAATAATAGCTCATCCCAGCTCCCCTTCTTCAAATAAGTAAAAACTAAAAGCAAGCAATTGTCATTTTCCTAGGCTCTTGCAGAATATATTAACCAATTACTTCCCCGTTACAACAGGAGCAAAGATTGATAGTGCCCTCAACTCTCTTCCCTATGGCATGGTATAGGTGTTTTGGATATTGTTTCTTGTGATGGTGAGCAAGGGCTTGAGGTGGTGATTTTGGATATTCCTTCAGTTAACAACACTTGCCTGAGAATGCAGGGGACTGGGCTCAATAGGCCCCTATGTTGTAATCAGTTTTTAACAGGATGGGCACTAGGGAGAAATTGACTGGCTTCCTAAACAGAGGATGGGTAGATTAAAGCCAAAGAGAAGTTTGGAGCTGGGAATTCAAGGAGAAAAACAAAGGGTCTTTTTTGGCAGATCAGTATTCCAGAGGGACGAAGGCCCTTGAACACAAGTGATATGTGAGGTGTTGTACAACAATCTCATCATCAGGAATAGATCTAAATAAGAAAAGAAACTGTGACCCTCTAAAGTGGTCCAGGGCAGGGCAGTACATCACCAACCAGCTAGTCCAAGAAAGATGCGAGTCTGAGATCTGGAAAGGGTCATTTTGGTAACAGCAGGATCATCTCTCAGATATTATTTTTAACAAGTTGCTAAGTGTGGCTCTGACCCCTTTTCCTGCACACAGACACTCCACACAGAGCTGAATAAAAAACATCTCCCAACCTGTGCCCAGTAGAGACCAGCTCCTGCTCTAGGCTTGCTCCACTCCTTTCTCAAGTGTAAGTTCCTCGCTTTACATCATCAAACCTTGGTCTATTCACAGGGCAGAACAGGAAGACCAGCGGGGAGGTCCTGTCAGAAACCTGTCTGTCCCAGTAACTTTCCTCCCTTCTATATCCCCCTCCCTTTAAAATATTACAGAAGAGCAGGTTGTGTTTGTTTCAAGAGCTTGCTCCATGAGCAAATCACTGGGCAACTAACTATCCAATACAGAGAATGGGCACCAAGGACAGGAGCTCCAACAGCAAAGCTCTAGATGGAAGCATCTGTGCAAGTATCAGGTGTTCCTACATGCCTTTGTTCAGTCAGAGAGGCAATCCAAAGCAACTTGGGAGTCAACAAGTAGTCAGGAGCACTTTCCACTTCAGATTACCTTCCACCTACCCACCAGACCTTACACATCCCAGGGGTTTCAGATTCAGTGCCTAGCTTGAGATCCATATGCACACCGTGCAGTCTGTCAACATTGCTACTTGACAAGGGCTTCTCTACTACTAGGACCATCTAAAGAGAATTAGAGAATCTAAGGTTTCTCTACAAGTAACAGCAGTCCCCCCCTCCCCCATGTTCTCTACACCTCTTCCCTAACCGAGATAACCAAGACTCCAAACATATTGATATTTAGATACTATGCCAGCGATTCTCAAGTTGGGTATTGCAACATCCCATTAAGGGTATGTGCCACCCAGCTCCTGCATGAGCATGTAAATGTTTTCTTTTCCCATCTGGTCCCAGTGCCTGCCCCAGCTACTGCAGCAACACCTGCATCTGCTGCTCTGAGGACTACCACTGCTGCTGCCTTCCCCACAGCCAGCCCCTGTGCCAACTGCCCCCACACCCTACTGCAAGCAGGTGGATGCCACACTTTGCAGCCTGGCTCAACCCCTCCACTTCTCCCATGCTCCAGGGTTGGTAGGATGGGCCACAGGGGTGGTCACCAGTATATGAAACTATGAGACCCTGCCTGCACCAACAATTGTCAACCATTTTAGCCTCAAGGAACCCATCATATCTTTTCTGAATTTAGGTTCTAGGTTAGGAACTCTCTCTCAACCTTGAGGCTAAAAAGGTCGAGAACCATTGTACTATGCTGATAGGCACTCTGGGATAAGGCATGCATGCATTTGGGCAATGCACTTGGACAGCAAAGACCAAGATACTCAAATCAAAGTTAACAGCCAGAAGGAAACATATTAGACAAAGTTAGAAGTGGGGAGAGGAACACAGGAAGTTATTTGGGTTTCAGGTGCTAATGGTCAGCTACTCTGGGTTAGCTTTTACTTATCACAGGAAAGAAGCAGATACAAAAAACAGTTACCATAGAATAACTGTGACAAGTATCCCCACCACCACCCTTTGAGAAATTGGCTCAACTGTCTATAACCTGTTGCTTCTATGCAGCAAGGTTCAAGAAGGCATACCAAGCCCTCAAGCCAGGTCTGGTGAAGAGTCTACCGAGAAGTAGCCATCCCCACAAAGCATGGTCTGCAGTTAGAAACTGTTCTGAGCAATGAGGGCCAAGTCACAACCATCTCTGTGAGAACAGAACAGGAGCAGGAAGGAAAGAACTAACAAGGGCATGCTCCTTCTCCATCCCTACTCTCAACTCCCAATCTGCCTCAGTTTAAATAGTAATACTGCCCCACTCTCAAGACTTTCTATGAAAAGGTTCAGGCCTGAGACAGCAACTAGTAATCCTAAAATGCATGCCATTTTTCTCTCTACCCAAACAGTTACAAGGAAAAGAAAGAATTTGACCACTCAGTTACCAACATTGGGAACTAAAACTGAGCAGAAAAAAGAAGAGGATGAGAATGTCAATTTATTTTACTCTAATCCTTGTTCTTGTCATGAGGCATGATCTAGGAAAGGGGAATGACAAGGTCGGGGCACAGCATTTCCTTTTCTCTTCAAGAGAAAAATAGAGGACATAAAGGCGTTGGGTTTCATATCAACAGAGGGCAGAGGACAACTGGACTGTCCTCCATGATGGCTACCCTACTCCTGGCTTCTGTGATCATATCCATGCTGATTCTCCTCTCCTCCCAAACCCTACAAGTCTCTCTTCCCTTCTACTCCCCCTACCCATCCTGTCACAAACACCCAGCCACCAACTTCAACCCTTCATAGTCACAACAGCTTAGCTCATCTTCGGATCTGCTAAATCCATCATTCTCTCTCTGTGGATAAGTCTACCACCCTCTCCATCCTCCACAACCTCAGTTCCATGTTCAACAACTGGTAAGCCCTTCCACTTTAACCTTGCTTCCACCAAGCTCTGAATATTTCAAATGTACACTACCACCAAAGCACCACTCAGGATGGAAACTCCACTGTCTCAAATTCAGCACAAACAAGTACAAAGATGCAGCCTCTGCACTGGGGCTGTTATCAAGTTCTGATACTATTTCCTGCAAAATCAGGTCCTTCCCTCCATCCCACTAGTTAGATCTCAGTCACTTCCAACCTGCTCTTCCTTTCCACCTTACCCAAATCTAGTGTTGTTCTTGCACAGTCCTTCAGAAGATTGTTGCTAAATTACCTCTTCTGCCACTCAGAATTCCAAAGATCCCTATGGTTGGATCCCTTTGACTGTCTTTCCATTTAATCATTATCAATCAAGCTCAGGTTCTTGGCCCACACTTTCAAAACAGCACATACCCTGGCTCCTACCTACACCTCCATTCTCATTCCTCCTCCCCAACAACTCTTCTTACTACAGGAAGGAGGACATGGGAAACTATAGGCCAGTTAGTCTTACCTGGATCCTAGGCAAGCTGTTTGAGAAAATTAAGCTGGCACACATCCAGGAGGGGCCAGCAGGGGACTGCATGCTTAGGGGCAACCAACA
>NW_017728947.1:43425467-43441899 GCF_001723895.1 Crocodylus porosus
GCTAGGGTCTGGAACCAACTTCCAAGAGAAGTGGTGCAGGCTCCTACCCTGGGGGGTTTTAAGAGGAGGTTAGATGAACATCTTGCTGGGGTCGTTTGACCCGAGTATTCTTTCCTCCCATGGCAGGGGGTCAGACTAGATGATCTGCTCAGGTCCCTTCCGACGCTTGAAACTATGAAACTACTAATGCTGCCGTAAGCCTCCTTCTAACTTACTTCTCCAATCTCATCATGTTTCATGGTACCTTTTTCCTTTGGAAAACTCTTATTCCACTTCAGTCTTACAGCTCCCATTAATCCAAAACCTAAAGAAAGCTATTTAGAAGGCTGGGGTTTTGGTTGCAGCCATAGGCAGACAAGTTTCTTTGAGTAATATCTTTTATTAGACCAACTGAGTAGCCGGAAAAGAAGTTTTAGGCAAGCTTTTGGGCACACAGTCTCCCTATGCCTGAAGAAGGGTGACTACGTCCGAGAGCCTGTCTAAAATTTTTTTTTCCAGCTACTCAGTTGGTTTAATAAAAGATAACACTCGAAGAACCTTGCCTGCCAATTAAAAGACTGGGCTATTTTAATTTTGGACCTTATCTACCCGATCTGCATATCATGCATCTGATCTGTCTCATCTCTTTTACTGAGGCCAAACCTTCTATGGCAGGCATTTTATCTTCCTTTGAATGGTACAGTCCTGCATAACTCATCTGCCTAGTGAGAAAAATACACGGGAAACCCAAACAACTTGGTCTTACGAAGACCAGCTTCACTTTAAACAGCAGGATTTGGAAATGACTGGGGAGTTTAAAAAAGCAAACTCTTATAGGCCCAAAAACAGGAGTAGGTTTCCTAGTGAAGGCAGTTTTCCCATACAAGAGTAGACTGCATGGGTAAGACAAGGAGGATGGAGGATTGACTGGGCTTTTAAATAAGTTTCTCTTCCTTGAGCCTTGCCTCCCCTCCCCCATCCAGCAGTGGGGCTGAAGCCATTCCTTATCCTCTTCAAAAGCAGCAGCAACCAGAGTCACTTTTTCTGCCTTTCCAGAAGAAGCACAGCAGAAATAAACTCTGGGTGATAAATTATGCAGCACCTTTGTGCGGGCTGCCTCTTGGCCAGACGGGAAATTTTTCTCCCAAAGCCTTTTGTTTCCAGCTTTGATCCCAGCTTTGGATCTGCTCTCTTCACCACTCCCTCTGCATGGAGGTGAAGGGAGAGCTGACACAGGCCAAGTCAGGGCTCACTGCAAGTCACAGTCAGACCTTCTTTTAAACTGGCTCCCCTCCCCCCTCTCAACCTGGAACTGTCCTTGAGTCTGAAAAGGTCCTATTAAACATTTTCCAGAGGGCCTTACAGAGGATGCATTATTTTGATGGATGCTGGGACTAAAGAAGGGGATTTCTAAGCACAGGGAAATAATGGCATTTGTTCTAATGGGTTTAAGAGATGCCCGGGGGCACCAAGAAGGTTTGTTTCTCTAAATCAAAAACACAGAAGACCAGAAAATGGAGTCAAACAAGTAAACACCAGGAAGCAGGGAAATCGGGCTCTATTTAACTGCTGCTCTTGGTTACAGCCAACTTGGGCTGCTTGGAAAAACAGCACACACACTCATCACTGGCACAAACTTAACAGGGAAAACAAAGAGACAACAGGGGTCAAACTGGGGGTGGCAAGCAGGAGAAGGCGGCAAACTTGTGTCCCCACCCCCTACCAGAGAGTCAGATCAATTATCCCTGAATACTAACAAGATTTCTGATTAAAGAACTGCTGTTATGCAATAGAGACAGAAAGCTCCAGCAGCCAGGAGAGGCTGTCAGGCAGTTACAAAGGAACATAGAAGATGATGCCCTGCTTGGGCATACCAAGGAAATCACTGTTCTGGTAACTAGGAACCGGGGTCTCCCCTGCCTGAAGTTCCAATTCTCTCTCATTGCTGGTAACTTTAACCTCAGGCATGAAACCACTTAACTGCTATGGAACCTGGGCTTCATTTTCATGCAAAACTGTCACTGCAGCACAACTTCCAGCAATGAGTATTTCCCGGAATGGTGCTACCATCATAAATAAACATCTGGATTTTTTTCTTGTTTTAATTCAAGATTTGAGATCACAAGATGCTTCATTTAGCTAGGAATATCATTATGAGAACTCCAGGGAGCTACATTCAGATCTGGGATTAGTCTGAGAACAAAAGCTTAAACCTTTTTTGCTTATGTCTACTTTTTATTTTTAATCCAATTTACAGTTCAAGCATTTAACGCAAATATACAATGCTAACCATTAAGCGAACATCAGACTCTGGGTATGCCAGTAAAACCTACAAAAAACAAACACCAACGACTAGATGCCTTACAACTAACTGCCAGCCCTACATGGAAGAGAAATTCAAGAGTCCCTGCTGCCATTTATCACACCCTAAAGGTTGCACTGCCATTTAAGGTCTTGATGCAGGCACGTGTCCGCTCAATGACATATTATTATGCCATTTTCAAGAGTCAGACTCCTGTCAGCACAGAAACTCTGATATTGCTAGAAAATAATCCCTTGATCTAGAGAATCTGAAACCTTGCATACCCAGCTCTGTTTGATACTAATGAAGTCTCTATCAAAATTTCCCTCCCTGCCATTTGTATTGAACCGCCTCCTATATGGATATGTAACATTTAAGAAAGGTTTGATTATCATGAAAATTCATTCACTGCAGCCACAAGTTCTCAGAGGCCAGATGTGTGAACCGGGCTGCCTCAGCACCAAATGGTTAATACTATACGGTTGAGACGCAGAGAACTTAGCAAAAAAAGCTCAATGTACTGAACATCAAAGCCGTGTCCAGACAAGCACAGACCTTTGGGTCTCTGGGGTCGGTACCAGAAGCATACCTTACACTGCAGCTACCTATCCCCAGGGAACACCCATGCCACACGCAGTTTGGCACATGGCAAGTTACCCAGGGGGCAGTAGGAGAGGCTGGAGCTGTACAGCTTTACCTGGGGTCCTAGGCACCTCCCAAGGCTGCGACAGTGGTGATCCTGCCACACGGACCCTGGCTGAGAACTGCAGCACAGCTCCAGGAGGTCCGGCTCCGCTTTTCAGTGGCATACACTGCCCATGCATGTGCTGCTCCAGTTTTTTGTTCTGTGGAGTTCTTTGACCAAAAAAAACTCATGGGAAGAAAAAAAAAAAAAAAATCAGAGCAGCGTACACATAGCAGCACACCCTTGCAGCACAGAAAACACCTGATTGTGCAGTATGTGGCGCTACAAATGTGTTTGCAGTGCCACATATTGCACAGTCACGCTCATCTGCACACGCCCCAAGGTAGCAATCACTCCCAAAAATAACACATCCTTGAACCACCATATACTGTATAAAGCCTTAGTAAAGCCACTGTCCTCTGGGACATAAACTGTCAGTGGATCCACAAATTCACTATTTCTGCCTTGAGTATTAGGAAATCTAAATCCTTGCAGAAGTAGGTACAAAAAGAAGGGATTAAAGAAATATCACTGCACCCTGTCTCTGGCCACTGCAGACAACAAAATCCCATAGAAGAGAGACGCCTAACATAACAGCCGTATCAAGGAACCAAAGCCACTGCAGACCTAATGGTAAGAGCCTAACTGTCGGGGACGTTAAATTCATGGACGACAACTACGATTAGCATTCTTTGCAATGATCCCTGTGAAATACAGACAGCCACTAACTACAGTATGCCAATTAATGCAGTGGGTTTACTGCATGCCAAGAGAACTCCAGCTTTAAATACTGTATCAGGTAAAGGCAGAACACTTTAAGGGGAAACTGTCAATTTTAAGAAAAAAAAATCTTCGGTGTGAAAATGTTTTACTTAATGTTACAAGTAATACCTTAAGGAAGAAATAACAGGAGATTGTAAAAACTGATTCTGTTTTTGCCATCTATTTAATTCCTACATTTGACAGCCACTTTGAATATAGACAGGTTCAACAGTTCCCATATTTCATGGCTCTTTTACTCAGCAACAGGGAAAATAGCATTTTCTTTGAAAACAAGAGAAGTTATGGCTACAAAATACAAGCAATAGCAGAAAGACCCAGTACATGTTTAGAACCTGGTCGAATTGTTAACCAGTTCCAAAAATCTTGACTACGTCTCAAGGTGATAATATATTATAAATGCTTAAAGAGATGTCATAAAGTATACACATCACAGTGCACTGTGGCATATTGCATTAGAGGAAGCATGGAGATGTCTTTAGTCAAGACAGTTTCTGCATCATTTCCCCACCTATGCAACAAGGATAAATGTTTGCCTTTTCCATAAACCTGTTTAAGTCTTAAAGACATAAAGGTGTCAGGTGAAATACCATTCTTATGAAGTTTTGCTATCTGTATTTAAGTGTAACAAGTTTTAAAATGAACGTGAAACAATTAATGCTGATTGTCCAGGTCAGTGAAAAGATTTTAAAAAGTGAAAACATAATGCAGTCTTTTTCAGTTTTGCCTCTAGGTAATGGGCAGTCAGTCCCAACTTACTGGTTTGAGCAGTAAACTACTGAAATACATTTAGATCCAAACAAGTTTTATTTTGGGATATCCATGAACAGATTGTACAGAAACAGTGATATCACTCTTAGGGTTTTACAGGACTCTATTAATCTAATCTGGTACCTGAATGAACCTGACAATTCCCATTTCAGGTTCAGAAGATAGCCAGATTTGTCTTCAGACTATACAGTGTTTATTAATAAAGTTTTGTTACAATATGTACCCTAAATCCCAGGGCATAAGTCACAGAAAGAGAATCTTCTACCACAAACTGTTTTTAATTTTTTTTTGATGTATTTAGATTATACTCTGGTATGCTGACCAATCACATGAAATTTTATGTGGGTATATTTAGTTTTTGCCACCACTGGCATGCTCTGGTGCACACAGAAGTATATAAAATACCACCCTCATTCTTCTCCTTGTAACACTTATTCTTTAATAGGGGGCTAGGGGGAGAAATATTTGCATTATATCTGCAATTACTTCATTAATACTGTCAAGAGAGAAGCAGTCAGTGTCCTAGTCTAGCCTTTATAAGTGGCTTGCTTTACCCTTGGAAGATCATCAAAAGTAATAATAATGTAATAAAGCAAAAGGGTGTTTTTTATTTTAGAATATTCTTAAATATACAGCATCAGCATCTTTTTCAATTTTTTTTCTTCACTCTCTTTTCTTAGTCAAGTTAGAGGCCTGGATAAATCTATTTCAACACCGATCAACAATTCTATGAACCTTCCGCACACCTATGAAGTTTGGTGCATCTTCCACAGTTGACAGAAGAGGGAAACGGAGGTTTTCAGTGACTTGTCTAGGCTTACACAAATCTGGAGAGCCAGGAACAGAACCTGGGAATCCCAATTCCCAGTCCAGACTAAGTCACGCTTCCTTTCCTGGAAACTTTCATTTTAGTTTGGGACCCCAAAAGTGTATCAAGTAGATCTGTGAAGTAAAACTTTAAAAGGAAGATTTTATTCTGTTGGAAGAAGTTCCAAGAGCTAGAACATGCACATCACGCGAACAGATTCTGAAGCAGACAAACTAAAATGGGCCATCACTCCATCAGACCCTTCCTATTTCACCAACACCATCAATGCATGCAGTTAACTTGTACAACTCTCCCTCTTCTCACCTGCAAGACAATTTTCCACATGCCCCAGACATCTGTATATCCTTCTGGGCACAAATTTACCAAGTTACAGCTGCCACTCTCTGTTAATTAAGGGGCAAAGTTCAAGCAGAACTGCTTGTTTGGTTAAGAGCCCCTCTTCCTACCCAAGGCAAGATGAAGTGGGAAAAAAGTAGTGTTTTAAAGGCTGTTACATTTCAACTGGGTGGCACCCTGAATGTCTTTGGGAACAGATACTTTATAAGTAAAAATATTAAGTCCTTTGTCTTCCTCACAGATATTGTAAGATGCAACGTGGAGAGGTATTTTATAGAAGAGCAGCATAAACATAGATGCAGGCAGTATTTATACTTTCCTTAACTTAGCACCCAAAAAAGAAGTTATTTTTAAATGATAGTAAAGGGGATATCAGTTCCCATAAATGCACCCTATCAAACTCCCAAGTTCCTCCTGAATATAGTGGGGGAACACCAGAAAAAAAAAAAAAAGGAAACTCTTTGAGAAAGGGACAAGTCACATCCTATAGACGTCAACACAAGCAAACACAGCAACTAACTAGCACTTATAGTAAAACATCCTCCCACGCTGATATTAACAGCCAGGGCACATTAACTTGGAGCACTTAGGTAATAACCAAAATTAAGTTCCTTCCAGCCCCGTACCTACATAGCTATGCTTTCTATTCTTCCCACTCCTGCTCACTTCCAGCTAAACACCTGTGTGACACTTAGAAGTCATAACTCCCCTACTTGGTAGCACCAGATTTTTCTAAGATACAGACTTGCCTGCAACCCTGTTTACCCTACATTTTCCCAGCTGTTTTGGCATCTTCTTGGAAGCTCCATGCAGCCAGGATTCTCAATAGAAAGGAAATAATACTGCTGGAAAACTAGAGGCGATCTGATCGTGCCCCAGGGAGAAAGCTTGCGGAACGACGGGCGCTTTGACTGCCACAATTCCCTGTATTTTCAAATCAACATGGGAGAAAATGGATAAGTGAAATTACACAGGAGCAGCCAAGAGTGGAAGAAGAGAAATGAGCTGAGCTGCCTCCTTTCCACTCAAAGTCCTATTCCCAGCACACACACACACACTCTCTCCCACTCTCTCTCTCTCTCTCCCTCTCTCAAACAAGGACAACACTGAAAGGTGTTCAGACATCCTTCCTTCATTCAGCCCCTGCACAAACAGTCATAGAGAAGTAGAGCTGGAAGGGACTTCCACAGGCCTTCTCTTTTTTTCTTTCTTTTTTATCTTATTCAAAGCCAAATCAGTTCCAAATTCAATTGGGCAAAACCAATTAGTCATGACCCAAAATTCGCAGAGCGCAACTGTCAAGCCTATGTGGCTCTATCACCCCCTCCAGACCCATGGGTCTGGGGCTTCAGCTACTCCCCCAGTTCAGGCAGGCATCCTACATGTAAGCCCCAGGCTGGGAGGCCTTGGGGTCTGGCTTGATTTTAGCCAAAAGGCCACACAGGTCATCCCCTCCAACCCCCATTATCTTAGAGTTAATTGCATTACAGGGGACCTGGAGTTCTACTGAGAGCAAACAGGTCAACAAGTTCATTCACAACCAGGACTCCAGGCTGCTTCTTTCCTGCTCAGTGTCCTACTACAGAGGGACCACCCCGACATCTCGAGGTAGAAACGTCCCAGGAGCTGGACTGCCAGAGCAGGGCAGGAGAAGCCGAGGGAAGGGAAGGTGCTGGGGAAGCACCTCAATTCCTTCCGAAGGAAAAAACAACCAAGCCAAGGGGGGCGAGGGAGCAGTTCCCTCAGAGCAGGGCTGTAGCTTTAAGGGGCCCGTCTCCTGGGATGAGCAGCCGCATTCCTGCCCGCGAGAGGCTGCTGCCCCGACACGCAGGGGAGGCTGCACGGGACCTGCCCGCAGCCTTCCCGCGCCCGAGCCGAGCCGAGCCGAGCGGGACGGGGACCGGGCGGCAGACAAAGGGGCCCCGGGCGCGGGCAGTAGCACGCGGGGGAAGGGGCCCCTGCGGCCGGGGCTTTGTGAGGGGCCCGCGCTGTGCAGGGGGAAGCCCCGCAGGGGATGCCGAGCCGCGGGGGCCGTCCCGGGCGCTGCCGGAGGGCCACAGCACGTCTTCGCCCTGCACCTGCACGGCGCCCCCCGGGCAGCGCCCTCAGCCCCCGGCCGCGCCGCGCCGCTTACCTCGGGCGCAGAGCAGGGCGAGCAGCGGCAGCACGGAGCCCCCGAGCCGCCGCATGGTGGCAGCGGCCCCCCCCCGCCCGGCAACTTCTCCGGGTCCCTGTGGCGGCGCCGCTGGGACAGGACGGGACAGGCTGGGCTGGCTGCCGCCGCTCGCGCTGCCTCCTCCAGCGCCTCCGCAGCCCAGGCAGCTCCGGGGCTGGGGGCTCGGGCTGCCCCGCTCCGCCCGCGCCGGCCCAAGCCCTGCCCCCGGAGGAGGAGCCCCGCCGGGCCTGCCCCCGCCCCGCTGTCCCCGGCTGGAGCGCGGGGGAAGCGTCCCCAGCTCGGCGAGTCCCCGCCGCCCCCTGGGGCAGGACCCCTCGTCCCTTGCCGCCTCTTAAAGTAGACCCGGGCCCCTGCGGCGCCTCGAGAGCCCCCGGCGAGCACTGTCGGATCGGCCGGGGTACCTCACATCGGAACCCCTTGGCGCTCAAACCCGCCTAACCTTTGTGGTCTGCTCTGCAATGCCTTGAGTTTTCCTGTAGTGGAATAAGCCCCAAGTGAAAGAAGAAGAGCTGGCATTGTCTGAGGGGGCCCTTGAGTCTCTCCAGGGGTGCCTGGAGTTTTAAAAAAAAATCAGTAAACAAAGGTTGAGAACCGCTGCCAGGCAGCAAAGGGTGAATCCAGAGGGGGTGCCGTGGGGCCACCCCCGTGTCAGATGGGATCACACCCCAAAGCAGGTAAGAATCCCTCTCCTTTCCCACCCTGCTCACAAGAATGTCCCCTGCCCTGCCTCTTTGCCTCCCTCACCTGCCACTACTATTTTCCCCCCAGTGGTCCAGAAAACCTCAAAAGCCCTTTTCTGCCTGCTCCAGCCAGGCTGCCCAGCTGGGAAGGGTAACAGCAGGGATGGATAGTGGGGGTTCCCCCTTCCTACACCTGCTCCTGGGGGATTGGGGGGGGGGGAAGCGCCCCTGCCCTTCTCTGCTGCTATGGCTCTCCCTGCCCAGCCCCCTCCTAGCTCAACTGGACCAGATAGCAGGGGCTTTGGAGCTCCTGGGGGAAAGCAGTAGCAGCAGGCAGGGGATAGGGGGAAGGTGCCTCTGAGCATGAAGGGTAAAGGGGGAGATTCTTACCTGGTTTGGGGACTTTAAAGACATCCCCAGAGGCTCCAGCACTATGGCCTGTCCACACTGGTGGGCAGGGAGCAGCTACTGCTGTGTGGATGACTGCTCCTGCACCCCCTTCATCAAATCCTGGATTTGCACCTGCCTACACCTTTAATCACCAAATGGTGTGCCTCTTGGACAGACCAAGCCTCCAGCTTCATGAAAAGGTCTGCAACTAAGATGGCTTGCTGGATTCTACACCTTCCTCTTTATGGATTGCTTCATATAACTCAGTGTTTCAGAGGTCCACCTAGTATCAGAGCAGTTCCTCAGTGCTTCAAGACTTTTTTATCCCAGTAGTCTTGAACAGCTGTCCAGTCTAGAGCATATGGCAGGCCCCCCCCTCCCCTTTTTCTAATGCGTCTTGCAAAGCTAGGAGCTATCTAGGCAATGAAGATAGCCTAGATTAGTGGTTCCCATCCTTTTTTGTACCAGGGCCAATTTGTAAACATCAATGGCCAGTCCCAACCCAGTGCCCCTAGCTCCTGACCTGCTGCCCCCAGGCCCCCTGAGGGGGGGGGTGTGGAGATGGGGGGCCCTAAGCAGTCCCGTGCAGGCTGAAACTCTGCCAGCCTGCAAACGAAAAGCTGTGATTTCCCACATTTTTCTCCTTTAAAGGAGAATCCATTTTAAAGTTTGTTGATCCATTTTTAAAGTTTGTTTGCAACCCTTTCATATAGTCTTGCAACCCACAGGTTGAGAAACGCTGGCCTAGATGGATGCATCTTCCAGTCCTCCTTCTCAAAGGCCCTGTCAATTGGTCCTGTTCCCAACCCTTTTATTCAATATATGCTTCAAAGCCAGGGAAACTTTTAATATGGTGTCTTAATAAACTCAGCTTTGCCACATCTTAAAATTTTATCACAAGTCTCAGAATTATATTGGTGTTTTCTATAAAGTCCCAGGTGTGGTAAACTGCTAATTACTACAACCAGAGATAACTTTAAAAATGTTTCTGGGACTCCTAGTTGTGGAAAAAAAAAATTAATTTGATCTAAATCCACCCTAAAAACTCACAACCCAATTGGTGAATAGAAAATAAGCATTTCATATAATGTGATAATTTTAAAGTCATTTTAAAGCCAAACTCGTGATCTTTTGGGAGCTGACTGATCTTTTAATACTTGGGATTGGCAGTGCAAGAAAATATTTCATTGAAAAATGTATCTCAGTTGGCTTTAAACCATCCTTGTAAAACTGGATCAGATTCTCCAAAGAAAAAGTAATGCTGAACAGCAGACTGAGGTGAGGATTTTGTCCAAGTGCTACCAGAGTCGGTGTTAAGTATTACCTTATTTAAGATCATTGTGAATTCAGTGAAAGTTGTACCTCAGATCCTCTACTGATCTAGGACAGTGAGTAAACAGTAAATTAATTAAATATAATAATGATGCTAAATTAGAAGGAACAACAAAAACATGGAGGACAGAGGATATTAGAAAGCTGGGCAGAAAATTAAGAGTGGGAGAGAAATTCCAGATAAATTAAGCTAATCTACCTAAAGAAGAATTAATCTGAAACTGATCCTCACTGAAAGAGAAAAACACAAGGAGCAGAATGGCTGAGCAAAACAGTAAGTAGCTAATCAGACTGAAGCTTGCAATGTGATATTCCTACCAAAAAAATACCAGTACCCTTTTTTCTATCTACGAAGAAGCATTACCACCCTGAGAAAGGGAGAAATGTACTATGTATGATACTAGTACAAATATGCCTGGAACACTGCACTAAATTTGTGGTATTTCATGACCAGAGAAATATTAATGAATTAAAGGAAGAGCAACATCTATGATCAGGTAGCTGAAGGAAGTGATTTATGAAGACAGATGAAAGGAACTCATGATGTTTACCTTGGCTGAGCAACAACTATGGGGATGGACATGAAAAGAACAGACAAATATTTGAAGGGTGTCAACTCTATAAAGTGTGAGGTATAGTTTAGAATAATACATTGGGTACAAATAGGATTAATGGTATTATATTAAGAGACAAAATCATTTGAATTTAGCAACAAACTTTCCCAGTTTGAGAATGAAATGTGAGACCCATTGCCTCCCATAATCGCAAAAACACTTTTACTTGTATGTAGAAAAGAGGAAAAGAGCAAAGGCATTTATATTAAGCTTCCTTGTTGACTCGGTAGGCTTAGATCCCCAGCAAAGTCACTGTACCTCTGTCAACTTCAGTGGTCAGGCATAGCAACACTTGTAAAATACCAAGATGCCCAAGTGTTGAGCATGGACAGAGTAAAGGGATAGGATGCAAAACTTCCTGATATCAGTGTGCAACCAACTATTGAAACATTTCCCCCTTGCTTGAAATCAAATCCTGTTGATAAAATCCTGTCATGTAAACTAACAAACAAATAAGCCTGTGCTCTCCTTTCCCTTGGGCAAGGTGTTATTTGCATGTGTGAGACTGTGGTGTTTATATCATCACATAAAGAGAAGAGAACGACTAGAGCAGTATGGTTAGACTGGAAATTGAGAGTCTGATGACCTGGATTCTGTTCCCAGTTCTGCCACTTACTCTGTGCACACCTGATTTTGGGTGAGTCACCTCCCTCTCCGGTCCTCAGGTTCTCAACTTGTACAAAGAGAATAATTATACTTGCCCTGCCTTGTAAATTATTTTGAGACCCTCTGGGCAAAGTACTATAAAGAAAAAATTATTACTTATGTCTGCTTTCATCAGTGGAGACTAGCATTCACAATAACTTCAAAAACAGGTGGGGGTAGAAATGATAGAAATGAGATAAACTCATCAGCTAGGGAACGGTATCAACCCCTTTGCTGAGACAGTACCTAGATTCAATAGGAAACTGATTCTTCTTGAGATCTTGGCTACTAATGTAATATAGCCCTCACATGATAGATCCAGTGCTTTCAGTGCCCGTTCCAGCTGGTCCAAAACTATGCTGTGTATAGCATTCACTCCAGCTGGTCTGGGGTAGGCACCATGTGCAGCACAGGTCCCAGATGGGGTTCTCCATGCATTACAGTTCCAGACCTGCTCAAGCAGGCTCTGGATCTAGGCCATGGACTGGTCCCAGGCTACTCATCTAGACTGCAGGGCCAGATTAGTTTGACACCTCTGATCTAAATTAAAACACCATAAGGTATATAAACCATTGCTTAAAAAATTGATTTAAAAAGGAGTTCTGAAAGGTTTTGCTATCACACTGTGAAGACAAATCTAGTGGGGTTCCATAGGGACATGTCCTGAGTCCAGTTCTATTCAACTTTTTCATTAAATTACTGGTATAATGGAATAGGGAGTACACTTAACAAATCTGTGGATGATGCCAAAGTGGGAAGAGTAGAAAGCACCCTGGAAGCCAGAATCAGAATTCAAATATCCTGACAGATTGAAAAGATGGTACAAAATCAACAAAATGAAATTCAGTAAAGACAAATGCGAAGTGCTACAATTAGGAAGGAGAAATCAAATGCTCAGATACTAACTTGGGAATAACTGGTTACACTTTATTGCAGCAAAGGATCTGCAGTTTATAGTGGATCATAAGCAAAATTAAAGTTGACAATGTTTACAAATCTCATTTTGGAATCTCACAAGGGTGGTGCATGTAAGGTACGTACAATTATGTTAATACTTCTGCTCTTTGTCTGGCCTAAATTAGAGCACTATGTCCAGTTTTGGGCACTATGCTTTAAGGCAGTGGTGCTCCACTCCCAGCCTGTTGGCAAAATGTGGACTGCAGAGCCATGTCATCTAACCCACAGGGCTCCCCATGGGTCTGGAAATTTGGCTATGGAGGAGTGGGGGCAGTTAACAATGCCCATGCTCCCCTACTGCCAAATTTCCATAGGGCTGGATTGGGCTTCAGTCCCACGTGTCTGGATCAGACCCAAGCCAGGTCAGCACTGCCCACTGGACTGAGCCCACAAACCGCTCTGGCACTGCTCATCCAGCCCCTGGGGCAAAAGGACTGGGCGTCACTACTTTATTGAAAATGTAGGTGAATTGGAGAGAGTTGAGAGGAGAGTAACAGAAGATTTCAAAAATACAACTTAGGAGGAAAGGTTGAGGGAACCAGATTTGTTTAGTCTAGAAAAGGTCAGGCTGAAGGGGAACATAAAAGCAGTCTTCCAAAACATAAAGGTTGTTATTAAAAGGCCACATTCTCCATGGCCACTGGGGCAAGGACAAGAAGAAAGCAATAATTTGTGGGGAAAATGATTCATATTTGGTATTAAGAAACAGGTATTGGTGAACTATTGGGACAGGCAACCTGGGAATATTATGGTATCTAGGAAGTTTTTAGGAATAGTTAGACAAACATTTGTCAGGCATGGGGTGTAGGTATATTAGATTCTGCCCCAGTATGATCCAACCCTGCATTTCTATGAGAACATTCATTAGGAAGGTCATTAGAAAATCTTGCACTGTGATTAGTCAGAAGTTAAGTCTTCAGTGGGTGGACCATTGGCTACGTTGGAAATACAGTGAAACACATTTTTCCAGATATGACTGTTGAGGCAGGATAGTTGTGTGGATATTGACCAATCAAAATACAGACTTTCTCGGTGTTCCTTTATTATCCATATTTATGGCATTACTACAACATATACATCAATTCCCTTCCCAGTGACATCCCTTGTGATCAAAACAGACTGTAGCTGGAATGGTTTATGATTGTGGCATCCAGGAGTCAGAGCACTGGTTCCACCTCCCCACAAATGTGAGATTTAGTGCACCTAACAATGGCATCTACATGGGTATTTTATACTGTACATTCACCTTTCCTTGGTTGTTTCCTCTTAACTTTTATAACCACTGGTGTTAATTTTCTGTGCCCAGATGTGTTTATGAATGTCAGTTAAATGCTGCTGCTTTTCCACGTGCTACTTTCCACCATCAACATTATGCTTAACACCAAAGAGCTGCAAAACCAAAGAACTTTTGTAGGAAAGACACAAAAGAAAGTTTTCTATTTACAGCAGCTCTGCAGTGTTCATCGTCACTCAGCCTGTAAACTTATAAAAACAATTTTGTAACTTAATAAATTAAAGATTTACTTTGAATCGGGGGGTGGCACACGCAGCTAGGCAGGGCCTTAAATGCCTATATACCAATGTTTGTAGTATGGGGAACAAACAGGAGGAACTCGCCCTCGGAATAGCCAGTTCAAACCCAGAAATAATAGGGTTTAGAGAAATGTGGTGGGATTCATCCCACAACTGGGCAGTTAGCATTAGGGGCTATAGGCTTTACAGGTGGGCTAGAGAAGGAAGGAAAGGTAGGGGTGTGGCGCTCTATGTCAAGAAGCAATACACATCCTTTGCCAGCAAAATGGGGTCAAAGGAGGGGCAAGCTGAAGTCTGGGTCAAGATACAAGGGGGCTATGGGGAGAGGGATCTGATGGTGGGGATCTACTACTGACCCCCCCAGCCAAGGGGAGGAGCTGGACCGGGAATTTTTGGGTCAGCTTGCAGAGGCACTTAAGGCAAAGGATATAGTTGTCATAGGTGATTTAAATTACCCGGACATCTGCTGGGAGGAATAAGTCAGCCAGGTCGGACCGTTCCAGGAGGTTCCTGGCTGAGATACAGGACCTCCGCTTAATTCAGGAGGTGCACAGTCCCACCAGAGGAAATGCCCTGTTGGACCTGGTCCTGGCCACAGGTGACGACCTGGTAAGGGGCCTCCAGGTTCTTGACCACCTGGGTGATAGCAATCATTGCTTCCTGGAATTCACCATCCAGCACAGGGTGTCAAGGGCCTGCAGCAACGCAGCAGCCCTAGACTTCAACAGGGCCAACTTCAATGAGTTGAGATTAGTGGGAGAGGCGCTGGGGTTCTCGAGAGCAGGGGAGCTCAGTGCCCAAGATGAGCGGTCATTCCTTAAGGAAACGATACTCAGGGCCCAAGGGGTGACCGTCCCAACAAGAAGCAAGGAGGGCAGGACTGCCCAAAAGCCCCCCTGGCTCACCAAGGGCATCCAGGAATGCCTGATTACCAAAAAGGCAGCGTACACCCGGTGGAAGGGGGGGGCTATCTCCAAAGAGGAGTATACCTCCTCTGCTCGGGCCTGTAGGGGGCTGTCAGGAAAGCTAAGGCGGACATAGAGCTAGGACTTGCATCTAAGATCAAAGATAATAAAAAGTCCTTTTTCAAATATATAGGGAGGATGAAGAAAGCATCGGGAAACGTGGGGCCCCTGCAAGATACTCTGGGCAATCTGGTGGTTGCGCCAGAGGAGAAAGCAGACCTCTTTAACCAATTCTTCACCTCCATTTTCTTGTGCAGATACCAGGACTTCCCCACTGTGATGCAAGACGGACTCGAGGGGAACGCCTCCAGACCTCAGATTGGGGAGGACCAGGTTAGAGAGCTTCTGGAGGGGCTGGACATGTTCAAATCAGTGGGTCCAGATGCTCTCTGACCCCTGTGGGCCAGATGACATGGCTCTGAAGGCCACATCTGGCCCACAGGCTGGGAGTGGAGCACCACTGCCTTAAAGCATAGTGCCCAAAACTGGACATAGTGCTCTAATTTAGGCCAGACAAAGACCAGAAGTATTAACTTAACATAATTGTATGTACCTTACATGCACCACCCTTGTGAGATTCCAAAATGAGATTTGTAAACATTGTCAACTTTAATTTTGCTTATGATCCACTATAAACTGCAGATCCTTTGCTGCAATAAAGTGTAACCAGTTACTGAGGGAGCTAGCAGGGGTTATTGCAGGGCCTTTGGCATGGCTTTACGAGTGCTCATGGTGCTTGGGCCAGGTGCCAGATGATTGGAAGATAGCCAACATGGTCCCCATCTTTAAAAAAGAGAGAAGGAAGAACCTGGGCAACTATAGACCTGTCAGTCTTACCTCAATCCTAGGGAAACTCTTTGAGAAGATCACCAAGGAGCACATCTGCGATGGGCCGGCTTCAGGGATGATGCTCAAGGGCAACCAGCACCGTTTCATTAGGGGCAGGTCATGTCAGACCAACCTGATTGCCTTTTATGATCAGGTCACAAAAGCATTGGATGCAGGTGTTGCCGTGGACATAGTCTTTCTGGACTTCAGCAAGGCCTTTGACACCGTCTCCCACCCCATCCTTAAAAAACTAGGCGACTCTGGCATTGATGCCTACACAGTCAGATGGATTGCAGATTGGCTGAAGGGTTGCACTCAGAGGGTGGTGGTGGAGGAGTCATATTCGACTTGGGGGGAAGTTGGCAGCAGAGTCCCCCAGGGCTCAGTCCTTGGGCCCGCGCTGTTCAATTTCTTTATCACCAATTTGGATGACAGGGTGAAAAGCAACCTGTTTAAATTTGCTGATGTACCAAAATTTGGGGTGAGGTGAGCACACGAGTAGGGAGGGAAAGACTGCAGCAAGATATGGATAGGTTGCAGGGGTGGGCTAACAAAAACAGGATGCGTTTCAATACTGACAAGTGCAGGGTGCTGCACTTGGGCAGTAGTAACCAGCAGCACACTTATAAG
>NW_017728947.1:43445444-43451857 GCF_001723895.1 Crocodylus porosus
GAAGTCCAGGAAGACTATATCCACTGCTACCCCTGCATCTAATGATCTGGTGATCTGATCGTAAAAGGCCACCATGTTGGTCTGACAGGACCTGCCACTGACGAACCCATGTTGGTTGTCCCTAAGCATGCTGCTTAGGCCCCTGCTGGCCCCTCCTGGACTCTCTAAGTGACATGGTTAAATTTCACCTTTTACCTCAACAGTGGGGGTAGCTACATGTGTGCTTTACTGCAGAGTTGACTAATGAACTCCTTAGTAAAGTGTCTCTATCTACATGTGCACCTCTATTAGGCCAGAGTAAACTAATTAACTCCACAGTAGGATAGCACTGCCTGGCAGTATGTTGAGCCAGTTCAGAGCAGCCCTGGGCTGGTAGGTTGACCCCCCCATGGGTCCCCTGCCAGCCTGCAGCCCCAGGAGGCCCCAAGACCCTAGGTAAGGCTGCTGGGACTAGCCTAGTGCTGGTCCCAACCTCCCCTAGTCCACGTGGGGCAACTTGCCACGCACCAGAGCGCATGTGGATTGGTGTTCCCTGAGGACAAGAAATGACAGTGCAAGGTGCACCACCACTACTTGTCCCTGGGGAACCAAATGTCCACACATGTCTGGATGCCCTCTGAGAGCTAGCAAAGGCATGGTGAGAACTTGGTTTGAAGAACAAGTCCAGCTACCTCCAACCTCCCATACATTTTACATGTGTGGGTAGAAGACTGGACTCCCAAATCGAGTTGAGCTTCTTGTGTAGTGGCTTGATTCTCCAAAGGTCTAAGTACCCAGTGCTCTTTTTGATTTCAATCTACTAAATTAATTTGTAAGTCTTGGTCTCATTGGGCGCATCTATATGTGCAATTAATGTTCCTGAATAAACTCTGGTGTTTGCACTGAGGTTTATTGCTCCTGGGTGCATGTGTAAACACTGTACCCAGGACCATAGCACATTGAGCCAGGTTGGCACAGTCCTGGCTGGCAGGGGACCCATGGGGGGGTCAACCTACCAGCCCAGGGCTGCTCTGAACTGGCTCAACATACTGCAGAGAGGCTGACTAGGGCTGGAGGGTGCTATAGTGCAGCGCTAGCTGGCAAGCAGGCATCTGCACTGTAATACCCTCATGCCCCAGCCAGCCCCAGTCACTGTCTATACATGCATTGTGACAAAGTAAAAAACTCTGCTGTAGGATTGTACTTATGCTAGGCAGTGCTATCCTACTGTGGAGTTAATTAGTTTACTCTGGCCTAATAGAGATGCACGTGTAGATAGAGACACTTTACTAAGGAGTTCATTAGTCAACTCTGCAGTAAAGCACACATGTAGCTACCCCCACTGTTGAGGTAAAAGGTGAAATTTAACCATGTCACTTAGAGAGAAAAGGATTTACATTATTTATGTCTGACCACCTGGGCCAGTATTCTTGTTTCTAATAAGATGAGGCTCCCCATTCCTATAAAAATATAAATACATCTTTCAGCTCAATAAAACTACATACTTAAAGAGATGGTTCTCTTGTTTGCAAGCGCTCAGCTACTATGGTGATGAAGGACATGTAAGAATGAAGACAGATAGCAGGGTGTTTGTTTTCTTGGAGATGATTCAGGCCTAATACTTTATTGGCATGGTAAGCCAGGCTGTATTGCCAATGTGTTAAAGACAGAACCCTGTATCTGCCTCATAGAGATACAGCATATCAACTCTCTGCTTCCCTATCTTATGACTGAATTAGATATGCCTCTTAAC
This sequence comes from Crocodylus porosus, assembly GCF_001723895.1. NCBI lineage: Eukaryota > Metazoa > Chordata > Crocodylia > Crocodylidae > Crocodylus > Crocodylus porosus. The sequence goes on from NW_017728947.1 coordinate 43,447,177, forward strand.
ACCTTTCACATTAGCTCTCGATAAATGGGAATAAGAGAAGATTGGAGCAAATAACTGTCTGTGCTAAATGAAAGCTGCAGAAAGGTACACGTGGCAGCAAAGTACACACTTGCACACACCCTCTACATGCATCTGAAATCAGCCACCCACACAAACATACATATCCAACCTCCTTTCCAGCCTTATATATGAATCCATTATGTTCATGCAAGTTGTTGCAGCATTGGAAGCCCAGCCCAGACTCCACAGCTCATTCATTTATTTGCCTCTCTTTGCAACAGAATCTAACAGTGTTGGCCACAATAAGATTTTGGGATATGACTACTACTCCAGGACTTCGTGGGGGCAGAGCAATTAAGACATTTCACATATCCTGCAAAGCATGAGTTCAAGCCTTGTCACAGACTCATGCTGGACACTGCCCTTAGTCAACCCAGCTATAAGCAGGTATTTGATCATTTGGCCTGTAGAGTCAAAGGTGATTAGGTGTGATGCTAGAGGTGTCACTCGTAATTAACATACACCAGTTTCTGTAGCCAACAGTGCACACTTGTCTGGTGGACTGTCTAGATCAGACATAGGCAATTTTTTTTGGCTGGAGTGCCGAAAAAAACCACAGTGTCTACCTTGGAAGGTGCTGGAGTACCAGCATGCCAGAAAAACAAAACGAGGGCAGGGGGTACACAGCAGGATGCACTGCATATTAGTATAGTTAATAATCATAAATGTTGCACTTTTATGGTAAATACCAGATTTTCTAACAATTGTAACAATTGTAAACCTGGTGATAATAAATAAAACTTCTGATATTCCCTTTGATCTTCTGTATTTGTTTTGTGTGGGTCCCCCCACAACAGCCCCCCAGCCCTGCCCCCCACCCAGAGCCCCTGCCCCCAAGCCCTGCTCATGCCTCATGCCCTGCTCATCAGAACCTGGCTGCAGGAGGCTGCAGTCTCCCTGCCCTGGCCCCAGCCCAGAGAGGGAAGGCAGCAGGGCCAGGAGCACAGCGTGTGTGACCTGGAGCGGCAGCACACAGAGGGGATGCACAGGAAAGCTGCCTGCTGCTGTAAGCTCCGCGCTGCCTGCGCTACACTCCTCCTGTGTGCATGGGAGCAGCATGGGCAGCACGCAGGGTTGTACCCCTTGCTGCTGCCCCCACCTGCAGGAGAAGTGTGTCCAGGGCAGCAGAGAGCTCAGAGTGGCAGGCAGCTTTCTGCAGCCCCCGCTATGCCCTGCCTTGCCGGCTTCCACACACTGCTCTGCAGAAGTGACGGTGAGGGCACCACAGCAGGGAGCATCTCCAGCACCTGATGTCACCCCAGAGCCTGGGGTTGGGGCTGGGGCTGGGAGGCAGCTGGGGCCAGGGCCAGAGCTGGGAGACATCAGCTGTTTGCAGATTCTGAGCCAGCTGGGAGAAGGGCTTCCATCCTTGTAGCTGGCTGCTGGGAGCAGCCTGGGCTCTGTGGCTATCAGCAGCTACCCAGAACCTGGGCCAACTGCAGCCGGGAGGCTGCAGACAACTGCTGCCTTCCCTGACCCAGCCCTGGGCAGGCAGCAAGTGCCAGCACCATGCCCGTTGTGGGCAGGGCTGGGGCAGGGAGGTAGCAGCTGTTTGCAGCCTCCCGGGTACAGTCGGCCCAGGTTCTGGGGTAGCTGCTGCCAGCCACAGTGCCCAGGCTGCTTGCAACAGGGCTTGCAGCCTTCCAGCCACCTGCTGGGAGCAGCCTGGACTCCCAGCTGGCAGCAGCTACTCAGAGACGGGGCTCACAGTGGTCTGCTGAGGAAAATGGCCTTGCATGCCATGCTTGGCACATGTGCCGGGGGTTGCCGACCCCTGGTCTAGATAATAGCAGACACTTTTCCCTACTGGTCTAGTAAGAAATGGATTGAGATGCCCTCCCTCCTATCCCCATTTCATGCAGAACATAATAGTGAAATATTATCTTTTGGTTGTTGTTGGCGTGGGATAAATTTGAATGATGCCTGCATCAAAAAAATATATCCCATTGCTACTAAATACCACTAAAGTATTGTGGCTTAATAGTAACACATTTGAACTCTCTTTCCTCTGTTTCTGACACATTCTCTGCTGTGGCTGTGAATTTCCCTTGCTGTCATGCATACAAACTCTGCCAATATAAAACTCAAAGCAGGGATGGCAAAGCAGAGGTATAAAACTCAAAGCAAGAATGCAAAATGGTTTTGTTGTAACACCCTATTTCAGCCACTCAGATTTGCAGAATTCTTCATTATAAAATAAAATTTTACTAAAAGCGTAGTTAACTTGTAGAATTCATTGCCACAGAAGGTGGCAGACACAGATCACATAGACAGGTTCAAAAAGGAACTAACTAAACTCATGGATGACAGATCTATTAATGGTGTTGGGTTGCAAGAGGATGCTAATATCATGGCATCTGTCTTCTCACTGGATTTGAAGGATCTTCTGCAGGCAGCATTGATGGTACTTCTCCAGCAGCTTGAGAGGTCTTCTTTATGTTGTCCACATTTCAGCTCCCTACAATGGGGTGGGGATCATGACAGCTTGATAAACCACGAGCTTGGTTTTGGATGTCATATTGTGATCTTCAAACACTCATTTCCTCAGGCATCTAAAGGCTGCACTTGCATATTTGAGGTAATGTTAGATTTCTTCATCAGTGTCAGCCTTCTGTGAGAGATGGCTTCCAAGGTATGGAAATACTCAACATTAACCAGAATCTCACCATAAATCTGAATTACCGGAGCTGGGGACTGCTCATTAAGAGCTTGTTGATGGAGGACCGTAGTCTTCTGAATGTTAAGCATGAGTCCCACTTTCTTGCATGCCTTGGTAAAGATGTCAGTGATTGCCTGAAAGTCTGCATCTGAGTCAGCAGACACTACAATATCCTCAGCATACTGGAACTCATGATCGAGGTCAGGGTGGTCTTGGTTTTAGGTCAGAGTTGGGTGAGATTAAAGAGTTTACCATCCATTTGATAGTTTAGCTCTACTCTGACTGGAAGTTTGTTGGTAGTCAAATGTGGTAAAGAATATCAAACAGCATGTTGGACCAATGAGGCAGCCTTGTTTAACTCCAGTCTTCACCTCAAAGGGATCTGTGATAGATCCATTATTGAGAACTATCACTTGCATACTATTATGGGTCAGGCAAAAAATGATGATGAATTTTGGTGGGCATCAGTGGCGACAGCACCAGCAATGTCTGCAGGAACTCCCTGCTTACTGCAGCCATGCTCCCACCATGGCCAGTGTTGCTGTGCCTCACCAGCCACTAGGGGCATGTGTCATTCATGGTGGGCATCCATACGTCAGGAGGATCCTCCACAGTGTTTCTCAGTTGACAGAGTCGAAGGCTTTCATGAGGTCAAAGAAGGCCACATAGAGAAGTTTATGTTGTTCCTGACATGTTTCCTGCAGTGGGCGAGCAGTGAGGGTCATGTCAGTTTTGCTCCTTGATCCCCTAAACCCACGCTGAGATTCTGGAGGGAGCTCTTCAGCAAGTACAAGGAGATAGTTCAGGAGAGTTCTTGCAAAGACCTTTCTTGTGGTGGGTAGCAACATGATCCCTCTGTAACTTCCACAGTTGGACTTGTGTCCTTTCTTGAAGATTGTAATGATCATGGTGTCCTTGAGATCATCTGGGATTTCCTCATCATTCTAGATCCTTAAGATGAGGACAGAGAGCTGTCATGTGAGCTCCTCTCCCTTCTGCTTGAAGATTTTGTCAGGGATTCCATCAGTCTCCGGTGCCTTGTCATTCCAGTGCCTTGTCATTCCTCATCTGCTTGATGGCTTACCTCACCTCATCAAAGTTAGGAGGAATTCCGAGTTTTTCTCTGACTGGGTGTTGCAGAATGGAGTTGAGAACACTCTTTTCAACAACAGAGTCTTGATTGAAAAGGTCTTCAAAATGCTCCTTCCAATGGGCGTTGATGGCTCCCCTTCCCTTGATCAGGTCTCAAGGCGGTTGGTCCCTGAGTGCTTAGACCAGATGGCTTTGGTGACTTTAGCAAGCATAAGATCAAGTCATTAATGCAAATTCTTTTCTCCGCTTTGCATAACACATAGCATAGGGAGTGTGTGCAGTAAGAAAGAGAAACAGATTCATGTCACAGAGTATCTGAGCTTTCCCCAAAACTCAGATCTGTTAATTAAGGAATAAGAACCCCTGTCTCTGTCATTAATACGATTGAGACTTTTCACGGAATGACTCTGAATTTCCTATACTTCTCACCATTTAAGTATATTTAATGATTTCTTTGCCTCCATCTTCCTAAGAAGGGACCAGAACAGTCACCTCCCTGCTGGGCCCCCCTTGGGCCCCAGGGATGGCACACCTGGGCCAAGGGTTAGTGAGGAACTAGTTAGGGAACTTCTGGAGGGACTGGACATATTCAAGTCAGTTGGTCCGGACGATCTCCACCCTAGAGTTCTAAAGGAATTGGCCGAGGTCATTGCAGGACCTCTGGCACGGCTTTACGAGCACTCATGGTGCTCTGGTGTGGAGGACTGGAAGACGGCCAACATGGTTCCCATCTTCAAAAAGGGGAAAAAGGAGGACCCGGGAAACTATAGGACAGTTAGTCTTACCTCGATCCTAGGCAAGCTGTTTGAGAAAATTATTCTGGCACACATCCACGAGGGGCCAGCAGGGGACTGCATGCTTAGGGGCAAC
>NW_017728947.1:43452408-43479248 GCF_001723895.1 Crocodylus porosus
GGAGAGGGTCCAGAGGAGGGCCACTCGCATGATCAGGGGACAGCAAGGCAGGCCCTATGAAGAGAGGCTACGGGACCTGAACCTGTTCACCCTCCACAAGAGAAGGCTGAGGGGGATCTTGTGGCCTGTTATAAACTAGTCAGGGGGGGATCAGCAGGCACTGGGGGAGTCCTTGTTCCCCCGATGCCCTGCCAGGAGTGACCAGGAATAACGGTCACAAGCTGGCAGAGGGTCGGTTTAGGCTAGATATCAGGAGGCGCTACTTCACGGTCAGGGCGGCTAGGGTCTGGAATCAACTTCCAAGAGAAGTGGTGCAGGCTTCTACCCTGGGGGTTTTTAAGAGGAGGTTAGATGAACATCTTGCTGGGGTTGTTTGACCCCAGTACTCTTTTCTGCCATGGCAGGGGGTCGGACTAGGTGATCTACTCAGGTCTCTTCCAACCCTAGAAACTATGAAACTATATTGACCCAATTTGCCTTTTACTCTCAGCTAATGTAGGGGAATTGACCAGTTAATTTCTGTTCATCAGGGCTTAGCCCAGTAGTGGGCAACTATTTAGGCCTGAGGGCCACATGAGGAGTTTTGATGAGCTATTGTGAGCCGTGTCATCACCTCCTCCCTCTCCCCGACAATTTACAAAAGTCCCTGTAGGGATGCAGGCAAGCAGGGAGCAGTGTTCAGGAGTAGAAGGGGCAGGCGAAGCTGGGTTCACAGGGCCAGGTTGCGTGCTAGTGATAGCTCCCGGGGGCGTAGTGAGTGGGGGGCATGTGGGGGAATATGTACATGTGTGTGGTGGGAGTACAGTCTGGGCTTTAGGCCCTGGGAGCCTGCCATGGGTGGTGGGGGGCACATGCAGCAGAGCTCTCTGGGGCAGTGTGGCTCAAGCTGGCCCCATGATGCTTTGCATAGGGCCAAACCCCACCCACTCACACAGGGGCAACCTGTGCTGCCCTCTTACTGGCACTCACAGCCTAGTCCAGCTGGGTGCTGTTCTGTTCCCCCCCACTTCCAGCAGTGGCTCCGGCTCGTGCTCCTGACCTTGCACCTGCTGCACCATGTCATGCCAAGCTGGGCCACATTGCTCCGGGTGGGCAACTGGGCAGGCAACTTCAGCAGGAAGGCTCCTGCCCCAGTGCAGGGCTCCAGCTCCAGCCCCTGGGAAGGCAGCCAGGAGCTGAGGCTGGAGCCTTGACCACTGTGGCAAGATCAGGAGCAGGAGCTGCCGCTGGAGGTGAGGGGAGCAGAGCAGCATCTGGATGCAGCCACACTGGGACCAGCCCTGCCAGAAGCTGCACTGTATTTTTCCCACCCCTCCCTTAGCCCAGTAGTTTAACTGAGTGAATTAATCACCAACAGCAATGTAACTACAATCTCTCCAATTGGTCCTCTCTGGCTACTATGTCCTGGAAGTTTTCCTCCCCCATTTTGAGTTTAGAAGCAAGAGAGCTGCCAATATTTTCATTTGCTGTTCCCTCCCTCTGTTTTGTAAAGTTTATCAATAACTGATTTATCTTCTACATACTGTTCTCCCCGCAGCTCCTCAGCTTCTCTTTTCTAAGCTTCCCCAAAATTATTACAACTTCTGACTCCTATTGTCTTTCCACATGGCACCAAAAATACTCAGTCTTGCAAAAGGCTCAGGTGTCATGTGACCAAGAGGGGTGTAGGGTGAAGAACATTCCTTACTTCTTAACAGTATCAAAGGCACTAAGTGACTCAGGTGTCTGATCCTTTTCATCAATAAATGGTACAACAGCTGCTGTGTAACAGCAATATTTCACAGTTGTGTTTTAAACTCTTTTAAAACTGTTTGTAGCAAGTACATTGGACAGATGTAACAAATAAGAGTAAGGATTCCATTTACATCCTCCCTTGTCTATACACATGGCCTTCTTCTACAGATATTATGGAAAGGCAGCATATTTTTAGGACACCAGATACTCGGTTCTTTCTACAGGAAGTAAGTTCCTGCACGGTCTGTCGACAGGAAGTAAGTTCCTGTCCTATAAGAGCCTCTATAAATGCATCAAGGTTACTGCTTAACTATAGCCAAAGAGGCTGCAGCTCCCTTATACATATCTAAAAGAGAGAGAGGGGCAGAATCTAAGATACAGACACACATCTGGTGCAGCAAATAGACACAGCCCTGTCTGCTGTGGGTTACAGGGAATATTCAACAGGCAGGAATGAAGAATGAAAAACACAGGGCTTCTTAGGTTACCCCCCAGGATGAGCTAAGCCTTGGCTGTCAGAAACATTTCCTATGCCAGAATTTCCAAGCAATATTTATTTTTACCAGGCCTTTTAAACTTTTTTTTTTGTTTGGCATGAGAGATCCTGCAAAGTCTGCCAGAAATGGCTGTTTTTCTTCTCTGCTTCATTAGTAGGGCGACATTCCAGCAGAGAAGGGTCACTCACTTGGTACTTAAGTACTTTTAAAGATGTTGTCTTTTCCTTCCTGAGGAGATAATATGAACAGAAACTATTGATGTACTTCCTTCCAGTTTCCTGTCACAGCAAAAGCCAACTTTCCTCTTTGAGGCTTGAATTCAGGAATGACCAAAGCTCAGCCCAATTTATTAAATCAGGCCAGAGTTCTGTAATGCAGCTTGGAACTACCCTCAACTTTAATATGAAGATGCAGCCTGCACAAGCTGCACACCCCAGAACAAATAATGTTTCCTCTTGAACCAAGCAGATCACACCCAAGGCTAAAAGCCTTGGGTGTGATCTGAGACAGGAAGAAATGTTTCAGGATTGTTTAGTACAATATAAGGATCTGGGAACTACATTAGACTTTAAGCCTTGTGGATATATTGCTCAGGAACCTACAGAGACTTCAAATAAGAGAACTCTGTTCACTTACATTCCTTCCACTCACCAGCCCAAGAAGGAAAAAAACAGAATTCTCACCAACCCATAACAGAATGCAGAGGAAGAAGGGAAAGAGGAAGACTAGAAGGATATTGTGTTCCTAGATACAGGTTCTCTTTTTTGCCTCTGCTACTTTACAAGTGTAGTAGGTTCTTGGCTTAATCAATCTGGGTATAATTGCAGGAATTGCATCTGACACCCTTTACAGTGTGAGTTGTGACTGCCCTACCAGCAGACCTGCCTTTCTCCTTGTATCCTATACTTCCAAAAGAAAAATGCTAAGATGCTTGAGGTAACAGTTTCTTGCCTTTAACTTCCACCAGGAGATTGGCAGTAAAAAGGCCTTCAAAATTGACCTTACTCTCCTGAAATATGTTAATCTTCAGAGCACACTGCAAAGCCTAGCCACTTGCCCAAGCTTTTACTTGGGGTGGGAATTTAGGTGGACGAGATTTCTTTTAGGTTAGGGACAAAGGTTACACATAAACTGGTTTAAGTGATCAGAAACTGGTTTAAACCTGTAACAGAACAGAAGTTCAGTGCACATAAACCAGTTTCAAAATGGCTGAAACTGGTTTAAGATAAACCTGGTTGAATGTAGTATCAGATTTAACTGATTTGGGTCATATCAGTTTATGAAACTTCTGTCCCAGACTCCTTCCTGGTTCAAGTTAAATCAGAGTCCCCCAGCATTTTACAGCCCTGTGCTGTCTGCTCTAGAGACCAGGGCTGGCTCCACCCCTCTGCTCCCTAGCTGGAGCAGTGAGGGCTGGCTGACAAAGGGGTTGGGGGGGGGACCAAGCCTGGTTAGGGATGCAGCCCAGCCTACAGGAGAGGGACTACCTCCCAACTCCAGGCAAACCCCAGTTGGGGTCTGGGGCCAGGGAGGGGGGTTAAACACCCCTTTCCCTGCTCAAATTTACCTTTGGCTGCAACTGTGGATTACAAATTCCAGAAGTACCTGGAAGCAGGAAGAGGAAGTGATGAGCGACTCTACAGATTCCCGTTGCTGTAATTCTGGATTGCAAATTCCAGAGACCTCAGAGGCAGTAGGAAGAAGAAGTGAACCCACTGCAGATATGTGGCTGCATTTCCTGATTCAAAGATAAACGTCTGTTCACTTCTGTTTCACTTTTATCTATGCATTTTAGATTAACCTGCAAAGACTGAAACAATTCAGCCTCAGGCTTTTTGACTGTCTGTACCTAGCCTTAAGGGGTGGTTTAATAAATAGAATCAAGTTGCTAGCATAGGAATAACTGAGGGAATAGCTGTGTTAAACCTCTGCACATGTCTGTTGTGATCTAGATGGTTCTTATCGCTTGGACAGATGCATACTGAGCTGGGTGGTAGTAGTTAATAAAAAGTACTGGGCTTCTCCTTCATGCTAACTTGGCTCTTACAAGTTGACTAATATCACATGGTATAGATTTCAAAATGCAAGTGCACTGGATTTTTGGCTCACTCCTCCACTGACATTAAATCAGTCTGTTCATCTTCATATTACTTTTTAGTTAATATGTTTCAAGAGGCTGATAAACATATATCATTAAGTCAGTTATTAAATCAGTCATTTTGTGAGAGTTCCAAGGGATTTACAACTGCCTTTCATGAATTAATCACCCCAGCCTTGGCCAGAACATGTTTCTATAATGTATGGCAAAACTATATCCTCTCTCAGCTAGCATGGTACTATGGCAAATAATTAGTAGTCTATAAAGCCACTATTCCTTCAAATCTCTCCTCAAGACATATCTTCACTGCAGTGCTTGCAAAACTGCCAAGTATTAAAGGAAGTTTGTTTAATTTACTGCTCACACTTTTTGTCTTTTTACCTTCTTAAATCACAAGTTCTCTGGGGCAAGGCATCATGTCTTGTAATATGTTTACACAGGGAAAAGTTAGTAGACAGTGGGTGCATCCACACATTCATTAATGTGCTGTAGTTACTGTGCATTAAGTTTAATACGTGTGTAACCAAGCACTAAAGTAATGCACAGTAACTGGTGTTACTATACGGTAGTGCCAGTGCATGCCTTTTTAGTGATGCTACTGCACAGCAGCCTAATAATACTGTGCAGTAATGCATTAGCACTGTTTATGCTGTGATGTGCTATTGTGCAATATTATTAGGCTTCTGGACAGTTAGCATCTCATGTAGATGTGCTACTAAACAGCATCTAGCACCCTGTGCGTCCTACAGAACACTATTATGTGGAAGGTATTAATAGCTGTAATCAATCACAAATATCTCAGCTGCGAGGTACACTAAGCAGTTCTTTATTCTGGCCAAACAAAGATCTGTTACTCTGAAGTCAGACAAAAGGAAGAACAGGGTGGCATCATGGAGACTAACTGGTTCAGAGAGGCAAAAGGTTTTGGAGGCAACATTCTTAATGTGGCAGGAGGCTTGGTGCTCCTGCCTCTTAAGAGTAGGGAGGCTGGGACTGAAGCAGCCTGCAGGTGAGACCTGGGTTGATTGCAGTCATTTGACCCAGGAGGAGGATATAAGTCCAGGCCCTGAGGTGAGCCAGCAGTAACATCTTGGAGGCTGCCAAGAGAATACCACCTCAGCAGGATAGCTGCAGCTCCAGAAGGTCAATATGGAGGGTAACACCTAAAGCAGTCTGGAGGTTTGAGGAGGAACTAAGGGGAAGAAGAGGTTCCTAGGGACCTGGGGAGGGGTCCAGAGCCCAGATTGAGGGGCTGAGAGTGTGGGACCACCAATGGTCCAGGAGCCTATTGAGAGACTGAAAGTGTGGGACAAGTGAAGGTCCAGGAACCCCAGAGGAGGGGCGAAGTGGAAGAGAACATCAATGAGGATGCCATCTGTGAGGTATGGGGCATAGTGTAGGGAAGGAACAGAGCCATGCAATTAGTCTGTAATGCAGCAACCACCAGCACCAGGTGGTCATTTTAGAGAGCCCTGGGACAGCCTCCCTCATATAAAAGTAAAAAACAACAGGTGTGGTGGGTGACTGAAGGGATGATTGCCCACAAAGTCAGAGCTGAAAGGGCTCCAGGAGCTTCACCACCCACGCTGGAGAGGTACTCTGTCACACTTAGCATCTGATGAAGTAGGCTGATGCCTCCAAAACCTCATGCCTTTCTGATCTGATTAGTCTGTATGGTGCCACCCTGGGTGATGCATAGGGGTGCATGCGCGCCCCCTGCAAAAGGTGTGGCCAACACTGTCACCACTTGCCACCCTGTCTGCGGGCAGTCCCTGATCACTCCTGGCCGCCACCGCCGCTGCCTGCGGATGGTCACTGACCCATGGTTGGTGCTTGCCACCCTCCTGACACCGCCAGTGCTGGCAGCATCTACGGGAGCTCCCTTGCTCACCACCGCAGGGATCCCACGACTAACACTGCACTTCCATTGCCGCTGGTGCACCCGTGCCGCACCAGCCACCAGGGGCACGCACCGTTCATGGTGCCACCCTGCCCTACCTTCTGTCAGGCCAACCAGAAAGAAAAGCTACCTGTGCTTTTGCATGATTTTAGTAAAAAACATAGAAGACACTACCCACAACCTGATTAGCATAGCAAAGCCTGAGCAGTACCAAACCATAGGGGCTGAGAAGCTTCCCTGCAGAATGAACACAAACAGGAGCTAGGGTGTTGATTGGTTGCAACTGTGTATATCTGTATGTGCAAGACAGAAATTAACTAGGGAGCCAGGACAATGCCAAAGAATCAATGAAGAGTCGGGGTGTGAGAGGCAGCCAAGAGACAAAACTTATATTGGACAAGGGGCTTGGCAGAAAGAGAGACATACACTTCTAAACAAAAAAAGTACAGTCTGTTGTTTGCTCCCACTGTGTTTCAGGAAACAGGACTTTGTGTACATTCTTAGCAAATAAACAGGACTGCCGTAAAGAACTACCTGACTCTTATAATCCATTTATTTTACTAACAAAACAACTTAGAAAACCTGAAATCCTGATTAACTACTCAGGCCAACAAGACAATTATACAAAAAAAGTAACCACAGCTATTAAAAAACAATTGTGTTGCAAAACCCTGGAAGAGATGTGACACCCCTAAAATCACTGACTGGTTTCAAAAGTTGGGGAAGTTTTCATAACAGAAAAGTCTTTCTATCAAATCAGTGTGCAACATGGAAGAAGGAAAAAGATGCTTGCCTAGAAATTTAGTGGAACTTCTTGGATTTTGCTAAAAGAAGGACTCTTCTCCTGCCTTCAAACTAGAAAGTTTGAGAAACACTTTTTAATATTAAGGAAAGTGCACATTCTATGAGCTTACATTTAAGAACAAATTTGGAAAAAAATAAAATGTGAAAGCAGAGGTGAGTAGAAAATAATGAGATGTATTATGCATAACTCTGAGGAAAAAAAGTGAGGGTGAATTATTACACAGAGATGAAGAAAGCCCAACACTGATTGAAATATAATGAGACTGTTAGAGGCTGAAAGGAAGTGAAATGGACACAAGGCTGTGGACACTGTGCTAAGGAAACACTGCTGATGGAAGTTAAATATCTGTCTAAATGTATTTTAGGGGATTTGATGTACCTTTAAATGTTAAATGTGTTATGTAATAAGTTGGATTTGTTAATAAAGTAAAAAAAATACGTGCTCAGAAAAGTAGACCCTGTAAAATCATTTCAGAGAAGAAAGGATGTCCTAGTTCTGTGAATTTCAGGTCACTTTCATCATAGGGCCTTTCATCCTTGTATTTTTAGGAAACTACCATTGGTCCATAGTCATTCAGAACAACCAGAAAAGAGGGAGGCACCTCAATCCTTTGTGCTGGGATTCTAAAACAATGCAAAAGAAGAGAGAAGTACATCACATTAACTGTGTCTGAACCTCAATCTTATAATGGAAATGCAAACTATGGTATGTTTCAAATGGATGCTGTACACAATTTTGTGGAAGACTGATAAGCAGGTGCTTTTAGCATGCATCATTCTATGCTTATGTACTTTAAAACTACTCTGTTCAACTCGGACTTGAGTGCTAATTTACCTAAATCTTCTGCAATGCCTCAGGCTTTTATAATCTTGACTAACCTAAATGTTTTGTATCTTGTCCTGTTGTGTTAAATGCTGAGAACTGGAGACTAGAGGCAGAAGTCTTTTTCTTGTAGCAGATTTCTTTCAGCTGACGGGTGACATGCAATAACCACTTCTTTATCCCAGTGCTGGTACAACTTTGGCTTATTACCTTGTTCATTCTCATATGTTGAGTAGATCTGGGTAAATATTTAGATGGGAGGCCTCCAACAAAAACTAAAATGTTCCAAAAGGTGAACCTTAACTACCCTCCCCAGCATGAGGGTTAGAAGGTAACAAATAAGCGGGTGGTTATAAATGCCTTAAACAATGACATTTCCATTGCTTTCCATTAAAGTTCTGGAGTCCATTTAACTGTTTCCTCCAGCATGTTTAGGGTTTATGTAGTAAAAGTCCTAGACAAATAAAATCTATCACTTTCTGCCAAAGGAAGATGAGCCAGTTGAAATGGATCCAGTTTCAAACAATATACTTTCCTTGGCATTGTTACTTGATTTCATAGACATAGACATTAGGGGCTAGAAGGGACCTTGCAAAATCATCCAGTCCAGCCCTCCTGCCATACGCAGGAAGTCTGCTGGTGTCAAATGATCCCAGCAAGATATGTATCCAAACACCATTTGAATGAGTCCAGAGTAGGTGCTTGCCCCACCTCGATGGGGGGAGTCTGTTCCAGACCCTGGACACTCAGACTATAAAGAAGTTTTTCCTTAAGTCCAGTCTAAATTGTCCTTCCAGAAGTTTGTGGCCATTAGACCTAGTTATCCCTTGGGGAGCCCTGGTGCACAACTGTTCTATCAGATCCTGGTGCACCCCCAGGATATACCTATATACTTATAGGCTGCCAACAAGTCCCCCATGAGCCTTCTCTTCTCCAGGCTGAAGAGTCCCATGTCCCTCAGCCTCTCCTTATATGGCTTGGTCTCTTGGCCTCTGATCATTTGGGTAGCTCTCCTTTGGACTCTCAAACTTATCCACATCCCTCCTGAAGTGGGGGGCCCAAAACTGGACACAGTACAGGCTGCAGCCTCACTAATGCTGAGTAGAGTGGGAGGATGATGTCCCTGGTTTTGAGATGAATTAGTGGATGCATATGAGAGTTTGGTTTTTGTTTGCTGCTATCGCATCACATCGGTGGCTCATGTTCATCTTGTAGTCAATCAAGACCCCCAAGCCTCTTTCAGTCATGGTGCTAGCAAGCATAGCACTGCCAAGCCTATAAGTATGATGCAGGTTTTTCCTGCACTTCTGTATGTTAAATGCCATCAAGATTTGGTCCACCCACCTTGCAAGCCTGTTCAGGTCGGCCTGTATGCCCAACCTATCCTCCAGTGAGACCGCCTTCCCCCATAGTTTAGTGTCATCCACGAACTTTGCCAGTCCACATCTGACGCCTGAATCCAGATCATTTATGAAGATGTTGAAGACTACTGGCCCAAGTACTGAGCTCTGAGGGACACCACTGGTCACCTTGCACCAAGCTGATTTGCTCCCATCAACCCATCTTACTCCAGAACCAGTTCCTCAGCAATCGGACCATGAGATGGTTGAGGCTGCAGTTCTCCAGCTTAGCCATGAGGACATCGTGGGAGACCAAGTCAAAGGCCTTCCTGAAATCCAGATATAGATGTCATATAACCATTCGTTTTGTGGTCAGTGTTTAAGTTCATGTTTTAATAGTAGACAGGTGAAGAAAGAAACAGCAATGCATACAAATATTTGGAAACAGGTAAGAGCATGGTATCATAATCTAACTCTACCATGAATTTGCTAACATTTTTTTACACACAAAATGGAGTTTGGTTTCTTCTTTACCTTATGTATCTATCATATTTATAATACTGGTATATTTACTGCTATTGTATCTTATGGTTTGTATACCTGGTTTGTGTATGGTTTCCGGTGCACTCAAGAGTTAATTTAACTACAGGGGTAGGGACAGACATTACACATGAACCAGTTTAAGTGATCAGAAACTGGTTTAAACCTGTAACAGAACAGACAGTCAGTGCACATAAACCAGTTTGAAAATGGCTGAAACCATTTTGAGATAAACCTGGTTGAATGTAGTATCAGACTTAATTGATTTGGGTCAAACTAGTTTATGCAATGTCCTTCCCAGATCCCTTCCTGGTTTAACTTAAACCAGAGTCCCCCAGCATCCCAGATGCTTTGCAGCCCTGGGCAGGGCTCTCAGCTCCACAGCAGGGCTGGCCCCACTCCTCTGCTCCCTAGCTGGAGCTCCCGCAGAGAGTTGCAGGCACAGCAGGGTCTACCTGGCTTCCCCCTGCCCCATCCCCCACTCACCACTGGCTGCTCAAGCAGGGATTTCCCTCCTCTCCTCTCCCAGAGCACAGACTGTAGACAGCATATGGTATGCTAGCTAATGCTGAGAGATATCTGTGTAAAGCAGACAGGACAGTGTCCACTTAGGGCGTTTTGGAACTAATCAACGGGTAGCTGGTAATGTCCCTCCATTCCTTTCATAGAAAAAGTTGTTTAAGAAGAGCTTGAACTAACAAAAAAGGCTTTGGTTTGGCTGATGGTCTGATAAACACTGTGTAACTCCCTGCTGTGTAAGTAAATGCTGTGTAACTCCCTGCTGGCTCTATTGCTGGTCAGAGGAGCAGCAAGGCAGGGGGAACCCCTCCATAATCAGAGCATCCTGCTCAGGCTTGGTCACTCCCCCCTCAGCTCAGCACTTTGGAAGGTAAGAGAGGGCTTCTCTAGCATCCCCTGGCTTCTAGCCTGAGCCGCTGCAGGCATGTGCCTGCACTTCCTCAGTCCAGAAGTGATGTCTTTATGGTTACAAACCAGCACAGCCTAGCCAGGTTAGATTAACCTTCCAAGATTGAATCAATTTAGGCACAGGCTTTTTGAATGTCTGTCCCTACAGGAGTCGATTTCAAAAGGATGAGTTAAACTGCAATAAACCTGTGTGGACAAACTAATATAGAACAAAAAAATGGCCTTAATTTGCTTAATTTACTTTCAAAGTGTCCTCCAGAGAGTATCCACACAGAAGTTTTAAATAATTCCCTTTAAAGGGTAATTTGGATTCATTTTCAGGAGTGTTCTTCACACAGATAACACTTTAAGTAGTGATTCCTGTATTACTGTCATTGTTCCAAAGGGAATGCTATAGTTTGACCTTTATTCAGTCCCGTTAGGAGTGTACCTTTTTAGTATTAATCCTTAGGCCTCCATTTTTACAAGGTTGATAGATGCAGTTCCACTATTATAACATTAGGTCACTCATTTGAGTACCATTGTTTCTCAATGTGGCTTCCTCAGTGGGGTCAGAAAGAGCATGACCCCTTGAATGAAGACTTGCCTGCCTTGGGATCCATGCAGCAAGCAGGTACATACAGTGATGTGGAACAGCCTTTCCAAAACAAGGCAGTTTTTATTAGTAACCTGAAATACTATATACTAGCACTGTCTGGTTCATATGGAAAGGCAAAGTTTGCACCCACATTCCTCCCTCCTCTAGAGAGAAACTGGGGAGAACAGGTGAGTTCTCCAGTTGATCTGTTAGGTCATCACATTCAGGCTGTAGCAGTCCAAGGGGCAAATGGTAGTAAACAGGGGAAAGCTTGTGAATGGCTCCAGCAATGACATCTTGCTTTTATTTAGTTTTCTTTGAGTCATTAGCAGTCAGGCGCCACTGGTGCTGAAACTTATCATTATTACAACCACAAATGGGCTTAGTGTCCAAAAGGAAGATTTATTCTCTTAGCTGGTTAAAAAAAAAAGTCCAGCCCACAAAGACCAAAAAGCAACAACAGAAGAATCCTGCAGAGAATGAGAACTGGAGAAATATTAGAATGTAACATTTTAAAACTGGGCTTAAAAAGCCTCCTGTAAATTAGGGATCCAGATGTTGGCACAGGAGAGACTGTAGTTCATACAGAGTAACGAACCAAAGGAGCTGTGTATGGCCTATAGAAGGCTGCTCTTGGCTCAGCTTCTTGGCAGTCTGGGGAAAAAAAGGCTTTCAGAGTTGGCTTTTCAGTGGCAGCTAAATTGCCTGGCTCTTAGTAGAATGCTTCAGCTGATTGTGAAAAATCTTGATGCTAGCTTGAAGAACATGGGAATTGCCAGACCAGATGATTACTGGGGGGTGATCACTCTAGGGTTCATTTAGTCCAGTATCTAATCTCCAACAGTTGCTAGCACTAGATGCTTCAAGGAAGATGCCAGAAACCCCAAAGTAGGTAGTTACAGAATAATCTCCCTAAAGTGAATTTGCCTACCCCCCACCAAAAAAAAAAAAAAAAAGTCCTGTCAGATAATTGGCTACTGCCCTGAAACATGAGGGTTTATATTCCATCCAAACTTTGGCTTTCTTTACTTTAACTCATACTAATGTAATTTGGTATGCTCTCATTATACATATAAGTATCTAATCCTTTTTAAAATCCTTCTGAGCTCTTCGCTTCAAAAATGTTTTGTGGCAATAAGTTCCACAAACTAACTGTGTCTTGTTATAAGACTTCTTAATAATAATAACTTTGCTGCCTCACGGCTACTCAGAACGTCTCTTTCTTATTACAAGGGAAGGTGATTAAGAATTTCTGATGTACTGTTCATTTTGGGGGGGAGGGGTTAACAGAGGCTACCCTTTGAAAAGAAGGATTACCTGCTATGATGCCTGAGACTTACACCCACCATAAAAGGTTGCAGTTCGCTTTCACTCTCAGCAGGTATAGGAGCTGTTCATTTTGTTCCAGTCAGTGTACCTTATTTCATCTCCCCCTGCTCCACCTCCTGGGGGATGGCAGCCAATCAGGGCTGCTGAAGAAACTAAGCAAAGGAGGCTCCTCCTTCCGCATCTTTAGGATCTTACATCAGTGTCAGAAAAAGTGAGTGGGAGCACAGAAATCTTGGCAGCTATGGGCAACTTCTTTCTGCCCTTCCCTCCTGGGAGCAGTGGGAGCTGGCCTTTCTCCTCATTTCTCCCTCTCTGCCTGGAAGCAAGAAATGAGGGTCCCAATGCAGCTGCCCCTCCAGGCCTGAGCAAAACAGTAGCCTACTGTGGGAAGTGACCTCCCAGGTCATCAAGCCCAGTCACCTTCATTCGTGGGCAGCCATGTTATACACTTGCTTTCACAAAGATAGCAAGCTAATTTAAAAAACCAGGTAGGCTGTTTGCTCCTATAGGAGAGCTCTTTCCGAAACACCAGTGCTTCTTCCGCTTCTCCCAGCATACCCATTTGCTCCTGTGCCAACACTGTTTTTTGGCTTAAGTACTATATTTTCCCAGTCTTCCCCATGCTCGCACAACCTGCGATAGCTCTTCACTGCCTCTGTTTTTGCTAGACCAGGCATGGCAAACTTGCATCACAGGTAACACAAGAGAAACAGCAGCCACTGTATGTCACGTGGCAGATCCAAAAGGGGACAGAGATCTCAGTAGCAGACTGGGCAGGGAGCTGTAAGCACAGCAGCAGATTGGTCAGAGACCGCAGGGCAAGAAGCACAAAGCGGACTGATAGATTGGGCAGGGAGCACAGGGCAGGGGGAAGAAAGCAGAGCAGCCTGCGTTGCTCCCCCACAGCTTTGCCAGATCTTAAATATGAAGTTATCATATTAGAAGCTCAGAATTATCATATTTGCTGGAAAAGTACTGTACACTAAAATGTGCAAATAAGCAGCAAATAAGTCCTTTTTACTTGATATTGCTTGGCTTAAATTGCGGGTGAGTGAGAACTGGGTCATCACAGTTCAAGCATTTCTTTATTTTGAGGCAACCAGTCATAAGAAAGTGCCAACAGCAAACTCAAAAGGCAGTATAGACTCCCTGAGACTGACTTGGGTTTTGCATACATTGCATCAACAGTGATCGTGCATTTTGACTGCTTTGACTATCATTGACTGTATAAGGGGTGAAATTTTCGTGCAAATACGGTAATCATCCTGCACCGGGTAACACTGGCTCCAGCTCAGAGCTTTGGGCAGCTGCGTCACTCACCGGCCCCGCCCGCGCCTGCGCGGGATGAGAGGGAGCGCGCGGGAGGGTGGATTCCCTGGTGTTACACCATTCTCCTCACCCCTGCTCCGCGTGCCCCCGGAACCTTTGTGGCACGGGGTTTTGCTCCCTGCCGGAAGTCATTGCCATCCGTACCCCATCTCCACCCCGCGACGGCGGACGGCGTCCTGGAAACGGACGGAAGCTGGGCGGGAGTGGACCTTCTGGCGAGATGCTGAGCGCCGAGCGCTTCTCGCTGCCGGGCCCCGAGTACCTGGGTAAGGGCAGCGGCGGCTCCGGGCGGAGCGGGGCAGGCAGGACCTCCGCCTTGCCTCGCCTCGCCCGCGGCCGCACCAAGCCCCTTCGGCGGGGACGGGGCTGCCCCGGGCGCTTGTGTCTGCTGGGGGCGGGGGCGCGTGTGACTTTCCCCGGGGCCTGGACGCCGAGCAGCTGCAGAGACAGGCCGCTCTACCCGGGACCTGGGGTCTCCTGGCACTAGGGATGCCCTCGGGAGGGTGGAGCTGGGGAAAGCAAGCAGCACCTTGCCAGAGAATGGGGAAAAAGAAAAAGAAAAAGTCGTCCGTCCTTTGCCTGTGGGTGCTTATGTGATGGATGCACAGACGTGCAGGCCCTGGGCTGCAGCCCAGGGGTGGCTGTGTGGAGCAGAGCCACCGCCCTGTGCTGCACGCAGTTCTTTGCATGGTGTGATAAGCACAATGTAGGTTCGCACAGCCACGCAAAATCCGTGGAGTCCATTCCTGCCCTGCCCTTCCTGGAGAATTGGCTTTATATTTTGCTGGCTCTAGTTTTACCACCTTGGAATGAGACTTGGAGACGATTTTTTCCCCCCCCAGAAATGGCCTGAAAGAATTTTTTAGCAAAAAAATGAGATTCTGCAGCTGATGTTGTGTAGTGATCCTTTTGTGTCACTTCAGCAGAGATCCATCGACCTCCTGCAGTGGTGCTCAAAGGGACTGCTTGTTCTTTTTTTTTTCTAGCTGCAAGTGTCCATCTACTCGAGACCTGTCCCAACAGGATCTTAGCTACTGCTTAATGATTCACTGAATGAAAGAGTGAAGTGTTCTGACATTTCTGTTGAACAGAAATAAATATTGTGGAATAAAAACAATGTATTCACTTGTTTATTCACGTCATTATTAGCTGGGCTGTGAGAGACAATTGCTTTCTAATCTCCTTTCCCTTGTGTTTGATCTTGTTATGGCTTTATATTCAACCTCCTTAGCCTTTTGCCCTGCAAAGGGTTACAGTTCTAAAGTCAGGGTTATCTTTGTATAAATAGTTTGTTGTGGCAATTTCTCCACACTGCAGAGGCTCCTCTTGTGTGAACACAGACAAGAATCGGTTTAGTTTGTGACCATTGACCCCTGGGATCATATATCTCCTCCCACCCCTCTTGCAAGTTAAACTCAACTAGGTGCAGAGAAAGGCTAGCAGTGTCATTGGGACAATAGACAGCATCTCTTACAAGTAGAGGCTAAAAGAGCTCGCCTTATTCATCTTATGAAAATGAAGGGCAAAAGGACATGTGAATGCTTTATCTAAGTACATCAGGGTGAAGAACACTGGAGAGGAAGAAGCTATTTAAGTTAAATGACACTGCTGGCACAGGAACAAATGGGCGTAAATTGACCGTGAATATATTTAGGCTGAAAATTAAAAGACAGTGTCTGACCATCACGGGGTGAGGTTTTGGATGCGCCTTCCAGTGTGTTGCGGGCAAGCAACGTAATTTTAAGATGGAGCTTGATGAGTTTATGGACAGTGTTGTATGATGCTATGTACTGTGATAGGAGAAGAATGAACTTGATGCCCCAGTTGTGTTACAAAGTTACAAGATATTAGAAATGCAAGATCACCATCTTGCTACTTTTTTACCATTGAAATTCAGACGTGATTTTAGTAATTGGCCTCTTTAATCACCAGCAAGTCAAACATTTTTGTGGCAAGGATTGAACTTTAGTTTTAGCGGTTTTTGAGGTAGCAGCTGCTAAAATTGTGTTATAAGCGAGTAGGGGGAGGAGGTATGGTGGTAATGCTTAGATCTTAAAATCATGTCATACCATCTCTTGCCATGCCCCTGCCTACATAGCAACACTAAACTACCACAATAGATCAGATTCTTGGTTCATTTAGTCCAGTATCCTATCATTTACACTGAGCAGAACCAGGTGCTTCAGAAGAAAATGCAAGAAACCCTGCAGTAAGCAGATATGAAATAATATCCCCTGGGTTAAATGCTGTGTTTTTATCTTGTACAAGACACCCTGGAATAAAATATGCACCTTGTTTTTGAGGGGCAGAATGGGGAAAAAAAATCTTTCCTTGTAGTAAGTAACTGAGTAGCAGCAGCTAAGGAGCTGAGCTTGCTTACTGTTCCTCATCCTCTGGCTTGCTGCAGATTTTGCTTTTGCTTTAAGATAAAGCATAAGCAGCATAAACTGCTGTTACTGCATTTCCTCACATATACCATGTACTTCAATTTCCAGCAACTGTTTTTTGGGGATAAAGGAGTGTTTTATATGTGAGAAAACATATATCTTTTTAATACTTCTTGATAGAAAGAAAGATGTTATTCTATGAGAACTCATATTGCTTTCAAAATTCCCATTTTAATAATTAGTGCTATAATTCTGGATTTATTTTCTTATCTATTTAAGTGTCCAATCCTTCAGTGAATCCAGCAAAATTCTTAATCTCAACAGTGTCTTGTGGTAGAGTGTTTCAAACACAAACATTATGTTGTGTAGGAAAAAACTTGATCCTATCAATTTGAATGTGTCATTTTTCAATTTAATTGACTCTCTCTTTGTTTTTGTATTGTGAGAGTATGAATGAAGATCCTGATTAACTTTCCTAAACACTAGCTATTAATTTTCCGTATTTCATAATATCCCATCTGTCTTGTCTTTTCTAAAATAAATAATCCCCTAAACATTCTTACTATTAATATCTGATATAAAAGCATCATATTTTTGAACTCGAGAAACCAGTACTAAATGCAGAACTCCGAATGATTCTGCACTATTGATCTGTTTTTCATAATGAACTCCATCATGTTCATTTTGTCCCTGATTTTTTTGTTTGCTTTTATTTGGCTGCACATATTAATTGGAGGTCTTTGATCTGTCTATACTGAGATGCAAGTCTTTTCCCCAAGTGGCTGGAGTTAACTTAGACCCTTGTAAGGTGAATGACTCACTTTAGTTCTTTCCCTCCATTTACCATTTGCAAGCATTTTGTTGTTTCTTCCATCATGTAACCCATTTACCTTATGTGATTTTGAAGTTCCAAACAGTACTGTATCCAGTTTCCCCTATATCAAGCCCAAATACAACCAATAACTTTTGTTTGGTTAAAGCATATCTTCCTGCAAGGCATCTGGTCTTGATTTAAGGATTAAAAAATAGAAGCTATCACGTCTCTTGATTCTTGTTCTAATGGTTAATCAGCCTTACTGTTAAATGTATTATGTGCCTTCTGCTATCGGTTATCAATCAGCTTCTAGTGTGCCTTTCTCCATTAGACTAGAGGCCTTTAGTATCCTGTACTTCAGCATCTTCACAAGAAGAAAAAACCACTAATTAAAGTTAGTTATGTAGATGACCAAAACAGATATATTGTTCCCTTAAGGTGTCTCTGTCAGCCCTCAATTCTTGTGGCCCTTCTCTGATTTTTTTCCAACATTCTTTTCATAATGTGGACACCAGACCTGAACACTGTAGTCTAGTAGCAATCTTGCCAGTATTGCACGTAGAGTTAAAATTGCTTCCCTATTTCCTACATGCAAGAATCCCATTAATGCTTTGTCTTAAAATATTGCACAGGGAGCTTGTGCTGAGTTGTTTGTGCACTACAACTCTCTACATCCTTTTCAGAATTCCTGCGCTCCGGAACACAGTTCTCTATTATAGCTACTCCTTGCTTAACATTGTAGTTACGTTCTGGAAAAATATGACTTTAAGCGAAATGATGTTAAGTGAATCCAATTACGACACAGTTTGTTACCTACTAGCAGGTGGTGGCCAAACAATGTTATAACCGAACATTGCATGGTTTTAAACAAGTATGCTTTCTAATAGATCAGCGACATAATGACAAGAGAGTGTTAAGTGAGGAGTACCTGTATATCCATATGGCCTGCATTCCTTGTTCCTAGATATATAACTTTGGATTGGGTACACCAAAACGCATTTTGCTTGAGTGGGCCAAGGGGATCATGTGAAAGCCTGGTTCTCCTCATTGTTTGCTACTCTGCATTCTGAGTTATATGCTAATTTTATCAGCAGTGCCCTAACACTTCTAGATTATTGAGGAATACATTGAATAGCACTAAAACAAACATTTATCCCTCTGAAACCCCACAAGAAGTATCCCCGCTCATTGACAATTCTCCATTGACAACTACTTTTAAGAGAGAGGACAATGACAGCATGTTCTAAATCAGAGGTGTTAAAATCATCAGGCCCCATGAGGCTGCATCAAGGCCTGTGCACTGGATTCAATGTATAGGGTTGGTCTAGCATGGGTTTTGTGTGCAGCAAGCATCCCAAACTGGCCCTGTGCACCACATGCAGTATGTGGGGCCAATCTGGTTTGCACCACATGCAGCAAATACATGTGGGTCTAGGCTGAGACCCTGGAGTAGCACTGTGGGCCAGATGATTAGCTTCCTTGGACTGGGTGTGGCCTGAAGGCTGTATGTTCTAAATGGATTAAGGCATGATGTATGATATAGTGATAAATTTTATTAATTAAAATGTTTTGCAATAGCAAATCAAATCCCCTACAAAAGTAATTGGATAGATGTAATATACTTAGACCTTTATCAAGTAAACTTTTAATCTTGCCATATAAACTAATCGGATTTATTTGACAAAATCCTGTTGACAGACAAGAATTATATTTCCATCCTTTATTAATTTAATCCTGTTACATTTGTGCCTGGAACTGATGTCAGGTTTACCGTTCTATAGTTGCTCAGGATTTATATTGTCAAAGACTTGCAATTATATTAGCACTCATCTCTCCCTACCAACCTGATTTGTAAGGTAGTATGTCAAAAAACCCTCCTTCGTTTCTCAGTTAAGCAGAAAATAATCAAAAAAAGGTGGTTTAGGAAATTGGCTACACACTGGAAGGGCATGGGGGACACATGATCCCCCCCCCACCCCAGATTTCTGTACTGACAGTGAGGTGCAGGGCATGGGGCCACAGCCTGGCTGGAGCCAGGGCCTGGCAGCAGTGAGGGTGGCAACATGATTTCTGCACCAACGGTGGGACATGGGGCAGCAGCCTGGCCAGACCCAACCTCTGGCAGCAGTGATAGCATGAGGTTGTGCCCCCTCTCCTCCACACTGTTAGCACTTATATGTCACCTATGGCCTAGGACCTCTGTGTATGGCTTTCAGTCATTTTGTGAAGTACACCTAAGCATAACATCTAGTGAAGTAGTAGGTTGTAGCCTATGAAAAATCATGCCTCTCTGAGCCAGTTAGTCTATAATATGCCACACTGTTATGCCTTCTACTTGAGCATAATCAGGAAAGTTTGTTCTTTTTCATGCCTTTGTTGAAATTGTGTGTAGTGGACTTTAAAAAAACCAAAAAAACTTGTAAGATAACTATCCTGTTTCCTGAGGTATCAGGTTGTAAGGGAAAATCTTTCATTTTCCTCAGAGGCAAGGTCGCTGCATCAAGATTGATTCTAATCCAGGTCTGTTCAGTAGAGGGCAAATGATGCTTCCTGTCTTTAAGGTCCTTATACTTTAGGGTCTTTATCTCTGTGGCATTTGGAGCTGTTTCAGTTCTAGAAGGAAGCAACTGAACTCATTCATATCCGCACAGAAGCTCAGTGTGCCCCTTCCACTAGATGCCCGATACGTTACTTTAATTTGTGCCACTTTAGCATGTAATGCTAGTGTTTTCAACCTATCCCATTTTGGGGAGACTCATAATTCTACTTCGAAGAGTTGCTCTAGGCTGTAACTTGTAGACCAGTTAAACAAATGAGTTAAGTTGGTTTTTAGTTTTAATTTTTTAAAAGTGAAATAGGGACCTGGGCTAAGTATAGACATTCGAAAAGCCCAAGGCTGAACTGATTCAGTCTTTTCAGGTTAGTTTAAGCTGCAAAGATTGAACCAATAAGCAAATGAACAGACGTTCACTTGTGATTCAGGAAATGCAGCCACATTCCTTCAGTGGCTCAGGCCAGAAGCTGGGGGGCACTACAGCATGGCTTTCCGGCCTGTAGCCAGCATGGGCTGTTTATTTGCTTTTTCTTTCTGCTGCCCAAGAGGTGTCTGGGATTTGCATTCCACAATCAGACTAGCAGGACTCTGCAAGGTTGCTCATCACTTCTTCCTGCTTCCAGGTGCCTCTGGGATTTATAGTTCACCAGTGCAGCCAGTACTAAGCTGGCAGGGCAAGGCAACTGTGTATTTGGGGGTGGGGGGTAGAGAGTGAGTTTAATCCCCTTCCCTGGCCCCAGATCCCAGCCAGGGTTTGCCTGTGGGGGGACAGTGAGCCAGCCCTTACTGCTCCAGGTAGGGAGCAGAGGGACAGGACCAGCCCTGCTCTCTGGGGCAGACAGCCAGCCCAGTCCAGGGCTGCAGAGCATGCTGGGATACTGGGGGACTCTGATTTAACTTGAACCAGGAAGGGGTCTGGGACAGCAGTTTCATAAACCGGTTCAACCTAAATCAGTAAAGTCTGATACTGCATTCAACCAGTTTTATTTTAAACCAGTTCAGCCATTTTGAAACTGGTTCATGTGCACTGAATTGTTTGTTCTGTTACAGGTTTAGACCAGTTTCTGATCACTTAAACTGGTTTATGTGTAACTTCTGTCCCTAGCCTTAGTGGACAGGTTTAGCTCAAGAAAAAGGAATAGTTCAGGTGGGGTGGCAGGTTTTATATAGGTGCCTGCTTCTAGAATGAAATTATTTATTATTTTATTTACTGTACAACCTTATATGCAGGAAAAGGCACTTAGATGGATATGCAAAGTAGAGAAAGGTAAAACCAATTGCATTAAAATGGACTTCTGCAAATCTTAACCCCCCCAATCAATGTTTTTCATATTTTTCCTGTGGGAAGATTCCTTACAGTATCATAAAGATACGGTGGGAGTAAGGCCGGGAAGAAAAGCATAGTTACAGATTTCTCCTCTAAGAAGCAAGCCGTGGTATAAAAGTTTGAGAGAAGCTGTGGCAGAAGTAGCTTTGCTGTGGAATATTTGTGCATTCCCAGTGCAGGTTGCAGCAGCAGTCACCCATCTTGGAAGTGAATCTTGCTTCTCTTTCTCCAGGAGGTAATCTAGTCGAAACATATTTATTGGAACAGACTCTTAATGGCTGTTAGAGGAGGGCTAATTTTCCTTCAAAAACATCTGGATATATTATATTACTGATCCTATTAGTTATATTTTCTCTCAAATATATATTTTTAAAAACCAAAACAATGGTTTCTTAAATTGACAGATGTGCTTTCACAAAGCTATTTGCTGTTTTCTTTCACTAGAGGAATGCCAGTAAAAGCAAATAATGCTTGAGAGAGAGCCTTTGAGCCTT
This sequence comes from Crocodylus porosus, assembly GCF_001723895.1. Classification (NCBI taxonomy): domain Eukaryota; kingdom Metazoa; phylum Chordata; order Crocodylia; family Crocodylidae; genus Crocodylus; species Crocodylus porosus. The sequence continues at coordinate 43,473,883 of NW_017728947.1, forward strand.
TTTCTCTTTTTGTATTGACCTGGCTTTGTAAAAGCTCTTACGCTTTGTACAGAATAAGAAGCTTTCTCCAGCTGCCCTATTGTATGGCTTGAGGTTTTGTTAATACCATTATCTGATATGAGATTACAGGTAATTGCGATAAACAGGATTTGGTTTCTCTAATCGCATTCAAAAGTCTGTGTTGCCTCAGGTTATCATATCAGGTGTTCTTTGAAGAGACTCCTGAGATCAGCCTGCTCTCTGCTTTCCCTTATCTGGAATGGACCAGCTTCCTTTAGGCCCCCTCAGTATTAGCAGGGGCCAGACAAGTGAAACGGGTGCCCAGACCATTTATTATGCAGAACTGCTGCTTTGATGTTACATTTTTTTTCCCTATTTGACATCCTTCTGTTATCCAGCTTATGCTTTAAACATACATTCTGAAGAGAAATACAAACTATTGTGAATTAAGTGGAAGCTAATAGTGAAATAATTGAGCTATTTGCTACAGAGAAGAGTAACTGGAAATAGAGTTTGTGGGAGGCAAGTTTTAAATGGTAGGAGTTGCAGAAGATTAGGCTCTTGACCCAGCAATGCTGAGGATGAGGTTAGGCACAAATGGGACTTGTGGGGTAGGTAGAAATGAAACTGAGGAGTTTTATAACAGGTTAGATCTTCTGAAGTGGGTTTTTTTTTTCAGTCAATAAGAAGTAATTGGAAATATTTGATGTTAAGTGTGGCAATGTCTTTCTTTGTATATGTGTAATAGTTAGTGACTAAAATTGGAAGGTCACGGTGGTAGGAACTGTAATTAAAATGAGGAAATATCTCAGGGATTCCTTTCTGTTACTGATTTTATGGTTCTGTGTTGGTTGCTTAATTCTTTATTTACAGCTGATAAAGCATGACCCAAAGTCTGAAGCAGACAATTAGGTATTTAGAGTATTGTCCTGCTGATGCAATTGTCCTCTTTCCTTTCAAGCTATAGGGAAAAGTTTACTCTTTCTTTTGTCTTAAAAGAGGTTCAATTATTTATAGCTGTTTTCTGACCTTCTTTGGATTAGTTTCCTCCCAGCCTGTAGGAAACTCTTTTCCTTTATCCTTTGCCAGCTGTAGACATGTGAGAACATGATTTTGGTGCCAGGAAGACATCTTGTAAAACATGGAACTATTTAGTGCCAGAAAATAGTCCTCTCTTTCCTCACTGCTCTTTTCTTGTGAGATGATGTCTCAGGAGTGATGAGCAGAGAGAACCACTCTGTTCTTGGCAACCAGAGAGGCCCCTGATTCTTATAGGACTAAAAATAGTTTCCAGAGAGAAGTGCAGTTGTGCGAAGTGCTTCCTAATGGCCAGGGCTTCACCTTCCTTCTGCAAACTCATGGGGAGTATTCGGTGGGGTGGGCAGAGATAAGGGGGAACTGTTTTATTTAAAGAAAATGTTTAATTTTTTTTTTACTCTAACACTTTAGAGCTGGAGTTTTGAGTGCAGTTTTCAAGGAGTACCTTCCAGTGGAGGGCCACCACTCTGGGTTTCAATTCAGTATGTTTGCAAGAGGGAAACTGGACTTCATGTATGGTGCACTCAGACTAACAAATTGCTGCACAGTAAGTGCACAAGACTTGCCATTTGACTTTTTAAATCTCTTGCTGTTTAATAAAGTAATGTAAAGAATGATTGTGGGTCACTGGGGCTCCCCTGGAAGGCTGTGTGTGGGTTGTATGTTGTACATCCCCAGCCTAGAGACCTCAAACAAGATTAGAGGGCACTATACATGCTTATAAAATATAGTCCCTGCCCAAAAAAGCTTACAGTCCAAATTGAAAAGACAGATAAAGAGTTTGAGAAAGGAAGTACTATCTCTGCTTCCTGGATGGGGAAATAAAGCATGGAGAATGACTTGCTCAGTCTGTGGGCAAGCTAAGACTTGAACTGGCATCTCCTGAGCCCTAATCTGTTGTCTTCATCACAACACCATGATTCAACTCAAAAGCTAGGTACAGATATTCAAAAACCCCAGGGTGCAGTCAATCCAAGTTGCATGGTTTTCTGTAAGCAGCATAGCTTAGATCGGTTGTGAACAGAACACACATTCGCCCTTTGGTGGAGAGCAAATCTTAGACTGAGATCCACCATTTTAAACCAGCTTGTGTGCACTGGACTTCTGTTTGATTATGAGTATAGACCTGTTTTCTATCACTTATAGCAGTAAAAGTGTGTAATGTCTGTACCTGGCCAAAGAGCTGCTGGTATGCTAAAGGAGTCTTTTTAAAGGTGTTATGAACACCCTGATTAAAGCTACTACTCTGGTGTCCAGATGGATGGGCCAGACTCCAGTGTTTTTTAAAATGAGAGAGACATGTACATTTCCGTGAGCAGTTGCCTTTTACTACCTTTTTTGCCCTGTTTTTTAGTTATCCTTCTTTTATGCTGGAGTTTTGGAGTGTAAAAAGAGCTGCTGCATTACAGTTTGGATCTGAATAGGTAGGGGAGGAGCAGATTTCAAGTAAGAGCTACTATTTAGGAAAGCTTATGCACCTCTGATTTAAATAGTTTATAAGGTGCCTACCTTGCTTTCCATGTTTGAAATAAGAAACACTGCATTCTTATGATGTAATCAACTGGGCAGAGAATTCCTTTTACTATGTTGTTAACATTCTGTGTAAACTAATTCAGATAAAGATGGAAGGAACAAGAAGTAATAGCCAAATATCAGGGGCTATCTTTGTGGACATATGGCTATCAGCTTGTATGTATTTACATACCCTATTAAGCTGATGTGGCAGTTTAGCCCAGAGGTTTTGAAAAAGTAAAAAATGATCAGTGGGGGCAGTTTTTTTCCCCCCCACCAATCAGACCTCGGAAAAGGAGAAGGCTTGCCCCCCTCACCCAGGGACCAGGTAGGGATACTGGACAAGAGAGTAGACTCACCTCTCATGTCCTACCAGCCACCTGGAGGGGGATAAAAGGAGCAGCACACCTGCCCACGGGGAAGAGAGGACAATGAGGAATGAAGGCAGAGGAGTCCCAAAGAGCTGGTGAGAGCTGGCCAGTGGGGCCATGTTGTTGCCCCAGAAGAGCCCTGTAGCCTGGGAACCACAGGAGGTGGCTTGGCTGAGGATCATAGCTGCATTCTCAGGCTCTAGCTGCTTAATGCGCAGAAGCGGCGCGCAGCACAGTCCCAAAGTCCTGAGCCGCAGGTGGCAGCTTGGGCATCCGACCCCCAGCAGGGAGGCCAGGAACTCAGCATGCAGAGGCAGCATGCAGCAGGGACCACAGCCCCAAGCCACGGGTGGCAGCTTGGGTTTTCCAACCCCCCCCCCACAGCGTGAGGCTGGGCAGCTCAGCGTGCAGATGGCACGTGGAGGATTCCAGAGGGACAAGAGCCTGGAGCCACAGGCAACAGTCCAGGCATTGCTAGCTCAGTGCTAGAGTTCTCGTCTGCCACGTGGGAGACCTGAGTTTGATCCCTAGCTAAAGCACCAGAGGTTGAGTTGCCAGGGAGAGGGAATCGCCACTGGATAGAAGGGTTTTCCTCATCTCTTTCCCCGACCCTGCCGCCCCTCCAGGGTGCCTGCACCTCATATGTTGTGAACCTGCGCCTCATATTTTGTGAAACCCTGCACCTCAAGCTTGTTGTTGATTTCCCTCTACTAGATGTATATGTGTATCTTACCTTTGCTGAATCCCCTCTCACCCTCCTGCACCAATTGCCCTCCCCACGTGTGTCCTATCTTAACCTGGTCCTTTTCCTATTAAACCTGTTAAGTTACAACTGGTCTTGACTCTACTCTATAGGGGAAAGGAGGGAAGTGGCTACCCCTCCCACAGTGTACTAGCACTCCCTTCAATGGGAGAGGGTAGTACCAGCTGGGTTACACCAATAAAAGAGCCATTTTGGCTGATGGTTTTTAATAAAGTAAAATGAGAAATCTTTTTCTCTCCTTACCACCAAACAAAAAGGCAGTCCCAAGTCTCTGCACTTTTGGGTGCTATTACAAGCCTGTTAGCTTTTTTGCTTCTTGCACTACTTCAGGAATTCAGGAACAGACCAAGGCAAAAACACCCAAATATTAAATTATTCTTCTTTATTAGAGAAATACTTGTGTTTTTTTTAATGCAGCTGTCATGTTAATATTTAGATGTATTTCGGCCTCTGCATTTCAAATCCTTGCCCCTTTTTCCTCAGTGGAATGAACAGTATGACTCTCAGTAGAATGAACGATACCCCCTGGGTCAGTGGGTCCAAGTAATTGCTGTCTAAGGAAGGAGCTGCTGGTTGGACAGCCTTAATTCAGGGAACACCATCAGATTAGTGCAGTTAACTTGTACATCTGTATGGGTGCAGACAGATATTGCCCTTGTGCACCATAAACATTTTTATGTCAGCACAAGTTGTGAGCGAACAGATATCTGAGCCTCTATCCTGCTCCAAGTGCCAAAAATATTGCCACCACCAAAGGTAGTCACACTTTGTGATACCTTAAATAGGAGGATGCTTTCTTGCTTATTGTGCGCAATGGGAATTTCCCTGAGCAGGGCTCCTTTGGGGCTTGTATCAGGTGGTCGTGACCCAACCCGGGGCATGTCTCTGCAAGCAGGAGAACCTGTATGGGGGTTCCCCTGCCTGCAGATGTGCGCTGTGGGAATATCCTCCAGAAGATTCCAGTGGCACATATGGCTTTGCCACTGGACCCTGACTCATGCTCTTCTTGCAGATGCTGACTTGGGGCATGATACCTGGGGTCGCTGTCCCACAAGATCCAACTGCCGAAGCTCCAGGAGCAGCAGGGACCCAACCCTTCAGGACAATGACTCTGGGTCTACATCTGTCTGTAGATGCCAGTGAGGTGGATAAGCTGTGCCGGAACATATCCCAGTACAGCTGATCCCATTTCAAAGAAGACTTCTATTTATAGCCTATGAAAAAATACTTACCAGTACATTTTATTGTTACTTGTAACACCTCAAGTTATTTTGAAAGAAGTTAAAGGGTTGGGGAAGATCTCAATTTTTTTCTCCATTTATTTACTTCACTACTTATTTGAGTTCATTTTCTGTAGATTTAGTTGTACTGTTTCCTCTGTATGATTAATTGTTTTTCCTTTTGTTAGTACTAATATTTTTAATGCAGTGAAATGGAAGAAAAAATGTTACTGTGAAAATACAGATGACTGGATTTCATTTTGAATATGCCCTTTTTAAAAACAGTCATACCACCTTGAGTTAGGTCAGGTAGGCTTGGCAATTCATTCTTATAGATTCATAGATGCTAGGGTCGGAAGGGACCTCAATAAAGCATCGAGTCCGACCCCCTGCATAAGCAGGAAAGAGTGCTGGGCCTACATTACCCCAGCTAGATACACATCTAGCCTTTGCTTGAAGACC
>NW_017728947.1:43479259-43484002 GCF_001723895.1 Crocodylus porosus
TCCGGGTAGTTTAGGTCCCCCATGACCACCGCCTCTTTAGCTTTTATGATCTCCGAGAGTTGCCTCAGGAGCCCCAAATCTATTTCTTCCCCTTGATGTAGATTTATATAATATGGGGTACTAATGAGAGAGTTCTACTACAGTACATTGATCCATGGTCTTAACTGGTGCTTTTAGTATAATTGGTGACTGGTTATGATACCCAGTTTCTCATTTTTTGCACATTCAATGTACAATGTAGGCAGGTTCTTCATAAGTTCTAAACCACAGTCTCTACTGCCAGCCCTTTGCAGTTCTTGTTCTTCAAAGCAAAAACAGTCAGTCTTGTCAAACCATGCAGTAATTTTTGTGGTGTTAACAGACATGTTTCCTGTGTCAAGTTTGAGAGGATCAACTTCCTGTGAAGTATAACTGATCCCAGGGGTTAATTTACCCATTGGGGCTCAACAGTAGGTATAGTAATATTTATCTTGATCTCCCTCTTTGCTTTTTTTCGTGGCGGATAGTAGGTGGGTGGCCTTCAGTGAATAACTTTTCAAGGGCCTGGGCCACCATTGGTACTTCGACATTACAAGGCTGTAGTGGCAATGAAGGCTCGCCACTGCCAGCAGCCGTCTTACAAGCACTTAGAAGGTGGTCTGCTGAGAAGCATTGGACTCTATAGCAAGAGGACACTGAGGTCAGCCTGTGTGGAGTCTGGCATAGATTATGGTGTGCTCTGTGATCATGGTGCTGGCTTAGTGTAGAAGTGCTTGTTTTCAGTAGTGTTTAAGATTAAAAAATGTTTTGTTGCCTGATTTAGATTGTTTTTTGTCCCAAGTGGTTTTGAAGTCCTGAGTATTAAAAATACTTTGCTGTTGGATTGGTAACCACTCAACACATGTCACGGAGCAGCAGCACATACTTTGCATTATAATGTTATCTGTGGTATGACCTGCTGAGCTGACACTGTCATACTGTGGGAGCTCTGTTCCTCAATAAAAATAGTAAATGCTATTGATGTTAACAGAAAATTACACTGTTCAGTCTTTTAGCTGTCACCAAACTATAGGTCATCCTTTGGTTTGACTTTTTTGTCATGTCTATCTGCTCAAACTGCTCCTTAATGATGGCTGAAGTGATTTGAGAGAGAGGTTAATCAGAAGTTAGGCAGAAGATGGGGTAGGGATGCATTTTATAGACTAAATCAGTGATGCAGAAGCTTTTGTAAGTCTGAGCTCACTTCATCAGATGCTTCATCACAGTGTCTGATAAAGTGAACTTGGGCTTGCAAAAGTGTATGCATCACTGATTTCGTTAGTTTGTAAAGTGCATCTCTACCCTGCTTTCTGCATGATCTAAAACGAATTCTTGAAAGAGTTTTAAAACTACCACTGCAGAAATAGTTCTGTCCAAGTGTTCTGTATTTCCAGGGTTTTGTTCTATGTTGAGAAGTGGTGTTTATATGAACGCATGATCTTTTTTCCTTAGTTTGCATGCTTTCATTGCTCAGTGGTTCTACTATCTAACAGTGTAATAGAGCTGTTGTTTTATACTTAAAGTTTGTCCAAAATTGTGGTTTATCAAAGTATTCCTTCCTATCTAAATAAACCCTATCAGTCTCTTTTTTGACTATTCATCCTTTTCCACTTAAACTAAGTACCACCAAAATAAGGTGCGGTTAATTCTATTATCCAGCTCCTGATACATTCACTGAGTTCCTGTTTCCAATTATCTGATTCATTGCTTTACATTTTTGTACAGGTTTCCATCGCCAACCACAGTTTCGAATCTCCACATTTAATTTTCTATATACCATTTGGGCTACCACGGTATATAGTCTTGAGTAACCACCATTTTCCATGGCCGTGCATCAGCCCGCCATCTGCCATTTTCCCCATAAGCCATTTGTCTTGCCAACCATGGGAACTTTCAGGAACTTAACCCCAGTGGTTGATGAGGTAAACCTGTATTTTCAACTCGTCTGCTAATGAGGTAAAAATGAGCAAAGATGAGTTTTATGTGGGAGGTCATAATGTTGGCTGTGGGTAGTTCCAAGTTTAGTTAGTCCAGGGTTTGAAGATAAGGATTGGACTGATAAAAGGAGAAGCAGACCAGGGAGTTCTTGGCACCCTACATTGGTAAGTAAATGGACTTCTGTATTTTGAGCTATCCTTTACCTATTTATTCCCACCACGCTCTTTCCCTTCCTTCCACAGCTTTTCAAAGGCACTGCAATCCTGACATTCAGCATCCATTGATATTTTAGGTGGTTCACTAGCACATCTCAGTTCTGACATGCAACATTCCCTGATAGGAAATGCATTGGTATCCTGATTTCAATTTTCCTTCTTTAATTTCCATTTAAACCCACTGCAGGAAGTTAACATAGTATTAAGATTGCATGCTTAGCATGTGAATTTCCAGAATTTTTTTTAAATGCACTTAAGGGTTACATTGACCATGTAGTCTGGGATAGATACTTTAACTCAATGTTTAAAATAATACTTAAATGACCTTGATTCCACTATACCCTGAGCATCTTTTATACAGAATACATTGTGTGTGCAGCGTGGCCTCATGAAAGTGATGGGGATTCTTTTGAATTTCTGACATTCATTTAAGCTCTCAGTTGTGCTGTTTCACAAATATGTTTTTTGGTATTTCTTATCCTTTTATTTCAAGTATGAAAATTCATTTTGAAATATTGGTAACACTCTCCACAAAACTTGCTATCATTGGCTTCTACCAAAAACCCATCAAAATTAGACCTCTGAGTGTTTTTGAGAGAGATTTGTATATTTTGTCCAAGCAGACCAAGGTGACCAGGTGCAGTTATGGCTAAATAGATCTAGCTCAGTTTGTTGCACAATGTATAATGGAGAACAAATCATTATAGGTTAAAATCTACAGCATAGTGGAGATCAGAACTAACACCTTTTATAATGTTTCAGATTAAGTTTTGCCTTGTATCTGAATGCCTAGCTGAACTATGTCTGTAATTTGGTTTTGATATGCTCGAGTTCAGCAGCCTTTGTTAACTGTCACTGGGTGCATCTACATCTGCCATTATGGCAGCGTGATACACTCCAGCACAGTTTGCACCAGAGTCAACTGATTCTGAGTGCAGCGCCTGCATGTGTGCCCAGGACTGCAGCAGTTTGAGCTGGAGTGGAGCAGCCCTGGGTTGTCAGGGAGCCTGGGGGTTTAGCCCTGGGCTCTGACTGATGACAGAGGGGCTGGCTGAGGCACAAAGGTGCTAAAGTGCGGGACTAGGCTGCAAACGGCCCCTGCACTTAGCACCCTCATGCCCCAGCCAGCTCCTGTCACCATCTACATGTGTTTTTCAGTGCATGTAATTACTCTGCCATAGGATAGTACTGTCCCCAAGAATACTATCCTAGGGCAGAGTTAATTAATTTTCTCTTCCCTAATACTGGCATAAATGTAGATGGTGATGTTTTACTGTTGAGCTAATTAGTCAATCCTTGCAGCAAAGCACATTTGTAGGTGCACCCACTTTGTTGCTAGCCAAAGGATATTAAATGCTAAGGTTTGCTGTTGGGCCCTGCAACATACATAAGGATTAAATATCTGATACCACTGGTGCCAGTTCACATTTGGTATATAAAAGCATTTCCCTTCAAAGGAAGAAGAAAGGTGTAAAGTGCTCTAGTTCTTGAGTCTGGGAGAGCAGTATTACACGTGTGCAGACTGTGTGACACTTTCACATTAATACACAGTTGTTAATGGTTTCAGTAAGAGTCTTTGGGAAAAGCTGTCAGCCTTACATCTAGACTTTGGCTGTTTCACACTTGGATCCAGAAGACCCTAGTATTAAATTGCCTTATCCATCATATTTTCTTTTTCTACCAAAGCTTCTCAGCAGCATAGCAACCTAACAGTGCACAGCAACAGCTGGCACAAGTCATGGACATTGGAAGCTACTTTTGGCTGACTAGGATCTTAGGAAGGGGTTGAACAGGTTCTCGTTATACTAACCATCAAATCTGGGGAATCTGAGTTGCACAGCTCTGACTTGAGTACAGGTACTTTGGAATATGTCTGGGAATGATATCCTGCCATAACTTCCCTCTCCCGGATGCTCTTTGTTGATCCTTGCCAAAGTGGTGCATTTCTAGTTTAATATTAGGCCTTAATTTACTTTTTCTTTGTTAAGAGGGCTCTTAAGTTCAGTTAGCAGAACACACAAGAAGGTAGATTCCCAAAAAGAGTGGGTTTGCAGCCATTCCAGACACTGTCCCGAGTAAAGAAATGTAGGTTCTAAATAACAAACACAATGAGAATCCGGAGCACGTATGATGGAAAATCTTGAAAGAGGAAGGATGAGAGCCCTCTATACACACAATGACTGGTATAACCAGAAAACTCTCTTCCTGGTTGTCCAGGATCAGACATATGATGTAACATAGTTTGGTTTCAGGGAGGAATTTAGGGAATGGCTCACATTGCCCAGCACTGTCATCTGGGAGCCCCATCTGACTGTGCTTGGCTGGAAGGAAGGTTGCTGAGAGCGATGAAGGGAAAAATAGGGACAGTTCTTCACAGAATTGCAGTTGTAGGGGGCTCCCAAGAGTTTTTTTCCCCCCAAACGGCTTGTGTGAGTCCTTGTAACAGAGAGCTGTAACCAGCTAGTATATCTTTGTTCACCAGAGCGCCCCAAGGGATGACTAGGTCGAACGGTCACAAACTCCTGCAAGACCGTTTCAGGCTGGACATAAGGAAGAATTTCTTTACTGTCCG
>NW_017728947.1:43484013-43490111 GCF_001723895.1 Crocodylus porosus
TGGTTCAAGCACCTACATTGAACACCTTCAAGAGTAAATTGGATGCTTATCTTGCTGGGATCCTATGACCCCAGCTGACTTCCTGCCCTTTGGGCTGGACTCAGTGATCTCCCGAGGTCCCTTCCAGCCCTGATGTCTATGAAATCTATGAAATCTTTTGTAGAAAAGCTGCTTGGTGTTAGAATTCTAGCAGGAAGAAAAGGAGGGCAGTGTCTTGGTAGCAAGTTAGCTTAGTCTTGTCTTGACTGAGCACTGAAACAAGGAATCTGTTGTCAACTTGTTGCCTGATTGGTTAAATTATTTTTCCTCTTTGCTTCTGTGTGCTGTGGTGTCCTGTCCCCCGACCCCAATCTCTCTAGAAGGAGGACAATGCAAAGTCCCTGCCACAACAATTGTTATGTAATCTGTTCTGTGCTTCAACATTGTTCTTAAGGTAAAATAAGTAAAATATGTCCAGCTCTAGCAGGTTGGTTGGCAGAAGCTTGCAGCAACCTGCACACTCCCAGATGCAGGAGACTTCAGGTTGGCAGGGACTACAGTCCAGCTGAAGGCAGTAGGCACTGATTGTAGGCAGACTAGGAGAAGTGGACTGCTGCAGAGGATAATTAACTGGCCCACAGGAAGCTAAAAGGCTCCTGGGAAAAGGAGAACAGAGTGACACAGAGAGGGAGAGAGGTATTAAACTAGCCGCAGGGGAAGAACCATGTCAGGGTACTCTCACTGGGTCCAGCAAAAAACCCATGGGCTGCAAGGCAGGGAGCAGAATCACCAAGACCAGGAGAAGGGAACTAGTGAAAGAAAGAAAGGAGACTTCACTGAGGACACAGCATGAAGCCAGGACCTCAGTGTCAGGGTTGGGGAAGAGATCCCAGGACTGAGTCCCATCACCCTCACCCTCTTTATGAATTGTGTTTAGGGACCATCTGAGATGGTAATAACTCCAAACCCACTAACCAGCCTGTAGAGAGAACCTCAAAGAGAAAGTCAAACATGAGCAGAGAGTATACCAATGCAGAGCTGCCTACTTGAGGTTTCAAAGAAGCTGAAAAAGCCCCAGGAGATGTGAGCTCACTGGCTCCCTTGCACATATTCCTATGAACTCTGCAATCTTATGTTTATAGGAACTCCTCATTACCCAAACTGGGTAGTTCAACATTTTTACCTGGGAATTCACGTTTTTGCTACTTCCGGGCATCTGGCATTTTGTTTTGTGTCCATGCTGCAGACCTACCTGCAAATTGCATCTTGCTCTTCAGCTTCCCCCCACAAGAGGGAGTGAATTAGACTATGGTGCCTGCAGTTTCTCTTGTTCAATGAAACTGAGGAGCTTGAGCTGAAGTCTGGTTTTCAGCCATAAAGTGGTGGGAACTAGGAGCATAGGCTGCTGAGTTGGGCTACCCAGAGGGTAATACAATGACTGAGGACCCACAGAGATGAATTTCTCAATCAGGTAAGAAGTTCCAAAACCTTAGTCCTCCTACCCACTTTTTTGGCATACGTGGGGGAATGTTCTGTGGTGGAATGTTTGGACAGCATCTTGCATACCACACCATTAGGAAACCGTAGTAAAAATGTCTTCTTCAAAAAGATGATATTATATAAGCGACTTTTCAAATGTGATCTGCACGTAGCTGTGCACTTGTTTGTAGAATAGCTTGAAATAACTTTGATTCAGAACTTAGGGGTTGCTGCCGCAGCTTTTGGGGGTGTTTGCTATTATAGAAGTGGGTCCCATGGAATACAGTGAGCCTAACTATACTTACCTGTCTCATGAGGTTTTGGGAAGAGGTCAAGTGTAATAAAATGTTAGTTGTTTGGAGATCTGGGCCATGTTGTAATGGAGAAACATCTTATTCCCAGCAAGGCTGTTGATTACAGTTGGGCAAAGTTTTCTGTGATATAGGAAGAGAAGAGGATTTTTTGCTAGTGTGTGCTTTGGCTTGGTTGTTGCATAGGAGGTTGGCTTCTGGTCCTGCATGGGATGCATAATGAAAAGAAAGGGAGCATGGGATAAAAAAGTCTCTTACTCAGTTGCTGTTGTCTTAAGAGTATGACTGGGCTGTACGACTCATTCCTCCCTCAGGGGACACAGGTGTGCAGAACTGTTTTTTTCCTTTAATCACTCACATCAATTAAACATATTCCTTTGCGTTAAAATAATTAAATAAAGCTACACCCTGTATCTTTTATTGCCAGATAATATCTTTGAACCTTTGGCTCACCATTTTGCTCTCTGCTGCAAGGTATTTTCCAGGGTGTGCTTAACTTGTTTTGCCATCGTTTCTCTCTGGGCAGAAAAATCTGCTGATGGCTATCACTGCTTGTGTGAACTTTCAACCACTGTACCCAGTGGGGATAATTTTCTCCAGGCCTCTCCTGAAGTCCAGTTGCCCCACACCAAGATGAAAGGGGTTTCCATGCCGGGTACCAACTATGGGTGAAGTAGATTTGAGGCTTGTCCAGCTGTTAATTGCACATAACACTGTTGAACACCGAGGTGGATCTGAGCCTGGTTAGCTTGCTGGTGAGGCCAGGGTATGATGCTGTTGAGACTGAAGCAAGCTGGCAAGGAGCTTTGCCTTCCCTGCCCTGAAGGTATTTTCCTGTTCTTTTTCAGGACACGATGTTACTTGCAATGGTGCTGTAACAGATGTGTTTTGGGATGGAGGCGTGTGTGTTGGGAACAAGGCTTGTGCAGGGTTGGGAAGGATTCTTCTGGGTCCGTTGTGGCTTGTTTTCTCATCATTGAACTCTTGGATTTGGAAACTCTCTGTTGGTTGCTAGTGAGATCATCAGCCAAGGCTGATCTTTGCTGCTCTGAGTCAGTTCTTAGCCATCCTAGGAGCTCACAGGCAGATCTGTCATTTCCCCTCTGGTATTTGCTTCAGTTGTGCTGCCCGTGCCCTCTGTGGAAAGAGTGAGATGGTTAACATATTGTTGCCGTATTGCTGTTCCTGCTCAAACTTGTATTACAGATGGATAGCATTTTTGGTGAGGTAATGACTGACCAAATTCCTAGGGCCTCTTTGTGTCCTGCTTTGCTGAGCATTTGGGTTTAACTTGCCCAGTAGTAGAGATGTCTTAGCCAATTTGCAACCAACCAATGTGAGAACATCTTGTTGGTGCTTTCAGGGAGATAAAATGCTTTGATTTGTATCTTTGAGGGGGGAAAAAAATCTATATCCATTATCATTTAAAGCATCGTACACATACCTTGGGTAGGTGGAGGAGGAGGAAACTTTGCAAAGCCCTGTAGTATCTCTACTAACCAAGAACCTATCAATATGGCACTGAGGATCTGCAGGGAAGGCTGTTACAGCACAGAACAGAGACAAGAAATACATGGCTCAGTCCTAAACAGCCCTATTGACTATTTCACTATACGTAGTTTTAAGGCAGACAGTTCTGCAGCCTTCCTTTGCGTCCTTCTCAAAATCTAGAGAGGAAAAAGAAGAGTCACCAATCCATAAGTGATTAACTCTGTTCGGCCAAGGGAAGGAAGCAGGATTTAGGTCAGACATTTCACCACCCATATTTGGCAAAATGAAAACCTCTGCTTTTCTTCTCTATGGGAAGCAAATGTTGACTGGCTAGTGCAAAGATATACATGAATAGCTTGGTCTGGCTCTGGGCTTTGCAAGGCCCCTTGTATTCTAATTTCTGTCTTATTCTCTTTTGTTTGCAGCTCAGAGACATGTCCTCACGTACATGGAGGATGCAGTGAGCCAGCTACTAGAGAACAGAGAAGATATTAGTCAGTATGGCATTGCCAGATTCTTCACTGAATAGTAAGTACATCAGAATGCTGCCAATAGGGCCAGCCCAGAGGAGGCTCTTGGAACAAACAGAGTACAAGGGGGAATGAAACTGGAAACATGCTGATTATTTTGGATTTCAGTAGGTGAGCCAAGGGCTGCCTAAGCACATTTCAGAGATGAAGACATTTATGCAGTTCAGGTCCTTGTTACAAGAACTTGCATGGGGTAAACAATAGGGACAACAGCACAATCAAAAAATATCTATAGGACTAAATCCTGCTTATTTTATTCTTTAATGGTCAAATTCAAACTTGATTTAAAAGTGGGTCAGTGCCTACTGGCTCCACCCTCAGTTGTGTGCTAGCTTTGTTTTAAAAGTGAATTTAGCCCTGAGGAGGTGCCGGCATCTATCTGCATGCCTGTTACTATATCCTTACATGTCATCTGCTCTGACATCTCCTTTTTCTCTAGAATCTGTGTAAATTTCTCTTTTAAACAATATGTGATCCTCCCTTTTCCCCTTACCTCCGCTACTGATACAAATAGTGCTAATGGCTGAAAAGATACGAGGGAAAATACGTGGTGATACTGACTTAACCCAGCCACTGCACAGTTTGAGACTTCAGCTCACTGATGCATAACATTTAAAAACCTTCCAGGTGTTCAAGTTGAATTTCTTTCTTGATACTGAGAATGTGCATCAAGCAATTGAACCAAGCATATGTTTTGTCACCTTTTTTAAAGCCTATCTGACAGTCTCTGCTTGCTTGCTTTTTCATGTTAACTTTTTCCTGGGTCACGTCAAAGCAGACAGCTTCATGCTCCATTCCCTGGATTATAGTGTTGGAGGAGGAGCTTGACACAATGGAGTAGGCTCCATCCCAGAGGAATGTGTTTTTTCACTTAAGTTCACTTGGAGACTGGACAAGCACCTGGTTTGCTAAGCTGAGTGACAGCTGACTGAACTGCCTATTGTAACTTCTTATTCCCAAATAGCCACGGGGATCTCATGAAAATTTCTAGGCATGCATACAGCCTGTCCACAATTTTCATGGGACAGAATCAGTTAAGCTCTTTCCTTTTGCACAGTAAAAGCAGGAGCAGCACTCAGCTGATGTTCTGAAAGTAAACTGGCTTGGGAGAAGGAAGACTGTATTTTGATAATTTTTAGAGTGGCTGTTAATGAGCAGCTAGGCTCCTTCCAGTGGTGCCAAACAGGCAAGATGTTATATGGCCTTCTGGCCTGTCTGGCTGTGGATGGACCTGCATTTGTAGTGCAGCATCACTTTGAAGTGCTACAGAGATGTAGCATTGTGAGGCATGAACCAATGTACAGCACCTGGTGGCTGGTGCACTATAAAGTTGCTGTGAAGGCATTCAGTGGCATGCTCTTCAGCTCTGCAGGACTGCTTACCCCTCTTTTCCACCTTTGGGCTAGGGGAGGGGGGAGTAGAGCGGTGTGAGATGCTGGGGGAGCAAGAGATCCCCCTGTAACACTACAGTGCACTGGATACACATGATGTGGTGCCACAAAATATAGCGCTACAGAGAAGTTTCCATTTCATCCAGGAACATTTTTGTAGTCATCTAGGGGGTGCAGATGTGTTCAGAATGCTATAAATGTAAATCTATCCATTGCCTTTGTAAAGTAGCCCTTGTAAGTAGACTTGATGGGACAACTCTGGTTCCTTGTGACACCTCATCTCTCAGGTTCCCATTAGTGTCTTTGCTAATGTGCTTTCGTTTTATTCTCATACTCTGAATTATCCATGTTGGTGTTTAATGTTGGCCCAGCTGTTCTTTTTGTTTTGTATCTTCTTATAAAGCTCCTCTGTTTGCACTGAATGCTGTTTCCAGACCCCAGAGTCATCATATATGGCTCAGCATAGTGCAAATGGAGATCAACATTGTTCTGAGGAGGTCCCAGGAACCCAGCCTGGGAAGAGAAAGAGCTGGAGCCAGGCCAAAACTCTGCATTTCGTGAGCATTCAGTTTTCAAGTGTAACATTTATTCTATAGTAAGGTTGTTGTATAAACTGTCTTTTCAAAACTGTTCCCCAATGTTGTAAATGTGTGTGGCTTATTGTCATGCCTTCTGATGTTGACTGGTAGAAGTTTGGTGCTAGCTGAATTTTGATTGGTTATATAGCAGCTACAGAAAAACCTCCCTCTATAGGTCAAATTTAGTGTCAGTTTAGAAACCTGATTTTAAAAGCTAATTGATTTGGACAGTATCTGTTCTGATTCCATTAAAGCCTTGTGGAGCTGGTCACTCAGACTTGTACTAGTAGTTCCAATATTATACTGATGCCTAGCGATATTTGCCTTCACCTACTGTTG
>NW_017728947.1:43490211-43530703 GCF_001723895.1 Crocodylus porosus
TGAATTTCTCTCTTCAGAAGGAACCTAGGTTTCTGTAAACACACCATTGTCCAATTAATTCAGTTAAGGCCTCCATCTGATCCACCATCCTGTCTCTGACAAGACTGGATGCATCAGGTAAAAGATAGAAGGAACACAAAGTGGATTATATAGAATGACCAGCCCATGAGGAAGTTTCTTCCTAATCCTTATCATCTCCTAATCAAATTATCCTCTTAAGCATGAGGATTTATATCCCTTATAGTAAGGGTGATACCTTTGCATAACTACAGATGATCTTATTATCCTTATAAAGGTCCAGTTTTCTTTGGAACCTAGTAGACTTCCTGCATAATTGATACTTGGTAGTACTGAATGCCACAAATTATACATACAGTTACTTCTAATAAATTGATAATCTGTGATTACTGTGTACTTAAAGTGCCTCATCCAGCCACACTACACATAAAATGAATACAAACAAGAAATCCATTAAAGATCATCCCCTAAAAATTCAGTAAAACTACCTGCGGTAGACCTAAATGCAAGATTAAAGTGACAAAAAGATGTTGTTGGAGGTATAAATGTAGAATCAAAATAGCAAGTGCTGAAGATATTCATGGAAAGGTTTTATCAAGGTTTTTTGATATTATAGAAGAGAAAATGAGTTGCCTAGAGAGAAGGACTCAGGCCTTTGGAAAATGTCCAAGGAGTTATGGTGGGATCCATGACAGGGGGCTAGTACCAGAGCCAATGAACCCTCAGAAACAAAGGAAAGCCAGGAGCTTTTGTTTGTGTCTTGAACCTCATCCTTCATCTTCTGAGAAACGATTATGTCTGGCCCTTGTTCCTCTGCCATATGGGGAACATGTTTGGGGCTTAAAAATCAGGCAAAATAATGAAACAGTTTGCAGGAAGCATTAGGAGCTTCAGCATTGTAGAGAACAAACTTTAATGGTGCTCAGTCTGTACTGATTCTAAAAGAGAATACAAAATTGTGCCTTCTACGT
Source organism: Crocodylus porosus (assembly GCF_001723895.1). Classification (NCBI taxonomy): domain Eukaryota; kingdom Metazoa; phylum Chordata; order Crocodylia; family Crocodylidae; genus Crocodylus; species Crocodylus porosus. The sequence continues at coordinate 43,491,201 of NW_017728947.1, forward strand.
GTTTTGTGATATTTTGGGGCATGGGTGACTGGTGTCTCCTGACTCTGGGAGTCCCCCTGCGGCCAATCGCTGACCCCAGAAGTGTTGCCGGCAAAACTGGCACTTCTAGAGGGGGCGGGGGGCCACCGGCCAGCCCTCTCCACTTCCTGGCCAGTAAGGGGCACTCTCAGAGGGATATGCGCCCTCCCATGCCATCCCTATGCATCCCCTATGTTTTGGAATTAAAGTCATAATCTAGATGAGTTAGATTAGTACATGATGGTGGTCATGAAGGAGAAGCTGCTCTGGAGAGCTTTTTTTTTTTGCTGGCAATAGCTCATGTAGTTCCTCTGTTGGGTGATGGTGGGTGTTTAATGGCCAGCTGAAAGTCTTTTATTTGCATACGGACAGCAAGCAGTACAAATCTGAGGCACTGGCCTTTCTGCTAGAAGACAGTTAGTTATGCGGTATTGTCAAAAACAAAACAAAACTACTCAACCCAAATTAGAATGTGTCTGGCAGTGGGAAGGGACATATTTTAATTGTCTGCCTCTTATCTGTAGACCTAACCTTGTCTTTGAATGTCAGTTAAACAAAGGATGTTGATATTTGTTTGTTTGTTATTTAACCTTAGAAACATCATCCCACTTTATGGGTAGCCCAAGAAGGCATGTTACTTACAACCTGATGATATAGCTGTGTGTCCTGAACATGCTGCAATGATGAAGGCCCAGGCCAGGATATTACAGGAGCATAATGAGAAAAAATGAAGGTGCAGCCTGTGCTACTGAAACATCTGGGAAAGGCTGTACTATGTCTGATTCACAGATGTCATGCCGAGCCTTCTAAACATCCTCATCAGCTTTCAACAGGCCCCCTCAATAAGCAAGTACTCAAAAGAAGAGAGAGTACCTCTGATCCCTACCCAGGAACCAGGCTATGTTTAGTGGTGAATATGAGGAAGCTCTGACATGTGCAGATGGCACTATTGTCCAGGCACCTCTCCAGAACAGATCTGGTTATCCCCCACTTTCAAATGTGTACCTTTGGGCCTTTTTAATCTTCTGATAATAAAAATGAGATGGTGTAAGAGTCCCTCTGCACCTACTCTTGAAACTACTCTTAGATTGTAATATTTTTTTTCATCCTGAGTCCTGTTGCCCAACTTCTCCTTTTCCCTTCCTGCTCCATTCCCACTTTGTGTAGGATGTTCCTGGTGTTGTCAAACAAATCTGCAACTGTTTTCCTTATAAGTAGTGAGCATAACATAGAATAGAAGTTATTGCAGCTCTTAGGTTGAAACAGACTGAGATCACATTTCCCTGAGGTCATGTTTCCACAACCCTCTTAAAAATGAGAGATGAAATCCAGAGGGGTTTATTGTTCATGTTCTGCAGAAGATGAAGTAATTACTGGGCATTGCTGCTGCTTTCTCTCTGGTAATTTTAAGTAGGACTTGTCATTGTCAGCGTCTCATGCCTAAGCCAGAATGCAGCAGACCGTAGCTAGTGTCCCTGTACCAAAGCATTAATAGGATAAGTAGTTCTGAGAGCTATGACACTCTGGATCTAAAATTATGAAATATAGGAGTTTATTCCTTTAAAGTGAGGAATAACCTACCAGAAAGATATGATATAGGAAAGTTACTCCTTCTGATCCCTGGGCTCATCTGGGAGCCGCTCTCATTTTTATAGCACAGTTGGACAGCTCAAGAGTTTATATATGTGTGATGAGCTCTGCCAAGCAAGTCTGCTTGCTTTTTAGGAGCTAAGTGTCCTGCGGCATAAAGAGAATTTGCCCTCCTCTCCCCAGTATTCTCCCAATGTAGCTTTCTCTATGTGAAAGGTTTGGCAAGAGCTCCCTTTGGAACTTGTTGGAACCACTTAAAGCAAGACAGTCAAACTCAGATATAGGTGCTCACTTTTCTCAGCTATTAGGCTTCTCTTTTATCATCCAGAGAGGGAGAGACTGAGCACAGTCATAAGACCAGCAGTATATCCAATATGTATGGTAAGAGATAATGAGAAATATGGTGATATTACTTCCTCTGCCCTTGAGTCTGTACATCTTTGTAGGAAGAGACTTGAGTTGGTGTGACACAGTTATGTGCAATATAGGATTTCCTTGTAGAACAGGAGTTTCCAACCTTTTTTCAACATTCACTATATTTTATTGGAAGGGTACCCATGGGGCACTTCCCTTCTTCTTCAGCACTGAGTAATTCCCTTTTGTTCTTATTAGTCCCTTACCAATTCACATTAGCCTAAAAAACTTTGTGCCAGCTACAGCAACTGTCTACATGGATGTTGCAATACTGTATTTTAGTTGTTTTAGTACAGTGTAGTAACTGGAAGCCATATGACCAGCCAGTGCTATAAATACCACCAGCAAGTGCTCTGCAGGCCATGAGTAGTTTGGGAGTTATTTCTGTGGAGTAAGCAGCCTAACAGCACTATTGCCCACAGCAGAAGGTTGAGCTTCATCTTTCAGGAATACATTTGAAAGGTAGCTGTAGTCTTTGAGGATATTTTTTCCCTCCCCTTCTTCCACAGTTTCATTTGTCCCAGTTGCATGGACATCTGCTTTCAATCTTGGGAGTTCCTTGAGGCTCGTGCTCCAATGTGCTGCTGACTATTATGGGAATGGGGATTGTGCACCCTTCTGCCAATTTACTCCACAAGTCTTTTAGTTTTAAGAGTGCAGCTCTGTCTCTCTTGGGACCAGTTTTGATTTTATAGATCTGCTGAACCGCTACTGGTATTTATTCATTAGAAATCCCAGAAATCTCTCCCCTGCTTTTGAATCTCCATGAAATGCAGATTCTCTTTTCTGAAAGCCTCCATGTAATTACAGGTTAATGCTGCATTACTTCTTCCAGTCTGACTTCTGTGCTGACATGTCTTAAAGAGACACATTCCTCCTATACATTATTTATCACTTATTTCTTGATCTTTCCTGTAATGAAGGGAGCCAGGGCTCCCACTCTAATCATTGAGAAATAATGTGCATAGTATCTTCATTTGCATTATCAAATCTCTTAAAGTTGTATGCTTGTTTCATTTCTGCTGGATGGTTATGTTGTAGCAAACATTTATCCTCTTGATAAAAAGGATTCCTCTTGCCTTTTGCAGTTGCAATATTTTCTGGGGTGCCTACCTATGCTTGGAACTTTTCCCTCTATCATGCTGCCAAGTATATGTAGCACCTGCCTCATAACTCTGCAAAAAGTCCTGAAATATTAACCAACTGTGTTGTGCAGGAAGTTCTTATCTTTACTTTATATGTGACAAACTAATGTGAATTGGAAGAGCAGGAGAGAAAATTCTTTCCTTTGTTCTTCTCCTAGGACTCCTTGTTTTCCATTGTCTTGCATTTCTGCATAGCAGTTAGCCAGGAGTGCACCCCTATCCCAGCTCCCTTGCATTTATTTTTGGAGGTAGCCGTACTTCCAGTGGGCTCTGTAAACTGATATCTATGGTAAGACCAGATAGGCTTGTCTTTGGCCAGGCCCAGTTCAGAGTGCTTCTTCTGAAGGACACTGGTGTGCTCTTTGCTGACTGCTGGACAGACCCTTATCTAGTAATTGCTCCTACTACATGTTTCTGAATGTCTTTTTTAGATGTGAGGTATAGTTGATGTAGCCAGTCCACAGTTCCTGACAGAATGGAAGCACCCCAGCTCTGCACTACTGCTGCAGAACCATTTTACAGCTGACACCACTTGTTTTTTGAGGCTATTGAGCTAGTTCTAATAGCTGATATTGTATCTCAAAACTACTAGTGCCAAGTGCTTTGAGATCTTTTGGGGAGAAAGTGCTACCCTAGTGCAGAGTTATATTAAGACGTTACAGAGGAAGACCCACCCTAAGTCTGGCTCCAGATGGGTAGGGCCAGCTTATTCAGCCCAGCCCTTGGGGCAAGTGGGTACCATAGTGCTAGCTGCACCAGAAATATCCAAGGGAGAAGGAATAGGGTCGCAGGGGAAATTACATCAATTGTTGTGCTGTCCTTTCATCATCCTTTTGGCTTGTTACTCTGTCCAAATTCTTCTTCAAATGTTGTCCTGTTGACCTGTCACAAGTCTCTCTCTCTCTACCCATCTGCCACTTTCTCCTGTATTGTTGTCCAGGTCCCTCTGGCTCTAACAGTCAGCCCACCTTTGATTGTTCATTTCTTCTCTGATAAATATTTTTGACTGTTTCTAGATCTAGATCACTAATTAACTAATGTTATCTGTAAGAGACCACCCCTCACCCAAACCCTTCTTATAGACCACTTTTAATGGAATGCCTAGGATATACTAGTCAGCCACTGAGGACCAGGTTGAGTGGCAGCTGCTTGGGTGCCCCCACCACCAACCCTCCTCTGCTGGAGCAGATAGCACAGCCCAGCCCAGAGCAGGAAAGTATCCTGGGATACCAGGGGACTATGATTTAATTTGAACCAGGAAGGGATCTGGGACAGAAGTTTCATAAACCAGTTTGAAAACCATGGCCCCTGCAGTCATGGCCCTGCTGCTGCTGGGGTATCCATCGAAACTGACCACAGCAACACAGGCAGTGGCTGCTGGGAAATGGAGTCTCGTGCGGGCCCAATCCGGCCTGTGGGCCAGACTTTGCCCACCCCTGGTTTACAGTCTATCAGGGCACAACAAGTCAGTAGGGAACAAGAAAAGCATAAGGGTGACAGAAATTAGATCATATGGTAACTTAGATTTGTGAGACATATATCAACTGATGACTCAGCCTGAACAGTTTTTTTTTTCCCTGTTGTAAGCAGGCATATGGCAGCATTTCCTGAATCAAAAGTGAATGTGTGTCCATGAATGTGTGTCCAGTTGTTTTTTCAGTTTAATCGGCGCATCTTAGATTAACCTGTCAAGACTAAATTGATTTAGCCTCGGGCTTTTTGACTGTCTGTGCTTAGCCTTCAGGGCTTCCTGTGCATTTGAGAGAACCTCCCACAGTAGAGCATCAGTCTTGGAGAAGGCTTGATTGTTACAGTAGAAATATTGGGGGGGGTTTTAATTGATTTATTTTTTAAAATTACAATCATTAGAATTCTTTGGGGCTCTTTGACTGATCTGTGGGACTCTGAATAGGAAGCAGTGGAAACCACTAGAGCTGAAGACACTAACTGATGTTGACATTAGAAACATTCTTTTAAAATCTGGATCTGAATGATTTTTTCCAGGGGTTGAGACTCCCAGCTCTTTCCTGGATCTCTACATCTGGGTACCCCAAACAAATGCTATCCTCATTCTCTCTTTCTCTTCTCTCTCGTTTCAGTGATTGCAAAAGCAGCATTCACTCAGCTTCTCAAACACCCCTAAGGTCCCTGCATCTCTTCTGCTCTAGTGAAGAAATGACAAGATGCTGCCAGGCTGCAGTGAGCCGTATGACAGATGTGAAGCTGCTTCTGTCTCTGACCTGGCTGTGAAAAGACTGTTTCAGTTAGAAATCTCAGTTGGGGTAATGTGCTGCTGATTCCTGACAGATTTGTTGATGTGTTAGCTGGGAAGCCTAACTCCCTAGGGATTCTGGGAAAGAGTGCTGACTGACTGGCAAGAGCCTGCTGCTCCTTACACTCCAGTTATCAGTGGAAAGAGGCTGAACACTTTCACCCTGGGACAAGGAGCTTTGCTCTTGGCCACGGCTCTGGTGCCAGGGCACTTTCAAATCTGAGCTTGTTTGTTTCTTCAGAAGATAATAGAGAAGGAGTTGCAACTTTGTATTTGAGAGATTTTCCCAGAAAAATCAGTAGAAACAGTGCTACACTTGTAGTGAGACAGTTACATCAGGGCTAAAGCGTCTCTGAGGATACCAGTTTGTACAGTCTTACGTTAATGAGGCATGTGCAATAGACTTTCCCAGTCAAAAAGTCAGGGGAGGTTATTGTATCTTTGTCTTCCTTGCAAGTAGGACAACATATACTTAGTTACATCTAAACAGTTGCTTTCACTTTACCCCATCTGCGCCTATTGTATTTGCTTTGAAAACATTTTGTTTGAATGAAATTTTGTATGATGTTCACAGAAGGTGTATTTATATAGCTAAATTTCAGTTTGTGTAAACACAAAAAAATCAAATACCTTTAAGTCAGCCTTAGGCAGAGGAATTGGATTGCAAACACTTTAAAACACACTGGCAACTGGGGCCACTTCTTCCCACATGTTTGCAGATCTTACACCTGAACAAACATCTTGATGAATCCAAATATGTAACCATATGAAATTGAAAAAAAAAATCTTTAACTGGCAGTGTTAGACTGTAAAAGTGCTCACATGTAAATGTTAAGGCTAATTCTCTAAATCTTACTGTCTGTGGCCTCTCTCTTACTAACTTACCCGTATCTTCAAGGACAATGGCTGACCGTGACAGATGGCATAGCATTTTCCCCCCACGCCTCATTTTTTAAGTCTTCCTTGCTATAAACATGTTGCTTCCTTTCAGCTGCAACTGTCAATATAGTAACATCCTCTTCTGTCTCGGAATAAAAACAGGCCTGCCCTGTATAGATAAACCCATGTCTCCAAATATTGACTTGATCTGCATCATTCTATGAGCATACTCTGTTATGTACTTCCAAGGAGGCTTCCCACAACCTTGAATTATTATAGCCAACTGTGACAGACATCTACCCCATGTACTCAGCACTACATCCCAGGTAGCCAGGCTGCAAGCAAAACAGCTGACACCATGCGGCTGGGGAACACACTCCTGGTTGGCTTGGAGATGGGAGACTGCATGCTCAAAATAGGCCTGGGAGCTGCGGCAGGGGTGGGATGCATCCGGGTGCTAGAAACAGAGCTGGACACCCTTCCCACTACTGGATGAGGCCTGGCACCTCCCCAGATGGCTGGTGTGCCCAGGGGAGTAGCACACACATGCTTTGTAAGGGAGATGACCGGGGAAAACCCAGATGCACTCCTAATGGCTGATTGGAGGCTCACTATGCTCCCTGGGAATTTGAATGAAAGAGGGCTTCTTCACCTATGGAGGCCAGAAGACCAAAAGGGATGCCAGCCCGCCTGACTCAGCTGATGAGCAGCTCAGCACAGACATGAGCCTGCTCACCACCACAAATCAAGAATCACCTGAGAACCTGCAAGTCAGGTGGGGCTGTGAGAGGGGGGCCAGTGGGCCCTCTGGGCACCAAATAGGGGGGAACCCAGCAGAAGCCCCACAGACTCTGCATGCCCCACTAGTGCAGCTACAAGCCCAGAGCATGCTGATGGGGGACTGGTGGAGCATCAGGCCCCATACAAGCCCAATGTGGAGCTCCACAGGGCTGTGGCACACCTGGCCCAGTGGCCAGATGGGAAGAACTGATAGCAGAAAGCTGGTTCACTGTGAAGACAATTAAGCTCAAAAAAGGGAGAGAGCAAGGAGTGAATTGGGCACCCAATCCCCCACACTCAGAGGTGAGCACTTGCCCAGCCCACCACTCAGGCCGACCTCTTTTGGTTAAGTTGTTTTGGGATTTTCTGGGAGCAATAGGACAACAGCAAGAACCTGCATAGCGCCTTCGTTCTGAGTCCCAGCGTGAAAGAAAGAAGCCCATGATCATGCCGAGGTGCTACCTGGATCCACTGTAACACCCAAATGGAAAGGGGTGGGGTGTAGGGAAGGAGGAGCCACATACAAGATGTGTCCTGGAGTTGCCCCTGAACCCCTAAAGGAACCACTGAGCACCACCTCCAGAGGTAAACTAGGGAACAAGTTGTGATGGGTGAATAGGCTTAGGTGCAACACAGCCCAACAGGGTAGGGTGGACTGTTTTGCAGGCATGGGGCCATCACACAACACAGGAAACAGGGCCTCTAGTTAAGATTGTACAACCCTCAATGTCTTTTTTTTAGGTGACTATAACATTAGGTCAGTGGTTCCCAACCTTTTTTTGCCATGACCTGCTGCTGGGAGCAGAGTGAGGCAGTGGCAGGGGCCTGGGGACGGGAGCTCCTGAAATACAGCACGGCTCATCCTTTGTGTGTGGTGCCACCAGTACTGCCCCATGCAACCCTCATTTGGGTTGCAACCCGAGGTTGGGAGCTTCTGCATTAGGTGAAACTACTGAGGTTGAAAATTTCCAAACTATTTGTGGGGTCGCTAGATATGGTGTGGTTGTTTTGTGTGTGATTTTTTGTTTAATTCAGCTTGGAAAGCATGCGACTCTCTTCTTTCTGCTGGTAGATTTAGATAGATAAGTTGCTGTCGTCAAATAGTTTGTCCATTAGCTCACGTGATAGAAGCCTTAAGTGGTGTCAGTCGTAGGGCCGAAAAAGACCTCAGGGTGTCATCTAGTCCAGTGCCTCTCAAAGTGGTGGTCTGCCGCAAGCCACCGGTCGCCAGTCTGCAGTGAGTTACCAGGAAAGAAAGAAATATTCGCCAGTCCGCAACGAGTTGCCAGGAAAGAGAGGAATATATTTTCAGAAGCATAACACTGATATGTCATAGCGCCACAGTTTGTACGTTCCAACACTCCAGGTGACGTCATGTCGTGCAAGGTGAGGAAAGAGAAAGAAGCAGCTGGTTGCGCATTTGTCTAGCGCTGTTACACGCAGTTGCTGCCACCAGCTGAACCGGGCATCGGTCCCTGGCCCACTGGAAAAAAAATGGCTTGTCCACCACATCAGGTACTTTGAGAAGCACTGATCTAGTCCCCTGCTCAAGGCAGGATCATCCCTGATAAAACCATCCCAGTTAAGTGTCTGTCTAACACAGTCTTGGAAGTTTCCACAGTTTCTTTCGGTAGCCTATTCTAATGCCTGACCACCCTCATAAACAGTTCCTCCTAATGTCCAACCTAAATTTCCTCTGCTACAGTTTGAGACTATTCCTCCTATTTCTGTCCTCTATGGCTACAGAGAAAAGTCCATCTCCATTCCCATGGTAATTACCTTTCATGCATCTGAAAACTGTTGTCATATCCTCCCCTCACTCCTCTTTTCTCCAGACTAAATAACTTTAGGTTTTGTTTTTTTCCAGCCTTTCTTCATAAGTCTCATCTCCCAGATCCCTGATCATTTTTGTGCTCTGCCCTGGACTCTTTCCAAACTGCACATCCTTTGTGAAGTGTATGACCCAAAACTGAGGTGAGGGCCAGGTGAAGCCTCACCAGTGTGGAATAGAGTGGGAGAATCACTCCCCTTGATTTGCAAGTGACCAGTTAATACAACCTAGTATACTGTTGCAACAGGAACACACTGTTGGTTCATACTTAGCTTATGGTCCACTGTAACCTCTATGTTCTTTTCTGTAGTATTTATATATGCAATTAGACTATTCCAAGTGCAGGACTTCACACTTGTCCTTGCTGAATCTCATTTATTTGATTGTGGACCATTTCTCCAGGCTATTCAGGTCATTCTGGATCCTAGGCCTATTCTCTGGAGCATGGGCAACTCCATCTAACTTTGTGTTATCCACAAATTTGCTAAGTATACACTCAATCCCATCATCCAAATCATTAATGAAGATATTCAACACTACCAGACCTTGACAGACCCCTGGGAAACCCCACTCCTCCCCACTAGACATTGAGCCGTTGATGACTAATCATCAAGCATTATGATCCAATCTGTTCTGTATCCACTTTACAGGACTTTCATTTAGTCTGTGTTTCCTTAGCTTGTTAACGAGAATGTCCATGGATCTAAAAGTCCAAACCATAGTAATGATTCATAGGGGGGTCTGCATGATTAAATTTTGTTTTTTGTTTGTTAAAGGTGCGGTCAAGCAATTTTCTAGGAAAAAGCTTAGAATTTCTTGGTTGTCTGCACAACCTTAATTTATCCTACATGTGCAAAGGTGATCAAGCCATTAGAGACTTTCTCTCTCTCTTTGATTGTCACCGTAAGACCCTCAAGTTTGATAGCTTCCAGTCTTTTTATTTGTGTTTATTTTATAAACTTATTTTTATAGGTTTTAGTCTGATGGTAAAAACATTACTTTCATGAAACAAAATCAGTATTCTGGTAACCCATTTTTTTTCTTTTGGCTGTGTCCTGGCCAAGTTTCAAGCCCTACTGTGTCCTGTTGCAGTCAGCCAAATCCATTTAATAAGATGAAAAACAAAACTGCAAGAGTTGAAAATGGAGACATCATTTGTGGCTGCCAGCTTTTCTCAGACAGAGTGGAAAACAGATTGGTATTTTTGTGCAGCAGATCACTGTGGGTTGCCACTAGCAGAAAAGCCAAGTTGTAGAAATGCAGCTAATCACTAACCTAGACATCAGTTTGTGCCTGTGTTTCGACTGTTCTCTACTGTTCATATGAGGCAAAAACCTGTTTCGGGGCAGATCCTTTCTTCCACCTGCCCTCCTACCTCTCCCCTGGCATCTTTTGCGTGTGTGGTGGGGAGGGGTCTGATGATTAAGGACCATAGCAAATAGAAAATGATTTTAATTAATGCAACAGAAAGGTAGTTGTTTGTGTTCCCTAGACTCCTGGCCAGAGCTCTGGTGCATACAAAGGTCATATAACTTCATCTGTCTGTGTTAGTGCTATTGCTCTAATCTGGCCTTTAGAACAACACTCTATTTTTTAAGCGCTATGTCCCATTCAGTACCCAGCAATATTTGAGTTCATCAGATGTATTTATGGAGTTTATTTTTCTCGAAGGTTTTATTACCTATGACTATTGTGAACAAATCATTAATGTGTGTGTGTGTGTGGCCCCTGTCAAAAAGGATACAGTTGGGTGCCAGTAGGAAGCTTCAGTTCAAGAACAACCTTAGATTTCTATCTGACTATCAAAAGAAAACAATTGTCCGGATTACAATAGCCAAACCTTCTTTTAGGGTGTTCATCTTTCTTATTCTCCCCTCATATGTTATGTTTTTATACATGCCCCCTGGTTTATAATTGGCATTGGAACATGGAGGATTTGCGGCCTGCAGCTCTTCTCAAAAGCATCCTTATGGAGCCTCTTATATTCAGTACTATTCGTCATCACTTCTTTACAGCAACTTATTTTGGAGCCCAGTCATTTCATAAGTGATCACTGTGTTTATCTTGGGTTTAAAATTGGGGTTTTTTTCCATTCTGTCTTATTTTCTGTAAGTGTTTTGGTGGTCTTCAATATCAGTGATATTTTGAGGGCTATTTCCTCCTCTGCCTTTCCAGTTATAACTGGAAATGGAAATGTCTGCTTTTCTTCTGTTTTTAGTGTTGGAGAAGTGAAGGAGCTTTTAAGTCAGAGATTGAAGAAACATAGCAAAGAACTGGCTGTAATTTGAAACAAAGTCATTCCATACTGAAGTCACTGCTCAATGCCATACCCCCAAGCTGCTAGCATACTCTGGGAGGCAATTTACTTGTACTCAGATTCAAACTCCATCTTTTTTACTACTGGAATGCATAGGAAAACCACACTGCAGAAAAGTAGACAATTACACATCCATCACCAGAACAAATGGGTCTCTTCGCCATTTTTCCATACGGAGTCTGCTCTCTAAACACCTATATAAAAAACAATTATTTTTCCCTTTATCCTTGCTCTCACAGTGCGGGTTCTCTGCAGTTACAGTATGGTTGTTCCTGCACCAAGACTTAGGCTGAACCTGAGGTCATCCTCACCTCTCTTGGGTCATAGTGAGCTATGATTTCTCATAGATATCACCTTGTAGCCTGAGCCAAATCTATCCATGTGGTTGTTCTTTTTTGTGACATTGAGCCCTTCTAGGAATTGTTTTTTCGACTGCTTGCCTCTGGTTTAGGCAGTAGAGGGAGAAAATGGAGGGTGGAAAGACCAAAAACCAGGAACGAGAAATTGTGGGACTTCCTGCCCTTGATGTCTGCATACCCAGGTAATTTCCTGTGGAAAAGGAAAGACAATAAGATGGGCAATGGCAAGCTTGACCTCATACCTTCAGATTCAGTGAAGGTTCCAGGGTTGGCCTGGACTGCTACTGTGGTCAAGCTGAGGGTCTTATAGTATAGATGGTTGGCAGGCAAACACTGTATGGCAACTGTATGTGTGATCTGAAGAAGACTGCTAATAAATAAAAAATGGTGGATTCAAATAATGATAGTACAGCACAGGTAAAATTGCAGCCACACACAATCTCACAAACATTCTTTGTTGATTGGGGGTGGGGGGAGTTGGCATTTTGTGGGCTTGGTTTGTTTTTTAAAGAATGGTTTTAGCATGATTCCTTAGTTTTCAGGAAAGACAGTGTTATGGAACACGTTACAAGGACATTTTTTCCCTCTTTAAAGTGTTTGTGGTGTTTGAGAGCCATTGTTGAATTCAGCTACCTATACATTCTTCTATTTTCCTTGCATTGGTTCTAACTATTCTTAATGAAGCCTCTGGAGAGATCATAGAGTTGGGAAATGTCTCAAAATATGAGTAGAGTCTACTGGGCACAGACAACAACTTTGGTTTGAGGAGTACTTGGCATTTCTCTTCCATTCTTTTTAAATTTTATATTAAATTGGAATTAAGTGGTATGTGTAAGGAATATGCTCTCATTACTCAAAATGAAATAATGAGGAGAAGCTGGAACGGACCTTAGGGGTTTTCTTGGTTTTGTTTCTTTAATATTTGTCCTTGAAGTGTGTTGCAATGTCCTGGCACATTTTGTGCTGTTTTTTCAAAAGACTAGCTAACCTATGTCTGATCCCAATGTGGCCAGGGCCAGTTATATAGAATCTCTCTTGAGTCTGCAAACTGTGGATGTTGCTGAAGGTGCAACATCAGCAAATGCCTGCAAGAACAGTTTGTAACTTTGCAAAAGCCACTGAGATAAGGTACCAGAACAGTTTGCCTACCATAATGAATAGCAGCCTTCTGGGGGCACCGGATGGAGCAGGCGAGGTCTCTGGGACCCCTGCCAGCAGGGTGTGCTTGGCCAGTTGGATGGGATGGTGCCATGGGCTGGCAGGAAATGGCATCCAGGAACAGGTTGGGATCGTGGGGTGATGACAGCATAGGGCTGGGGTCTAAAGGAAGAGCTGTGAACTGCTTCCTGCATGTTCCTGCTACAGGTGTTGGTTCCATGGGCAGGGACATGTGAGGAGCAGATCGCAGCTCTGTCCCAGGCCCTGGCCCAGCACTGTCACTGCCCTGCAATTCTGGTCACCTGTCCCACTTCCAGATGCTATTCCCCATCTGACTCCAGCCCCATCCCATCTGCCCAGCTGAGTGCACCCAGCCCCTGGGGGTCCTGGGCCAGTCTCCATAAAGACCTGTTTTGCCCACCAACCAGCTCCATCTGGCACCCCCAGCTGTAGGTGCAGGGTGGATGGGCCTGGGTGCCCGGGAAAGGGGGGCCAGGTCCAACGGCAGCAGTGACACTGGCAGCAGCAGCCAGGCAGAGTAAGCAGCTGCCATGAGGACTACCTAGAAGCCTAGTCCAGCTGCTGCACCGCCCCCATCCTGCCACATGCCTGAGGGCAGCAAGACTGGTTGCAAGCACCACAGCCTGGGCTGCCTTTGCTTCTTCTTCCCCTGGGCCGGGCAGGGCCAATGGACTTGTTGCAGGCCAGATAGAATCCCTTGGCAGGCCATATCCAGCTTGTGGGCTGTATTTTGCCCACCGGTGCTATAAAAGGACATGCATAATACAGTAGATCAAATGAAGAGTGATTTGAATATGAAAGACTGAAAAGGAAGGGAGAGGGTGGAGGGGGAGCAGTACTAGGAGAGGCAAATAATTAACAAACCCATAGGGACAAAGAGATCACAGAAAATAATCCAAGTAATAGGATAAGAATCCAGAGTCTTGTTTAGATCATACTTAGAGATGTAGTTAGCTATGTTAATTTGAAGTCAAGCAGAAGGCAAGGTAGATTTGCACTTCATAGATTAACCAGAATAGATATATATATAACACGAGCTTTCATGAGCTGAAGCTTCATTCATCAGATGCTGTAACAGGATGTGCAGAAAGCAGAGTATAAAAGGAGAGAGAAATTGCAAAGCTGATAGAAGGGGAGGCAGGAGTATGCATGCACAGTTTATTGGAGGATAAATTTTTGGTTTTGTTTGGAGCGGGGGGGAGTTGAAACCATTCATGACCTACATAAAACTCTGTACCAATGCTCATGTGGCCTTCTTTCTGTTGTGTACTTTATTGCTCTTTTGACTTGCTGTAAAAAAAATAAACCTGTGTGTCTGTGCCAGTAATTCCCTTCTGGCCTGTGTCACTTGAACTCAGTGTAACCTGGAATAGCACCTGATTAGCTTGAAAGCTGTAGTACTTCATGATTGATACTCATCTCTGAAAGCTCCTTCCTTTTTCCTTAAGTACCATCAAGCACTTTTGCCTGGCTACTTACCCTCTTATGTTATACCCCCTCCCATCTTCCTGAATACTGGATTTCCTAGCTCATAATTCTAAAAAGCTTTATTTCAGAGCAGAAAGGGCCCCCCATATGTGGCCTATTATATATATATATCAGCTTGCTTACCCTTTTCAAACAACTATTGTCTTTTAATAGGGCCCTGCCTGGTGGGGAGAGTCCTTAATTCCTGCTATATAAGAATGGTCAGCTTGAATTACGGGGAGCTGCAGTATGGTGCTCTGATCAAAAGGCCTCTGTTGTTTTAGAGGGTTTTCTCTCTCTCATTTTTTATATCCTGGGCTAATAATTCAGCACAGCAAAGTCATTGCAGCCTTTGATTTGAGATCTCAGGGTGTTAAATTACTGACCTAGCACAAGCAAGGCAAGGGAGGGAGACTTTCAAAGATATAGGAATCCAGGGCAATAAAGAGCAAGCAGAACATACTATATAGAATTTAAATCTTAAACAATTTAATTTACATTTTTAATCCTCTCCTCAAGAAGCCAAGCCTCACCTCAGAGGGCTTTAGGAGACCAGTTCAGTGCCTACTCTGAGCTGTCCCCCAGGTGCTGCTGGTTTTTCAACAGTACTTACAAATAATCCTCACACCAACTGTACTGACTCTGCTGTATCAAATCCCCTCTGGAGCCCCATCCAAGCAGCATGAAAAGGAATCTACCTTTTGAGCCATGTTCCACCCATCTCCTTTTTCAGCTGAAATAAACTTGAGGGTAGGTGATCCACAGAAGGATCTTTGGGGCTAGGGACAGAAATTACACACAAAGCGGTATAAGAGATTGGAAACTGGTTCAAATCTGTAACACAACAGAAGTTCAGCACACACAAACCCTTTGCAAAATGGCTGAAACCATTTTAATATAAAGCCAGATGGATGTGGTATCAGATTTAATTGGTTTAGATTAAATCATAGTTTCATAGTTGGTAGAGTTGGAAGGGACCTGAGCAGATCGTTATGTCCGACCCCCTGCCATGGCAGGAAAGAATACTGGGGTCAGACAACCCGGCAAGGTACTATCTAGTTTATTGAACTTTTTATTAAATAAATCAGTTTATTGAACTTCTGTTCCAGAAATTCTGTCCCTTCCAGATTCAAGTTAACTCACAGTTCCCCAGCATCCCAGAATACTTTGCACCTCCCCTGCAAACCCCTGATCACAGGGTAGGTAGGTTAGCTTTGGCCCAAGCTGTCTGCTCCAGCTGAGTAGGAACGTATGCTCTAGCACCTCCTGGCTTCTGGCTTAGACCTCTGCAGGCATGTGGCTGCATTTCTGGAATCAAAAGTGAATGTGTGTTCGCTTGCTTATTGGTTCAATCTATGCAGCTTAGACTAGCCTGTGAAGATTGAATCGATTCAGCCTCAGGCTTTTTGACTGTCTGTGCTTAGCCTGGATCTCTGACTTCTGCATTTGTAGTGTTTATGTGGTTTAACTGTCCCAGATTAGAAAGAGGGCTAATGATCCTTTTGCGTCTGCTCCTTGTTCAATAAGGCCTTCTCTTTTGTAAAGCTAATTGTTAGAATGAGTCAACAGTATCTCTTGTTTAAGAAGACTATAAACACAAGGTTAGCTTCATTAAAAAGGGTTGTTTTTTCCCCCCTGAGACTGACTTAATTGTTATGGGATGATGAAGACAAAATGCATTGGATGTAGCAGTTTTGTACTGAGTGGATGCATCTACACGAGACACTTACTGTGGAGTTGCCTAGTTAGCTCCACAGTAAAGTGCTGCTCTCTATAAGAGCGGTGCTACTAGGCCAGAGTAAACTAACTAACTCTGCCATAGGATAGTAGTGCCCAACACAAGTGCTACTTTACAATGGAGTTATTTACTCTGCCACAATGCGTGTGTAGATGGTGACTAGGGCTGGCTGGGGCATGATGTTGCTACAGTGCAGGGGCATGATGGTGCTGGGGCATGATGGTGCTAGCCCCCTGGCTGATCCCCAGGCATCCTGCCAGCCAGGGCTGAGCTGCCCTGGCTCAGCATGCTATGGTCCCAGGCACACGTGTAAATGCTGTGCCTGGGAGCAAAAAACTCTGGCACAAGCTGTGCCAGAATTTATTGCATTGAATTAATTTCATGTGTAGACATACCAGGGACTGCTGATATGTCACCTCAATCTTTCAGGATTGGTGACTAAAACTCCACTGATTTGTTCAGATGCTTAAGATGGGTAAATACAATTTCTAGTAGCCTTAGGCTGTCAGTCACTGTTCAACAACTAGAGTTTGTTGTATGTCATCGTATGATACTTTGCAGCAGTAGCCCTATCTGGTGATGCCAGGTAGGGTTGAAAAAGACCAGCTTTGACATTTTAGAACATGGACAATTGGAAGGCTCCAAAGTCTGTCAGAAGTCGCGCTGTCATTTTAGAACCCAGCGTGTGTGTTATGTGTGTGCTGCCTAATTAGCAACTGTATGGTACTGTACACCTTCTTTTTTTAAAGGTCAGAACTTGCTTAAGGTTTGAAACCCTGTGACTTCAGTGCTTTCTATTAGCAGTGCTAGTTCTGCTGTATTTTGCACCCTCAAATCATCAGGGTGGCATCTTCAAATTTGAGTATCTTCATTCTGCATAAGACATTACATCTGTATGATTTATTCCCTGTTGTAATAGGTATAGTGATTATTTTTTCATCCTTTGCACTATAGCTTTTCTTTGAAAAGGAGCCCTCCTCCCTTCTCCCTTATTTTCAGCAAAAGAAAATTCCATTCTCTATAAGTCAGGGAGCAATAGTCAGTTTTTCCTGCTTTCTGTTTGATGGAGGGGTCCTCTGACTTGGTCATTTTTTTACATTAGTAACCACAGGTGGCACCTGCCCAGGGGCTACTAGGGTCTTGCCAACTTCTTCTGTCCTTCTCTAGGACAGGAGGTTCATTCTGCAGTATTACTGGCTTTGCCTGATTCCAGCAGGCAGAGGGTAACCAGTGTGGTGGGTTTTTATTGGGATGTTACCATAGCATCCTGGTACTTTTACAATCTATTTAGAAGTCCAAAGGTTTGAAAAGAGTGCTTGAAAGTTTCTGAACTCTGGCAAGGTGCCAAAATGTAATTACACCAAAGACAAAGACCCATTGAAAGCTGCTGCTGTTCAGCGAAGCAGCACCTGAGTGCTGGAGTTCCCAGCATAGCCATTTCTGAGAGTTTTGGCTGTGTTATCACTGTGTCCTCCTGAACCCTCTTTCTTCCTCTAATGTGCTTGTACCCATCCCACAAACAAAGTGAATATGTTGCAAGGCACATCCTTCCCGGTGCTGGCATCCTATAGAGACTACTTTCTGCGGTTTGGTGGCTGTGGCGCATGTAAAGGCAAGGAGAGAAAACACGCTGAAGTCCCCACTGTAAAAACCTTTCACGTCTTCCACAGTCAGCCAAGATTCTGTATGTGGTGTTTCCTTTCCCTCTCTCTCTCCCTCACTACACTGGTGGGAAAGGCAGCTTTTACTAATGGAGGGATTGTCCATCTACCTAACAAAACCTTTGAGTATAGCACAAGTGCTAACAGCATATTAGAGTGAACTAATGAGGGCTTTAGTTTAATTTCTAGTGCAACTGGATGAGTCAGGGATCTCATTCTTGGGAACTTTAATGTGCAAATTTATCTACATCTGAGATGTTGTGTAGAACGGCAAAAAAATTAGGTATTTGCTAGATCTAAAATCAGCAGTTTTGGAGCTTGTTAAAAATATATATCTATATATCCAAACTCTTTTCCTTGCAGAGGATATCCCTGCAGGCTGTTACATCAAATGTCTAGATGTTAAAAGTAGTTGCTTAAGTAGCTAAGGATAAAAGTGGCTCTTTCTGTTGTGTATACAAACCATCTTCTTACTGGTGCTGAACAGAATAATGGGTGCTAACAGATGCGCAGGCCCCTACTTTAACTCATGCTGCTTTACATAAAGTGCCATGAGTTAGTGACCCCCCGGCCCCCCCGACCCAACTGACGTTCGCCTGTTGGGAGTTGGGGGGGGAGGTCGAACTCCACTTTGGAGTTGATCGAGCTGCAGAGCCTACTTGCAGCCTCTTTCTCCTAGCCCTGCCCCACCCCCCCAGCTGCAGTGCCCCCAGGGGAGAAGGGAGGGAGAGAGAGCTGCAGGCAAGAAGCTGCAGCTGGGGGTAGGCCAAGGAGCATGGGGCTGGCAGGAGCATGGAGCCCATGCCTGGCGGGGGCAGTGGAAGCATCAAGCTCAGGTGGGCAGGATGGTGTGTGAGGGAGGGTGGTTGGGTGTGGGGGAACCCTCACACCCCCCCAGTGGTGCACAGCCCCCGCTGCCAGTGGCAGCAGCAGGAGGTGATGGGCAATCGGGGCACTTGTGGCTTGCACAGGCACTGCTGCCTGGTGGCACGCAGCTCTGGCCACAGCTGCACATGGTGGCAAGGAGTGCAGCCAGGCCAACCTGCCTCTATTGCACAGGACTCCCCTCAATGCATGTGCAGCTCCTGGCACTTGTGCACCACAACAAGAAGCCCTGCCTGATGGAGCCAGCTCCCTTCCCTGCTCCCTGTGGCCAGGGAAGTAGGGGGTGGGGCTCCCCACCACTTCCGATAGAGTCCTGGCAGCTGCATGTGATGGAAGGCAGCTGGCTCCATTGCACGGGGCTTCCCCCTGGTGATGCACGAGTGCCAGGAGTTGCACGTGTGTCACGGGGAGCTGTGCGCAATTGAGGCAGGCTGGCCTGGCTGTGCTTCTTGTTGCTCTGTGCAGCTCTAACCAGAGGTGTATGCTTCTGGATGGCAGTGCCTGTGCACAAGTAACTTGAGGGCCTGTGTACCATGGTGGGGAGTATGTGGGAGGGACCTGGCACCTGCCGACCCTCCCTTATACACCCAATCTGCTCCCACAACCCATCTACTTATGTACACACCCTGGAACATACCCCAGGCCTCCCCACTTACATAGCCACAACCCCCCCTACACATACACACTCTCCTACACCATATACACATACTCATCCCCAACCACACTCCACACAGTCCCCCACAAACAATGTACAAGAGTAAGACTTAATTTTTTAACTATTATGCAATCACCTCTAGATATACTACACAAATACAAATCATGACAAAAATATTTTTTAAATAAAATTAAAATATGTTACAGTAGGTGTTTGACTTTTAGTGTATGATTTGTTTTTTTCTGGTTCAAAGATGGCAACCCTCCCCCACCAAGCAGTACTTCCAGGGACCAGGGAAGGACTTCTGGTGACAAAGGTCACGGGTTGGGGTGGAACTTCCAGTCTCAAAATGGTGACCAGAGAGTGAAGCACATGTCTAGGAGGGGGGCTACCTTTGTGGGCCTTGACAGCTCACCAAAACTCATTAAGTGGCCCTCCAGCCAAAAAAATTGCCTACCCCTGCTCTATAACATAGTCTGAAAGTATCCAGACAGCCTTAACTGTTCTTGCCTCTCCAGTAGCTTTGTTGATCCTGCTTAACATTCTTATAAGTTAATAATTAGTTTTACCTAGCTCCTCTGTACAATAGGACACTATTTACTTCTTTTTAACTAAAGCAAATGTTTCCTGTGAGAGACAGTGCATGTACACTATAACCTCATAAATCCGGCACTCAAAAATCCGGAATTCTCAAAAATCCGGGACTGCAGGCAGGTGGCGTCAGCCGCTCCTGGGGCTGCAGCAGCGAGCAAAGTGGAGGGAACTGTAAGTGAGCGTGGGGCATGGCTCTTGCTGCTGCATGCACCCCGGGAGGTCTGTGAGCTGGGGAGGCTGCGCCGGGCTCTTCCTAGGGGGTGCGTGCCCCTAGATCTGCACACCAGATGAAAGCAGGCTGCTGCTCTTGTCCAGCATACAGATCGGGGGGCGCACATTCCGCAAGAAGAGCCCAGCGCAGCCCCCCAGCCCTCCCAGGGCACACATAGCAGCAAGAGCTGTGGCCCCATGCCCTGCACCCACTGACAGTTCCCTCCGCCTTTGCTCTCTGCTGCAGACCCAGAAGTCCGGCAGCCAATTCAGTATAAAAAAGGGTTGGCTGCTTGCCTGCAGTATGCTGGTCACTTCTGGTCTGCGGTTTGCCGGTCCACAGCATAAAAAAGTTGGGAACCCCTGCATTATTTGATTTGGACTGCAGACAGAGTGATTCCACTGGATGCAGTTTTCCAGTAAGGTAAAATGAGACAGACTATGCTTAGGGCACCTTTTCTATCCCCTTCCCCATGTGGAGTGAGTAGAGTGAACCCTAAATAGGTCTGTTCAGTCAAGATTGCAGCTGCCAAATTGCACACCTCAGTTCAACATACAAAACTACCATCATAAAACCATTGCTTCCATGAAGGCCCATGTCTAAGGGCTTTCTGTCGCTACTTGCCCATCGCTGTAGGATTTAGTATTGATGGAAAATACCTGCCTGCATCTTCTTTTAACATGTGGGTGCAGTGTGCATCAGCAACCATGTGATACTTTGGGGGAAGGAGACCTCTTTCTGATGGCAAGGAAAACCTAGATGATTGGAGGTTTCTATTCCATTGCAGCCTTCATTTGCCTCTGAAGCCACTGTGAAATATTCTTTCTTCATCTACCTGTTCCACCACTGAGGAATTTTATTTTTATTTTTGAATTGCTATTAGTCTGGAAACCTCACTGTCATCCTTGCCACCACTGGCAACCCCTACCAGGATCAGAAATCTCTGGATGACTTCCCATTCAAGGTCACCAATGGCACACAAGCCTCTCCACCACATCAAGGTTGTAATCTTTGGGAGGTGACATAACCGTTCACATATAAGCAAGAACACATGATGGCATACACTTGTTTACTTTAGGTGCAGGCTGCCAATAGAAGTTATTTACATTCTCACCTATTGAGACTGAGCAGCAAACTAATTGAGCAGTCTACTATGGAATAAGAGTACATTTAATTCATACTTAAGCCTTTGCATTCTAGTTATGCCCGGACATGGTGCCTCTGGCTTACATTCCAGTGCTACAAGTGACAATGCTTAATAAACTTGCCTGTAACTTTTAGAGAAACAGCATTGCCAATCCCAAGAATGCAAAAATAATTGTATTGTCTTAGAAATCATGAGATAACTTGAAAAAGCAACTCAAGTTTTTTCTGTGCAGTTGTGGGGAGTAGAAACTAAGGGTGTGCGTAGACAAAACAAGGGTTTACTTTGCCCTAAATTGAAGTGGTGAGTTTTTTAAAAACTCTGCTTCAATTTAGCTTGAAGTAAACCCTCATGTTATGTATAGTCATGTCTTATCTGCCTCTCTGGTGGCAGGGAGGAGAAGGCAAACTGCTGGCAGGCAGATCAGTCCCTGGGCTGTGGGGGTGCTTCCTTCCGTGGCAGCGGTGGCACCACCAAGCGGCACCCACCTGCAGGCACCCGACTCAGGCAGTCCCAGGGGGCACTGCAGCCACGGAGGGAAGGACTAGGTACTCATGCAGGCAGGCAGGCTCTGGGAGGGGGGTGGTGAAGATCAGGCTCGCCACTTTTTTTTTTTTCCTTTGGTGGAACCTGCTTTCCCAGGCTGCTGCCAGGCTGCCTGCACAGCCCCTGAGCTGCATGGAGTCTGGTGCTTTGCTCCATGGCTGTAGGGTAGCAAACTAAAATTCTTCTGAGGTGTTTTAGTTTGCTGCGTCCCAAAGTCATTTAAGGTGCATTATGCCGCCGAATGTACTACAGTGGCTGGAATTAATGCACAGTACACCTCCAACGCATGCAAACACCAATGCCATTAAAGCAGTGCAAAAGCATTTAACCCACTTTAAAGTGTCATGCACGCATGCCCCTCATTTCGTCTACACACGCCCTTTGTCCAGTTAAAACTCGGAGTCTCATCTAGTCACATGTCTCCAGGAGCTGGGATATTAGGAAAAAGACCAAATATTGTGAAACTTGTGATAAATTTGTAGGAGTCGAGACTTGTAGCAGTGTTGCCAAGTAACTAGTGAAAAAAAATCAGATTAACTTCGTTTCTGTTTATAGGGCTTCTGATTTTTATATTTAAAAAATCTCATGATGCTCTCTCTTGAGGCATCCCTAGAATTAATTACAGTTGTTCTAGTATGGTATAAGAAATACATTATTTTAATAAAGTATTATCTGTGGAGCATGGTGGTAGAATCTGTTCTCTTTCCAATGATTTTTTGAGCCATAATGCAACAATATAATTTTTTCATTGTTTTTTAAATGACATCAGAACCATTCTTTTAACTTCTACTTGCTATTGTGTTTAAGAGACCTTTTCTATAGTATGAAGGGTATGTCTGTAATCAAATTATTTGACTATCAAGTTATAATACAGGATCTTGTTTCATAAAAATAGCTAACCAAGGGATTTCCCCTAACTAATAGCTTTTATTTCTTTTGAGGAAGTTGCTAATGGAGAAGCTCTGCTGTGATCAAGAATGAATCCCAGTCTTTTTCATTAGCCCTTCTACAAGAGATCCACTATGCTGCTGTTCTGGGGGAGTCTTTTAATGATTCTCTGAAGTGCCTATCTTTCTTCCTACTTGAAAGAAGCACAGTAACATGCATATATGGTTCCTTTTTTCATTTGAGATCCTATCATAGCAACTTTGGCTTATAATATTTATATTTCTTTCTGTCTCTTGCATATTGATTTTCATTTAATCTTAAAAGGGCATTTCTAATCCTTTACAACACATGAACTCAACAGAAATGCTTCTTCAAAATCTGAGAGAGAGAAGAAAGTCTAATTACGAGTTTATTAAACCAGTATTTTATTGGATATTTCGTACTGATTACAACTCAAATATTGCATCACTTGTGTTTGAGCATGAGGCAATAAAACTTAAACTAGTTGCCTATCAAAGCCTATTCCTAGGAAACTAGACTGTAGAGACATTCCTTACTAAAGGCATTTGTCAGCTTCACTTTGAATTGCCGTTAAGATCTTGCCAAAACTGAAAGGTAATTTGCACCAGCAATACAAGAAAGTACCAGTTCTCTGGAAGCAAAATCCTAATATCCTTATTAAGATGGGTGTGTCATGGTTGCAGGGAGGGTTGTAGAGGGAAAGGAAGCTCAGTTCAAATGCGCAAAAGGCAGATGTATTCTGGACAGATGGACAAATAGGGTAATAGAACTCCAGCTATTTCGTCAGCTAAGGAGGAAGAAAGATGCATCATTCAGTCACTCAAGCTTTCAAATGGTCCTTGGACACCCCTTGGGTTATTTTAGAATAAGTGTTTCGGCTTTTCAAGAGCCCCTAAATCGTATAATAGAAGCCTGAGATTGAGGGTGTACTTTTGCATATAGGCTTCCGCCTAGGAAAGAGATGAAGGTAAGCTGTAAAAGCTGGGAGATTAGTTTTGCAAAGTATATTTTCCAAAGTTGTTGTTGTTGTTATTCTTATTCTTATTATTTTTTAACCATTCAAGATGGTCTGAGGGTGTCCATTTTGGGTTCTGATTTCTAACATTTTTTCTGTTTTGATTTTATCTCTATAGTTTTAACAGCGTGCGTCAAGGAACTCACATTTTGTTCCGAGAGTTCAGCTTTGTCCAAGCCACCCCTCATAATAGGGCATCCTTTCTACGGACTTTCTGGAGATGTTTCCGAACAGTGGGCAAAAATGGAGGTAAGGGTTAGGTTTGGGGTGTTTTTGTTGTTTTTTTGTTGGGGTTTTTTGTGGGGAAACCCCCCCCCCCCAGCCATCTCTCTCTAATTCCCTCCCACTTTCCTCCAATTCCCACTGCTTGAAATCCATCATTATCTCAATAACTCTGCACCCTAATCTGTTGACTGCCCAATACACAGGCAATAGGCAGTAATAGTGAAATATTTTCTGATTTCTAACATTTGTAATCTCTACTCTATGCTATTCTATAATTCTTTCTGTACCCAACACTCTGGTATGTGCAACACCAAGATTAATAAACAACTTGAGACTGGAAGTATCAAGTGATGTTCTAGATTAGTTCCTTTCTCTTGGGGGAAAGGTTCTTTATATCCCACCCTTTTTGTTTAAACTAAATATACTTTGCATTACTTCATACAAGAGCAAGGTCAAATTGTGTTGAACTGGCAAATATAAGGCTTATAATAACTTGTTTTGAGTTCCTTCTGCAGTGAATATCAGAGCTTTTGGCTACACCTAGACAAAACTCTATTTGTTGGCCATATCTTACCCTAAAGGTTGGTGCTTCTTACTGTTTCCTAGGAGTTACGCAGGCAATGGGGAATAAGGTAACATTTTTCATTAGGCATTCTGAATTCCAGTCTCTTCTATTTTTTAGATCCTTGAAAATAAGGACCAAAAGGCAAACTCGACTTGATCTAGAAAAAGCCAGTATAGTCAGCAGACATGC
Source organism: Crocodylus porosus (assembly GCF_001723895.1). NCBI lineage: Eukaryota > Metazoa > Chordata > Crocodylia > Crocodylidae > Crocodylus > Crocodylus porosus. The sequence continues at coordinate 43,515,789 of NW_017728947.1, forward strand.
TCTCAGTAACCCATCACTACCATGTGTTGCCAGCCTTGGCCATTTTCAAGGAGCCTAGGCCAAGCTGCAGAAGTGTGGCTAAGCAGAAGTCCCCAAAGCTTGTCTCTGAGTGATCATAGCATGAACTTTTGCAGATGTGACAACTAGCTTGGTTAGCAAAGTAAAGAAAGTCATTTATATGGCTAACTGAACCAGAAATGGTCTGCAGTTGAACAAAGCACAAGGCCTGGAAAGAGACATTATCAGGGAATACTATTCATTAAATAATCCAAATATACTATATCATAGCTTTATCTTAAAATAGTGTAGTAGTGATTGATGTAACTAAATGTATTAGATACTATTTTGTTATAATAGATATATATATTTAAGATGCTTAGATGATTTCTGGAAACAAAACAGCCTTGTCAGAGAAGACCATAAACTAAAGTAAAGAAGAAGCAGAACAGCATTGAACAGCATCCTGCAGTGGGAAAGGAAAGGAGAGAAACCCTCCCTTTTACTTTCTCAAGGATATAAATCCCAGCTAATTGACACCTTCCAAGTCCACAAGAGATCTGGGTCAGTCCAGCACCAAAAGTTTCAGTGGAACAAAGAAATTTAAATAAAACCAATCAGAGATAATTTATTAGAATATTAGAACCAGCCATCTATAAATATGGGGTATAGGCTAGAGGAAAAATTGTTGAACTCAGCAAATTAAAAAAGACTTCCTGCCAATCTGTGCACCACCCTTGTCCCACTTCCTGAGTCTTCCTAGCCAAATGGACTTTGGGATTAATGTTTGTTTTAGTGCCTTGAAGTGCAAGCAAATAAAAGGTTGGACTGTAGACTTGTTTCTGCCGCTTATCAATAGCCTACTTACAAGGTTACCTGTAATCTGGGTAACATGGGATACTGCTTTCAAGCTCTGGTAAACCAGCAGTATAACAGGGGTAAGTACATGCATGACATGAGGCACCAGCCCTGAGTTAACTGGGGCACCTGAGTGGAGACTCCTGGTAGCAGCAGCTGGGTGCAGGGACACCGCCTGTGCAGCAACTGCTGCTGCAGCAGCTGGAGATGGGCAGACAGCAAGGCAGTAACAGCAGCCAGGGTTTTTGACCACAAAGTAGGTAGGTAGGTCTTGTGTCCCTCTCCCCAAAACCACTACCAGCATGGTTTTGTCCAGGGCTTAAAAATTGTTACTTATGCCTCTGGAGTAAACTGTCTGACATCAGTCCAGGTAGGGAAGGTGTGAACTATTTGAGGCTAGATCACTGGGAACAAATATGGGACATAGGTTGCTACCCACTCTTATTTTTGAGAGATCCCAGTGCCTATGAGCAATATAGGAGCACCTCAAAAAGTCAGGTCTGTTGCTGGTGGAGGATGTGTCCACAAATTATGGAGAGAGCTCTGCAGTAGCAAGTGCTTCACTTGTGCTCCTAGCATAATCTCCATTTTATCTGGTTTAGTTGGCTCTTTTTTAGCCATTGACTGACCCCATCCAAACACCAAAGCAGGTCAGTGACAGTATATGTTGTAGTTTGCAAAGATCAGTGAGATGTTGTCTGCATGATGGAAACATTCAAGATGTCTCATGTTTATTCCTAATATTTGCATGAAAAAAATGAATAAATCAAGGAAGCGAATAGAATTTGTAGCCCTTCATAGCTGTGGGGTCTGGAAGCAAAGGTCCAAATGTCCATAACTACTGTCTGGGTGTGGTCCTGAAAGGAGAATTCAAGACAGTTTGTTTATCCTAATTGGAAAAAATACTAGATAACTAATGCACTTCTTGGACTTTGAACAGATGTGTGTCTTGTTTCTAGAAGTAGAAACCAATACATCATTAGAGTGTGTGTTGCCAGTAACTCATCCAACCACTTACATACAGAGTTCTCCAAACCCTTTTTCTTTCTGTAGACAGAAGTTACACACTAATCTTGTTTTCATGCATCTCCATCCTATTTACTAGGAACTTCTAGTCCATAAATAAGAAGGCTGAAATGTGTCTTAGCAACAAGCAGTGTTTTCAGATGGGTCACTTGAATTCCTATTCCATGCACCTGTAGTAAAATAACTTCTAGACTGTTTCACAAGAGAGATCAGAACATCACCCAATATTTTATGCATTAGAGCCAAACAGCTGACAAATTACCAACTCATACAAACACAAGTAGTACATAAAGGATTGCATGTCTTTACACATGGGTAATATGGGACTGGATTTGTCAGTATATTGATTTTGATACTACTTCCACATGCAACACTAGGGAAACATATGTTCTCTCTGTACAAAATCATGATTTCATGATTTTAATCCTCTGGATCAGTCCTGCTTCTAAGAATTTATTCTGGGTGAGGCACCCCTCTGTTCAGTGCCTTAAGTCTCTCAGCATCGGATGCCTCTGCTATTCTTAATCTTCCCTAGTTCAGGATTGAATTTGTTGCATTTTTCTGTTTCCCTGTGTGATTGCTTGGTTCTTGTTTGCCAGGAAATAATTCACTGCCAGGCATAAGCTCTCAATTTTTATCCCCTATTCAAATTTAGAATTTCTGGTTTGGAATGAGTGACTGCTATTTTTTGGCACTCTCTTCCCCTCCCCCCGAAAACAACTATGTAAAATAAATACCTGCCCAGTGAGGAGATATGTAACATAATATGACAAATGAGGATATATGAAGAGACTAAATATACACATGCGGCCTACTGAAGTAAGGGAAGGAAGAACTGAAAGTTATAATACAGAATGATGCAGTTTCTAAACTTCTACAAGCACAAACATTGGGAAATAAGAAAGGGGTATATTGTTTTGGTGTTATAATGGGATTTCAGAGTAACCTGCTCCATGTTGGAAGTGGTGTTCCACCTGTATCTTTGACAGTTCAGCAAAGGAAAGAAATGCCAGTTCAACCAGCCTGCTAGCTGCTCCCACTGTATAAGAAAACATCCTTTCACTGGCATTTGTTGTTTCTGCCTGTCAATCTTGTAATAAACATGCCATGACTTAGCATGCACATACTTCACTATGAGCTGTCTTAGCTCACTCACAAAGCGTATGAAACTCCCGTCCAAAGAGCTGCACGTAGCTTCAGCAAAGGATCCCCTTTCCCCTTTTAGAAGTAATTTATACTGGAACTCTGAACACTTGTACAGTTTTGCTTTATTTATTGATCAAGTAAGAAGTATACTAACATTAAAAGATTCTCTTGAAGTTACTACCAGGTTTCACCCTCCCATTTTGTGCCCTATCTTCATGGTGTCTTAGCTGTCATGGAGAGCTTTACTTTATATGACTTAACCCAAGCATAGAAATTCTCAGTGGCCTCCAGTTTTTGGATTGCATGCCCTTTATCCCACCTTCCTGAACTGGTCATTTTCAGGTGGGTCAGGTCTTATTTAAAGTGATACATCAAATGCTAGTAACCAAAAACTCTTCAGATAGTAAAACTTTAGCCAAATCAAAAAACCTGGGGTTTGACAGTGATACAGTGTGTTAATTGCCTTGTTTGTATCAGTTGATCTTAGCAGAGTCAGTTTCCCCCATGCCCTTCCCCTCATATATAGTCTTTTCTTTCTGTCAGTCCATTCATAATATCTGACAAAAGCTGTTGCATATGAAAGTTCATGTCTCTCTGAATCAGTCTCCAAAGTGCCACCCTGCCTTACTTTCACACTAATATGGCACACCTAAGTGTATGTGTTGGGTACGGGACTTCATTTTAAACAGTTTTCTGCCAATCTAATGATAAGCCTGGTTAAGTAGGTGTGCACAAATCTGGAGTTCTACACATTGATGGGAATGCAGTTGAGTTTATTTCGATATATAATCCCCCATCAGGAGAGTGAAGTGGACTGTGTTTTTATAGGCTCCCTGGCCTGCCTTCTTGCCGACAAGATTTGCGCGGTCTCGTGCTAGAATGCTGTGGGGTCATGGTAGCCCCATTACTTCAGATTTAGTACACAAAACATCTCCCATGGTGGGCATCTGCTTGCATGCTGAGAGATACTGTACAAATGAACTGCGTCTTAACAACAACAGGCTCTTCCAAAGGAAGGTCAGATGAGTAGGAGTTTTGTCTCCACTCTGCTTATGCTTAAAGTGACCTCTTGAGATCTAGGTGACCTGTTCTTTGAGCTTGTCTGTTTTCTGGGACTGTTTAATTAAAACTGTGCTTTTGCAGTGTAAACAGCCCCTACCAAGACCTGCTGCAAAGTTTCATAAGGTCAACACGTGCCTCTCCCTACCCCCATGGCTTTCTTGTCTGGGTGATTCTCTGGTTTTAATTAAAAAGTTTTTTCCCCCTCCCTTGTCCTTTCTTTTAAATATTCTCCAGCCAATTAAAGGCATTTTACTTTAAGAGTTGCAGGCCCAACACGTGGGGAAGGAGGGAGGCTCAGTCAGGGCCATCAGCACACGCATGCCTTGAATTGGTGTAGAGCCAAACTCTGTCCTTCCAGACCCCTGCTTTTCTTTGGAGCATTTTATCAGCTATTGCTGTTACCTCAGTATGATGCTTGCCTCCAAGAAAGACAGAGTACCTGATCCAGATGCAGGATTCCGTCCTTCCATACAGAAGGAGCTAAGTGTCAGGTTTAGATGCTAAAAACCACTGAAGCAGAAAACTGCAAGAAGTATGGAGAGGCCATTGTGGGGGTTTTCTAGCCCTCCCCATAAGCACTACACTCTATAGTCAATGTCATATTGGGGATAATCATTTCATATTCCCCTTCTAACTATTTCAGATTCCCCATTGTATGTATAGGTTACTTCACCATGGCTGCATTCCCAACTGCCAAGATGGAAGAGTAACCCTTCTGGAATCAGTGTCATCAGGTGCTTTGCACCCACCTTAAACCAAGCATAACAACTCTGTAATGAACCTGTGTTGAAGATTGTGACCCACTGGAGGGAACAGTACATCAGCTACACCTGTGGCCAATTCTGTTTGACTGCCCAGACCCATGGAAAGCTTGGAATATTTACAAAAGTTAGAGCAATACCATATCTATATAATTAATAAAAAATAGAGGTTGGAAAGACTTAGGGGCTATCCAACTCCCATCTCTTATTCCAGAGATGCTGACAAGACTACACTGAGATTTAGCAAATATTTTTGTTTTTTTAGTTTCATTCCTGCTAGTGCCAGCTATAACTCTGTATACTAAATTACTCTTCTCTCTAGTGCTTACAGCCTTTGTAGGCTGTCATGTCATCTACAGTTGCTTAGTCAAGACAAAGAGTTACATAATGAAGACTAAACATGGCATCATGAAGTATTGTTCTTCCTCCTCTGATTTTTAAGATCTGCTTATAGTCTACACCTGAGCTGTTAATAACCTTTTGGTTATTGGTTTTGGGGAAGCTTTTCCTGGGAGAAAAAAAAATACACCATACACTAAAGGTGGTTAGACTCTGTCTTTAGTATGTCGTCTTTGGAAGCTTATTCTATAGTTGGACAACCTTAACTGAGAACCTTTGCTTTCTGATTCTCATGCACTTGAGCTGTGTTGTCCAAGAGAACTATGGCTGTTTTGGTGAATTATAATTAGAGATGTCATCACTGATGGAACTTGGTCCTGACCCACTAATAACTTTTAAAGATCAGGACAGAAATGGTTTGAACTGACAGCTAAAGCAGACTGGAAGCTGGTGGAGGGAAAAGAGTAGGAAATTATATATTTGCTAAAGCCCCTCCCATTGAAGTAATATATATTTGTATTTTATGCAAGCTGGAACTTCTGCATTGCATCCAGGTAAATTGCAGTGATCTCTAACTCAGTGAGCTAAGCTGGAGGTGTAGAATATATGCTGTTCACGGTATTTATCCAGACCTGAACTTTATCAGTGCTTTCAGGGTCTGCAGTGCACAGAATTCAACATAGTATCCCAGAAGATTTCCTGCTTCATGTCCTGATCTGATCCCTTTATATATATACTCCCAAACCTGTGCTTTCTTGAAGTTGTATCTTAATGCAAACTCCTGGAAAAGGTTAGAAGAGAGCTGGACCCCCTGTGAAACACAAGTCTCTGCTATGCTGACACTTTTTGCAGTTAGTGCTGAGGAAATAATTATTTTTTTTCTTTACACTGGAGTTTCAAAACTTGTTTACCCTCAGACTGAGGCCTCCTAGTTTCTCTCTTTTGCTGTTGGCTCTATGACTCAGTACTGTAATGTATGCATCACACGCTCTTCAACCTCTGCCTCTTGCAATATGTACTTTTGCTGGTTAGAGTCTGACGTTACAACATTTTGTTAATCCTTTTGGAGCAGTGTATTGGAGCAGTTTGTATCCAGTTTGGAGCAGTTAGACAGTGAATCTGTGTTGTGCTGTTGTATGATTCTTTGTCGAATACCTTTTAAAACTGATATTAGGAAAGAGCCTCTTTCTAGAGCAGAAAAATATTTCTCCCGACAGACACTTGCATCTACCTCCTAATAAGTTAGTACATGGGGGCTTCTTTACAATTCACTACAGAATCCCTGATGTCTTGTGCTGCTGAGCACCACTAATTATAGTTAAGTGAATCGGACTGTAAAGTTCTTGTTACTGATGATCTAGAGCAGCGGTTCTGAACCTTTTTCAGTAGACATACCCTTTGGTCTTAGAGTGAGACTTCACATACCCCCTTTCAATGGGAAATTAATTGTTATGTCAAACTACATGTAATCGTGTATTATAAAAACGGCAGATACTCATACAAAGATTTTTTCATCTTAAACAAACTTTATTTATTCTGTGCACAGAAAAAGTTGTGCAAAAAACCCCCACTTAGTGTCAAATGCCAAAGCATACCAAAACTTATTAGTGTGAACACTGCTACTGCTGCTTACTATCAACCAACATTTTAATTCTAGGTGACGTTACCTCATGTACCCCATGATGAGGCTTCACGTACCCCCTGAGTGTACATGTACCCCCAGTTCAGAACCGCTGATCTAGAGTATCTCCTCTCTTTACATTTGTACCTGGCCTGTGGTGATGCTAGCCTTTGCCAGCTAAGAACTGTTGGGCCTGATAAGTAGGGACCTACCAAATTCACAGTGGAAGTAGAGTGTGCATCACCTCCTCTAATCTTGCATGTTCACCCACACGCACCTTGCCCTTTGCTCTCTACCCGCTGCTGATTTAGTGGAGGACCCCCCTGCTCCCTTCTGATCAGCAGGGAAGCTAAAACCACAGTTTTAAACCACAGTTTTAATCTACCAGTCAGCAGCAAACAGCAAGGCTGTCTGCAGCCCCTCAACCAGTCAGTGGTGGGAGGCAAAAATGGTGCCATATTTAAAACCATAGTTTTTCCCACCACGCTGATGAGGAGCAAGCCACGAGCAGGGCCCCCCCACCAATTGGCAGGTGGGGGTAGGTCCCTACTGAGTGATAAGTATGATGGGAAATAGGGATGTAAATATCATTTTAAAATTGGAGTCTTAGACCAGCAGAGACTCCGTATGCCTGAAGAAGCATGATTTCACCTGAACACTTGCCTAAAACCTTTTTCTAGCTACTCAGTTGATCTCATAAAAGACACCACTCAAAGAACCTTGCCATTTTTATTATCCATTTAACCTCCTCTAATTACATGAGATCAGTGCTTAACCGATAACACAGCAGCTCCGACTTGGCTGCTGTTGGGAGCCACTCCCTGGGGCCCCTAGAGACAACACAGCCCATGTGAAGCAGTGGAGGGCAGCACCAGCTAATTGCTTAATTGATGAGTCATTAGGCCTCCTTCTGTTTTCCTCTTTAACCTCATAGGCTATGGGTACTAGTCCCCCACCCTTTCTCCCTCCCTTGCCACCTTCTTGTTCCGGAGGCACCGTGCCACTTCCCTTCTCCCCCAGACTACACCGTATGCTAAACATTAACCAATAATGCAGTACCAGTATAAATATACTTTTAAACGTTTCAACTTTCACATCCCAAATGGGAAATCACCACAGAATACCATGGCTACTGAAAGCAGTTTTAAAGTTCTGTTTGTTTATTTCTCTTTGCTAAATTTTGAGCATGGTGCTAGATGCTGTGTAGCTGGAGGGGTTACCTTTTCAGATGTTAAAAGTCATGGTCCAGTCCAATTGTGCGTATTTGTACCCCAAGTGGGAAACATGCCACCCTACGTAGATATGACCCAGTAGCCTAGCTGCATAAAGCAGGAAGACTCTCCCAGCTCTATGATAGATTTCTGTTATATGTCCCCTTTGTACTTTTCCCTGTCTCTGGAGTCCCAGTCAAGCTAACTCTGCCAAGCAACAGCACCTGCGTCTTTGGCTTCTCTTTTACTGTGGCTCCCTGAACACAAAGAAGTGCTAAGTGAGGGATGGAAGGGTTTCAAGTTGTGTGGGTGAGGAAAGTTGGACCATAAAGGTGCACTGGGGACATATCTCCTTTTGCTTTCCTCCCAGCCCCCAAGAGAAGCCCATTCTGGGCTCCATTTTCTAAATTCAGGCCCATCCGCCTCAGGGAATCCCACCTCCTGAAATGATGTGCTGTTGACTCCAGGGAGATGTCTAGGTGGCACAAAGCTAGGGGTATTACCGTAATGGGGTGGCACTCAGCCTAGACTAATTAACTCACTAATAAGCAGGATAAGGTGGCTATGCTGCTTCCTGTAGCCATAGCCTCCGACTCAAACTGAGGGGACATTAGACTCTTGAGCCTAGTCTCTGCTCCCTGAGCAGGGGGTAAGTTGTCAGAGAGTGGTACTGATTTCAGGGGAAAACTGTCCCTTTTCTGTCATTGGGTCCACTAGGAGGTATTTCTCAGTTCCTTCCCACTTCCCATGCAGATTGGAGACCAAGCCTTCTATGTCATACCATGACTTCATCATATTTACATGATATTCTTTGCTGGCAAGAGCATTTTGAAAAGGTCAGTCAGTCTGTATCATTTAGTTGTTTGACAACCTTGAAGAGTCTATCCTAGACAGCTTGGAGTATATTTTTCTGCACAGAAATGAGCACCAGAGCCTGGCCTCCTATACTGTATGACCTGACATGTGCTTTGTGGTCATACCAGATCTTTTATGTTTCACCTGACTTTCGGGGAATTTAATAATCTGCATGTGAAATGAAGAAGACAAACCAAAGTATGCTCTCAGCAGTAATACCAAACTCACTCAGGACCCTCAAAACCTTGCACGCCTCCCACTTCAATGCTTACGCTCCCTCTACCACCAGAAAGCTGCGTCTTACCCTGGGACAGCTGCGTCTTACCCTTCCTTCAGTTTTGACCTCTGCCTCCACACCCTCATCTTGCCATCAGTAAAGCTTAAAGCCACCAACCAAAAATTACTGAACTAGTATAAAGTATATATAACATTGTTCTTGATTAGCTAGAGGAGGATTCCTAGTTAGCATGGCAAAACCTCTTTCTCTCTCTCTCCCTACTGAACTGTGGAGCAGGTTGATTTAAGTTTCCTGCAATGGGAACTAAGCATGAGCCAAAATCTTAGCCGTCTGAATAAGAAATCACCTGTAAACTATAACATCTAAAACACTTTATTCTTTTACCTAATTAAATGTGTAATTAGGAAACCTTTCTCCCCAGGAGGGGTAAGTGCTTTCCTTTCTTCTCTGAAAAAAAATCTTGATGTTACAAGGTTGCATGGTTTATTTAATTAAGGCACATTTTTTTCTCATCTCACCTTCTTGGCTTACATGTAAGCTCAAAATAAAAGAATGTGCATAAGTCTTTAAAACAGAAGCCAGAGGCACTAGGGCAAAAGTAATTATGAAATAAACTTAAAAACAAAAACAAAACATAACACAAACACCACCCCTCTGTCTGTACACAGAATGAAGAGGAACATCTGGTTTTGTTGAGAAGTACAGAAGTATGGGGAAAGATGGGGAGTGCCTCAAAGCTCTATATGAGTATGCACATGTTTGTGGAGGGCAAGAGGCAGGGAGTCTCTGAATAGGAAGCTGTATAGTTTGGTTGATTTTTTTTTTTAATTTAATTTTATTTTTTTTAGTTTCAACCATTTCAGGTTTTCACTATGTAAATGCATACCATGCCTTTATTTCTTTTTACATCCTCAGCCGCTAATTATCATAATACTTGCTTTCCCTTTGCTAATCTCATTTTCCTGGTCTTTCTTTTTGTGTGTATGTGTATATTCATTTAGTTTTCTGCTGCTCTCAAAATGACTGACCCAACATAATTGTCTTTAAGGTTGGGTTTGTGGGAGAGGAGGTTTGTGAGCTTGTTTCAGTACCAAAAGAAGTCTAAGTGCGTGACATCTTCTAATTTCCAAATTCTGGGCAACACTTTTTTCCCTTCCTAGCACTCATATTTGTTTCCCTTTCTAGCAGTGACATCTGAGGACTTTCAAGCATTTTACAAAACATTAAGGAAGTGAAGTTCATGGATAAATGAAAAGATTCTTTAAAAAATCACATACAGGCTGAGATAAAACCATAATTTCTGAACTCACAGTCTTATGCTTTAAAGTGCACAACTGTGCTTCCTTATTGATAGAGGTTTCCATTGCTGTCAGGCAAGTAGAGAGAGCACATGCACATGTACACATGCACACAACTGTTCAGATGGTTTCTTTGCAGCGTTGCTAAAGAACTGTAAATGCCCACTCCTTTTTATCCTTCTAAAAGATTTTCAATGCTCCTGGTTTTGCTGAGAATTGCAGACCATTGTGCGTGCGCGCGCATGCGTGTGTGTGTGTGTGCATGCGTGCGTGCATGCTTTGGCTCTGACAGAGAAGCAAGCTTACCGAAAGCTAATCTCAAGATCATTCACATTTTTCCTGTTCTAATTTTAGTCCTTTTGACATTCTAACCCAATTACCATCTGCCGTGTTGGCCCTTTAGGAATCTTTAAATTCTGAGCAAGATGCGAGTTAGAATAGCTAACATATGTCACTCAGTTTGCCATCTCTGTAATAGAATACATTGTCAGCTAATGCTAGCTTAATGACATGCCTCCCCTTTGTAAAAAGTCCCCAGATATACAAGTGTAGTAATGGATTAGTAATAAAAGTCTTTTCCCTTTCTGAAGGTACCTTACATCAAGGTTATCTTTGCTAACTAATATGAAAAAAACACAAAGTTCTCGTTCTAGAAGTATCTTATATTGGGAAGCTCCCTGTCTTCTAACACAAAAGTTGGTGATACATTTTTCCCTTCTGAAGGAGCCCGAATTGGCCAGTACCATGTGTGCTTAATTATCTTTTAATCCCTCTTTCTTTATTGTAAAGCCAAAATAATTACTCTTACAAAATGCTTGCTCTCCTTTGTTGTTTACTGCTTGCCTCACCACAGTCGCACTGAACCATATCTTTTCAAGAGACTACGAACACTGCGTTCCCCTTCCCCTAGGGCTAGAGATCACTTTTGTCACATATAACGTGGGGCCTGTTCAAGATTCTCTGTTTATGTCTGTTCCACGGATAACCATCTTCCAAATCATTTTTACTTAAGCCAAGTGATGTAACCTGGCGTTTGAACTTCAGTGAAATGCAACTTGGCTGAAAGAGCAAGTTTATAGCTAAATTTTGGATCTTAAGCTTGGCAAGCTGGGATTTTGGAGATTACTATAAAGAGACTATTTCATGGCAAAAGGAGCAGCAGTACTGATGAAACTCAAATTTAAAAAATAGCAGTTGGTTATATTGTACTTATTGATGCCTCTTCTGACCTACAGGAAATATATCTGTGCCAGGGGCTGTGGACATAATTGGGTAACCTGGATACTAATTTCAGTTGCCATTGCATAGGGGAAGTTGATAAAAAGATTATGTGGGAGTCAGAGAGAATGTTTTTGGGAAAGTTGGGCTTATACCCCTTATCCCCAAATTCACTGATCCCCAAACAGAGGAATCTTTCAGGTTATGTTATATTACTCCATTTTTGTGCTCCCCATTCTATAACCCTAATGATTATAGCTTGAGCAAAAGATTGCTGGTTAAATAGCCTTTTTCTCTTCCTGAATCTTCCCCACTTTTGGGATCTACAATAACTTAGCAGAGGATTCCCTGCTCCAGACAGTTTAAAAAGACTAAGCTTATGTTTATAGGTAGGTTTAAGGATTTGGTAGGCTGATGTTTATAATTTCTTAAGTATTTTCTCTGGAAGTCCAGCTACACTATCTTGCAGAAAGCCTGCGGAACGAATATAGAAGAAAGTCCATTCCAACTTAGGACACCATTTCTTCAATAATAAACATTGCCAGCAGATGCAGCAGTTAGACATGATTATCAAGGGAACTAGTCTCACCTCTGGAATAGTACTTGTCTTAAAAATAGAAGGTTCTCATCATCCTTTCCTGCCCTTTGGCTTTTCCTTATTGGAAGAATAGTATTTGTTATCTGCTTGACTTACCCAGTGCATTATGGTATTGTATTACAAGAACACATAAAACAGTAAAAGTCTGCTTAAGCAGGTGTTGCATGCTCAGAGCAATGTTTCTGATGTCATTAATTTGGTTCAGCCCACATGATGCCTGTGTGCATGTCAGATTTTCATTTATGAGAAGTGGAAGATATTTTACTTTTTGGCCATGAGTTGATTAAATGCTTTGAGAAAGAGGTAGAATGAGTATAAGAGTAGAAACTGGTGATTCCTGAATTCTAATCCTGATTCCCAAAGCTACAGTGTAAGTAATTGTACTGTGATATGCCTGTGTTTTCCTATGCAACCTGACAGTATTAGCCCACCGTTGTGTTAAACCAGATGGGTTTTTTGGCTGAGGCATCCATAGCTGCGACTACATATACCAAAGCCTAAAAGGGTAAACCCTTGTTTCATTGTTACTTGTAACTAACTCTTTAATTCTGTAAAAATCCATGCAAAGGTTCATCTGGCTTGCTTCCATGAAAACATTTCACCTTGTGTTAAATATACACATGGGGGAGGGAATTAAATGTAAAGAAAGCTTAATTTTCTTGTTTTGAAGTGACTTGTATCTGTAGAGCAAAGCACTTAAAAGATAATTCTTGTAACATTTTGAAGAAAACTCCTTCTTGTTTAAGTTTTTTAAGAATAGGAACATACCCCAACAGTTGAAATTAAAACTGTCCCAATAATTTGAAACCATATTCCTGTTCCAAGTTCAGACATGGCACAGGTATTGTCTTTGGTAAAGAAAGGGAGCTATGCTAATTTTGGGGAGGGGAAAAAAGTACTTGAGAGAGATTTATAGAATCATAGAAACATAGAACTGGAAGGGACCTGTAAGATCATCAGATCTGGTCCCCTGCCATGGACAGGAAGTATTGGGCTCAGATGAGCTCAACAAGGTGCCTGTCCAGCCTCATCCTGAACACCTCCAAAAAGGGTGACTGCACCACTTCTGCCTGGAGTGTGTTCCAGATTCTGGTGACCCTTATAGAGAAAACGTTTTTCCTCATGCCTAGCCTGAATTTACCCTCTATGCCCATTGGTCCTCACCCTCTCTTGAGGTGCCCTTCTGAAGAGTTGCTTTTCTAGTTCTTGATGCCCCCGATGTACTTGTAGGTGGCTATCAAGTCACCTCTCAGCCTTCTCTTACTCACACTGAACAGGCCCAGTTTTTGGAGTCTTTCCTCATAAGGCCTACCCTCCATGCCCTTAACCATACAGGTGGCCCTTCTTTGTACCCTCTCAGGCTTATCCACATCCTTTATGAAGTGTGGTGCCCAGAACTAGGCACAGTACTGTAGCTAAGGCCTCACCAACACTGAATAGAGAGGGAGGAGTACCTCCCTGGATCTATTGGCTACACATTGGCTGATGCATACCAGAGTTTTATTTGCCCTTCTGGCAGCCTCGTCACACTGTTGACTTATATTAATTTTCCAGTCAATCGTGGCCCCCAGGTCTTGTTCAGATGCTGTGCCAGCCAGTGGGCCACCACCCACTGGCTGGTGAGGTGGGTGAGGGTTCTTCCTGCCCAGGTGAAGGGACCTTGCACTTCTCCTTGTTAAACCCTATCTGATTTTGTTCTGCCCATAAATCCAGTCTGTCAAGGTCATCCTGGATCTTTGCCCTATCCTCTGTGCCTATGTTTCACCATAGCTTGGTATCATCCATGAACTTAATCATTGTTCTTTCCACCCCCTCATCCAAGTTGTTGATGAATATATTGAATAGCATGAGTCCAAGCACCGATCCCTAGGGGACACCACTGGAGATGGCCCTCCAGGATGAGGCCATCCCATTGATTACCACTCTCTGGGAGCGGCCTCTAAGCCAGTTGTCTACCCACCTCACTGTAGACTGGTCCAGCCCAGTACCCTCCAGTTTGTTAGACTCCCGTGGGAGACAGAGTGAGAGGCTTTACTGAAGTCTAAGTAGATGATGTCAACTTAAATGGTTAGTTACCTGGTCATAGACGATGTCCAGATGGTTAGTTACCTGGTCATAGAAGGACACAAGGTTCATCAGGCATGATCTACCCTCAGCAAAGTTGTTCTGGTTGCTTTTTAGCACCTCATCAGTTACCAGCTTGTAATTGATGGCTTCCTTACCCAACTTTTCAAATATTTTACCCAGGACCGAGGTCAGACTGACAGGTCTGTTGTTTGCAGGATCATCCCTCTTCCCTCTTAAAGATGGGCACCGCATTGGCCCTCTTCTAGTCATCTGGGACCGCTCCCAAGTTCCACAATTCTTCAAACGGCTTGGTGAGTGGCACTGCTATAAGCTCGGCCAGTTTTTTCAGGACTCTCAGGTGCAAGTCATCTGGCCCAGCAGACTTGAAACCATCCAAGTGTTGTAGAAAATCCCTTACCTGTTGTGGGCTGGTTTTATGTAGGCTGCTGCCTCCCCCATGTTCCCTGGGCCTCTGGCCAGGTGAGCAGCCCCCTGATTTCGGGAATACCAACACAAAGTATGTATTTAGTTCTGCCTTTTCATGGGCATCCACTGTGGGCTGCCCCTGGGTATTCAGTCAGGGTCCCACAGTGGAGCCTGATTTTTTTTTTTTTTTTTTT
>NW_017728947.1:43531180-43576502 GCF_001723895.1 Crocodylus porosus
CCTCTCTCGCCAAAGAGCGGGCTGTGGTCATGGAAGCCAAAGCCTTCCTGATGACACCAGCTCCACAGTCTTTGGTTCACTGCGTGGATCCTCCTCTCCCTCCTCAGCCCATAGCCCAAGACTGGGAGGATTGACGAAAACACCACATGAGCTCCCAGACCCCTAAGATGTCAGGGTAGTTGAAGTCACCCATGACGATCATGTCTCTAGTGCTAGCTGTCTCTGTCAGTTTTCCTGAGAATGCCCGATCACTCTCCTCCTCTTGGGAGGGGGGCCTGTAGTAGATTCCCACTATCAGGTCTTCCTCTCCTGGTGCCCCTTGTAGCCTGACACAGAGGGTCTCAAGAGACCTTTCCCTGCTCTCAGACATGACATGCAGGGAGGGGTACTGCTCTTTCACATAGAGGGCCACACCTCCTCCCTTCTTTTCAATTCGATCCTTCCTATAAAGCCTGTAGCCCTCAATATTCACTGCCCAGTCACATGTGTCATCCCACCATGTTCATTCAAATAATGGGATGGATATTTGCAAATTACTTATTGGGGTAGAACTCACATTTTGTCATTTGTTAATCATGTATGAATGAACATATCTCTTTGCCTTACTGGTTACTAAGTAAACATATTAAATCAGTCTTGCAATGTTCTTCTTGCTCATTTATCTAGGAAAAGTAGGTTTCAGATGTTTAAAATAGTGTTTTCATGATAAGCCATTTTTATGGTAAACAGTGGACAAGTAGCTTCTGTAGATAGGGTATAGCTGAGAGAATTTCACTTTACAATGCTAAATTAAGAAAAAAATCAATAAATCCAAAAAGGGAAGATGCGCCATTGAGCAATACATTTTGCTGATTAAATGGCCTTTTTCCTGTGTTGGATTCCATTGACTTGCCTAGATGTTGTGTCAAGGTCTGTGGGACAATCTTCTGCAAAATCAAGGCAAGTGGATTATCTAAAACAGTGGGGGGCCAGTCTTTTTTGCAGACATGCCACAAATTAGTCCAACAGCCTATCAAAGTGCTACTCCTATCTCCTTCCTCTGCCTGATCAGCTCCTTTGCTCTCTGCTCCCTGTCCAGTTTGCTGCTCTGTTTTCTGCTCCCTGTCTTATCTACCACAGTGCTGCCTGTCCCCTCTTTGGTCTGCGGCATACCACACACACAGGCTGCCCATGGCACAGATTGGCCACCCTAATCTAAAACTTCATATGGATTGAATTTTGAAGGCATGTAACTCTTCAGTTCTCACTTCAGTCAGTAAGAGATGTACTATTTGCACCTTTGAAAAAGATCTTTAACGTATTTGTTTACATGCTTTCAGTTTTTTTTAACTCGTGTCCATATAAACATGTTCTTTGAGCATATCTGCATTTTTTTTTTTATTTCCAGACATGCCTTTGAACACAGGCTTTCCCTTAGGGTGTATTTTATCCTGTAACATTTAACTTAGCAATTTTTTTACAAAGGACTTATTGTCTCTCTATCAAGCCCACTATCTTACAAAGAGACTTTCACATTTCAGTGCCAGGAGCCCTAGGAAACACCTGTCACCAGAACATTAGGATGTTAAAATTAATTGTTTTATTTCTCATGAACGCAGTTGTGCATAAATACCTTTACAAGAGCTCTGTGGCACATTCACTACTCTTATCTGCCCCAGAAAGAAGTAGACTATGCAACCCATTTGCTTCCAAATAATGTCTAATGATTCAAAAGAGAAAGAAAGGGTTGAAAGAGCTGCAGCAGCACTGATTAGGGGTAGAGGAAACTACTTCCTGTTGCTGAATCCTAGCAACAAGAGGATTTTATGGACTTTTTTGGTTTCTTAATCCATGCTGTGTGACCCACTTCCAGGTTGAGAAATTATATTGTAAATAAATAATTTGTATTGTCTGCTTCAGTAGAGATATGTTGTCTATTTAAGGTTGTAAGGAAAAAGGAAAAAACCCCATATTCTGTTGCATTATTTCATTGTGGCCTAATACAAGCAAACAATAGGCCAGGATTAAGTGTGTAAGCATGCATCCTTACTGTTTTTGATTAAATAACTCAGTGTGCACAGACAAAGATGTAACTTCTGAAGAGCTGGCAGCTAGGTCCCTCTCCCTGTAAAACTGCAGGCATTCTTTTCACATCACTCCTTCCATTTGCACTTTTTGGCTGCAGTCCCTCAATGAAAACTTATTTTTCAAGGGACAATATCTGCCAAGGGTGTACTGGCAAAAGAAGCCAGTTCTTCCCCTCTCTTTGAAGAGCTCTTATTAGCATATGAGAAGAATGGTTGTAAATAAACATTAAATGATGTGGAGTATGGCATTTCATTAATATAAGAGTCTCCTCAGGGAACTGTAACTGGCTGGGTAACATCCTGTGCTATGGCACCTTAGAATGGCTTTACTGGAGACCTTGCTACTGCATAGCAAGAATTATTTCTAGGGCCCCATGGAATGTTTGTCATTTAATCCCAGAAACACTGCAGTAAAGAAGATGCCCGACACTGGCTTGGTACTGGCAATGAGTAATCCAGAAACCTCGGATTACTTGGTGTGTCTCAACAGGTGGAAGAGAGCTGCAGAGTGTTCGAAGTATTTCCCACAGAGTAGTCTAATATCCAGGGTAATTCCCAGCATTTCATGATGTACCCTGTGGCTCTGCCTGTCTTTAAGAGATGAACAGAACATAAAATGATAGATAAGTAGGGCTGGAAGGGATCTCAAGTTCATTTTGTGCATCTCCCTGCTCCAGGCAGGATTACTTCTGACTAAGGCATCCCAGCCCAAGTGTTTTATCTAACTTGCTCTTCATCTTCTAAGCAGGGAGATTCCACAGCTTCTCTGGGTAGCCTGTTCAAATGTTTAACCACACCACCCTGCTGAGAAAGTTATCTGTAATATCTAACCTAAGGCCCTGCCCCCTGCCACTACAGGTTAGTTTATCTCCATCCTTTTTATAGTCGCCATTCAGGTATTTGAAAACTTATCAAATTCTCCTCGGTCTTTTCTTCTCTAGACTAAGCTGTCTTAATTCTTTCAGCATTTTCTCATAAGCCATATTTCCCAGATTTCAAATATTTTTTATTGCTCTCAATTGGACTCTTCCTGATTTGTCTGGATCTTTCATGAAGTGTGGGGCCCAGAACTGGACAGAGTGCTCCTGGTGAGGCCTCGGTGGTGCTGAGTGGGAGAATCACTTCTCTTCATTTGGAAGTGCTCCTAGTAATACAGTTCAGTATGCTATTGGTGGATTTAATTTAATTTAATTAATTTTTTTGTAGCAAGCAGACTGTTAGTTTATGTTCAGTTTATGGTATCTATATCTAGGTCCTTTTCTGCAGAGCTGCAGCTTAGTCAGTCATTCCTGTTTCTTTCTGGATGTGCAGTGGTGCTGTCTGAAGTGCAGCATTTTATCTTTACCAAATTTTACTAATTTCAGACCACGTCTCCAGTGAATAAAGTTATTTTAAATCCTAATGCTGCCCTCCAAATTTGCTAACTGTGCACTCAATCCCATCTTCCAAATCATTAATAAAGATATTAAACAATACTAGACCCAGGGCAGACCACTTGGGAACCCAACTCAATATTTGCTCCCAATTTGATATCAAGCCATTCACAACTACTATTTGAGCACAATGATTCAACCACTTCTGTATCCACCTTACAATACTATCATCTAGACTGCATTTCCTTTGCTTATGAATGAGAATGTTATTTCCTTTACTTACGAATGAGACACTGTCAAAAGCCTTGCTGTAAACAAGGTATATCACATCCATTGACCTTCCCTACTACAGAGCCTGTCAGCTTGTCATAGAAGGAAATCAGGTTGGTCAGTGTCTCTGTAAGGCTTCGGCCCCTTTCTGGTCGCTGCCTTCCTCCCTAGCGATGTCAGGGTGAGACCGCACTTTGGGGCCACCTAGATGTTTCTGAGTGCTGCCCCTACTTGCCTGCCATGACTTTGATGTTAATAGATGTGGAGGCAGTTCCCTGTCGGTAGTCCCAGAGGGCTCATGACCATAGTCTTTCTTTGTGGGGCTCCAAACCTCCCCTCTACCCCACTTTTACCACATCCACAGCCTGGAATGTCCTGGCTCCTTATAAACCTCCTCGGGATGATATCTTCTCAGTCAATAGCGCCACCATGATTGGGGTCGGGTCTGTTTGGCCATCAAATCTTGCCCAAATCAATTCCTGTTTTTCAGACCAAACTTCGGGCAACTAAACATGCCCCAGTCTAGGGTTAACAATAACTTAGGAAAAAGGCTGAACTCAAAGAGATGTTCGATGTCCACTGATGGAGGGCCTGGGACTCTGGTTCCCAGGACCCTTCTGCTTCCCTGGGACAAGAGAAGGAGTTTCACCTGTGTCACGGGGTCATGTAGGTGCCCTGTGACTGGGATTGAGATTGACAGAGCTGCCAATCACCAGGGCAGCTCAGGTGCCGGTTGCCAGGGCCACCAGGTGGGTCAGGTGGCCAGAAGGGGGCAGGGCCAGGCCTTTATAAACAGCCCAGGCCGGAGCCTGACCAGCAGTTCCCTTCTGGCAGCCGCAGGAGCTCTGCAGCAGAGCTGAACAGCCTGAGTTGGTGGTGGCAGCCTTACCTTGCTGACCAGCTGTGATGGTGACAGGGATGAGAACACCCTAAAGGGAGGTAGGGTTGGGAGCCCTAGAGGGGCTCGGAGTTTGCATTAAGAGCGAGAAGGCTCTTTGTTGGTTTCGTTACAGCCGTTTGGGCTCAGCTTGTGTTATAGTTAACCGGAGGACCGGGTGAGGCTGTAGGGGTGAGAGGAGGCCTCACGGGAGCTCCCCAATAACCCAGTGGGGCAAACAACCCAAGAAAGGGTCAAGGGGCCAGGCACGGCTACGGCCACCTGAGCCCCAAGCGCGGGAAACACACGGTGCAAGAGGCGCAGTATAGGCCCCAGAGTGAGCGAGGCCCCAGAGGGGGGTGAAGCACGAGGAGTGTGGTAGGCCCCAGAGGGGGCGAGACCCCAGAGTGGGCGGCAAGCGCGGTGAGCGCGGCAAGAGACCCTGAGACCCCCGAGAGGGGCGAGAGGCGCGGCAAGAGACCCCCGAGAGGGGTGAGAAAGCCCAGAGGTGGGCAAAAGGCCCTGAGGGAGTGAGGCGTTGAAAGAGTACCTGGGCGAGGCAAGCCCAGGGGCGCTAGGCTAGGGGCGCTGGTGGGGAGACAGGCCCAGAGGTGCCACACAGGGCATAGGGACACAAGGACCCGATATCATCCATGAACAGCTGCGAGGCTTGGGATGTGCTAAAGGGGAGGAAGGAGACACGCATAGCCCTTAAGGCAGGGGTGCACAGAGGTACCCCATACAGAGTAGGGGCAGGAACATACGTACCGTTCACCGGGGGGACAAAGGCAGCCTCCCATCTAAAATTATTTATCATCAAAGTCGTGGCAGGCGAGAATCCGAGGGTGCTGAGTCCACCTTGAGTGATGGTAGGGGGCGCTAGGGAGTTCACGGCCGTTCCTAGGCCCCACTCTCCCACAGCCTGCTCTAATCTCTTTCTGAAAACTTTGTGTTTGCAGACTGAAGCTGGGAGGAACCATTGTGACTACCAATCCAGTGGTTTTTATCCTTTTTTAGATTCAGGGCACCCCTCCATAACTTTTTTGTTTAATTTGGCAGTTCCCCAATTGAGAACCGCTATTGTGCTGCCTCACTGGTTCTCAGTCAGGGATCTAGTCCTGCCATCACCACCACCACTGGGTTAAAGTGTCCTATGCACCCTGTGCACAGCTAAATGGGGAAGGTCTGCAGCATGAACATGCACTCCTGCCTGCTTTAGGCTTATCAAATAAGCAAAGTTAATTCAGGAAGGTCCTAATTAGCATAAGAGGGGACATGGACTAGATTAGTGGTTCTCAACCACTCTTGCTGCAGCCCTTCCTGGTCTGCCCAACTCCCCCCAGAAAGAGGTGTGTGGGACAGTTCCACCTGTTTCCAGGAGACACCATGCAAGGCTGGACCAGGAAGGGTTGCAGCCAGAGTGATTGAGAACCACTATAATCTAGTCTGTCCTTTCTTATGCAAGTCAGGACTTTCCTGAATTAATTTTACATTGACTACAGCATCTTTCAGAAAAATATATCTAATCTTGATTTTTAAATATCTAGCAATGGAAAATTCAGCACAACCCTTGGTAACTGTATTCAAGATGCATTACCCTCACTGGTAAAATTTCTGTTTTATTTCTAGTCTAAATTTATCCAGTTTCAGTTCCCAGTCATTTAATCTAGTTATGCCTTTGTTTGTTAGATTAGATTAAAAAGCAGTGCATTTTTAAATCCCTGTTCCCCATTTGGGTACTTACAATCTGATCAAGTTAGCCTTCAGCCTTCCCGTTCATTTGAGTAAAAAAGAAAAGAGCTCTTCTTTTTTTCATTAGAAGGTATGTTTTCCAATCCTTTAAATCATTCTTTGGCTCATCTCTGAAACCTCTCAGACTTTTCAACATCCTTCCTAATTGTGGACTAGGACTGTATGCAGTGTTCCAGTAATGAAATATCAGTGCCAGACACTGAGGTAACGTAGTTGCTCAACTCCTACTCAATATTTCCCCATTTCTATATCTAAGTATTATAGGAAAAGGCAGAAATGACCTTGGGAAGTCATCTAATCCAGTCGTTGTCAAACTTTTTTGTACCAGGACCCATTTGTAAACATTGATGGCCAGTCCCAACCCAGTGCCCCCCTTCCTTGCCCCTCCCCCCCCACACACACACTGGGGGGGCTGGAGCTGTGCCAACCTGCAAAGGAAAAACCCATGGTTTCCCACATTTTTCTCCTTTACAGGAGAATCCATTTTTAAAGTTTGTTGATCCACTTATAAAGTTTGTTTGCGACCCTTTCATATATTCTTGTGACCCACTTTTGGGTCGCAGTCCACAGGTTGAGAAATGCTTATCTAATCAAACCCTTTGCACTAGGCAGGAATATCCCATCTAAACAATCCTAGGAAAGCATCTGTCCAACTTGCTCTTAAAAACTTCAAGGACGGAGAGTCCCTAACCTCCACTTAATCTGTTCCAGTGGTTCACAATGGAAACTCATGTTCACCTGCATATCTACTGTGAAACGCAAGTCCTCTACAAAGTGCCTGCTTTGCAGGATAGTCCCCAGTCTTGTAAATATGACCTGCATTCTTTGTTCTGAGATGTATGCCTTTACATTTGGCTGTGGTTTTTTTTCTTGTATTCAGCTTATCAAGATTACTCTATAGCAATGACATGCCATTTCATTGCTTCCTTTTTTCTGATCTTTGGGTTTTTGTTGATGCTTTTTTGCAGGGTATTTTTTTCAAATAATGTGGTGGTCTTCAAAGTCTTTAAAAAGTATTTCACAATTTTTGTTAGAGTATAAAGCCAAGGATTGATTCCTGGGGACTCCAGTAGGCCACCTGCTCAATGAATATTCCCTTCTAATGATTAGATATCAAGACCTGTCATTTAGCCAGTTTGTAATCACTTTAATGCATACCATGTTGATTCTGTATTGTTTTAGTTTCTTCAAAAGTCATGGAGTTTCAAATTAAGCCAAATGCCTTAATTTTTTTTTGTCCTTTAATTCTATCAACTGCTGCATTATCTTCCCTGAAATAGTTGTCAGGCTGATAGGTATGTAATTATCTGGGGTCACATTTTTATATTTTTAAAAAATACTGACATCACATTAGATTTCATTCAGTCCTTTACAACTTCCTTAATGTTCCAAGGCTTGTTGAAAATCTGAATTCACAATCCAAAGAATTCCTCAGCCAGCAATTTTTAAAACTCTTGGCTGAAAGTTTCTATTTTTTGTAGTTGCTTTTAACATTTTTCTTTGTGATTGTTGGAAAGGAAAATGTACATCTTCATATGAGAAAAATAGTTGGATGGCGTATTTTTAATGAAAATAGAACAAATATTGATTTATCACTTTTGCCTTTTCTGAATTATTACTGACAGTCTTGCACATTTTCTTCTGAAAGCTGATTGGTACCACTGTTAGGATTCCCTTTGTTCCTGATCTATGTTTAGTCCTCGACTCTGCTGGTTATTGAGTTCTCTTGTGCCGTTTTGCTTGTCTTGCCAGTCTTTCCAATTCCAAGCAATTAACATACATTGAGAACTATTAGTATCCCATCTACCATCCCATTTTTATATTAGTTTTTATAGTTGCTTGAAAGCCCACAAAAATGAGATATATATATGAAGAGAACACAGTGAATCAAGTTTACCAACTACTGTGGAAAGTGCAACAAAGAAAACTAGTTAAAATATTGCCATTGTAGACAGACTACTTAAGTACACTATTTATTTGTCTTACCCTCTGATTTAGACCTCAAACTGCTGAATGGTTGAAAAGAAAATATGTAAGTAAGTGAGTACAGAAAAAGTTAATCTCAGCAACTAAGTTAGTGTAAATTATACAAAAATTGTACAACATATACAATTCTTGTGGTTTTTCCAACATGCATGAAAGTTTGCAGAAAGAAATTGTGTGCTATTATAATGTTTAGGAATCCTAAATCATCTTGAAATGAAGGAGTGTCCCATAATTTCTACAGGTTTGAGAGAAACTTAAGAATATGTAAACAACCTTAATTTTGACATTTCCTGATTTTTTGTTTTGTTTTGTTTTGTTTTGTTTTGTTTGTACAGTGCTTAAACATGCAAACAAAAGTTATTTACTGTCGTATTTGAGTGGCTTTCTGTGGTGGGGGGAAGGTATTGAGAGAAAAAATCCTATAACCAGATATATTTGACTAGACACCAAATGCAATAGTATTCTATGAACCCCACTAAATCCACAAAATGAAATTAATGCTCCTTCACCCACCTTACAACATGTATATGGAATGAGGTAACAACTTGGGACACATCCTGGTGGTTTTTTTGTATGCCTTTGGATATACAGGGAAGATGGCAGTTCAGTTTGAAATGTGAAAACTAAACAAGAGTTGTAATGAAAATGCTTAGAAAACCCTACTTAGAGCACTTGGTGATACTCTAAAAGCAATAATCATTGATTACAGTATACTTTATCATCCCTAAATGGATTAAGTCCTGCTGTTTTCTTTATCTTATGTTTAATTCCTCTCTTCTCCTACATTACATTCAATGGACTGTGTCACCAGGCCTCTCAGTTTACTCAAGTCTGTGTGTTTGGTGATAACTATAAAGGTTTACTGCTCAATCTTATGGATGATAGATAGTAATTGAAACTGGCCATATATGTAAAGCATGGTCTGTACTACTATCTCAATCCATTTATGGGCATGTTTTCAGGATTTTGGTGCTCTCTGGCTGTTAATAACCAGCTCTATATAAAGGAGTTTAATCTGGTAATTGCAAAACTATTGCATACTTTTCAGCTTCCTGATAATTGTGAGCAACTACACACAACACACTTCAAAAGGTATAAATAGTCTACTAGGCAAAAAGAAAAAAATGACTCATTTGAAAAACCTTAAGGCAGACATAGCACTTTTATAGCAGACGTACCTCTGAGAGTTAGAAACCTAAACACTCCAGAGAGACAGGGTGGAACTGGCTAGATCTAATGACTTTGTTTTGCCCAGAGCTAGGGATGTTCCTAACTTGTTTAATAAAAACATTAAGACTCAGATTATAATACTACAAAAAGATATAGAAAGCCTAGTCTGTTGAATATTAAAGTAAATGATTCAAAAATAATTATTTTGCCCTTAATTAAGATGACCTTGAATTCACTAACCCATTCTAAATGAATAGGTTACTTGCAATTTACCCTTTAAATTCCTTTGCCACATGCTGCTACTTTATCGATTTAGGATTTCACGATGAGACAGTACTGACTGCCAAAAATTATTTTCCTCATTTTTCACTGGTTCATAACACATTGCTAGGAATATTTTTGGATTTCATTTGCTTTTCTAACTATGACATTTGCCACAGATGTTGGGACCATAGAAATATTGGCTCGTACTCTATCTTTGACATAATCCACAAAACAACCCTAGTCTGAGTGAGTTGACGGCTTTGTAAAATAAAGGCATCTCTTTAAAACCTTTTGGAAACAGGCAGAAGCCAACGCTAAAGCTATTTGCTTGCAAGCCTCTCAACAGGAAGCATTCAAAGCCTCCTTTCCAAGGAAGATGACTTGGTCAGTAGTGAAGCAGAGTCTGTCAGGCCAGTTTCACTAGACAAATTAGAATCATGAGAATCAATTTATTTAGATTTTGGCCTTGTGAAGTCCATAACCAAAGTCATACTTGCTATGTATTTTAGAAGGCCTGGATATAGAGGATATGAAATAAACATTAACCAAAGGAACATTTCTTTCCCTCCACCATAATCATTTGATCACTTCCCATTCTACAGAAGGCTACATAGCCTATTTTTCATGCCTACGAGTTTAGCAGATTTAATGTTTCAGGCTAAATTTGTTCCATCTAGGTTCCAGTCATGCTGGAATATAGGAGAAAAAGCAGAACAAGTCAGTGGACTACTTTTCAATCTACAGTAACTCTGATTGCAGAAAATGGAAACTGTGATTACATTTTACATATAATCCAAGATATTATCAATGCTTAATTTGCAGAGGATTATGAAATCCTTCATGCTGTGAACTCCATTCTTTCATACATTTATGGTTTCCCTGCTTTTCTCCAAACCAACAGAATGTGATTTCTTCTTTACCCTAAACCCCCACCATGAGACAACTATACTACACCAAGTGCAGGCAGACTCATTGCATTTCTCACAAATACTCTGTGTATATTTATATATATTGAACAGCCAGGGGGGACTGAAAGACTCACATTTTACACCAACCCAGAACTGTTGAGATATACCTGCTTCTTAAAGCAGTTATATACCCTCCTTGCCCTTCTCAGGCTGTGAAAAAGGACTGCATTGGGCCCAAAAACAAGAGCCATAGTTTTTTATCCAAATGTCTGAATATATTAACATGCAAAAGTGTGAAAAGAGACAGAACTTTTATTGTGGCTAGGAACAGAAGTTACATATAAACCAGTTAAGTGATCAGAAACTGGTTTAAACCTGTAACAGAACAGGAGTTCAGTGTACATGAACCAGATTCAAAATGGCCAAAGATAAACCTGGCTGAATATAGTATCAGACTTAACTGATTTAGGTCAAACCAGTTTATGGAACTTCTGTCTCAGATCTCTTCCTAGTTCAAGTTAAATCAGAGTCCTCTGGCATCCCAGCATGCCTTGCAGACCTGGGCTAGACTGGGCTGGGCTGCCTGCTGGAGCAGAACAGGGCAGGCTCCACCCCTCTGCTCTCTAGCTGGAGCAGTGAGGGCTGGCTGACAAGGGGGGCAGTGTGCTGGGGATGTAACCTGGTCTGCCTGGCTGGGGCAGAGCAGCCTCTGCCAGACTTTTCCCCAGTGGAGTGGAGGGGGTGGGGGCATAAGACAGCAGGCTCAGGTAGAGGGGGACTAAATCCCCTTGCCTACCCTCTCCCACCACATGGGACCCTAACTGGAGTCTGCCTGGCTTTTCCCCCCTGCTTCCCCCATGGCTCAGCATGAATGGGGATCCCCAGAGCCCCCTCCCTCCCACCCCCAGCCAGGGGGCAAGCCCACTGTGACTTCGCAGCCACCGGGCCCAGGGTTTTGCTTGGGGCAGCCCAGAAGCAGAATGCCAGATTGGGGTGAGGAAGGGGAGTGAAATGACTCCAAACCCAGGTGGGGACATGCATAGATTGACTGAAGCAGTGGCAGCTTCATCCTAGACATGATCCCTGCCAAGCAGAGGGACCCAGGCTGGAGGGATGGAAGGGGCTTAAGTGAGTCTGTGCTAGCCTGGGGCAGAACTGAACCAAGTTGAACAATGCAGCTGGAGGAGCAGCTTCTGCCCAGTGTCCCCTTTCACCCACTAGAGACCAGCACCTGGGCCAGCTCTGACCCCTGCAGTGGCATGCACACTGTAGGCTTATTCCCTCAGCCCCAAGCACTACTACTACCTGTGTCCCCTGGGATGCTAGACACCGAGCTGGGTACTTTCTGCTCACTCTTTCCCTATCTGGCTGCAACGGCATTGTACCAGGTGCCAGGCATGGGGACCCCTACAGCTTACCTGCTGCTGCCGCTGGCGTCTGCCCAGCCGGTGTCCAACCACAATTTGGCAGTGTAGGTGGCACCTACAAGTACGGCCAGGTTGGGCCCCCCAACAGCAGTGGTAGGGAAGCTGTAGAGGTAGCACCCCACACCTGGCATATGGTTCATGGGGCTGCTGGGTAGTGGAAGAATGAGCAGGGCATGCCCAGCTCAGCTCCCGGTAGCCTGGGGGATGCAGGTAGGACAGAGGGGAGTGAGCCCATGCTATGTGTGCCAGTGCAGTACAAGGGTACCAGGCAGGAGCTGTTCCTCCAGCTGCATGCTGAACTTGGCTTGGTTCTGCCCCAGACCACCACAGACACACTTGAGCCACTTCCTCACCCCACCCAGCTTGGGTCCCTCTGCTCAGCAGGGCTCATGTCCAGGATGGAGCCGCTGCCACCGCAATCCCTCTGTATTTCCCTACCTAGGCTTGGGGCCATTTTGCTCTCCTCCCCCCCCATGATCTGGCCTTTGCTCCTCGGCTGCCCCAAGCAAAACTCCTGCCCCAGCAGCTGGGAAGGTGCAGCGGGATCACCCTTTGGCTGGTGTTGTGTGCACAGGGCATACAGTGTGAATTAAAAACAAGCAGGAATCTTATCAGGGGATAATGCACAACGCTGCATTTATTGGAACATAAAACATGCAACATGAAAAGAATAAAGAACAGTAAGGTTATTTGCTTCACTCATTCCCATGCATACTCATTCATTCATTCATTCTTACAAAAGAAACAAGCATACACACAGATAGACAGTTCTACAAAGGTTACCAAGTTTTAAAGTTGCTCAGGTCAATCTGGTGGCCAGCTAGACTGACCACAAGGGATGGAGTCAGGTCTTGTTGGATGCGCTCAAAACTGCTTCTTGCATGTGGAAAAGACCCAAAGCCTTGTCTTTGTGTTCATTCTTTATAGTGATAGTGGAATCCATAGGCTTGTATGGACAGCTGAGTCAGATGCAAAGGTCATCCTCCTTGTCCTGTTGGCAGGCTGGGATTGGTAGGACATGATCTTCTGGCTTTGCGGTCTGCAGTCTCGGGGGGGGGGGTGTTGTTGCTTGCAGTCTTCAGCCATCGGGGTGAAGCATGATCTAGTATTTGGTAATCCTTAACTGCTGACTTGACAGCACTGCAGCCTTTAACTCTTAAACCAAAGAAGGCTATTTTCACCTGCTGCAAGAGACTGTCTTTCTTTACATTGTCATATACATACATTATTCACTCTTTTGTTACCACTTTCCACATAAGCCACAAACCCTTGTTACCACTTTCCACATGCCACAAACCCTTAAACAAGCATTTTCCTTATACTAAATTTAAGTTCTAAAGTCATGAGACCAATAGGTCCAATATATTTATGCTAAGCAGTAAGAAAAGTAAAATAGATGGTTAATTCCAGAACACTAAAAATGACTGATCAAATTAGTATAAAAAGTAAATCATAACAAGATTAACTTTATCTTAATGGTTAAATATTTCATTATATAAAAAAGAAAAATAACAATATAAGCAATCAAAGCAATTATAGTTACTGCAATACTACACTGGGACAAGGGTTCTGGGGGTCCCGGGCTGTCCTGAACCACAAGAAGGGGGGAAGAGCTAGGCTGGGGTTCCATGCCATGGGAGAGGAGAGGCAGGGAGGCTTAAACCCCTCCCCAGTCATATTCAGCCTGCCAGGGCCTGGCCATATCCACCCCTCAGCTTAGCTTCCCTCCAGCCTGAAGGGAAGGAAGGGCTCACTGTAGCACCCCTAGCTTGTAGCCTGAGCCACTGCAGGCATGTGGCTGCATTTCTGGACTCAAAACTAAATGTCTATTCACTTGCTTGTAGGTTCAATCTAAGTTGGTTAGACTAATCTGCTAAGATTGAATCAGTTCAGGTGCAAGCTTTTTGAATGTCTGTACTTAGGGCATATGTTCAAGTGTAGCAGACTTGGGCTGAGTCATTCCAGTTTGGGAAGTAAATTCTGCTGCCCACAACTCTTCTAGAACAGTTTGATTTAAAAAGATGTTCAGATCCATAGGCTGATGACTACGGTGCCTTGTCTGACAGCAAAATCATTGGCATAAAGGATAGCACAAGCAGACTCTCAGATAGCCAGGACACAAACCATATTAGCCACCTGCAGTTTATTTTAGTGCTATCAAGAACAAATACTAGATTTTTTTCCTGTATAACATGCCCCTGAATATAACACACACCCCATTTTGAGACAGGTCTAAGAAGGAAAAAGCTTTTACCTTACAGTATGGGTAAGTATCTGAGGACTGGGGGGCTGTGGAGCTGTGCACTGGGGCCTAAGCCATGCAGCAGGCCCCATCTGGCCAGCACTGGGTTCTTAGCAACTTGGGTAAGACAGCAGGCAGTCTGTCCCTGAGCAGGCTGTTGTGAAGTGTCTGCAACTCCGCCTGGGGTCAGACTCTCTACAGCAGTCCTACACAGCAGCCCTGTGGTATGACTTTCTCAGGGAGTGCCCAGGGCTCATGCCTTGCTCACATCATTCTGCCTTGGCTGGCATTACTGTATTTACTTGCATATAGCATGCATTCAAATTTTCAGAACCCTGTTTTTGGAAAAAAGTTGTGGGTTATATGTAAAAACATATGGTAAAACCACTGAGAATGCAAGTCAGAAATGACCATCAGCTACTTCAGCCCTGACTGCCAGCCATTCAGTGCTGGTCTGCTAACTTCTCTCTACTGAGAAGCATTGCACCTTTTTTTTCTTTTGAAGATCATCCACTAGTAGCAAAGTGTTGCCACATAAAGACATATGAAATCTTAATTTAGAGGTCTTCACGGCATACAATAAAAGAATTTCTATTTTTTCTTTTTTTCCCCTTTCCTTCTCCTTCTGTGACTAGCTGCATGGCAGGAAGAGGCACAGCTTTGCATTTCGGTACATTTGTTCTTTGGTTTGTTCATTGCCACTTTGTACTTTCAGGCAGACTAGAGAACTCAGATTAATAGGTTGTTTATTCTTCAGCATGTTCCTCAAATCAAAGGCATTGGATTGCATTATTAAAGACGTTTTGTGTGGCAGGCCTGGAACTCTCCATTGAGCTCTACATGAAGAAAAACCATTGCTTTTCATCCACCACTCATTATGCAGACTGGCACAGCAGCCTTGTTAGCTGCAGTATCGTACACTATCTCTTAAAGCCCGCCACTCCCCATACAGCTGTTATTTGGTTCAGTTCGACTGAATGTTAATTATCTGCACTGGAACAAAAATGTAAAACCCTTGAAATAGAAACCCTAATGACTTTATATTTTAAAAATTAGAATATTCAACAGCATAGTAAAAGGAGGTTTTGTTTAGTGCTCCAGTGACTGACTGTTCTTCATGATGTTCTTAGAACTCCTCAGTGGGATTCTGTTCCTTTCTTGTATAGCTGTTCATATATTCTGTCAGCAGTAACTCTGTTAGCCATTCAGTGATAATTCAACCAAGTGAATTGATGAGGGAAAGATTCAACGTTATTCTGAGCCCACGTCCATAACCTAGGTGCCCTCTGCCTGCTCTGTGGTTATGCCTTATGCATACTCCTTTTTAATTAGAAGCACTAAACATCTGTGCTTGTGGTTACTTTTCATCTGTGTTGCAGAATAGCATCCAATATTACAATACTGGTTATCTGAATCCTAATCCCATGCAGTTATACCCAAGAAGGGCAGTCAAGAACTTTGTAGCGTGATCAGTGCTTGTTCCCATGTTAAAATCCTAAACACTTCTCTTACTGATTGTCTTCCACAGGTGATGAAGTCTACTTAATAAAGGGTGGCTAAAATAACCTCCTAGTTTCTAGAGATGTTCGTTTCTCATGCAGGTGATGAAAGTTCATACAATGAGTTTTGTTCATTCCCATATAAGAATCTATGAGATGATTTAGGAGAGCACTGAAGATCTAGGACTTGACCCAAGGCCTATTCTTTTTAGTAAAACTTAATTTGGGAAAACTTTGTGACCCAGGCAAATGAGTTAGGGGAAGTAAGTTCTGATTTCCACTACTTCAGTTTTAGCTGGTGTAGTCAGGGGGAAAGGAGGGGAGAGCACATCCAATAGTTCACCCCATCCTGTGAGCAAATGGGTAGATTCTTCCTCTAATCTATGTATTAGGCCACAGAGTTTGCTAGGTACAGAGGGAAGCAAGCAAGGTCACAGTCAACCAGGCTGACTCCACTGCTGATTCCTCTAAGAATACTCTGTCCCACCTATAATCATCTCTTGAATAGCATGGAATCACTGTCAGGCTGGGTCCTGGCTCCCAGTTCCCTGCTAATACCTGTGATTCCCAGCAAATATGAGTCTGGGCTTAGGCCCTGCATTTACTTTCTCTCTGGGTCAATGGTATGGGTAGTCAGCAACCAAACTGTGCAATAGTTAGGAGATGCTCTAATGCCATCTGGATGAGAGCTGTGAGGTACCTTGTACAGATAGATATACCTGTCATGTTGCAAAACTAATCATCTTTACAAGTCCTTTTGTGAGATTTAAATTATAATCTGATATTTTGGGCATTTAAAATTGTCAAATGTTCATTATTCCATTGTGACATGAAAGTTCAAAAAAAGAAAATGAAAAGCTCATTAAAATCCACAATAATTTACTGTGTGGTTATTTCAGAACCTTGACTACTAAAAGAGCAGGAATCATTTCTCTCTTGCAATGCCAGTGGGCAGAGAATGAAAAGTCCTTTACCCAGCAAAAGGCAACCCTGATCCCATCCAAGGCAACCACAGCTGTGTTTATGGAGCTGTAAATGAAAATGAGTTGTATATACACAAGCTTTCAGACAATTTTCCAGTGAAGCTCTTATCTGTTTATTTACTGCCGAAACCCAGAAAGCATCCTTCTAAAACAGGAGAAGTAAATAATGAGACAATCTGTTTTTTCCCGTATAAATATGTCACAAAGTGACTTTCCATATACATCCCATTTTAGTGCAGTAACTTGACAGTCTTGATTACAGCATAGGACTTCAATGTGCTGCTACCTCAATGTTTGATACCTACTAGCCTGGAATTTGGCTCCCTATTCATGCTAGCCTAAGATCTCTTGCTTCATCAATGCCATTGGTCCAGAAAGTGAGATCACATAGACTGTGACCATCTAACCTACTGATGTCCCAGAAAAAAACTTCCCTTTGTATTTCTTAAAACAGCAAAATAGTTTTGGAGTCATCTAGTTATGGTGATTCATTCAACTCTTCACAAGCTTTTGTAGAAGACTATTTTCTCCTTACTTCTAAAGGCCAAGTATATGGTTAATAACTTTTAATGGATTATTTAATCATGTATGTTCTATCATCGCTGCCAGATTCAGAGACCAAGATACTGGTGCATGGCTATTGACTTGAAGTGATAAAGTGTTAGATGACATATGTGAATGTTCGGATAGAGACAGTTTGAAGGATGGCAGTTACCAGATGTGGTATGAAGGTGAGGGAAGAGGAGGAATTACAAGTAATATTTAAATAACATCTTTCTTTACCAACCAATTCACTAGCTCTGCATGCAGAGTACTGGAAAAAAATGCAGCCATCCACAGGAGGGAGTACAGTAGGCAAACACATTCCCTAAAGCACAATCCTATGGGTCTTTAAAATCTTCATGACACAGACAAGTCTTCAGTTTTTAAGTTCTCCTTTGAAAGCCCCTCACAGCATAAGCTACTTAGTGACCAGTCACAAGGAAAGAATGCTGAAAGTACCTAATTGATCTTGGTGCCTTTATAACTGAGCAACTTGACATGCTGTTTGTACCACCCAACTTGCAATCTCTCTAAATATCTTCCACCACATATGAGGAAAAGATAAAAACAAAGTATAACAGCAGATGGCCAATGAACATGTGTTTTACAAATCTTTAATTGCTGGAGATTTTTAAAGAACAGCTTTTACTTTGAATTTCCACTGTCCAATTCCTGTCCTCTCCCCCAGACAGGATGCTTCAAGTACAGGCATTTCCATGACATTTTTTTGCCAGGTTTAGGAAGAGGAATGATGATCCTGTTGCACAGAAGAAGAAGAAAAAAGTCAGAGGCAGGATTATCAGCAAATAGAATGACGGCACGCTTCAAAACGAAGTTTCAGAGGTTCTGCTAAGACATCTGATTTCTACAGCTGATTGCTCTCCTTAGATGTCATGCAGGCTAGCAGGATAGAATTAATGGAGCTTTTAGTGGATTTTCTTTTGTCTCCACATTCCATTTGATGTTTATTTTTTCATTAGTCCCACTTCACTCTTTCTTCTTGAGACCACACATCACTATCATCCATCTATATACTTCTGACTGAGGTCTGACTGGCCTCCATTTGGGACCTCAGTTCTATACTGTATTTGTCAGTCACATGTTGAGGGTGCTGTTACATCACAACCCTTTCATATTTTTGGACTTTGAAATGCCACCCTACTCCTGACCGGAGAAGTTGAAGGTCCTTGCCTCTTTGTGAGGTAAGAAGAAATTTAAACTACTGAGTAGCTTTCAGACTTTGCAACTATAGCTGAGGGGGGGATTCATCCTCACACTTGCACTCCAGTAAGTAGCCTCTGCTTGCTCTAGAAAGGTTTCCAGAAGCAACAAGGAACCCTAGAGAGCATATTCCTTTTCATTTCCAAAGCAGAATACACCTTCTAAGTTGTGATCATCCTCATTACCATAGTGTTTGCATGTCTTCAGGGCTGATGGGGATAAAACATTCCCGAGTAGCTGCCTGCAAGATCCTCTCTAATTTTAAGCAGTCTCGGACACACCACTTTTATTATCATTACCATACAGTCCTTTACAGTACTTAAAGCTGTTTATATGTAATGCTGAGGCCTAGAACAGCCCTGGATAATGTCCAGAGAGTCTAAGGATTATCATATGCTGTTGGACTTGGTTTGCCATGATCTTTATTGAGAAAGCAGATGGAAGTCCATGAATATTTTAGGTTCAGATATTCATAATCTGCAGAATGTTCATCATTAATTGTAATTAAAGAAGTATGGCTAAGTCTCTTCAGAACATTTTGAAAAACCTCAAGTCTAATATCCAGTTGTTTTCTTCAGCAGAAACTGGATTACACCTTGTTTGAAGATTATTGGCACTGCCCACAAGATTAGGGAAACTTTAGTAGTCCTATCCAGTGAACTGCTACCATTCCTGGTTGTGCTCTGCCAATCAAAAATTGTTGCAAGTCCAATGCCAGATAGTTGAACAGAACATCGCCAGAGCTTCCAGGATCTTCCACTGAGAAATCAAGTGAAAGGTTTGTTCCTTCCAATTTACAGTGTCACTTTGTTCCAGAATTTCACTGTGATCTCTGCAACGGGGAATAAGTGTCCAACTTCCTTAGCCTGACTAAAGGTTTTTGAACCCGAAAGCTTGCTTAATAATTGTTTTCCAACTATTTAAGTTGGTCTAATAAAAGATATCAGATTCACCCAAAGAACCTTGTCTGCCTCATAGTAAGGAGCTTTTTAAAAAGTTACCAGTTACCTACTACTTGGAATGGCACTGCCGATTAGATATTTGCTTCCATTATGGTAAAGAAAAAGCAGCCCCTTTTGCTCAAAATCATATTCACAGCACTGGAGCAATGAGTGTTGCCCATCCCAGACACCTTAGAATATTGTGCAGATTCATACTGGATGAGGTCAGAAGGACTATTTTTATTTACTACCTGACCTTTTGCCTAACACAAACTACAGAATTTCATTCAGCAATTTCTTCATCACAGGTTATCAGACTAAGTGAGAGGTAGAACATATCTTAGAAAGGCACCTAATCTTGGGTTAAAGCTTTATGCAAAAAAAAAAATCTACCACAGCCCACAGTGAACTGCTACAGTGGCTAGTTACTCTCACTTAAAAAAATTGTAACCTAGTTTGAATGCGTCTAGTTTACAGTAGTTGGATGTTTAATCTGGTAACATGTGGTCAGGTATAGACATTACAATTTTTGTGGTTTAGGTGGTTGGAAACTGGTCTAAACCTGTAACAGAACAGAAGTTCAGGGCACAGAGTGCTTTAAAATGGTGGATCCTGGTCTAAAATAGACCTGGATCAATGTAGTATCAAACTTACTCAATCTAGGCTAGACCAGTCTATTGAGTGTCAGTACCAGATCCACTCATGAATCAAGGTAGGTCACCGTTTGCCAGTATCCCAGTTGCCTATGCGGGGTCCCCTAATCCTGCCTTGCAAGGAGCTGCACCTCAGCTGCTTCAGCCAAATGTCTAGCCTGCACTGCCTTGGATCTCTCCGTATGTCAGCTGCAGACAGGACAGGCAGCAGGGTGGGGAGCAGAAGTGAGACTTAAGAACTGCTGGGGAGAGGCTGTGCCGCTGATGCACTCCACATTCCCAGCTGGGTCAGCGGGGCACAAAATGTCTCTCACCTGTCCTAAGCCCTGCGACCCTGCATTGGAGCAGCTTCAGGAAGAGGTTACAGGATTTTCTACCTGGAGCTAGCACCAAATTCAGCTAGTCACTTCTCCACAGCTGCAATGACGTGGCTGTCCCCCCTGGGACTGGAGCCCACATATGCAGAGAAACAGGTTCAGCCAGGAATTCAGCATTGGCTTTGGGGGAAAAGAAGTGCTATGAGGCCTCTCCACCCCCGCCACCCCATGCCAGCACAAAATTCCCAGCTGAAGCCATGTCTCTGCAGATGCGCAGGCTCTGGTCCCTGGGGAGGGGGCAGCCATGCCCTTGCAGCTGCAGATAAGTGGCTTTAGCCAGGATTCAGTGCTGACTCTGGTGGGGAAAATCCTGCAACCCTTTCCTAGAGCTGCTTCAACAGAGGCTCCTGGAGCTCAGGACAGGTGAGGGACACCGTGTCCTGCTAACCCATCCAAGAATGTGGGTGTGCTGCTGGCACCGCCTCCCCCCAGCAGCTCATGAGCACTGCTCCCTACCTCTGTCCTGTCTGGGGTAGACCCCCACCCCAAACAAAGCCCAGGGAGCTCCATGCCACAAAGTGATGGTGAGCACACCTTTCTCTGCTGGCTGTCTAACAGATGACAGGGCAGAGGAGGGAGGGGGAAGTGTGTGTGCCTGACAGCCAATTAGGGATGACATAGCCACTTGGTTGCATTTGGCTGCCCTCTGGCACACTGGGAGGTATGCAGAAATACCTCCTGCCTTCTGGCCTTGGCCAGTGCAGCCATCTGCCTGCCTCCCCCAGTCAAAGAGCAAACATGAGTTCCCTTCACCCCCAATCTAACAGACGCAGATTTTAATGAAACCTGCATAGATTGGATTGGTTCCACCTCAGGCTTTTCAAATGTCTGTACTTAGCCTGCATGTTCAGTAGACTAAAGAGCCCATTAGTATCTGATGTATTTTTCCATGTTTAGTTGTAAAATGCCAGATTACTAGCCGTGATTTCTGCTGAGCCAGAGAATCTCCATTTTCTGGGAAGAGAGTCTGTAATCACATACAGCTTCTGTTTGCAAGTTTTTTTAAACATTTCCCACCTGGGTTTGGCATCACAGAAAGGTGAAGGAAGATAGAAAATCCTTACACTGTAACCATTCAAACCTGCCTTGGCATCCTTCTCTAACCCAAAAGTAACAAAATTTATTAGGCCTGTGCAAAATTTTACCCAGTGTTTTGTTTTAAAGCTGTTTCGATGCGTTTTGAGCTTGAAATCAAAATGAAACAAAAGCCTTTGAAATGAAACAAGGGAAATCTAAATGTTTTGAGTTTCAAAGCCAGGCTTACTTGGCTTCAGCACCAGTCCCAGCCAGCAGCAGAAGCATCCTGTCATCCTGCATGCAGATCTGAGGGTTATGCCCCTGGGAAAAGTCTGGCACAACCCTGCAGCCCTCCTGTGGGTGCAGGCTCGCAGATCTATGCACAGGATGACAGCATGTTGTCGCTGCTGCCTAGGGCTAGCGGCAGCACCTGTCTACCCGGAGCTTGGCACAGGCTGCGCCCAGCGCTGGTCCCAGGTGGTAGCAGCAGCCTCCTATCATCCAGCGTGCAGATTGGGGGCCCGCATCCCCATGAGGGCTGCACCAGACTCCTCCTAGGGGTGCAGGCCCCTCCGATCTGCATGCCAGATGGTGCAGGAAGATTGGTGCTGCCACTGGCCTCAGGTGGCAGCGGCAGCCTGCTATCATCTGGCATACAGATTGGGGGGCCTGCACCCCAGGATTCATAGATGTTAGGGTCGGAAGGGACCTCAATAGATCATCGAGTCCAACCCCCTGCATAGGCAGGAAAGTGTGCTGGGTTCAGATGACCACAGCCAGATGCCTATCTAACCTCCTCTTGAAGACCCCCAGGATAGGGCGGAGTACCACCTCCCTTGAGAGCCCATTTCAGATTTTGGCCACTCTAACTGTGAATAAGTTCTTCTTAATGTCCAGTCTAAATCTGCTCTCTGCTAGCTTATAAGCCATTATTTCTTGTAACCCCCAGGGGCACCTTGGTGAGTAGAGCCTCATCAATTCCCTTCTGCGCCCCCATGATGAATTTATAGGCACCCACAAGGTTGCCTCTCAGTCTTTTCTTGCGGAGGCTGAACAGGTCCAGGTGCCCTAGTCTTTCGTCATAAGGCTTGGTCTCCAAGCCCTTAACTATATGAGTTGCCCTTCTCTGGCCCCTCTCCAGGTTATCCACATACCTCTTAAAGTGTGGCGCCCAAAACTGGACGCACTATTCCAGCTGTGGTCTGACCAGTGCCCGATAGAGGGGAAGTATCACCTCCTTGGTTCTGTTGTCATGCATCTGCCGATGCATGATAAAGTGCAGTTAGCTTTGCTGATGTCTTTGTCACACTAATGACTCATGTTCATCTTGGAGTCCACTAGGACTCTGAGATCCCTTTCCACTTCTGTGCTGCTGAGCAGGTCGTTTCCTAGGCAGTAGGTGTGCTGGACATTTTTCCTCCCTAGGTGCAGCACTTTGTATTTCTCCTTGTTAAATCACATTCTATTGTTTTCTGCCCATTTGTCCAACCTATCCAGGTCTGCCTGTAGTTGTTCCCTGCCCTCTGGTGTGTCCACTTCTGCAAACTTGGACAGGGTACACTTCACTCCCTCGTCCAAGTCACTGATGAAGACATTGAAAAGTATCAGTCCAAGGACTGAGCCCTGTGGGACGCCACTGCCCACATCCTTCCAGGTTGATATTGACCTGTCCACCACCTCTCTCTGGATATGACCCTCTAGCCAATTTGCCACCTACCGGACTGTGTAATCATCCAAGTGACAGCCTCTTAATTTGTTCACCAGTATGAGGTGGGATACCGTATCGAAGGCCTTCCTGAAGGCTAAGTAGACAATATCTACCCCTACTCCTGCATCCAGGTGTTTTGTAACCTGGACATAAAAAGAGACTAGATTTAGTCAGGCATGATCTACCTGCTACGAACCTGTGCTGGTTTCCCCTCAGCATATTTTTTCCTGATGGGTTCTCACATGTATGAGTCTTAATAATCTTCTCAAAGACTTTACCAAGGATGGAGGTGAGACTGACTGGCCTGTAGTTGCTTGGATCCTCCTTCCTCCCCTTCTTGAAAATAGGGACCACATTGGCCCTTTTCCAGTCCTCTGGGACCTGGCCCATGTGCCATGAGTGCTCAAATATTCTTGCTAGTGGCTGTGCAATGACATTAGCCAGTGCCTTCAGTATCCTCAGATGGGGTCCTCCAGGCCTGCCAACTTAGTGCAGAGTCACTTGGAAGGACTGGATGCGTTTATCTCAGGATCAGTGCTTGGTGGTCTGGCACCCTGCTGTTGTCTCTCTGCGATCCCATTGTGAGACTTGTTTTGCCCCTCGTTTAGGAACACTGAGGCAAAGAACTCATTGAGGAGCTCAACATTGTCCCCCCCGTCTGTCACCAATTGCTTTTGCCTATTCAGTAGTGGTCCTATACTGCTCTGGGCCTTCCTTTTACTCCCTATATATCTGAAAAGCAATTTTTTGTTATCCTTAGTTTGGGATGCCATCCTCAGCGCTATGGTAGCTTTGGCCTTTCTAACTGCCTCCCTACAACTGTGAGCTGAGGAGGCATATGCCTCTTTAGTAATTTCTCCCCATTTCCACTGCTTATATGCCCCCCGTTTTGCCCTTAGGCTGCTCTGGATTTCTCTGGTTAGCCAAGAAAGCCTCTTGGTCCCTTTCCTCTGCACCAGGATCATCTCCCTCTGTGCCTGAAGGATCGCTTCCTTAAGGCACAGCCACCCTTCCTGGGCTCCCATCTCTCCAAAATCTCTTACCCTGCAGTGCGTCATTGACTAAACACCTGAGCTCGCTGAAGTCAGCCTTCCTAAAGTTTAGCACTTCCACCCTACTAGTTACCTTTCCCACTCTATGTCTTATGGTGAATTCTATTATTTGGTGGTCACTGTCCCCCGGGTGACCACTGATCTGTAGGTCCCCTACCAGGTCATCCCTCATTGCCAGTACCAGGTCCAATAAAGCATTCCCCCTAGTGGGACCATGTACCTCCTGCATCAGGTGGAGGCCCTGCACTCAGGATAGGAACCTGTGTGAACGATGGGAATTTACTGTGCCTCTCCCAGCAGATGTCAGGGTAGTTTAGGTCCCCCATGACTACCACTTCCCTAGTCTTTATGGTCTCCAAGAGCTGCCTCCGGAGTTCCAAATCTAGTTCTTCGCCTTGGCGTGGGGGTCTGTAGCAGACCCCTACCACCAAATCCCTTTCCCCTTTACCTCCATGTATCCTAACCCACAACCCTTCTACTTTTTCCTCCTCCAATTCCATTTTGATATGGGTCAATGTGTACCGCTCCTTGACATAGAGCACAACCCCTCCCCCTCTCCTTCCTACTCTCTCCTTTCTGTACAGCTCAATGTGTACCGCCCAGTCGTGGGTGGAGTCTCACCAGGTTTCTGTTAACCCCATTAAGTTG
Organism: Crocodylus porosus; assembly: GCF_001723895.1. NCBI lineage: Eukaryota > Metazoa > Chordata > Crocodylia > Crocodylidae > Crocodylus > Crocodylus porosus. Next base: position 43,556,158 of record NW_017728947.1, read on the forward strand.
TAATTGTTTTCTGTAAGCAGGAGTGCTAGTTCATTCTGCTTGTTCCCCATGTTCCTAGTATTAATATATAGGCACTTGAGCCCTGTGACTGGTGCCTTTGTTGCCCCCTGGCTCTGATACCCGATGGGCCCCCTTATTGCTTACCTGTGCTGTACTGCTAGATGTTCCATGGATTGCAGGTTCCTGATGTTCCCCTCCTTCTGCCTCCCTGTCCCCCGTCTGAGCTAATTTAAAGCCCAACATAGGAGATCAGCCAACCTGTTGGAAAAAAAGACTTTTACGTTTCACTGAGAGGTGAAGTCCCAGGAAGTCACTTGCCAGGAAGTGTGAGTCATGGTCCAGGAAGCCAAATCCTGCACGATGGCACCAACTCCTGAGCCATAGGTTGACCTCTTTGATGCAGACGCTGTGATGCAGCAGGAGTCCAGCACAATTCCACAGCCCTCCTGGGGGTGCAGGTGAGCCCCCGATCTGCATGAAGGATGACAGGAGGCTGCTACTGCCACCTGGGACCAGTGCTGGGCGCAGCCTGCATGTGGCACCGGGAAAACCCCATGCTCACTCGCTTGTCACTGGCCAGCTGGGCACTGTGAGTGTATTGGTTTTATCACAGGCCAACTGGACTGTTTGATTCAGTTTCGGGTCGAGGAGGCAAAGTTGGGAATGAAGGCAAATTTATTATAGCTTACACACACAGCAATTAACAGAAAGATAAATGCAATAAGCAGATAATACAGTATTAAAGAGCTAATAGTAAATAACAGATAATAGCAACAGATGGATAGATCAGTTCTGTTGCAGGCCAACTGGGCACTGTGAGGGTATTAGCCATTGGGCTGTTCAAAACAACAGATAGACAGACATGGGTTGGCAACTTATTGATAGTCCTTCAATGGCAGGTATGCGTCAAGTGATCTCAGCAAAGTAAGGCATCCCCAATCGACACTGTTAGAGGGATTACCAGGGAAGGTCCCTTGATCAGGATCCGATCCTCACTCACACTGGGAGTCCAGGCGTGGAACAGAAATGACCGTTCTGTTCCCTCCTTCCTGCTGCTCACCTGATGCACACGCTTTTTATACCTAGTTTTATGCGAATATGTTGGCGCTAGAGCCACTCACAATGTTACCCTACAGCTGTTACCCTATGGGATTGAAAGGTGTTAAAATTATCATAAAAGGTTACTACCCAGACTCGGGTTTATCCAATAAGCAAATTATGATGCAGCACCTTTAGGTTTGAAATTGACATTTCTCTGCCTAAGCTCCAACCCCTTTTAGGTTTCATCTGAATATGCTTTCTTGGAATGTGTTGGGTGTGCCGGGCAATTGGATCCAGTTTTGTCATCAAGGCTGAACCCTGAGCAAAAAACTGCTAATCTTGCAGCTACAGCTTTGCCTATGGGGCCCAGTCAATTCCACGAACAGTTAATTTATTGTTTTGGTTAAACTTATGACAGACAAGTTACATTTACAGTTTACAAACTTACAAGCTTTATATTAACTAATATTACCTGTTTAGGCAAAATACCAAATGCCTCCAAGAAGCACATATTTATTGCTTATTAATCCTTTTGGTTTTGGCCATCACACTTGCTCGCTCCAAGTGCCGCCATGTTACAGGCAGCTGCCATGGTACAGCTCCATGGTACAGGCAGGGAGCAGCTCACAGCCCTGACCCCACTTGCCCCGCAAACTGGAGTGAGCAGCAGTGGTGGGGAACGAGCTGGTGCTCAGCATGGGGGGGAAGCGCCCACAGCCACTCCTCTACCCTGTGCCCCATGCTGCAGCCTCTCACAGCCCAAGCGGAGCTGTCCTGCCTCTCCACTGCATCACCAGAAAGCAGGCACAGGCAGCCCCATGTGGGCTTCGAGCGGCTGCAGCACAGGGCGCTGGCCACGGGGAGTGGAAGTGGCTACTTTTCCCCACACTGAGTACCAGCTCATAACCTGCTGCTGCTGCTAGCCTGGGTCCCATGCAGGCTCTGGGCTCACTTTTTGGGGTTGAGCTGTGGCAGCAGCAGCTGGGCAGAAGCTGCTGCTGGGTCTGGAGGAAAGTGGCCCCCCGCTTGCCTTCACCAGGCAGTGTTTGGTGCTGCTGCTGACCAGAGTCTGCACTGCACTAGGCTGTGGCATGGCTGCTTCACTACTGCCTGTGCTGCCCAGCAAGCAGCTGCAGCACAGGGTGCCAGCCAGGGGGAAGGGGGGCTGCTTTTCCTCCCACATGCCGAGCACCAGCTTGTTCCCCACAGGCGCATGCAGGGTCAGGGCTGCATACTGGTCCTTGCCTGTACCACAGGGCTGGGGAAACTGGGACTGAGTGTGTACATGGGAGCCAGCGGCAGCCAGGGCAGGAGTGTGGGCCCACACCCATGCCCCAGGGCCAGCACTGGCACAGCACAGAGGTAGCAATGAAGCAGCCACACCACAGCCTAGCATGACACAGGCTCCAGCTGGCAGCCATACCAAAGACTGCCTGGTGGGGGTGAGAGGCATTCCTCCACACACAGCAGCAGCAGCAGCAGCTTCTGCCCAGCTGCTGCAACTCAGTGCCAATGGGCAAACCCAGAGTCGGCGCAGGGCCCAGGTTAGCAGTAGTGGTGGGTTACAAGCTGGTAAAAGTGGCTGCTCCCCCTCCCCATGGCCAGCACCCTATGTTGCAGCCACTCAGAGCCCATGCAGGGCTGCCTGTGCCTGCTCTCCAGTGATGTAGCAGAGAGGCAGGACAGCCCTGCCCAGGCTGCAAGTGGCTGCAGCATGGGGCGCTGGCCACTGGGAGGAGGAGCGTCTGCTTTCCCCCCCCCATGCTGAACATCAGCTCATTCCCCGCCACTGCTGCTCACTTGTCTGTAAGATGCATGGTGTCGGGGCTGCACACTGCTCCCTGCCCCACCTGTACCACAGTGCTGGGGCCAGGGCACTGGGAGTGAAAGACCCTCAATCTGTGGGCCGGATGACAGGAGGCTGCTGCTGCCGGCTGGGACCGATACTGGGCATAGCATGTGCCAAGCGCTGGGAAGATTGGTGCTGCATGTTGTCATCCCGAATGCAGATCCAGGAGCCCGCACCCCTGAGAGGGCTGCGCTGGACTCCTCCCAGGGGGTGCCAGGCCCCTGGATCTGTGCACCAGATGACAGGAGGCTGCCACTGATGCCTTAAGCCAGCGGCAGCACCAATCTTCCTAGTGCCCTTCCCAGGTGGCACCAGCAGTATCCTGTTATTTGGCACAGACCTGGGGTTCTGCACCCCCAGATCTGTGTGCCAGATGACAGGCGGCTGCCACTGCTGGCAAGTGTCACAAGCTTTGCTTCGAACAGTTTGAGGTAGTTTCCCAGAAACTTCTGTACCCATCTCCTTTAAACTTTGCAGGCTTCAAGCCCTCAGAAGGGGCTACCATCCTTGCACATTTCATCCAAATCAGGTAAGAAATGACAAAGTTTTAGGCATGTTCATGATTCCCATTATAGTTTATGGGCGAAATGTCAAAACAGCAAAACAGTTTCAACTAAATGAAACGGAACAGTGCTTTTGAAACTAAACGAAACTTGAACTAAAACACTGTCTTGTCAACATGGCAAAACAGAAGTCAAAATAAAATGGTGCTGTTTTACACAGCCCTCAAGTTTACCCTCTAGAGAAGGCTGAATGTTATTCTAAATCATATTCAGTAGGCTGGAGCATAAATTTTATATATGCATTTCTTAATCTACTATTGCCATCAATAGGATGTCTTCATGAAGAGCACATGTAAAATAGTGGTTAAACTTAGTTATCATGGTCATCATCATTTAAGTACCTGTTATTCAATAATCACACAGTAGGAATTAGCCTTTTAATGCTTCACCATTTCTTTTTCTTCCCTTTCCCTAAGACTGAGTCATTTTTCTTCTGCCTGCATTTCTTTCCAACCTCATTGCCAGTCTCTTTTCCCTTGGGCCATTAAAATAAGCAATTAAAGAGTTAGTGTTGATGTTCAATGGGTCATTATGTTTTAGCATTAAGACCCCAAAAGTAGGTAGTTAAAGAGTTCATATTTGTGAGTCATTGTTTTAAGCTGTCTGTGGATTCAGGAATACTACCACACCGCATCAGTTACACTCTGCTTACATTTGGAATGTTATCGTTACAACCACAGTGGCTAGAAACTTCCTTCGCTTTTAATGAAAGCTGAGATTCTGCATTTTTTGGATAGTCTACACTAGCCACAGAAGTACACCACACAGCTGCTTTGGCATTTCTGATCTAACCCTTAGTAACTTTCACTCCAAGCTGATGTAGTATTGCCACATGTCTGAAGATGTTCTGTAATGCAAGATAATTACAGAGGTGTACAGGGACTAGTGGGCGATTTATAACCATTGGGATTTTCAGTATTTGGAGAAGTTTTGTTGTTATCATGGCAAGTCAGTTATCGATGCAGAAATTTTACATTTTGATTTCTAAATATCTGACAACTGAGAGGATTTACTCTTTAAGTTTTCAGGATATTTAAGCAATTTTTTCTAACGGAGTTTTTACATAGAAGGATATTTTTAACCAGTTTTGGCTCCTAGGAAGAATTAATTCCCTGATAGTTCTGAAATGAACCATGTAAGTGAATGGATCTGTTCCTGCAACATGTTTTTTGATGGAATAGAAGAGGATAACCCCAGAGGCAATTAAGCCCCTACCTTCCACTGATTCTCACTTAATCCCCATTTGTACCTTCAAACTTTGTCCTTGATCCTGAAAAATAGTAAATGCAGTAAGTCTCCAGTTAATATCATGACATTTTTCCATTCCAAACATTCATTCTATTTCTTTTCCTACACTTGCAGTTGTATAGACAAAATATTCCAAATAGGAAGTTGCACTAAAGAACATCATAAAAGCGTATGTTAGTTTTAGATATGAGCCAATGCATAGCTCTCAAAAAACCTGCCAGTGGAAGTCATCTATAAATGCTGTTGTTTCTTTCAGAGTTCCCTAGGAGCCCGTACTAGGCCTGATACTTTTTAACATTTTTATCAAAGAGCTTGAAGTTTAGAATCTGTTGATAAAATATGAAGTTGACACAGACAAGTAATAATGATAAGAACAAGGTAGTCATACAGATCAGTTTTAAAATGCATTTGGTTCTGAGGAAACCCATTTTTAAGCAGAGGTATACACCTAGGAACAAGGAATACAGGCCATCCCTATGGAATAGGGAACTAGATCCTTGAAAGCAGGAACTCTGCTGGTTCATAGAGGACAAGCTGAGATGTAATGTAAAGCAATTCAAAATGTGAAAACAAGAGACAGTTAAGAGGAAGAAGATATTGTTCCCCAAAGTATCCCTTAGGTTTTAATGTCCAGTGGGTGGTAGAGGGAAAGTTAAAAGAATTGGAAAGTAGGACGGTGTGAAGCTTCAGTAGCTGATTCGATTCAGAGGAGATTCGGCCCAATTCAGTGGCTGAATCTCCAGATCGAATAGGGAGACCCATTAAAAGGTCCAAATCGAATCAGAAGCCTCCGAATCGATTCTGAGAGATTCGGACGGCTTGCAGCAAACAGAAGCTGAGAAGAGGGAGGGGTTTGGGTGATCTTCTACATATGGAAAAGGCTGAGTGGGGGGGAGAAAGACTGCTCTGATAGCAACTGTGATCTTTCTCTGAGCTCCCTTTCTCTGAGTTTCAACAGTTTGAGGTGCACTTTCACAGAACCCCCTGCACCTATTTCCCTAAAACTTGGCAAGCTTCATGACCTCAGAAGGGGCTGCCATCTCTGCTGTTTTCATCCAAATCTGCCAAAAATGACAGTTATAGGTATTTTAGTGATTTCCCATTATAGTCTATGACTGAATCTCCTAATTGAATTGGGACAGTGATTGAAATCACTGAATTGAACCGCTGTCCCTCCAAAATCAGACAAATCCAAATGGAATACTTACTGCTTCACACAGGCCTATTGGGAAGGGTTTTAGAATGGCTAGAGAAAGTGTCTTACACCAAGGCATGAAGAGTTCAGCTTCTTGAATCAAGTCACATAGCAAATGTTTCATGATGAATTGAAGTGCCTTAAGTATCTTTATGGGGAGAACATTTCAGGTGCTAAAAGGATCTTTAAACTTTAGCGGAGTATGACAGTGACAAAATTCGTCATTCAAATTAGACAAAGGTATTTAACAGCAAGGTGAAGTGGGTATTAGAACAGACTTTGGAGTATATTTTAACCAAACAAGGTATTGGGCTCAAAACAACAGGGTAACCAAGCTTAGTATCCTGCAACATACAGAAAGTCAGAGTTGGTGTCCTCATGGTTCATCTGGCCTTAAACTGCACAAATGAAGTAGTCCAAGGTTTTCTTCCCCCTTCATAGAAAGGTAGGGCTAGAAGGGACCTCAGCAGATCTTCTAGTCCAACCCCACGCTCAAAGCAAGAAGATCCATATCTAAACTACCTTGTTCAAATACTTTTCTAACCCACGGGTGCTCAACCCCCAGCCGACAGACCAGTTCTCACCCACATCCCCATGTCATCCAGCCCATGAAGCTCCTCATGGGTCCAGAAATTTGGTGGCAGGACAGCAGTGATACCACACTCTCACTGCCAAATTTCCAGACCTATGGGAAGCCCCAAGCCCCAGTGCACAGGGCCAGTGCTGGGCCCCAGGGACCAGTCCCATGAGGGGGCAGTGCTAGGTCCCAGTCCCAGGAAGGAGCAATACTGGGTCCCAGTCCCAGTGCACAGGGGCTTGATGTGGTCCAGGGACTGTCCCTGCCCCACTCTTGGCCCAGCAGACCAGCTATGGTTGAACACTACTGGTCTGACCTATTACTTAAATTATGCAACTACCAACATAGTTACTGTCAGGCCAGGCTTCTCTTGGTTTGCTGTCTGGTACCATTAAACCAGTACAGCATGTTTCATGGTTGAGTTGTTGGGGATTAAATCAACACCCCCACCTGGGCTAGTCTGGGTGAGGAGGATGTGTGGACACCCAGCAGGACTAAAAACAAGACCTGTCAAAGGGTGGATTTGCTTCCTGTAAGCCGACAGCCTTCTATAGCAAGAGAAGAGATGGGCACCACCAGGTCACTTTGGCCCAAAGAATCACCAATGATGCACAGCATCTAAGGTGCCCCAACAGTTACAGTGGCCTCAGGACTAACTAACCAACATAGATCAAAGTCATAATGCACACTACATAGTAGGTGCTTTTTAAAGCGTTTGAAGGAAGATTTTCTTTACTCTGCCAAATTCACAATGTACAGGTCAAACAAGCCAACAGATAAGGGGAGAAGTGAATGCAAGTCACTATATGCAGCACAGTAAAAGCAAGTTTGAACCTTGAACTGAACTTATGGTTATCTTCCCCACTCCTCCAAAAAAGAAGTATACAGGTCACATGTTGACAAATAATTGTCGAGTACGCCCCCCCCCACCATGTTCTCTCTCTCAAACACATAAGCCAGATTCAGAAAATGCCACTCACCACGGACAACCAGCTGCTTGATACTAAAGGATCAGGTATCCAGGTTGTAGCCATATTGGTCTAGAGGCAAAAGAATCAGAATGCATGGTAGAGGTTATATCTTTTATTAGACCAACTAGATTTTTGCATGAATAAATAAATGAAAACCTTTAAATTGAAAGCTTTCAGGCACAAGCACCCTTCTTCAGACACAGGAGAAAAGATTGTAAAAGTTCTCCCAGGTAGAAATGAAAGTTCATATTTTATAGGAGAGTTAAAAGTGTGGTAAAATCTCCCGTTTGGCACAGCTTATTTTATGCAGGTTAGGCTCAGAGAAAAATTGGAATAGTCTGTTTACCTCGAAGTTGGTTGATGGCAAGCAGGATGTAATTACATTTCCTTCTGGTTATGACGTTTCATATATTTCACAAAAGAGTAATAGTAAAGAACACTTCCATATCATCATATTATCTGCTTTACTATAACACTTAAGCTTGACAGTAGGAATTAAGAATCTTGCATCAGCTTCATCCATAGCTTGCAAGTTCTTGGCTTTCATTGACTTTAATTTACATAACATTAAAAGGGAAATCCCACCCCCTGCCCCTCCATTGTTCTCCAATATGCACTTGAGAGATCTTTTACATACATGTGTGTAACAGGCAGTGCTCCAAATTAGTGAACAGAGTTTTATTATAGTTACTCATAATGACTTAAGCTCTTGCAACTAATAGGGCCATTACTGTACAGCTCTTTGATCTGCTCCTCATACCATAATAATTCAGAGACTGTGACTGCTACAGCATATGTGTCTGCAACCCACACAAGGGTCCTTCATCACCAAGGCCTGCCTCATTTTCCCCTGCACTTCCTCCACCATAGAACAAATTAAAAGTTACCTATTCCCACCCAGTAAAGGAATGCAATTCCTCAGTTGAAATACAGTCCTGCTGTCAAGTGTAATTTATTAACATAGACTTAGCCAGCTGCAAATCCCTCAAATAGAGTAGTTAAAATATCTTGAGCTTTAGTTCAGATCAAGTGGAACATGAAGTTTCAGGCTTTTCCACAAAAAAAAAAAAAAAAAATAGACAAACAAAAAAGGAGGGAAAAAAGCCCCTAACATGCTTCATTCTTTGGCGGCATTTGTTTGAAATGCATCCTTTACCAATTTCCTTTCCATGCACACAGGATAGGAAAGGCTTGATCAACAAGATACTAGAAGTGTGCCTCTTCTTTGCTTAAAGAAAATAGGTCTGTGATTAGCACATCCACCCACATCTAGTCCCTCTTCTGCTCCTGGGGATTCAAGCCTGTTTCCCACAAGAATGCACTAACCACCTGGCTAAAGAGTAGAAACACCCCCAGAAGAGGTATAGTCTGATCATTAGGGTACTTTTGGGGGTTACAAGATACTACTTGAATCTTCGCAGCCAGAAGGGACTAGAACCTAGGTAGCCTACTTTCTGAGTAAGAGTGCACTAGCTGCTGGGTAAGCCTGGGGACACCACCACCAGCCTTGTGATCCTAGCCCTCCATAAAGCTTTTCCAGTTGAAAATGTTCTATTCACAGATGTTTTCAGAATAACTGAAGCTGCATTTAAAAAAAATCAAACTTAGTATTCGTCAAAGAGAAAAAAAACTCCATACATTATACCACGCCACTGCTCAACTCTAGTTTAGAGCCAGCCCTCTTGCACTTGGCCTCAGCCTGCTCTGACCGAGCTGGCTCTGCCCCTTTGCTGAGGAGCCTCCACCTAAGACTTCTACACAGCAAGGTGCCACAGGGCACCTTTCTCCAGTAATTCTCAGTCTCAGCATTTTTCCAACAATTCTTTTCAACTCCCTCATTCTCCAGCAGCCCCCTATAGCAGCTTCCATCTGTAATAACTCCTACTATTACTCCCTCAAAGAAGTCTCTCCAGGTAACTCTTACCAGAACCCTGGTGCTTCCTCTAACATCTTAACGTGCCTTTCATAGCTTCCATCTACAGCTTCATTGTAGCCGGGTGCTTTCTATCAGGTCCCATCACATGGCGACTAAAAAGCCACAAGTGAAGAATCCTTTACCTTTTACAGCAGCTGGCTGGGATACGACTGTGGCTAATGTTCTTCTCAGGTTTGAAGATTGAGGAGCCTTAAGAAAGTGTAGATAAAAAGGCATCTTATTGTTACAACTAAATGTTTCAGCCACTGTAATTATTTTGATGGATGAAATTTGCCTCTGAATGGCCAGCACTTTTAAGTCCATGTAAAACAAAGGCTCCATGTGTGGCATAGACTTTTACATTAGCTCTTGGTACAGGGCTGATTTTTACCCAATCTGACTGGTGTACCTAAGAAACCCTGTTTTAAAATACAAAACTATTTTGAACTAATGTAGCAGAAACCAGTCTTGGGTAGCTAATGTCTTTTTTCCATGAGCCACTGAAAAAAGCAGCCAGAGTTTCTCTTTACTTCTCCCTTTCTGATTTTCCTAGACTCTTAGGTTTGTTTTCCAGCCATTTTGGGAATTACACAAATGCACCAAGTGCAGAGTGGTTCCAAGTGTGTGGATGCGTGCGTGTGTGTGTGCATACATGCTCACACATACTTTAAAGGACAACTATTTTTAGCATGTCTTTATGTAATTGCCATTCTTAATGATGGAAATAATTGTGTGAGCTGCTGGTTTGTTTTTGTTTGGAAAAATGAAGAAAATCAAATTTTAAAGTAAGACAAATGCACATCCTGGTTCTGGTTTCTATTTATTTTATAGCTGTTCTTGTCAGTGGAAAAAGCAAATTAGTCAAAGAAATAACTCTTTAATGTTTTTGTTTTCTTCAGTGTTCTTATGCAAACAACCCCCCATCTAACAAAGACAGGATTTTCCACTGCTGGTTCATTAAATCTTTCAGGGCAAAATTTTATAAATACTAAAGTGAAAGAGAAAAATATTCATAAACATTTTTTTTTACATTTAAACATTTTAAAATCAGTGTTTAAGTTTGAGGCATGGACTCTTTTTCTAGAATATCCATTGTTCAAATTGGTTGTATTCTTAATGTTTGCCTGGGAGGCCAAGCTGTTGGCTTCATGTGAACTAAGTGAACCCAAAGTGTATCCCATGAGCAAAAACACATACAGTTAGTAGTACTGCGAGTTCTTATTCCGTTGTGATATGTGACATTTTTCCTAAAACACTAGCTCCTTGAGGCAACTGATTATAAAAGACCTTATAAAACACGCTCACAAAGTCAGACAGAAGCCAAGCAAAGAACACCGCAAATTATTATTTTTTCACTATCTTGCTATATTTAAAACAGTCTCATGACCCTTGAATATTTGGTGTTAACAATACTGACTCTATTGTACATAAATAGAGCCTGAAGAAATATTTTGTCCCTGCTGCACTTCACCATCCTCCCTGGGCTGGGCTGCTATTCAGTATTAAAAGTAAAGCAGGACATAATGGACATGTCTACATGAGACATCTATAGTTGACTAATTAACTGCAGTAAATGTCTCAGCATCTACATGTGCATCCCTATTAGGGTGCAGGAAACTGCTGCGGTGTTTTTTCATGCACAGCAGTGCATGTGTAGGCACCAACCTAGCTGGCTAGGGCATGAGGGTGCTTCAATGTGGGGGGCTGCCTGCTGGCTAACCCTGCAAAGAAGCATCCTTATGCCTCAGCCAGCCCCTCCACAACGTATTGAGCCCGGTCAGAGCAGCCTCGGGCTGGCAGGCTGACTCCCTGGGCCCCCTGCCAGCCAAGGCTGCTCTGCCCTAGCTCAATGTGCCACAGTCCAGGTGCATGTGTAAGGTGTACCCAGGAGCTTCCTGGTAGCAATAAACTGCAAAGCAATAAGCTTTGTAGTTTATTGTTGCATATTAATGGCATGCATAGATACACCCAGTGAGCTGTGTTTTAAGCACATCAGGAGCAGCCCAAAAGGTCCTGTTAGAAAAATTTGGGCACCCTCTTAGGGTGCATCCAGATGAGCCTGCCCATGCCTCTTGCTGCATATCATTTAAAGGTAAAGAGAGTCATTAACACTTGTGGAATGAAGAGTTTAGAAGGAATCAAGCAAATTATAATGAGCCATGAAGTCAATTGACTCTGTCACTGCTGCATGAATAGAAGTTCTGCTGCTGTTGCAAGGCAATTGGCTTTAAACTTTGGAGGGACGAGGAATCAGAGGGGCTGCAAGTGCACCCCCCACCCCAGATCTGCCACTCCCCATTGTCATTCATAGGGCACACATCAGTGAAGTAAACAGGGAGCACATGTGGTCTGTCAGGTACATGCAGTAGGAAAAACATGTGGTGAGAAGTAGAAGCTTCTTAGCCAGAATCCAAGGAAGGATTAGAAATTTGCTACAGCCTTTTTTACTTTCTAGCTGTAAAGATGGTACATTTGGCCACAAGCTGGCCTATTTTTTCCAGGACTGTACTATCTGGGCAAACATTTACTTCATGTCAGAATATCTGAGATGTGAAGAAAAGTGTAATTCATGCACTGTAGACAACGAAACCATGTCAGGTAGGTTGGATCAGGTGGAAAACAAGCAAATATCTCTGTGGAATGATGACATCTGGCATGCAGGACTGGACAGATATTGGAGAATAGGAAGTGTGATTAAATGCTTAGGGAAGGAGCCTGACAAATTAGAAAACCAAGGTGCTTTTCATATTGTTCCATGGTCTTCCTCTGTGACCTTAGCCAAGCCTCTTAATTTCTCCGAACCTAATGCGGATAACTCTTTCATCTACTTTTTAGTGTGTTATGAGAATGAATTACTATTTCAGATCACTCTGAGGTGCTTTGATTAGTCACTCTTTGGTAGCAGGGCAAAGTGTTATTCAGTTCAATTGTAAATGTTTATGGTGAGTACTCAAGCTTCAATATCTCTTGGTCTGTGCCTGAGCACTTGGGACTTCAGAAGCTGTTTCAGTTTGGGGGATATGGTAGAGAGCACATGGATGACTTCCCTGTGTTATGGGGTCAGGGCGAAAGTCTCTGTGATGTAGTTCATTTGTTCCTGGAACTCTAGATACAGTCATTTGTGGTAGCAGCTAAAGTGGCACTTGTGGAGTCCAGTTTGCACTCATTCTGACGGGTACCTTCCATCTTCTCTTTCTTCCCTCATAGTATGGCAGTGAACATTATTTACTCAGCTGTGGCTTGGATTTGAGCCTCAGTGCCCTGGAGACAGGAAGGAGTGGTGTGGTCATGCACCAAAACTGTCCTTGTTTATTCCAAGGAAAGCTTGGCAGACAGGGTGGGTGCATGGGCAAGGGTAATTTTTTTGCCTGGTCTTCAGTGACCCCATTCCTGCGAGCAGGAAAACAATCATCACCGCAAAGAGCAGACACTTCCTAAAGGCTGCGGTGATCCTTTCTGATGTAGTGGGTACCCATCTCTAGTCTGAGAAAGTGATACAACTTGTTGGTCAGTCTTACTTCTGACTTGCTTTGAATTCCAAAAGGATTTGCCCACATTGGTGCCCACAGACTACTTGAAGGGCACCCTGTCTTCTGACATGAGAATGAATTCCGTCTTTTTTATCCTCAGGCCACCAGGTTTCTCTGCACTGGTCCTTTGTGGTCTGCAGCCCTGATCTAGGCAGGTTACCTGCTCCTAGACTGAAATAGTAGTTCCTTCTTTGTTTTCCCTGACAAAAGAGTTCTCATCTGATAGTCCAGCTCTCTCCTTTGGAGGATGATCTTTCTCCATGGATGAGAGAGTAATTTGTTGTCTTTGCCAGGATGTTCCCAAAGTTCTTTTGAGCAGAAATTCACAATTGCTGGATAGTGCTCCTGGCTGTCTTGTGCTGGAGAGATCATGGAGCTGCTGTTAGGGGGTGGGATAATAAAAGGATAACAGGTTATTAAAATGGAGAAAGTTCATTCCTGCAGGTGAGAGAGCTCTACTGAGACCTTGAAAGCTGAAGGTCTGGGTGAGCCCATTGCACTTAAGTCATCAGTCTCAATAGCTAACAACACACAAGAGAGCAATGTAACTAGCATCCCATCTAGCTGCTTCTGATTCTCTAGCCTTGGAGACCAGACATTCAGTTACACCTGGAGACAGCCTTTGACACAAAGCCAGAACAAGACTTAAACTCATACCCTGGGGACCGTAGCAAGATGCCTAACTACTGTACCATCAGATGTTGGCATTAAGATTTCAAAACCGATGCTTAATTAGAGCTCAGTCCCCCTCTCGGGCTGTCTTAAGCTGGGGAATCTTCAGTGCTGTGACCAAAGCCCAGCCTCTTCTGCCACACCACGACCCTCCTTTCTAACCCTCTCCCCTTCAACTTTCACAAAGAAAATAGTAAAATATTGAGAATTTGTAAAATGAGGTGATCTGCCCTGCGTGTCTAATGGAGATCTTTGTGCTGCAGGTGGAGGCATCCTGGCTAAGGCTGGCATGCAGTCTGCTTTCTGTATGTACCCTCGGCAGGTGCACATGGATCTAGAATACTGTGTATAGCTCTGGGGATCTCAGCAGCACAAGCTAAGGGCATTAAAAAAGAGCAACAGAAATGATTGGGAAGGAAATGATTTAGGAGGAGCAGTAGAAGAATGAAATAGCTTGACAAAGTCAAGAGGAGCTTGGGGTAAAAAAGATTATGATATTTACCTACTAATACTTGAAGGGGGGAAATATTTAGATCAGCATGTGAGGATGTCAGTGGGGGAAATATGAAATTAAGCAAAGGGAAATTGGGGTTGAATATAAGGTAAAGCTTTGTGGTTCATCTTTTTAGACTGTGGAAAAGTGTTACCTGGCAAAGAGTACGAGTTCTGTGATTAAGGTCATTTAAAACTACAGTCTGAAGATCCTGTCCTTGTCACTGAGGATACAATAAATATTCCAAAAGAGGATTTTCATGGATGACTTCTAACCTCGGTGTATCTGTACCCTGCCAGATACACTGAGCCTACTGAAAATTATCACTGAGCTTTGTGAACCTGGTGGAGCCAGGTATATTTCTTAGAAGCCTTAGGCCAAATTTTCTTTTGGTGTAAATGAACTCAGAGAAGTCAGTAGTGAGCCAGAGAATTGGTTCTCTTTGCTGGTTCTTGGGTGACAGTGAGCTGGAGCTGATCAGTGTATACATTAAACCATATGCCCATCTTTCAGTAACTGGGACCTTTCCAAGGGACATTTTTGAGACTATATCTGAATATTTATCCATAGATATATAGATATACCTGAATATACCTGATTCCCAAGAATTGCTTCCTTGGAACTGAGTAGTCAACACTTCAGTAGAAGATCCAAAGCACTTCACTGCATGTCATAGTTAACATGCAGAAATAGTCTTTCACTGAAGAACCAAGTAGCATCTGTCATAGAGGAGCTTCACGTGGAGCCTACGCTTTAGGACAGGGGTGGGCAAAATGGCATATCTGGCCAGTGGCCAGACTCCATTTCCCAGCAGCCCCTGCCCACATCGCTGTGGCTGGTTTCCATGGATACCCCAGCAAGGGCAGTGGTGGCCAAGGTTTCCATGAAGACCAGCACGGGCAGGGTGTATGGCTGGGCAGGGAGCTGTGCCAGGGCCTGGCCTGGGATCTTGTGGCAGTGACAGTGTGGTCTGGAGCCAAGGCAGAACTGTTATCTGCCGCTCAGAAGATCCCAGTGCCATGATCCGCTGTCACTGCCACAAGATCCCAACCCCGGAGCAGCAGCCCGCCCAACCATGCACCCTTCCAGAGCTGTGGGGGCCAGTCTCCACAGTGCTGTCACAGCCCCATCAGTGCTGGGGTCTCCATGGAAACTGGCTTCAACCTGGGCAGGGGCTGCCAAGCAGCAATCTGACTTTGCCTGCCCCTGCTTTAGGGTCCACCAAGGTTGCAGGAATGTCAGCGCTGCTGCAGTAATTACACTCAGCTCAGCATTCACACCATTAGTGGTAGAAGACAGGCTTTTTCCTGTTTATCAGCACATTGGGGTGGTTGCACAAATCTTCACAATGGTGCTTCAGTCCCAGCATTGTCTGGGCCTTCCTTGTTACACAGCAGATGTATGGGTATAGAGTTTGCCTTCCCAGTCCTTGACAGAAAGTGACTGTACTTTACACCAAGAATAGCTGTCTTGTGTGGTGATGTGTAACCCACTACATACTATGTGCCTTGGACAAGTCATTGTTTATCATACAACCCTCCAAGTCAGGGGAGCAAGGTTTTGCAGTATGGGGGTGCAGCTGCAATTGAGCTTAGCTTGAGCATGGGCTGCTTCCAACCTGGCCAGAGCTGTGGAGCTGGATCCACCATGCCCCCCCACAGTGCCACCATCACTGCTTCTCACCACCAGTTGGGCAAAGTCCGCCTTCCCCAAAACGCTGCAGAAGCCCTGTCTCCAGGCCAGATAAAATGGCTCTGTGGTTGCCAACCCCTTCTCTGAGTGTCCCTCAGTAGTGGTTACAGAGGAGTTTGATGGCATCAGTCAACCTATCTCAACCAAAAAGAGGTTTAAATTGAGAAAAATAGGACACCTAGGAGAGCACCCTTTTTCCAGTAACAGATTAAAAAGAAAAAGCTGTGATCCGATGTTGCTGAGAGTCCTTCTGCAATGTTTCTTTAGTCACCATTAAACATGGCAAAGTACTAATTTGGCTGGCAGGAGCCACTGTGGTGCTCGTACCTGCCCCTTTTACTCTCTGAGGCAGTCAGGCTTTCAGGAGTTGAGGGCCATCATCAATGATACTTACTAGAAAATGCATCAGCTGGATATCTGGAACAGGAGTTTTGTGGGCTACTGCATGCTTATAGCTAACTGTAATAAAAAAGCTCAAGACCTGCACTTCACTTCTGATGCCTTTGCCCTTTGGATTCCCGCCCAGACTGCTGCTTGGCTCTGACTCTACCACTGGCTCTTTCTTCCATAGTTTGCATACTTATGTATATAGAAATACTGCAAAATTGCTGCTCTTCAGCTGGTCCTTTCCTTAACTCTATTCCACAACCTTTTGGACTGTGAACATACAATCATACAAAGCTTTTTGACATCAGTATGTTTCCATTCCCTGGGGATTCCATAAACCTCCCTGAGTTCACCTCTCTTAGTCTCCTACTGAACCACAGAGGCCATTCCTGACCAATCTCTCACAGAGCAGCTCCCTAAAACATGACTCATTTCGTTGCCCTGCTTGTATACTTTGGATCTTTGTTCTGTGCTTCCTATAATACAGTGACCAGATTTGTACACATTATTCCAAAAGAGGACATCCAGCTGCGTTACTGGATGCTAAAGTAATAATGTCTGTGGGTTTCTAGTCCATAGCTTTCCATATACAACCAAAGACCTTGTTTGCCTTTGTTACTGCTGCCAGATGTTCTGCAGATGGTTTTCAAGCATATTGCGGTGAACGTTACCGTGCCAGTGAATTTCAGCAAATTTTAAGAAGCTCTGAAATGATTTCTTTTTCCAGATAATTATACGCAAGTTAAACCAAGCTGGGTTGATACTTGATACTTTCCAATTTTGTTACCTTTTATTACCCCAAATCACTACCTGCTATCAGTTCACTCTGATGGATTCACTTCAGTACTCTCCTTTTGTCAGGTCTTTTTCTGGCTGCTTTGTTGGAATTGCCATCTAAAAGGCACAAAAATTTGCCAAAAATTATGGGAGTTCCACTATGTTTATTACTAATTTTGCATTAATTGTAGTCTTGACTCCCTCAAGAAAATAAGAGTGGGCCTTTTTCTGAGAGAAGGAGGAAGGGGAAGGGACAACCTCAAAAAAGACTCTGATGCTCCCCCCTTTGTTTCTGATGTAGATTTGCTGACAGCGAAGGACTACCACTGCTTGCTGCAGCTGCTGTGCCCTGACTTTCCAATGGAACTCACTCAGAAAGCAGCAAGGTGGGTCTTCATCTCCTCCTCTTTCTAGGGTTAGATCAACCCTATGCTATGGCTTTAGTCGCTACAGCTAAATAGATTCAAATGTGAGCATGGACATTTAACCAAAAGGCCAGAATTATTTGTGGAGACATCATGATTTGAGGTTGAATAGCGGGTACATTTTCACCCATAAGAAGTGGTCTGCCAGGGAATGACATAGCACAGTGATGCTAAGGTCCACAATGTTGTTATTGACCTCGTCTAGATGCAGAAAATGAGCCATGTTTAAAACAGTATTAGCTGGCACATTTTTAATTAACCTGATTTTAAACTCTATTTTAGATCAAGTTTATCTCTGAAAATGTGTTAATTTTCCTCCCAACATTCACCATGACTAGCCAACACTTTCTAAAGACTTCAATCGGCAATAGCATTCAAAATAATGGTGATTAAGAACATGTTAGCCAACCTGTTAGAAAATACAGTTTATGTTTCTATCTTAGATAGAGCTTAGAGGGGATAAGTGGCTCAGGATACTGGGAACATCATATGGAGCTTTTGCCTCTCAGTCACTGGTTACTGACTATTAAACTTCTGTTGGTAATGGTGAAATGAAGTGGGGGCATTGATCCAAATGCTGTCAGGCATAAGTGCATGTCAACCACAAGATAACAATATATGTGGTCTTCTTACTGGCTACCTAGCTCAGAACATAAGCAGTGGAGACTGGACTCTCTCTAGCCCCAGATATGGTCCTTCCAGGGCCAGGTCAGGCACTTGAGCAAGACAGTGGCTGCTGTCTGTGTCATTCCTGTTCTATGGATAAAGAGGCCTTCAGTTTCTAGGCAGCAATCTATCACCTCTCATCAGCATCATAGTCCTGTGAAACATGAACAAAAGAGAGCAAAAGAGATGTGTAATCCATCTGCTGGTACATCCACGCCGCTCTTTTTTGAAGTCTTCCTCCCTGAGCACTGCTGTCCCAGCTGGAATGCACTTAATGCTATTAAATCCAGCTAAAACTAAGACTAGAGAGCTGTTCTGCTCTGTCCTATCAGTGAGGAATCCTGCACTTCCTGTCTCCCCTAGTGTAGCCTCCTGCACTAGACCAAGAAGAAATACCAGAGCTGTAGCAAAGATTTTTTTTGCTACAATCTTGCATGGAGATGCAAAAGCACCATCCCACACATGGGCCTGTATTGTAAAGGGCTCCAGCTGAGTTGAGCAAAGATTTGGGAAACAGCATGAAAGGGAAACTTCAGAGTATCTACACATATTATGATGTTTGTGTCAAGGAATTTAATCCACAAGGCTGTTGTAAACTAGAGGCCCCATTCAGGGGTAGGCTTCCCACAACTGCACCACTCTGTGTGTGTTAGAGACAGACTAGCCCGGGTTTCAGAGCAGGTGTGCAAGAGAAATGAGATCTCCATCTGAGGTACCCTAGCTCAGGTGGGAATGACCTCACTCCTGCCTGTTTAGACTTACACACACATTAATACTGTTTTGTTAATCACTAATCCAGTTGAACAAGGTTAATAAAACCAATTTCTGTTCAAAACTGGCTTCCTTTTTTGTTTCCATCCACAGTTCTGTCTCCTTTTCTTCGTCCCTCATCCTGGTCTGCATTTTTCCACCAATGCTGTCTCTCTACTTTCTCTCTTCCCTATAAGTTTCACAGGTTAAAACAGACAAGCTTTAATGGACCAATTCTGCTATCACAGAGTATGGGCATTATGAATGCTAACCTTTTCACAGGCTGAGCACCCCACACAGCTGTGATTGCTTTGCTTTGGGAAGGAGAATGCACTCAGGAGTATCAGTAGCAGCAGTCAGTGATTAAGTTGGGGATCCTGAAATCATAGGTACTGTCAGGGCTCCCTCCCTTCCAAGGCGGGAAGGTGAGTAACCACAAGTCACACACCAGGGTCAAAGCAACGAGTATACCTTTTATTGCGAGTAACAGCAGAATAGTCTAACAGCAGCAACTCACTACAAAACCACTAGTGCATCGGGCTGGAGGAAAGGCACTCCCCACCCTGTCCTAAGTCATTACCTGACTTGTCTCGGGAACCCCAACCTGCATCCAGGGTGGTGAGACGGTCTCCTTTATCAGGTCCTCAGCCTTGTCCTTCCCCAATGTGATTCCACCAGGGGCCTAGTTCTCATGACTTTTATCCTTTTACTCCCACTCCCTATCTCTTTGGGGTCTCCAATCAAAGCAGAGTCTAGCCCAATTACTTTTTAGGGATTAGAGCAAATCTATTGTTTCATGCTGCAAAGCTGTCATTTAGACGTGCTGCAAAGCTAATATTTCGAAGTTCTCTTTCCAGAGTCGTTAGTCCAAGCAAGAGCAGTTCCTCTTTCCAGAGCCATTGGGTCATGCAAGAGCAGTTCCTCTTTCTAACTTTATCCAAAGAACAAGAACACCAGATGCATTAGGTCATTACCCTGTGGCTCCTGGGTTCCACAAAGCTGACCCCCCGCTCCGGGATGCCAGCTTAGCTTCCCCCAGAACCCTTTTCGGGACAGGCCTTACATAGTGTTAGGAAGAGACTAGCCTTCTGAGTAGCCTCAGAGCTGCATGACTGAGATGATCTCACAATATAGCATGATCCACTCTTCCAGGAGTTGTTGCTATGCATTGATAACAAACACTGAAAGAGAACAAGGTCAGGAAATGTCATGGCAAAAGAACAGAAGCAACAACAATATAAGGTTTTATTGGCACCAAAACACAGGGAGCCTAGTTCTTCTAGGTGAAGTGCAGATCTTCTTGCCACACCCAAGGGAGAACCAGACTAGTAGCTATTTCCTTAAGGCCCTGGAAGCCCTGATATTCAGTAGGACAGTAGCTATGCAGAAAGTTTGAAGATTTAATCTTCAGAAGTGCTGTCTGGCTTGCAGAGTCTTTTACTTAGAGAAAGATGTGGAGAAGAGGGATTTTCTGGTTTGATGCCATAAACAAGGGCCTGTATCTGAGCCCCTACTTCTGCATGCCGTAAACTGAATTTAAAAAAAGAGTCTCCCTGCTGTCTTCAAGTTCTCTGTTTATTGTAGGCTGTTAACA
>NW_017728947.1:43577487-43585621 GCF_001723895.1 Crocodylus porosus
CTGAAATCATAGGTACTGTCAGGGCTCCCTCCCTTCCAAGGCGGGAAGGTGAGTAACCACAAGTCACACACCAGGGTCAAAGCAACGAGTATACCTTTTATTGCGAGTAACAGCAGAATAGTCTAACAGCAGCAACTCACTACAAAACCACTAGTGCATCGGGCTGGAGGAAAGGCACTCCCCACCCTGTCCTAAGTCATTACCTGACTTGTCTCGGGAACCCCAACCTGCATCCAGGGTGGTGAGACGGTCTCCTTTATCAGGTCCTCAGCCTTGTCCTTCCCCAAAGTGATTCCACCAGGGGCCTAGTTCTCGTGACTTTTATCCTTTTACTCCCACTCCCTATCTCTTTGGGGTCTCCAATCAAAGCAGAGTCTAGCCCAATTACTTTTTAGGGATTAGAGCAAATCTATTGTTTCATGCTGCAAAGCTGTCATTTAGACGTGCTGCAAAGCTAATATTTCGAAGTTCTCTTTCCAGAGTCGTTAGTCCAAGCAAGAGCAGTTCCTCTTTCCAGAGCCATTGGGTCATGCAAGAGCAGTTCCTCTTTCTAACTTTATCCAAAGAACAAGAACACCAGATGCATTAGGTCATTACCCTGTGGCTCCTGGGTTCCACAAAGCTGACCCCCCGCTCCGGGATGCCAGCTTAGCTTCCCCCAGAACCCTTTTCGGGACAGGCCTTACATAGTGTTAGGAAGAGACTAGCCTTCTGAGTAGCCTCAGAGCTGCATGACTGAGATGATCTCACAATATAGCATGATCCACTCTTCCAGGAGTTGTTGCTATGCATTGATAACAAACACTGAAAGAGAACAAGGTCAGGAAATGTCATGGCAAAAGAACAGAAGCAACAACAATATAAGGTTTTATTGGCACCAAAACACAGGGAGCCTAGTTCTTCTAGGTGAAGTGCAGATCTTCTTGCCACACCCAAGGGAGAACCAGACTAGTAGCTATTTCCTTAAGGCCCTGGAAGCCCTGATATTCAGTAGGACAGTAGCTATGCAGAAAGTTTGAAGATTTAATCTTCAGAAGTGCTGTCTGGCTTGCAGAGTCTTTTACTTAGAGAAAGATGTGGAGAAGAGGGATTTTCTGGTTTGATGCCATAAACAAGGGCCTGTATCTGAGCCCCTACTTCTGCATGCCGTAAACTGAATTTAAAAAAAGAGTCTCCCTGCTGTCTTCAAGTTCTCTGTTTATTGTAGGCTGTTAACAGCAGAAAGCAAGCCGAGTCCCAAGAGACCCACCTGCGAGGGTGAACTACTCATGAGTAAATGCTCCCAGGCAAGTTTCTACAAGTCCAGGAAAGCAGGAGCAGATTTGCTGCTAATGGCAGCAACTTGCTCTCGCTTCCTGGGACCCTGCAATGGGCCCCTGCCACCACCAAAGGGAGCTCTAGACTCCCACTGGGTGCTAACCCGGGGGCTGGCAGGGAGAACTGGGGCAGGAGACAGCTGGAGGAGCTGTGGAAGAACCTGCAGCTGCCCAGCTGTGCCTGCCTCTCCCTGCTCAAACCAAATCAACACTGAAACAGTGTCAAAACTCTGAAACAGATTTGGAACAGTGATCGAAAATACAGAAATGAATCAGTGTCCCTCCAAAACGGCTGAATCTGAAACAGAAACGAAACACAGCTGTTTCACACATCCCTAATCCTTATCTCCCAACCACAGGGCTTGAGCTGGGAGATAAGGATCTCCCAGTCCCTGCTCCCTGATTGTGATCTTGGATCAGGGGGCTTGAAGCTCTCTGCTGCTGGGACAGGGGAGCATAATCCTTGCCTAGGCTCCTGTGGCAGAGCCCACCCCAGCAGTAGACAGCTCTTGGGGACAGAAAGTAATCTCCCGCTGCCTGCTGGCTGACTGACCAGGAGCAGATTTGCTCACAATCAGTCAGCTACATGAGTGGCACTGCACATTAACTAATCGCAAGTAAATAAGTTTGCAGGTAGCAAATTTACTCACGATTAGTGAAGTTTACTGTCTTGTAAGCATGTGCACATATAGATGTGCATGTTTACTGTGCAGTAAACTATGCTACTGCATAGTAAAGCCTCCCATGTTGACACACGCAGTGTCTCTTAATCTTTAATAGAAGCAGATAAGTGAAAAAGACATGAACAGTCCTCCTTCCCACCTGTAACCTAGAACCCATCCTGAGATTTTAGCTAGTTAGCAGATTATGGAGTTCTTTCATTGGCAGAGTAATCCCAGCCTTCTGCCAAACAAGCCTGCTTGATTCCTGCCAGGCCAATACACTTGCCACACAACCCCTCAAGGGAAGGCCCCTTTTTTAATTCCTTCTGGAGAGTTTGTTTTCTTGGTTTTCATCATTCTCTAGACATGTAAAAGGATGTCATCTGTACCCTAAAGTGCATAAAATCTAATTCAGACAAGCAGAAAGAGAGAGTCAAGGATGCTCCAAAATATCATCCCCTAGCAGAGATCCTGGAAGTCAGAACTGGATATTTGGACTTTGCTTGCTGGGGTTATGGACCCCCTGTGGCTAGGATTCTCCTCACACCCAGCATTTTAGGAGAGATGCACAGACATGTTGCAAGTGGGGCTTTCCCAGCATCCCTGACTGCAATCAGCTGGCTGTTTGAGAGAAAGAGCCCAGCTGCAAGCAGTCTCCTCTCAAGTGACCGCCCTGGATTTACACTTTTCTCAGCCTTTCTGGAGTGCAGATGCCTTAGCCAACTGGAGCTGGTATCCAGCACCAGAGTGCACCTGCTTTTAGTTAGACAATTCCCCCTCATATAAACAGCTGCATAGTTCTCCATCCTGGCTTTATGACTTTCTGTAACAGCGAGAGTGTCTCAGCAAACTCAGATTAATACCAATTCCCTGCTGCTCTTCTATAAGTGGAAGAGAGGTTTGCTGCTGTTGCAGCAAAGGCAACCCCTTGCAGCTTTAGATTTCACAAGTGAAATTAGTTGGTTACCATGATGGTAAAACTGCACTTCCTGTCCATAAAATGGGAGCATAGCATAACCCTCTCATTACTCTCATCCTGCTCAGGGAAGGAGAAATGCATTGGTCAAAGCTATAGAGACTGCTTTGAGAGTGTGCAGATCATTAGCCAGAGGAAGGGATCCCAGCTTCTCAGTGATGTGGCCTGTAGCATTTCCAGTGCTCCAAGAGTGGTTTGAAATGCCAGCAGCTAAGTTGAATTGCCTAGGAGATGAAGATGCTCTGCCTGCCAGCTTCAAAGCCATCTCCTTGATGTGGCCACTGACAATCTCAGTAACATACTTATTAGTGAGAATTAAGAACTGAAGCTGCTGCTCTAGACAGGAAGAGGAGGAGGTGGTGGTTTCTGGGACATAATAAATAAATCAGAAGCACTTTGACATCTTCAAAGGGTTTTGTTTTAAACAGTGGCTTTTCTCCTGGGGACCCTCTTAGCCCCAGTCTTTCTTCTTTGAGATAATTAATTCAAGCTGCTCTGCATGCTTGAGTTTGCTACAGTGAACTGAGCTGATCTGAGTGGCAGGGAAGGCAGTCTTTTGCACAAACAGGTCCTTTAGCACCCTTCTAATGCACCCCCTCATGCTGCTTCCTAGAGCCTTCCAGGAGCTAGAGCATAAACCCCAAAGCCCTTTGCCACCCATCCCTTCTTGGGTATCAGAGGTTATACCTTCCCTGTTCTTTCCCTTCTCTCTTTGTCAGAACAGAGCTATATTGTCTCCTGTTTAATACTGTCTCTTTAGCTGGTTTCTCCTTCCTCTTACAGTAGTGGTGGTGAGAATATTGTTTCTGTGGTTTCACTTCTGTAAACCTGCTGGCTTTAGTCCTTACAGGGCTGTGAAATTGAGAGGTTCCACCAGAAGATTACAGAAAAGACTTCACTACTGCCTCTGTCACATCTTTATGTCCTGTGTGACCTTAGCTAATATTATCTATATTTATGTTGTGGGTGACTGCAGTTCCATAGCTGTGCCTGGTACTTTAGAGACAATGAAGCTGCATTGCTTTGGAGCTGCCCCCAAGGGCTTTTCAGTCTCCAAGAGACATGACACAAGGGCATGCAGGGGAGACAACTTCGTTTGTTAAGTGGGACATTATTGCACACAAAGCACTTAGGGTGTTACTTGTTCATGCAAGGTGCATGTTGTACTATTTTCCTTTCTAATAACCTGGGATTTGCTTGATATAAAAGTGGGAGTTACTTTACAGGTCACCCTCAGATATTTAGAAAATTGCCTCATTTGCAAAACTCTGTTACAGATATAGGGCCTTGTTCTTCTTTCATTGTGCTAATTTTACACTATTTTAGCTCCATTCTCTTCAGCACATTTGCTCTTGGTTTACCCCAGTATGAGATCAGACTCAGTCCTGCCATTTATACACCCTATACAGTCCCCTTGAAGGCTCACCCGCCTCCTAGGTCTGGAACCTCTGTCCTGGTCTAAGGAGAAGGAGATGTTTGGAAACCATCATCTTTTTTGTGTTTGTTGAGTTGTTTCTCTTCTCTCTTTCTCAGGATTGTGCTGATGGATGATGCCATGGATTGCTTGATGTCTTTTTCTGATTTCCTCTTTGCCTTCCAGATCCAGTTCTACTACTCAGGTGAGCCCGGACCACTGGGAAGCTAATGTCTTGCCTGCTGCGCTAGCTTGTGTCTTTCTGTTACAACCTCTCAGCCTTGTATCTCTTGCACTCTTTTTGAAACTGAGAAACGGAAATACTTTTTCACACAAAGCACACAAATAATTTGTGGAACTTACTGCTGCAGGACCCCACTGGAGTCAGGAGAACTGTAATGGTATATCATTTACTTTTTAAGAAGAGCCTTGTAAGGAGTACAGTCCCTTACACCTTGGAATATATGCCAATTCTTACTTATCAGTATTTGCGAAGAAACTTTCCATGTGGCAACTTTTCTTACAACTGCCTCATGCATATTTCTTCCTCTGAAGGAGCTGGTACTGACCTCTACTGGAGAGAGGCCTATTTGTTATGCAATGTGAAACCATGCTGCTGGAGACAGGATGATGGATTAGGTGGTTTGTTGGTCTGATCAAGTTCTATATTTCTAGCAATTGAAGACAGGCCCCGTCCATAGTACAAATATCTGCATTTCAGCACTTCTTCTCTGCATACTTCCTACTGTAAAGCCTCTGTGCAGATCCAAGCAATATTCCTGACTGGGGCATGAAAGTGAAACAGCTCAGGGGGCTAGTTTTGTGAATGAGGCAGAACTAGGGCTGGAATTGTCTGCACTGGGGACAGAGTCTGAGAAATGTCCTGTGTTCAGAAAATCTTTCCTTGCTATAGCAAATATTTTCACAGTGAGCTACAGAACCTCAGCACAGCCTCAGGAGTCATCCTGCTGCCCTCCTCCTGCTCACTTGATTATGCTCCCCATCATAATGCACCATGTCACTGGACTCTACACACATACCCCCTCTTGCGTGCACACGCACAAAACACAACACCCCATTTCTCTTCACGCCGGCAGAACATTCACATAAGACTCTCACACTTTTTCCCATCAACCCACACACATGCAAACCACTCCGAGTGGAATCTAGATTTGTAAACTGCTGACCACAGCCATAAACAACCTTGTTTAAAATTAGACTCTTACAGTAAACAGTGGGTTAGTACTAGGAGCCTGGAGGGAGGCTTCCTGCCAAGTCCAGCCCTGACCTGCCCTGGCCTTCTCTTTAGGTCCCGTGTTGTATTTACTTTGGAGCAGTGCTGAAGCAGGCTAGGATACAGCCTGGAGCCTGGCTAACCCATTCCTGCTACTTCTTCAGTTCCAAACATTCCACTTCTTGGGTGACATTTCTTTGAATAGGAACAGAAGGGAAGGGGAGATTTATGGGGGTGTAAACAAACCTGGTAGGGTAGGGTAGTATTAGATACTAGCCTGCCCACCCCAGTTTTACCTATGTGCTGCTTCCTTTCCCCCCTGGAGAAACCTCATGAGAATGAGTGGGTGCCTACAACAACTTGGGGTGCCTTGCAGCTGTGTCAGCTAGGAGATAATAGGAAAGATGTGCCTGTATGAACTAAATGTGTAGGATATCTCATGGTGGGTTCATTCTTCCAGTGTCATAACCAGCTGTAGAAGCAGGGGATGACAGTTCAGTCCCAGCTCTAGTAGATCAGGTGGATGTTCTAGTTGTGCCACAGCCCCAAGTTCTGACCTGTCCCCTGGTTTTGCAGAGTTCCTGGAGAGTGTGGCTGCTATTTATCAAGATCTGTTGGCTGGTAAGAATCCGAACACTGTAATTGTTCCAACGTCATCCTCTGGGCAGCACCGTTCCCGCCAGGCTTCAAGTGAATGCAGCCCACTTGATGGGGTGGAGGCATCTCTGTTCTTCCAGTGCCTAGAGACCCTGCTTGATAGGTCAAAATACAGGTAAGAACTGGGACTGCAAGGAAGACTCTGAGCTGATACTTGGAAAACTGTCTTAGTAAGGGTGGAGCTCTGAGGAACTACAGGACCTCGGAGAAGCTGTGAAGCCCTCTAAGCATCCTTGGGTGGATATAAAGGGGAAGAACCCTAATAGCCCTAACACAAAAAAAGAGAAACTACATCACAGATGTCAGAAATGGGGGCTTGAGCTGATACTTGAGATGAAGGGTTCTGTTGGGGCTCTGCTTCCCTATAGAGCTCTCATCTCTGCCTTGGCATCCTTCCAGAGAGAGGCTCACCCAGCACCATGTATTGCAGTAGGAAACTTGAGTACCACTCTCTGCTCCAATTAATTTGTATGTAAAATATTTAAACTGATTATTAGAGTAGGTTTCTCACATCCTGTGTGAGGGAAACCTACTTCCCTGTATAAGGGTGCTAGCCACTGAGCTGAGATAGCAGAAGCTGGTGGTAACAGCACCATTATCACAAAGACAGGCCACTGTTTGGTTTGTGAAAGGGAAGGCTTGGAGTTGTGGTGCCTGAGTCCCCACATAGATCTAGTCTCATCTCCCTGTCCTTGGACTGGAGGCAATCATGGCTGTTCTTGGAAATCTGTCTCAACTCAAAGGCTTTCCTTAGTAAAAGGACAGCAGTTAGGAAGCTAAATGAATGCGCCAACTGCAGTTTGCCATGATAGCTTGGCTTACTTCCTTCAGTCCATTCCTGGAGGATATAGTTATCAAGTACAACTAGGTCTATGTTGGAGTAGGTCAGACATCTGAGAGACAAAAGGAGGTGATGTTCTACCAGTCATGCTAATTTTGCTTCCTGTCTTCGTGTAGCTGTCCCCCACCCGCCCTTGTCAAAGAAGTACTGAGCAGTGTCCAGAGACTGACTTTCTATGGATTCCTGATGGCACTTGCAAAGCATCATGGGATCAACAGAGCTCTAGGTGAGGGAAGAAGGAGCCCTCCTGAAACCCCTGTGTGTCTGCCTGGATTTTTCTGAGTCAAAATTTTTTTGGGATGTACTACACAATTGTGCCACCTATTTTTCATTGTCATTCTGCAAAGCACAGGCAATATCTGCCTGAGAGGGGAAGTGCATGAAGCAACAAGACAGAGAGATATGAATTGCTTCATTTATCTCTATCACATGATGCCTCACGATAGCAATATTGTGAGCAGATATATTCAGTTAACACTGGGTGGAAGGAGTCAGGAGGAGGTAAGGTGGCTGATTGCTTTCAACAGTTGCAGTAGTAGGAAACTGAGTTCCAGTTTCCTTTCCCCCAGTGTTAAGTGCCTATGGTCTATGACTGCAAGAGAAAAGGGAAGAAGAAATGCATCTCAAGTGCTAAAAAATTCTGCTGTGCCCTTGCAGCAAAAGATCCTAGTGGGGTCCCAGACCTTCCCTTCTATCTCCCACACCACAACAGGAACCTCCTGCTTCCTCAGACAGTTGTACACATGTGGTTGTGTGTTGTTGGTACAAAAATCTGCCATTTAGCGAAAATCTGATCGCAGTGTAAAATACATCAATATAACGTCAGAAAATAAGGCCCAAGGGAGAGGAGACACAGCTGGTTGGATTATTCAGGTTATTTATTATCTGGTCAAATCCTCTTAATTGTCACAGGCTTGTAGCCACCCAAAGTTCTCTACCAGGCCACTGTGGAAACAGTGATGGTAGCGCATGGGTCCAGGTTAGTGCAGAGGACATGGATCATCAAAACTTGATCCCATTCATCTGTTGCATAG
>NW_017728947.1:43585721-43605117 GCF_001723895.1 Crocodylus porosus
AGTTCTGACCTGTCCCCTGGTTTTGCAGAGTTCCTGGAGAGTGTGGCTGCTATTTATCAAGATCTGTTGGCTGGTAAGAATCCGAACACTGTAATTGTTCCAACGTCATCCTCTGGGCAGCACCGTTCCCGCCAGGCTTCAAGTGAATGCAGCCCACTTGATGGGGTGGAGGCATCTCTGTTCTTCCAGTGCCTAGAGACCCTGCTTGATAGGTCAAAATACAGGTAAGAACTGGGACTGCAAGGAAGACTCTGAGCTGATACTTGGAAAACTGTCTTAGTAAGGGTGGAGCTCTGAGGAACTACAGGACCTCGGAGAAGCTGTGAAGCCCTCTAAGCATCCTTGGGTGGATATAAAGGGGAAGAACCCTAATAGCCCTAACACAAAAAAAGAGAAACTACATCACAGATGTCAGAAATGGGGGCTTGAGCTGATACTTGAGATGAAGGGTTCTGTTGGGGCTCTGCTTCCCTATAGAGCTCTCATCTCTGCCTTGGCATCCTTCCAGAGAGAGGCTCACCCAGCACCATGTATTGCAGTAGGAAACTTGAGTACCACTCTCTGCTCCAATTAATTTGTATGTAAAATATTTAAACTGATTATTAGAGTAGGTTTCTCACATCCTGTGTGAGGGAAACCTACTTCCCTGTATAAGGGTGCTAGCCACTGAGCTGAGATAGCAGAAGCTGGTGGTAACAGCACCATTATCACAAAGACAGGCCACTGTTTGGTTTGTGAAAGGGAAGGCTTGGAGTTGTGGTGCCTGAGTCCCCACATAGATCTAGTCTCATCTCCCTGTCCTTGGACTGGAGGCAATCATGGCTGTTCTTGGAAATCTGTCTCAACTCAAAGGCTTTCCTTAGTAAAAGGACAGCAGTTAGGAAGCTAAATGAATGCGCCAACTGCAGTTTGCCATGATAGCTTGGCTTACTTCCTTCAGTCCATTCCTGGAGGATATAGTTATCAAGTACAACTAGGTCTATGTTGGAGTAGGTCAGACATCTGAGAGACAAAAGGAGGTGATGTTCTACCAGTCATGCTAATTTTGCTTCCTGTCTTCGTGTAGCTGTCCCCCACCCGCCCTTGTCAAAGAAGTACTGAGCAGTGTCCAGAGACTGACTTTCTATGGATTCCTGATGGCACTTGCAAAGCATCATGGGATCAACAGAGCTCTAGGTGAGGGAAGAAGGAGCCCTCCTGAAACCCCTGTGTGTCTGCCTGGATTTTTCTGAGTCAAAATTTTTTTGGGATGTACTACACAATTGTGCCACCTATTTTTCATTGTCATTCTGCAAAGCACAGGCAATATCTGCCTGAGAGGGGAAGTGCATGAAGCAACAAGACAGAGAGATATGAATTGCTTCATTTATCTCTATCACATGATGCCTCACGATAGCAATATTGTGAGCAGATATATTCAGTTAACACTGGGTGGAAGGAGTCAGGAGGAGGTAAGGTGGCTGATTGCTTTCAACAGTTGCAGTAGTAGGAAACTGAGTTCCAGTTTCCTTTCCCCCAGTGTTAAGTGCCTATGGTCTATGACTGCAAGAGAAAAGGGAAGAAGAAATGCATCTCAAGTGCTAAAAAATTCTGCTGTGCCCTTGCAGCAAAAGATCCTAGTGGGGTCCCAGACCTTCCCTTCTATCTCCCACACCACAACAGGAACCTCCTGCTTCCTCAGACAGTTGTACACATGTGGTTGTGTGTTGTTGGTACAAAAATCTGCCATTTAGCGAAAATCTGATCGCAGTGTAAAATACATCAATATAACGTCAGAAAATAAGGCCCAAGGGAGAGGAGACACAGCTGGTTGGATTATTCAGGTTATTTATTATCTGGTCAAATCCTCTTAATTGTCACAGGCTTGTAGCCACCCAAAGTTCTCTACCAGGCCACTGTGGAAACAGTGATGGTAGCGCATGGGTCCAGGTTAGTGCAGAGGACATGGATCATCAAAACTTGATCCCATTCATCTGTTGCATAGATCAGTGTTGTCCAAGATCAGGAGGGCTGGGGCGCTGCGTTGGCTTCTTGTTAGAAGGCCAAGAACTCTACTTAATTCGCATGGATTTCAAAACACACTGTCCTGTGCCAGCTCTCTAATTCCTTCTTGTGACCTCCCTTTCTTTCTTGAAGAGGAGAGGGAGGAGCTCACTTGTCAGCTGAGTTTGGCAAGGCTGAATTTGGCACCCCAAGGCTGTCCAAGGGCCAAAGAAGAATATTTGGATGCCTGAAGCTCTGATCTCTCAGGATGCTGGCCTTGCAGCAGGGGACAAGAGGCCTATCCCACCACATGATACCAAGAAAAGCAGAGGGGTAGCGTGGGTAGTGTTTCTGTTCCTATAGCTCCATGCCTGACTGCCTGATAGTCTGCCACACCTCAGAGAAGAGTCTCACTGGAAACTGCACTTCTCTTCCCTGTGGGCCTGCTTCTTTGCACAGGTGTGTTATAGCAAAGAAGCAGAATCATCCCTTCCCTGGCTGAGGCCCCTCTCTTAACAGTCCATTTCTGTTGCTAATGTCTCTCTGGGGCAGGGCTGCTTACCCAGCAACACAGAGATTATGTATCAAAGGAACATGAATACAACCCAGCAATCCCCTCTGCAAACAGGCTTAGGGAGCAGTGATTCATTGAGGAAGGAGATGCATGGATTGTACCAAGCAAAGCTTTTTTGTTAGTGCTACAGAATCCACTTCCAGCAAGGTGCAAAGAAAACAGATGGGATGAGAAAGCCCTGCCCATAGCTTCCATTGTACCCTGTACAAAGTGTGTGGGTTTTTCTTTCCATTAACACAGGCCAGTCCCCTGGCTCCCTGCCAGCCTCCTGCAGAGGCCTCTCACAGGGGAGGGGCAGCAGCCGCAAGTCTAACAGGTGCTAGCATCTTGGCAAGGAAAGGAAGATTCTTCTCCTGATGTCTTTTAATCTTTCCTGCAGGATGATTTCAATAGGCTTTGGTCTGCAGAGGATCACAGGCTCCCCATAGCCCTGCAGCCAGGGCAGTTCCAAGGGAAAATTTCAGGAGCAAAGGAGCTTTCCCACAGTGGCCTGTGTTCTCTCTAGTCTCTCTGGGGCCTCACAAAGCCAGCAGCCCCTCTGGTAGAATAGGGGGGATTAGAGCTGCTCCTTCTGGCTGGGGCGGCACCAATGAGTTTGTCAGGCAGATTGGAATCTGCAGCCTAACTCCAGTGTCAATATTGATTCATGAATCCTTTAAGTGTTATTTACTGACTCGCCCAAGTAATTCACGTGCCCCAGAGACCTCACTGTGCATTCTGCAAATGCAGGAACAAACCCAGGATTTAGCTGGGTTATTCTTTTAATTGAGCTCGTGACAGAGAGCAGGCTGGAACACTGCTCAGTTCCTGGGCTCCCATCTCCTGGTGCCAGGGATGCTGGAGTACCTGGCTTGTCTGGTGTTTGTGGGAGGGGGCCCAGAAATGGAAGCAGCTAGGAGCCTGCTACCTGTTTAGGGTCTAACTGACTTGGTGGCCATAAATTGCCATATTTGAGAACCTATGCCAAGTGCCCCATGCTAGGTGGGGGTATGAATCCACAGATCCTGCCTGCCTAAGAAGCAAAAAACTAGGGTCAAAACCCACAGACAGAACATGGCAATACAAAACGCTCATCCCAAGGACATTGAATGAGACCAAACTGTTGTTTCACTCCTACTAACGCTTTGAAGCCTGTTTGTGCCTGGGGTTATATAGTGGCACAGACCTGGCCTGGCCAAGGCTCCCATCTCTGGGCATGCCTGCCTGACTCACTCTGTCCAGGGCTGGCCTATCCTACAGACAAACTGGGCTGTGGCCCAGGACAGTCTCTGTAGCACTGATCAGTAATCAGTGGCTTCTGATTGGGTGCCATGGTTAACACATGAACATGGGAGACAAGGTGCCAAGATTTATTTTGCCCAAGGCAGCAGAATAGTTCTGGTTGTATCTGCATGAAGGAATGGTAACTACAGGAGGGGCTTTGTAGGAGGCTTCTGCCCTTCTTGCCAGTGTAATTTAGAAGAGCAGCAACATAAACAGCTGCTACAACAGGCCCAGTCACCTCCCCACATTGTATGCAACTGTCAGCCCCACTAACATGCCTCATCAGGACACTTCCTCAGCCTGACAAAGGGCCCAAAAGCTTGCTTAAGAAGAATTTTCCCCACTATTTGAGTTGGTCTAATAAAAGATATTGGATTTACGCAAAGAACCTTATCTGCCTCATCAGGACCCTTGCCTTCCAGTGAGGGACAAGAGAGATGACCACAGGCTGATCCCACCAGCATATCTTGCTCATGTTGACAACGGCTGCTACCAGAGAGCAGCCTATCCAGTCCTGTCTTCCTCATGCCTAATGGACAAGCAGGGTTGGGCCTAGCTGCCTTCCTGTAAGCACTCTCTGGGGTGGGGAATGCTTGGGTCTCATGCCAGAGCTCAGAGCTACCACAAGTTCCCAGTGACACTGATAGATGGGTCCCCACAGCCTTCAGGCCACTCTTGTAACCACAGCTTCTGACTCTCAGATTCAGGCCTGTCTACACAGCAGCCAGTTACCAGTCCATTGCCCACTTTGTTCCAGATATGGTTAATGCCCATGCATATGGCTAGCTCTCTAATAGGAAATGATGCTGTTAATCCTGTGCTGCAGTCAGCAAAAGCCTGGGGGGACATGGTCACCTTTCTGTAACTAGGCCACTGTATTGTTGTTTTGCAGAGTGGAGGGGCTTCCGTAACCCCTGGCTGTGTAGGTTGCTTGCCCGGGTTTTTCTCCCATCCCTCACATTCAGACCGATCTTGGCTGTGTTAGTGGACAACTCAGCCAAGAGGTGTATGCTGGGACTTCCCGTTCTTGCCTGTGGTCCCTCAGTTTGTATAGGCAGCTATCTCTGAGGTGGCAGGGAGGGTCTTTTCAGCCTCTTAAGCCCAATACTGAAATACCCCTGTGGCACAGAGCCCTGAGCAGGGATTCTGCATGAAGCCTGTTGCAACATGGCCAGGCTCTACACTGAAGTGTGCCTTGCTGTTGTTTTCCAGGGGCTCTGCCAGATAAGGGAGACTTGCTTCTTGACCCTCCCATGGACCAGGAACTGGAGAAACTGTAAGTGCCCAGAGAAGAAAGGAAGGTAACAGATCCAGCACAGCACGCTGGGATTAGGAACTGTCCTCTCTCCTCTCATCCAGCCCTAGGACAATGGATGAAGGAGCCCTTCAGCTTAGGCAGCAACAGACAAAAGTCCTTGGCACATGCTTGAGAAGCAGAGCAGAAAGCTGTCTGCAGCGAGATGCAGCGGTAGCAGAGAACCCCCAGGGCATGGGGAAGAGCTTTTTATATGTGCATGCTCAGTCTGCTATGGCAGAGTAAACCAGGGGGAGAGCTAGTGGAGCACAGACTGTGGCATGAGACGGGGAGTTCCTCAGCACATGAGGGAGGATTCACAGAATCAAACCCCCAAGCTGTCCTGCTGGCTGTCAGTGCAGGGGTTCCCTAGTCTGCTGTAAACTTCCCCCCCCGGTCACTGAGTGCAATCTTTGGCAGTGGCCCCCATCATCTCTGGCTTCCCCCTGGAAGAACGACTCATGGGGTGAAGGTTGGTGATGACCACCTAGGGTTTGTCTTTTCTTTCAGGGTAGCTCAGGTTTCAGGGCTCTCTATCTCCACTCCTGCCAGCTCCAGTGGGGAGCCAGCCAACTTGCCTTCCCGCAACTCCCCCAGAATCAACTCCCCCTGGAAGCCCCTGCACCACCGTAGGAAAGTGGATACGGAGAGTGATATCTCCACTGAAGAGACAGACTCCTCGGAGAACTGATGTGAAGTTACCAGCTCCTCCTGACTCTCCCGCAACTGATGGGATGCAGGACGGAAGAGCACCGCTGCCCGGAGGCTGAAGTTAGGTCCCACCTGCATCTCCATTGCATGTGCCTCCCTCCACACCACTCCCAGGTGCCTCAAGCCCCTCCCGGCAAACCACCATCAGCTCCTGTCCCAGACTTGACAGAGGAATCTCTCTTTCATCCAGAGCCCAGAACTGAGGCCGTGTCCAGCTGAAGAGTTATGCTGCCCCCTGCTGGCAAATAAGACAAATAACCCAAAACTCACCCTGGGAAGACCTCCCCATGGCATTCTACTGCTGGGAGGAAATATTCTTCTCACCACTGATCTCACCTTCCCATGCTTGCTAGGTGTGAGGAGCAGAGGGCGAGCTAGTACAGATGGAATCCCATATCCCCAACAGCTTCACTCAGATTATTCCTGGTAAAGCTGCACTTGTCCTAGGGCAAACGTGGAAGAAAGTTCTGTAATTCCCAGAAAAGTAAGATCTAGTTGTTGCCCTCTCTACTCTTTTCTGCCTTCTCCTTGGTCTCTAAGAGATGCCAAAGCAAACACAGAAACTAGATACTCAGTTAAATACTGCACTGTGCTCATCTGTTGTACTGGGTTAGCCACAGGGACCTCTCTGGGAACATGCTCCTTCTAATGCCATCATAATATAATTTAATGTTATCTTAAGAGCAGTGATAGGGCAGACGTAGCACATAAATTTCCCCTTGCTACGCACTTTGTGGTCTGCAGTGTTTTAGCTATCGTGCTAGCTGGGATGGTACGTGACAGGAGTTGAAGGGAGCTTATCTTGACTTAATCTGAGTTATCTGCTAAATGGGTAAGGACTCAAAATCCTACCTGAATTTTGCCCTTACAACTGCAAGAATGAAGCCTCCACCCTGTTATTGCTGCAGAGCTCAGCAGCTTGGACTTCAAAGCCCAGAAGCTGATGGAGCTCAGCCTTGGCATCTCCCAGTCTGCTTGAGTCTTCCCCAAAGGCCAGTTCGCTCCTGCCCCTGACTCTGTCTGAAGGAGCTTCCTTGCTTCTCTTCCCTCACAGAAAGCTTCAAGGTGCCAAATACCAGGAACTGTTTCCCAAGGGTGTGGAGTTGGCATCCAAATGGTCTCGTTTGCCTGAGGGATCTGGTTTAAGAAGAATTCTACTCAAATCCTCCCATGCCTAGGTCCCTGCCCCACCCAAGAAGAATATGAGAGTGGGGGCATTTATTTATTGTAACTTATTTTATTTATTATGCTTCTAAACTGCTGTAACTTTCCCATCTGTTTGGGAGTGACTATAACATGAAGCAAATAAAGCATGCTGTGGAAGGTGAATGCTAAACCTGGGGTCTCCTGCTCTGTTCTGTCCTAAGGAGTCACCACCATCATATGCCTTAAGGTAAAACAGTAGCATGTTTCACAGCTTCATCCGTCTAAGCCCACAACCATGCCCAAAGGCTGGTACAGTATTGGAGGTGGAATACACACCAGAATGTGCTCCACAAAGGGCAGTACAAATGGTACCAAATAGGGGAAGGAGTGGGCATACCCCCATAGCCAAAGGCAATGGTGCTCAGCCTTTTGGCCCTGCAGACCAGATGCACAGCATAGGGTCTCTGTCCATGGGCTGGATTAAGCCCTGTGTTCCAGGATTGAAGGCTGCCCCAGCACTGCCTCCCTGCTATGTGCCAGGATTGGTCTCTAGGGGCCAAGTGTCACCCCCTCCCACTTGTGTGCCAGAACTGGGACTTACCACTGCCCCTGCTTCCCAGGATCAGGTATCCAATCAAGTCTGTAGGGCCCAGGGGTTGAGGCTCCCCATGGGTCCTGAAATTTTGTAGTAGAAGAGTTGTGCTACTGCTCCCCCACTGCCAAACTTCTGGAGCCATAGGAAGCCCCATGGGGTGGATGACTTGCAGCCCAGGGATTGAGTGGCCTCAGGGATAATACCAGGAACTGTTTCCCAAGGGTGTAGAGTTGGAAGTACATATATAGGGTGAAAAAATGAAGGTGTCCCAAATTATTTAGCTTTGAAATGTGAAAATGTCTAGACCATCTGGTCAGTGTCTAACCTAGATTCTAAATCCTTGGGAACATGTCTTTCTTCTGCACCGTGTGCAGAAAGAGCTCAATAATATAACTCTAAATACCAACACTTTGTTTAAAAAATGTAAGTTAAGGTTGCTGAGAGACAGCAGTTTACTTACTTGTCATACCATTTAAAAGCACTTACATGTAAAGGTTTAACTGTTCCCATACAATAAACAGATGGTTTTCAGCAAGCATAAAGAAATGACAGGTTTTTATCACAACAGCCTTAGCTCTGACCCAGGGGTACTGATTAATGTTATTTCTGTTACCTTCTCCTTGGCAACAATGTTTTTTCTCTGGAGACTACATCCTTGCTATAGACCTACTATGAATCTGATTGGTCATTGTTGCCTTTCTTTTTAAGGCTGTTCTTTATGGAGTGCGCCAAGGAAAGGATCATTATCAGTTTGAGTCTGTGGAAATGCATGATCATGTGTTGATCATTCACCAGTGTCTCCGTTAACTGCTGGCCACAGTCCTTCCACAGGCCTTGCCAGACCACTCCCCCAGACACTTCATGACTGCTTTACAAGTGCTCCATCAGAAACCTGGCCCAGCAAAGATGAACATTCATTCTTGTCTCTGTTTGTGGGGGGGTTGGGAGAAACACTATGAAACAGTCTGAGGACCCCAGGGCTTAATGCACTTTCCCCTGAAGAATTATCAAAGTATCCCAGGACTTTGATCGTTTCCTACAATTCCCCTGGACTTGAACCACTGCCTTAGGAAAGTCTTACGGCTCTGGGAATAGGACAGTGTTGGATAGCAGTACCTGAATGTACATAGCAGTAATAGCTGCTCTCATTGATGCTGGTATTGAGACTCTCCTGACTAGCACAGTAGCCAGAATCTGTTTTCTGCCATAGCAAACCTTGGGGGGATGCATAATAAGGGGAAGTTCTGGTTCACATACACGCTGCATCTGGAGTAATTGCTGCAAGCTCCAAACTCTTTTTCTTGTCCAGGGAAAGCAGGACCCAGCAGTGATGTCCCTTCTTGGAGCTCCTGAGGCACCAAGAGCAGGCCGCAGCCCTGGTACACAGGAAAGCAAAGCCCCCACCCCAGCCTGACCACGGGGTAAAACCTGCTCCTGACCCTGAGCACAGGGGCAAGCCCTCCAGCTAGGGTGGCCAGAGGACAGTCCAGTTGTCCTCTGTCCTCTATTGATACGAACCAGATGCCTTTATTTTTCTCTTCAAGAGAAAAATAGAGAACATAAAGGCATCAGGTTTTGTATCAATAAAGGACAGAGTAGCAGAATACCAGAATGTTCGCTATGATGGCCACCCTACCTCCATCCTGGCCCTCCCCTCCCCAAGACAGGGCTGGTGCAGCCAGCCCAGCTCCCCCCCATCCCCAGCCCACGTGCCAGGGCACAGCTCTGCCCACATGACCCACCCAGGCTGGTAGTTGAGCCCAGCTCCCGCAATCTGGGCCAGGCACAGGTGGTCTGAGCACATGCACTGCATCGTCTCAAGCAGGGAGTTGCCTCCGAGTCCCACCCTTTCCCCAGTGCATGGGTCCCTGTGCTCCTTGCGACAGCCACCAGGGCCAGCGTGTACACGTGCCCGCACCCATGCACCACCCTTTTAGTGCGGAACAGTGACTCCCCCTCACCGTAACCTACAGCTCTACCCTGCCTCTGCCCACTCCCCTATGGCCAGTCCGAAGTCAGAGTAGAGCTGTACATTACAGCATGTGGGTGGATGTAGCGCGAGAGCCTGAGACTGTTACAGAGGGAGGCAAAAGTCCTAACCCTCAGGAGACACGCACTGGGGGCTGGACTAGATGACCCCCCACCCCCCAGCAGAGTATTCAAAACTGGCCTCTTTCAAAGCAACTGCTGCTCCCCGATGCACTCTGTAACACCAGTGCTGCCAGTTTGAAAAACATCCCTTTGTTCCTGGCTGCCAGTGTGAAGAATGTCTCATTCTTCTCAAATGAGGGAAGCATGTCCATCAACTCTGGGGGTTCAACCCCAAAGGCCTTCCTATCTGAGTTATAAAAACAGAAGGTAGAAGACAATCATCCTCAACTGCAAGGGATGCTGATGATGAAAGACAGAAGGCAAAAGTACTAAACTCAGTATCCCAAACGTTCACACTGTACCTTATCTATGTAAGCGGGGAGTTGTGTGTATGCGGTGGAAATATGGCATATGGAGGTGCCAGCAGCAGTCAGAATTTAACAGCCAGGAAAAAGTGAACAGGCCCAAAGATTTGCACTCCTCTGACAAAACTGAATCAATGGGTTAACCAAGCAGGCCAGCATGCTGCTCCAGACCCCAGTGACAGACAGAGGTACGTGGGAATCTTCCTCTTACAGCTCAACAGTTACTACTTCACTTCTTCAATGACTAGACACTTGAATTTAGCAATAAATTCCATTTAAAAAATAATTTTTGGGGCAAATGTACCATTTTTCCCCAGCTCCAAGTTTTAACATTCATGTGCTGTTATACTGGAGGGTTGCATTCTAGGACTTCCTGCAACCCACACCCTCTTCCCCACAGTAGGGCTGCATCCCCTTCATCACATGCCAAGAGCTCTGAATCAATATCCATCCCCCACCCTCTGCTGTTAGTCTCCTTCACTTTTTGAATAGAACAAATTACTTAAATTATCTAAAAAAAAGTTGTTACCTATGCTGTTTGCAGTGTTCATCTCCAGTACCAAATTGGCCTGTAAGAAGCTCTGCTACCATCACCTGTAGATTTGGTTCAAGCTGTCAACTCTGCTAACCAGTGTCAGGGACTCCAGAGATGCCAATTTCCTCTTTTCTAGTTTCGCTGAGACACCAGCTGAGCTCTGCCCATTCCTACCTACAATATTCCCCAGGGTTTTTGGATACAAAAAGAAAAAAAAAAAATTCTACCACCTTGGGGACAAGGCCTTACCAACTCCACCACTTAAGCAAACAGTTCTCAATCTTTTCAGATCTGACACACCCCGCAGGAAGTTAGCTCTTAGCTTTCACTCATTTTTGTTTACTACAGAAATGTAATAAAAGCCATTCTCTTGTTGCAAGTATCTTGGATAGATCTCAACAGGGCAGAACAATTTTTAAACACTGTTTGAAATCTCTAGGATTATCTTGTGAACCATATTTGTACTCCTAACAGTACTAACACTGTGTGGCATCCCACAGCACCTTTGGAAGCATCTCAAGGCACCCCAGGATATTGTGGCACCTTGACTGAGAATCACCAACTTTATTTTTCTGAAACACTCAAGAGGACCTAGCAGTAGTTTCCTTACACTACACATCACAGTTATCAACAACCTGTAACAAAGGTTACTATGTTATCTAACTCCATATTTTCGTGCCTTAAAGTCAGATGCCTTTGAAGTTAAACCCAGGAAAACCAGAGTTATGGTTAAAACTTGCTCTGGGGATAGCTATACTGCCCTCATCATATGGTTTACGTTCTGAAAGTACTGCTACATTCTCTCAATATGAACCCTTGTATAGGAATCCTAACATGGTTACAGACATCAACTTCCAGAGGGGGTGG
Organism: Crocodylus porosus; assembly: GCF_001723895.1. NCBI lineage: Eukaryota > Metazoa > Chordata > Crocodylia > Crocodylidae > Crocodylus > Crocodylus porosus. The sequence continues at coordinate 43,597,146 of NW_017728947.1, forward strand.
ACTAATCTGACAAGAGATTCAGGCCAGTATTGCATGCTGAGTACGAAATATACCTGAGTCAACTTGCACCATATGTGTACTGTACAGTTCCAGCTCTCCTCCCCACCCGATTGTCATCATAGCCATGGCATGCCACTGGAACGAGGCATGAACTCCTGTCACAAGAACAGCAAGTGGTAAGGGAGGAGGTAGCATAAACATGGCCTTGCCTTAATTCAGTTCCCTTTATCTTTACTCAGAAGTTACGCATTTCAGATCATAGCCACTACCGCTCCTCCTACCTCATGCCATGCAGCACTGCATGCCTGACCCAGAAAGAGAGAAGCTGGAGATCACACAGGGGGTTCTTTTATTCAGCTGAGGAAAAAGTTCCACTTCACTCCCCCTTATACAGCAGAGCCTCGAGCCCTGCCACAAACATAGCACATTAATACCATTATCTCCTACATAATACAAACAACCCAGAGAAGAGCAGAGAGAATATCAGGCCCCAAGGAACACCCACCACTCTCCAAAGCAGGGTGCGGGAGAGGCTGCCTGCGCTTCACTCGAGACAACTTGATAGTTAAAAATCTAAGCATCAGTGCATATTTCAGAGCCCAAGGAACAGAAACTGAGGGAGCACAGGGGTGGGGTGAAAGAAAATTTGCAGAAAAGCAAGGCAGACACTCACCTCTTTCAAGTTTGCAAGGAAAAAGTCAGTGACTACTGCACTGTGCGATGAAGAACAGCAGGCTGGGGGATGGGTTAGACCCTGCTCAGCCTTGAAGGCAGGGGCTACAGCCCGCCCATCTCCCTCCTTTCCCTCCCTCCAACAAACAGGTCCGTCAGCATAGGATTTACTAATACCCATCCAGATGTGGGAAAGAGAGACTGTGTCCCTTTTACAAGGGAAGCAGGTCCAACCTGTGGCCATCAGTGGCAAAGGGCTGGCAGGAGAGTCCAGACCGGTATGGGCAGGGCATAGTAGCCACTGGCTGAAGCTACCTCTTTGCCGACAATTGGTGCAGTACTAAAGTCTTTATCAAATCATAATGCAGCTCCCCAGGTGAAATAAAGAGAGAACTCAGTATCATGAAGCAGTTTCACCTGCCAGTGGCAGGGCATTAAGACACAATGAGGGAGGCTCCCAGGCAGGTGCGCTACATGCAAAGGCTCCACATACTCTGCACTGTGCTCATTGCTGGCTGCAATAGAGAAGATTCCCTTGCTACCTGGGCCTCAAAGCAGCATTGTGGGGAGAACAAAGATCAGCCCATCGCTTCCTCTAGTTCCTCTGCTCCCCACAGAGACAGTTAATTCAAGTAAAATGACTTGAAGCAAAGGTCCAAAGTTGCTATAAGGGAAGAAGAACAGGTTCCAGCCTCTGCCAATAACAAAAGCTATTCCCATCTTCATATGCACAGACAGGAGGTGGCTAGGGCATGGAATTCAGATAGAACAAGTCAGTGCAAACCAGGAGTGGGGAGGCCCAGTGGAGCAGGCACATGCCCCTGGGCACAGGTGGGCTCCACATGAAGCTGGGCGAGTGGAACAAGTGGCCCCTACCTCCCTTTTTGAAAGAATTGTAATTAAAAAAAAAAAAAAAAAAAAAAGGGAGAGAGAGATGCCTTTCTTCCATTGCCAAAGACACTGCACCCAGCCCTCAAGGGCCCAATGTAAGGGAGATGAGGAAGCAGGCAGCCAGGAGGTATCTTTTAACTGCAAACCTTACACAATTCTCCACACCACATGCTACAGAGACTCTGACATGCTCTGCCTGAGTACAGCAAACCCTTGCCTCAGAGTTAGAAGCAGCTGGGGAAACACTAGAAGACTGGGCTGCTCCAGCCATCTTGCAGGTAGGCACCTTTGCCAAGCTTAGCTCCCTCCAGATCCAGGGTTTCTGCTGCCCAATGGAAACAGGGGCTAATTTTTTGCTTTACTAGATTGTTATGCCCAAGCACTTTTCCTAATTCAAAGACTGTCATGTGACTTGATTTTACAGCAGTAAGCAGGGACATCGCATCATGCTGCAAAATGCAGGCACTGGAAAACCCCCATCCTGTCTTCACTGGTAACTGCAGCTCCTCCATCCCCACCTCTTCTCCTGGCCTATGGTAAATGAACACATCTTCCACCCAGTGATATCATCTCTGCTGTACTAGCCTGTATGAGAAGGGGCACCAGTTAGCAGCACTGAGCAGAACACATGGCATCTAGAGAGCTCCTGGTTATAGCAGTCACTTTTAAGACAACAAGATGTAGGCCAGAGAGGTCTGGAGCATTCATAATGGCCGCAACTGGTACCTTCTGTTCCACGGTTCAGAGCAGTGTGAGTTTCTGGAAAGAGGCCTCCCTCTTCATTGGTTAAACAGGTAGGGTCATGTTTGAGGGCATACCGATTCCAGTACAGATCAGAGTCCAGAGCTATTTAAAAAGGATTCAGGACATGGCCATTTCCCCCCACCCCACCCCAGACACATTAAAACACAATCCTGCAGTTTACTCCAGGCAATTCAAAGTGAAATCAGTGCCTCTGCTGGCATCCCTGTGAGTTGCAGTCCCTGGTTCATCAGTAAGAGCCATAACGATCCTGGGGAAGGAAACACACTCTTAGCCGCTGTTTACACCACATTGCACATACACTAACAACAGGACAAATGCAAAAGCCCCGAGCTTAACATTTTTGGGTACCCAAGAGGCAGGGAGCAGCACAAAGCAAAACCACAGCACCCAGAGACACCTGGCCAAGGGGCAGGTTTAAAAAAAAAAAAAAGCAGCCTCAACCTGGTAGGTTCTACCCAAAGGTGTAGTGAGAAAAACGCAAATTGTTTCTGGAGCAGCAAGGGTCCCCCACACCACTTACTACAGCGGCCTGGAAAGGTCTCAATCACCAGGGCACAGATAGTAACTCTAGCAGAAAGCCATACAAAGCAATTTGCCTTCAAAACCACACATGCATGTACATGTGCATAGGTGAGGCATGAGACATACAAGAGGCTACAAATTCATCTTATTTGCTCTGCAGTTCACCTGAAGATGTACAGTTGGACAGGAAACTCATATCCAGATCCACCCCCAGTCCAGAGTCCCCCCTTCCTCACCTGAAGTGAGTTCATCACACCATTGGCTAGAACAGCCATTTTCCCAGCAACAGATTTCACTCCTTGTTTGAATTGAGCGATGTCAGCTGCAGGTAGCACATTCCCAATTGACACCCCACCTGCAAAGAGCCAGCAGGAGGGCTGGAGACAAAATGCAAGAACAGTGGCCCCCCCCCCCATTCCTACAGGTCTTGTTGCAGAAGACAAGGGAATAAACTCCATGCTGGTCCCCAGACATGGCACTCTAGAATCCCAGCTCCAGGACCTCCCTTCTTCATCCCACACTAGGTGCTAACAAACCTGAATGTGTGTTCTCAGCATCCCCAAAGAGGTCCGCGGAGCTGATGGCATTGCTGCCTGAAAGCTGCTGCAATCGGGACCTGGCTTCGTACTGCACCGAGCAAAAAAATAGAACAAGACTCAGATCCAGCTACAAAGGGCCAAACCCAGGGTTTGAGCAGAAGGCAGGGTCTGTCCAAAGGTGGAGAACCAGACCAAGCATCTGGAAGTGGGTGCAGCAGGGCAAGTGTGGCACTTACCTCAGCATCAGCTTCCCGCCCAAAGAACATGTCTGAGGAGATGGCTTTGGCCCCTGCAAATTTCTGCCGAGCTTCATTTGATTCCACTATGGATGCCCTGCTCTCTGCCTCCTTCCGAATGGTGGGTCTGAGGAGATGACGAGAGACCTCTCCAAGTTTTGCACTTACTGACGCAGTAAGGAAGGCAGTTCATGGGCTCTGCTCCTCAGACTCCCTACAAACCTACAAAGCCACATGCAGCAGCTGCTGTCCATTAGGACAGTTTAGCACAACCAAATATAGCTAGTGGTCATGAAGTTCCTGTTGTATCCCCAAGCCATCCACTTCCATGTGAGAACAGTAGAGGCTAACACTCCTTTTACCTAGGAGCCACTACAGACACCTGGTATTCTCCATTCTCAGTGCTAGTGTTCAGATGTTTTGCCTATGGGGGTTTCCACAGCACAAGACTTGAGTAGCTGGACACTGGCATCGCTATTGGCTCCTCAGGAACACCAGACCAGCACTCTCCCTGGTAGGCATACCCCTAGGGTCTAGGGCCTGAGCTCTGGCAATAGCAAGGGAGTATACTTTACCTCTCTCCAATGGGCCGGATGCTGGAAATTGTCACTTCAGCCTCTTCCTCCCCTTTGTCAACACCCCAGGAGGAGTCCGTTTCCCACCGTGAATTGAAGGCATCTCCCAGTGAGAACGGGTTATCTTTATACCTATGGATCAAACAGAGGGGGACTCAGCCAGGCCACACCATGTCACCTAGAACTAAACCAAAGGCCACAGTGAAGCTCAGGCTTACTTGGGGGGTCCAGATGTAAAGCCTCCAGCATCTTCAAATAAGTCCAACCTGGAGCGGGAAGATTTTGCTGCCAGTGGGGTCTCCTGCTCAATTACTTGCATCTCAGACAGCACCGAGTGCGAGACAGAACTAGGAAAACAAGGCAGAGGATCAAGGTTCTAGTTCCAGAAGGCCCAAAATGGGGCTGAGAACACCCACCCAATACTGGTGCCAATCTGTCTCAACTCAACTTGGAGAAAATGCAGGCTCCGAGAGACAGCAGAGTCTGGAATAGAATGCAGCCAGATATACCCAAGGTCTATAACAAGAGCAGCTGCCACCACAGTAAGACTCAGAGGCTGAAGGGGCCACATCTCAGTTTTCTGGAAGGGTCAAAGGCAGACCAGATTCTCCAGATAAAACTTAAGGCTTCATTCCCCTTCAGGGAACAGAGTGGTTCTAGATGCCACTTGCCACATTGGCAACTCAATCAAACACATCAGACATTCATCTGTTAAGATGGCAGCAAGCTAATTCCTACAGAAATCTTAAGCCAAAGCAACACATTCAAGAGTGTACCTCACACCCACCCCACCCAGAATCAGGTACCTTCTGGACACCAATCCCATCCCCAGTCTCTCAGCTTGTTCACGTTTCTTTCCTTCCAAGTTCTGAAGTTTCTTCTCCTCCTTCTTTCGATCGAGCTGCAATTCCTGATAGGCCAGTCGCATTGAGGTAACTCTAAAGGAAACCTCTGTTGTGAATCCAACAGTTTGCCTCTCCCAAATGGATAGAGTGTGTTTTGGGATGGGGGGAAAAAAAACAAAACAAAACAAAACCCAAACTCTGGCCATGTCTACACTGACAACAGTGTGTGCACAGATGTGGCATTAAGCCTGTAAGTAGAGAAGATGTGTCATTTCAGCTCAATGTCATACTATCTAGAGTAGGATTTATGAGTTAAATGCTTGCTCAAAGAACCTTGCTTGCTTATAAAAACAAACTTATTTCCCTTGGGCAGACACAGCCTTCAAGTTCAAACAAAAGGTCCCAAATCTCAGCCCAGTTTTATGGCAGGCCCTTACATGGCATTAGCAGAACACACCCAGAACTTAGAGCAGTAAGAAAACACTACTTCTGCTGACCTAAGGCCCTTTCAGAGACACTAATTCAAGCAACCAAGACAGAGCAGCGTTTATCCTGCTGTAGGGGCTATTCTTGCTTCAGACTACTGCCCCTGTAGGTCAGAGATTTACCTTGCTGCTAGTCCTGCACCCAAAGCTGAGAAGTTTCTTAAAAAAAAAGAGTCAGCCTCATCATGCCAGTTTCACTGCTGTGGCAAGCAAATACTTGGCACCTGACAAAGGTATCTCCCATGCTTGACACTCACATGGATTCCTCAGCTTGTTTTCCAGACTCCACAGCTTGCTGCTCCCTCAGCTTCTCAGCCACCTGGGCCTGCCGCTCGATCTCAGTAAAGCTCTGGCTGCTTACTTTCTGGGCTCCAAGACCCTTTTTCGCGCCCAACTGGGAAAGACCCAGAAACAAAGATAGACAATTCACAGCCATTAGAAACTCAGCGAGTCACTTCCAGACAACAACCCCCACTTCCTCACTGGGCTAGATCAGGTCTTCAGTCTGTCCAATTCTGTGTGCCACAACACAAAGCAAGCAGTACCTGAAGGGGGTACACCAAGGACAGGGAGAACAACTAGGGAATGAACTTGATTACTGGTGCAGGGAAAGCTGGGACTGGCCCCATGCAAGGCAAGTCTACCAGCAATGCTCACATAATGCTCTAAGGCTCAAGTACCTTCACCTCTGCAAGGCATTGGGGGAGCAAGAATGGATGGAGAGGAGCGTTGATTTACTTAGGGCAAAGGCAAGGGTTTGGCTAACACTGCTCAGGTTCAGGAGGCAGCCCAAGTAAAGTGCCAGGAGGGAGAAAGCAGGGACACATGAGAAGCGGGGCTCGCCCCATTACGCAACAGAAGCCAAGACATACATACCCCTTTCTTGGCAGTTCCTGGCTTCTTCTTGCCAATTAGGGAAGGTTTTAATTCTGCAACAGGAAGAAAGAAAGAAGTGAGGAAAAAGGAAAGAAAAGCCTCAACAAGCTGAAGTTAGTATTTAATAAACCTGGTGGCAGCCCACAGAGATCCACTACAGCCCAGCCACAACAGAGTCTAGGACATAGCATGCAGTTTTACAGCAACAGCCTGGGTGACTTCACCCAGCCAAAAACAAAGCCCTGAGACCACTCTGAGAAATGAGAAACCCTGAAGCTTTGCAGGTATGGGGGTAGGGAGGGTGTTCTGTCTGAAACAACTCCTTCCTGCAGCTACACCAAGTACTATTTCATGCATTATAGGCAGGGGTGATTCCTATCTGGTCAAGGATGGACAATTCCAGTCTTTATCCAGTGACCTCATGGACAGAGCTCCAGCAGCCAGTCCAAAAGGAAAGGCAGCACTAGGGGACATGACAGATAGGGAGGTAGGAGCATCATCCAAAAAAAGTCAAAAACCCAACCATAGTAGACTGTAGCGCTGCCTCCCCGCAGCCAGGGTCACACCTGGAAGGGATATTAGCGCACTGGCTACTTTGGTAGACCCCAAAACTCAGTGGGTGACAAAGCATAATTTCCTTATGCGTTCCACTAGGAATTTGGCCCTTGGCTCTGTGGCAGCTAACAGAGTTGAAGGCAGAGTCACAGAATGGACAGGCAGAGGTGCCACAAGCAGCCAGCGCAGGCTATTTGTTAGCCAGTTACCTCTGGCAGGTGGAGGCCCGTGTGTAGACAGACACATGGACACGTCTGAGGGAGAAAGACACAAAATATGGGGAGTGAAAGGGGTGCTGAAGGACGACAACTTCACACTAGAAGCCAAACAGTGTGGCAAACTCCAGCCATACAGTACAGCTCCAGACAGAAGATAGTGTGGTGGGATCATCATTCCTACAGGTGATAACTCCCTGAGGAGCTGACTGCATGCCAGGAACAATGAATAAACTTTCCACAAGCCTAGAATCAATATGGCTTGAGTAGTCAAGTTCTGGGTGCCTATTCTAAATTCAAGAAAGGTAACAAGCTGTTGAAAAGGTGTGATTTTTGATCTGGTCAGTGAATGGGGCAGTGGGAAAGGACTGGTGGTAGGGAAAGAAATTGCACTTACCCACAGGAGCTTTGGGGGATGTGCTCAACAGATCAATAGATGGGCCTTGGTTAGACTCTAAGGAAAGAAAACCAGCAGTCAGACAATAAAAAAAGCTTCCTCTCCCTTTGTCAGTGTGCTCACTGCTCCCTATCCCTTAGTGTACAGAGCCCAGACATTTCTCAGAAAGCTACAATATCCCGAGAGTAGCTGACCTATGTTCTCCATACAGTAAGCTACTTCAAGAAGCATGACAAGAAACCACCTAAGCCAACATCTTCTGCTCTTCTGCTCGTGCTTGTAGATCACCAAAGAGGAATATACCTCTTCTGCTCGTGCTTGTAGGGAGGCAGTTAGACAGGCCAAAGCTACCATGGAGCTGAGGATGGCAACCCAAGTAAAAGACAATAAGAAATTGTT
>NW_017728947.1:43605128-43674484 GCF_001723895.1 Crocodylus porosus
ATCTATGAATCTATGAATCTATGAATCTTAGATAGAAGTCTGTGAAGCACATTTTTTCCAAGCAAAATCTGTTTCTGGACCTCCTGATTCTCCAGAGTACCTTTTTCTCCCTTCAGCATGCATTTGGAAACAGGAACTTTGAGGGAATGTTCACCTGCCTCTGTTCTACAAATGCCACTTGCAGAGTAACCTGTTATGATACACTGCAGAGGCTTACTGTGGAGAGGACTATGAGCTCTGCAAGTGAGCAACAGTCAAACAAGCCACTTAAGCCCAAAGTCAAAGTCTAGGTCTCTATACGTATGCTTCAGAGAGAGCAAAGAACTGCACATCATCTGTAGCCAAGAAGTAGACTGACTTTCCCAAGTGTCTGGATTAGTTTAATCAGTCCTCCTGCACTATGCTGAATGAAGCCTCCACCCATACCCATGGCTTTTTCCAACCCTGTCCAGACAGCTTCTCTGCTAGAAGAGAAGCCAAGTTCTTAACAGCAGTTAGTCACCTGGGTACTCACGTGACATTGTGCTGGCTTCAGATGGCTTGGCTGCTCTCTCCATCTCCAATGAGGACTGTGCAGGATTCTGACTGGCCTCTGCAATGTCCCATATACCACAAGGCTTAAAGATAAACATATGCTACAATGAGTATCAAGCGTGAACGACCCAGCTGAGGTCCAACCACCCTTCTTCCAACCAAAGCAAGCAGGCATCCTAATGTAATTCAAAAAGCATAAGCAGATGAAATGTACTTAAGCTGCACAGATCATAGCTCCTCTGGGGAAACAGAAGATACCAGGGACCAGTCAACAATCGCGTGAGAGTATTTTAACAACCTTTGTAATAGCAGGACAATGACCACCCTCATCGCCCTGCTTTACCCATAGCAGATTAGACTGCTATGCCTTGTCAGTTGCATGACAGAGTTGACTATGTAGTTTTAGTAATAGTTTAGGAAAGGATTTGTTTGGGAACATTTGGATAGAGATAAACTTACCTCAGGGAAGGGGGTTGGATTGGATCACCTCCTTTAGAGTGACAAGCAAGGACCGAGCACTGGATGCACTGAGGATTGTGCTGTCCATTTTTGAGAGAACAACCTTTATCTGACATCCCAAGAAGGGGTAAAGAAAGACTCTGAAAGGTCTAACTATCTCAGTTGATACTCCCCACCCTAGCCCCTAACTCTAATTCTCATTTTATTCCGCACCCTACAAAGAATAATCCCAGACATGACCCAAATTCAACAAACCTGGGCTCCTCACAGTAGAGCAGGGGGTAGCAACACTTTTGGGCAGAGTGCCAAAAACACCTGCAACCTCGCCCTGTAAGATGTTGGCATGCCAAGGGCAGATGGCAGGGGGCCTGTGAGAGGCCCAATCCTTGTTGTGGCAGCACAGCCACAGCCCCAGCCCCATCCCAGAGGCGCGTGTGCCAAGCAAAATGCCCTATCTGATTCTTTTCACCTGTGTGTGCTCCATGAAGAAGTCAGCATCACTCTTTTCAGGAGAATGGCCAGGTGTTCCACTCAACCCATCTATCAGGAGCTGAAAAGAAAAGAAGACATCCCACAGCCATAATAGTGATGCTGCCTTGCCACAAGGTCATCAAATGAGTCAGGCTCACCACTTACATCAGTGCCGTACTTGGCCATGGTAGCACTAGCCAACTGCCTGATCTTCTCTCTGTACATCTGGGCAGCCCGACTGTTATACTTGGCATTGGCATCTGTGGTGGTACATCCATGTTGGCGGAAGAAGGCAGTCTGAAAAGAAGAGACTTGTTAGTCTGCTGGCAGCCAAGCCACACTCAAATAAACAGAACAGGGCTATAACTAACTTGACAAAAAGCAGCAGCATGGGAAGTAAGGGCTTCCTGGGGCTGGGGAGGGTAGAGAAAAGCTTCTCCCTGGAGAGACACTGTTCAACTCATCTTTCACTTAAATCCTGCCTGTCCAGGACCCAGAAGCATGAGAGAATGCAACCCACCCTTCCCCAGAGAAGAACAGTTCTGAATCACAAGAGAGTTGGGGAAGAACAGGTCCCCTGACCAGTTTCCAATGCCCTGAATTGGGGAAAAAAAAATTGTCATTTGGAAGATAAGGAGTGTGGCAAGCCTATTTTTCAGGAAGCTGCACTCTCCAGCAAGGTCACCATTCTGACCTCTTGATTTCAGATGAAAAATGAAGAGGCCTTCTCTCCCTTGTAGGCCTCCAAAGGACAAGAGAATAGAATGGCACCAGCAGCACAATGGTGCAATAGCAGGAAGAGTTGACAAGCAAGAAGCAGGTGTCTACTACTTAAAGGGGAACGAAATAAATGCCTACAGAGGGTCCTCACCGCATTGGCATTGCTGCCCACTTGCATACACCTCAGCTGGAACCAACTCCAGTTTGAATCCAGCTCTGTAGACCTGCAAAAGAACAAATCTACTACATTAATAAAAATTAGTAACAATCAAAAAAGCTTGATATCCTGCTGCTATTCAGTCTCAGTTTGCAGGGGAACTATGGGATATTAACGGTAGCCTTGCTTCCCTGCCTCCCACACCAACAGTAACAAATTAAGAAGAGTTTTAGTGATCAGCATCTCACCAGCTGGATCACTACATGAAATAACGTAATGCCCAAATAGAAAGGCTTTCCACTAACACTATACTTTTAACATGTTGTAGCTCAAGCTAGAAGACCCCAGGAAGCATATCCTGTCATTCTGGAACCGGTCTCACCACAGTATGAAAGATGTATCTATTTATCTCATCCTACTGCATTTAAAGTCTTGCAGAGACACTATTTGTGTGAAAGACCTAACTCAAAGGAGCACTGCATACCAACAGAAACCTTGAAGCCAGCATGAGGAAGAGCCATTTCAAGGGTCATCCCACCCGCAATTACCAGAAGGTTGCACAAAAAAAAACAGCAGCTACCACCAGGGCCCCAGCTGGAAGAAAATCAGAGAACATAGACATGGATCCTACAACAGGGCATGAATCTAGTCACTATATCATACAAGACCTCAATGGCAAAGCATGCAGTGGACATTCACTGAATACCTTGACATTAAGTTGTGCCTGAGAAACACTCTTCAGTGGTATACGGTATAACAAAAACAGACCAAGAGATTACAGTCTAGCCATAGAAATAAAATAATCCTGTACTCCAGAAATGAAAATAATATATCTGAGGAAAAAGATATACTGGAACTAAGTGGGAGAGAGAAACCTAGGATGTCGATATTTTGAGAAAGTTTTTGGCATGTTCAGCTGCAGTTTATGAAGAAATACAACAGCATATAGGGAGCCCATGTAATCCTAGAACCCAGACAGATGCCTTGTGTTACAGCACAGAGAGGGAAGTTTCCTTCCATGGCTCTACCGCAACTGCTCCTGGAATATCACCTTCTGCTTGGCACTCAAATGCCAGCATGAACCTGGCAGCATGCCAGAAAACATCAATAAAAGTAACTCAATGGATAAGAAATTGAGGACACAATGCAGTGCCATCCAGAAACACCTCAGCTGGCTGCTACCAGAAGCAGTGTAGCTGTCTGTTCAGCTGCATAGCCCGCCAGGCTAATTAGCCCTGATGAGAAGTAGGTTTTAACAAGCAGGCAAAGCACTAAGCTAATGCAGCCATACTGTTTCCAGTATCCAACTCAATTTAGAAATCTCCTCCACAAAGTACTGTATTTTGTCATGCAGAAACACCCTGAGTTTTAAGGAAAAATTAAGCGCTAGATCTGCCTAGTGCGATTAAGAGGCTACTAAAAAGCCAGTCTAATTATACAAAGGATGTAAACAGAGCAGCAGAGACATCATAAATGGGAAAGTTTGGCTTAATAATTATGAATATGCTAGAGTCTACAGAAGATGATCTCACTGTACTAAATGAGTTAGGCTAACCTCCATGCAAAGTTAAGCTAACCTCCTGATGCAGGGGTGGTACCTGCACCAGGAGTGTAAGTCAAGCTGCATAATAAAATGCTGTACATGTAATGTGTGTACAAGGCTCAGGGTTTAACTTTCCCTAAACCAACACTCGTATTCTCTGTACAGCTTCCTGCCTGTCTTCTTTTTGACTGCTCTCTGCACCAGTGCTTTGCTATGTTAACAGGCTCTAGCTTCCCTCCTCGTTGGTAGCCTGAACAGAAGCAACTACAGGTATCCCTCCCCTGAGGCTACTGTGCAAAAGGATTTTGTGTTGCCCTCACATTGCACCTCACACCCATTTCCCTCCAACTCTTACACAGAAAAGTCCAGTCTTCTCCTCTGAGATTACCAAGCTTATGTTGGTGCTTTAAGGTTTTCACTGAGTTTTGTATGAAATGCACCTCAGAAGCTTGTGAAGAGTTTTATTTGCATCCAGCAAATTACATAGGGAACCTGAGTGCTTTTGGGCCTGCTCCTTCCTGCCTGATACAAACTCCTTCTTTAATCCAGAGGTATCAAAGATATGCCCCGTGGGCCAGATCTAGCCTATGGACCTCAGCTTTCTGCCCCACGGATCTCAGACCAACCCCACCTACTGCATGCGGCATGTGCTGGCCCTGACCCCTTGTGCTACATGGGATGTGCACAGGCCTATCTGGCCCCATATGCTACGTGGGGTGGGTCCATGGCACAGGCCTATTTGTCACCTTTAGTCTGGTGGGTCCAGCACACCAAGTTTCTTATTGGCCTCCCTCAGACAGGAAAAGGTGCCAACAGATTGCTTAGGACAAATAATTTTAAAAAAACAGGGGTGGGAGTGCTGGCCCTAGGTTTAAAAGGAGAGTGCCAAGGGGGGGATGCTGAACAGAGTGCACCAGACACCACCCACTGGCCCTCAAACAAGTCCAAGGAACCAGCGGACTCCACCTAGCGATACTCTGCTCGGAAACAGGGGTGACGAAAGGCAGCCGCCAGGGACGCTACCAGCCAAAGCCTCCTTCCTGGTCAAGCCCACGGCCAGCTTGGCCAAGGCCAGGAGGAGGCAGGCCAGGAGGCCTGGGGCACACTGCACATGGCACCCATGCCCCAGCCACTGGCAACGAGCCCCAGCCACTGGCATATGCCGCACGAAGTGCGTGAGACTGAATACGCTTCCACAGGCACCGCACATGACACCTGCCCCATGACATACATGGACGGCTCTGTCACACTAGGCACGAGGCCGACACAAGCCTCTGCCCACCGCACGCCCCGTGCCACGGGCCCGGCTACCCCCAGAGCCGCACGCACCTGATGAAGCTGAGGTGCACGCCCAGCGAGCGGTGCGCGCCTGAGCAGTCGATGCAGAGGAAGACGCCGTAGGTGACGCTGGCCCAGCTCGGGTTCTTGGCGCCGCAGTCGAAGCAGCACTGGAGGGAGCAGAGCGTTAGGGCGGGCGGGAGGACCCCCACCCGCGCGCTTGCGCAAACGCGAGCGAACCCTGGGGGCTGGGGTCCCGCACCCTCCCCGCCCCGCCCCGCGCCCGGGGTGGGGAGGGGGAGAGGGAGAAGGAGGAGGGCCTGGGCCCGCCACAAGGGGCCGCCGGGAGGGTCCAGGCCGCGCTTGTACCTTGTTGGCCGGCGCCGCCCGCAGCCGCTTGAACAGGGTCTGAATCTCCGCCTTACTCGGCTCGGCCGCCATGATCTCTCCTTCCCAGGCAGCACCGCGGCGACGGGGCGCCGCCAGGCCCAATCCACGCAGGGGGCGGGGCTAACGGACGGCGGGCCGCTCGGGTCAGGCCACAGCGGAGGGTGGCTGCTGCTGCGGGCCTGCGCGGCACCATGCCCAAGGCCTGTTCCGCTATCAACTGCCCCAACCGCGACACCCGCGAGAGCCGCGCCCGGGGACTCTCCTTCCATAGGTCCGGCCGTGGGGCGACCGTGCAGGGCTGCTGGCTGGGGGCGGGGCTAATTACATGGGGTAGGGCTGCCATTCTGGGGGCGGGGTAACTCCGTGGGGGAGGGGCTACCATTCTAAGGGCGGGGCTAACCCCATGGGGCGGGCTACCATTCTAAGGGCGGGGCTAGTGCACAGGGGGCGGGGGCTACCAGGTCGCGGGCGGGGCTACAGTGTGTCGGGCAAGACTAGAGGCCTCCAGGGCTTGGCTGATCCCCAGGATGTGGGCGGGGCCAGAGGCCAGGGGGCGGGGCACGTGGGTTTGGGGAAGGGCAGGGTGGGGCCAGGCACTGGAGGTCAAGGGCACCTGCCCCAGCCCAGCACTGACCCACACTTCTGTCTGCCCGCAGCTTCCCCAAGGCGCATGAGCTGCGAAAGCGCTGGCTGCTGGCGGTGCGGCGCGTCGAGCCTGGCTCCCGCCGGCTGTGGGTACCGGGCGCTGGCGCCTGCCTCTGCTCACAGCACTTTGCACGGGAGGAGTTTGAGCTCCATGGCGGGCAGCGGCGGCTCAAAGCCGGCGTCATCCCATCTCTCTTCTCCTTCAAGGTAGTGTGAGTAGGGCTGTGGCTCCTAACTCTGCGGGTACTAGCTCCTTGGGGTGGGGAAAGCCTGCTCAGACTCCCTCTCCTCCGCCCCTGTGTCTGGCTGCGCCTGTCCCCAGCAGTGATGTTGAGGAAGATGCTCTCATTTGTCCTGTCCATGCTGGCACAGGAGTTGTCTGCAGGGGGCCTGCCCCAGTGGGTGAGAAGAAAGTTATTTGAAGGGCAGGACTCCTGGGTTCTCCTGCAGACCCTGTGCCTGCTCCCCTGATGTAGGGACAACTACCACCTCTCTGAAGCATAATCATCTCTGTCACACAGAGCCAGTGGCCCCGCCTCACCCTCTGGGGACACCAAGGAAGGGTGTTGAGTTTTGCAGTTGGTTGAGGTAGAGAAAGACAAAGCACAGTGCCAAAGATGTCTCTAGTTCAGACCCTTTGTGCTTGGCTTTACAGTTTCCTCATGGCCTCTCTTCCAGTACAGATGTGGGATTGGGTGTATCTGCACCAAGTCGGTCCTATGTGACCTACTTACAGTACGGTACTGGACATTAACCCCATGAGTTTGAGGCCCTTGTTTTCACTCCTCGGCACAGTATCTTATTCAAGTTATGTCCTCTCTCGCACTCCAGAGGAGAATGTTTTCTTGTTGAATTCCCTCTAGGGCTGGTTATTATCCTGGCTTGAGATGGCATACCTCACACTTAGCAA
The DNA here is from genome assembly GCF_001723895.1 of Crocodylus porosus. NCBI lineage: Eukaryota > Metazoa > Chordata > Crocodylia > Crocodylidae > Crocodylus > Crocodylus porosus. The sequence goes on from NW_017728947.1 coordinate 43,612,236, forward strand.
TGTGTCCTCCCTTGCCCTTTTTTCTCCCCCTTTCAGCAATCATTGTAGGAGTCTTCTGTGCCATGCCTTTTGATGTGTCCTCCATTCCCTGGGTGCTCTAAGTTTTGAGATCAGATCACAGTAAGGAGTTCATTTTAGAATAGATGGCATGAATGGGAGCTATTGCCCACAGGTAATGGCTGTTTTGCAGCATAGTGAGAAAGAAAACAAAGCAGTGGACCCCGCTGTGTACCCAGCATGCATTTATTTGAAACAGAAGCCCAGAACAGACTACAGCACCTGTACAAGTGTAATACATATGCCTATGTGATATTTCTTGGCAGTGAAAGATTCATCTGCTAGGAAACTCCAAGTACTTTATCCTGGAGCAAAATCCCCAGGGAAGATTTTATGGTGGAGTCAACACACCCAGGTTCATCCAGACCACCAGGGGGAGCAAATCTCAGAGTCAGGAGTCCCACAGAGAACTTCCAGCCCTAATCCCTATGTGTTCCAGTCTATTAAAACACCCCAAGCAAAAGCCCCAGCTGATTCCAGGGGAGGGCGAGAGCGAGAAAGAGATCTTGTGCCTATGAGAAACTGTCTGAGTTATTGTAGGTCAACTGACACCTGAAAAGAAATAGGAGTCCAAGGAGTCAAAACAGCTACTAGAAATTGAATGGTATGTGCTCTCTCGAGCCAGCTCTGCTGGCAGTTATATTTTGTATTAGCTAGAGATAGCTAGATGTCCCTGTTTAGAGTTCATAGCAATATCTGAAACTGAGATAATAATTGGCTGGATTCACTGCAGTAGTGGATGGTCATGAAAACAGCTTTTATCCTGCTAGACCTTGCCGTAGAGTGGGAAGAAGCCACCACAGAACACCCATCACAGCCCTAAACGTACCAAACTAGGTACTGGACTTGATGATAGAGCACAATGGATGGAGTTAGGGCACTGTCCTGAAAACTGAAGGGAATTTATTTGACCAAAAGGCTATTTGTTTACAATACAGAAATCACAAGGAATGAGGTAGTAAGGAATATTAAAACGCTTTATATGAGAATCAGTGGTGCAGCATCACCTGGCACAGTATGTGCTCCACAGGTCAACCCATCTCAAAAAATATTGCAGAACTAAAAGGTGACAAGAAAAATCTGTGGGATCTAATACCTGATGTGCAGAGACTGAGTGATTGAGATTGTCTGCCTTAAAGATTGATAACTTCATAAAAAAGATCCGTGGTAGAGAGAGAGTTAATCAGGAATTTTTGTTCATGCTGTCTCTAAACACAAGAAAAGCAATACAGGAAACCCTCGGGATTCACGGTTTCAAATATTTGCGAATGCTGAACCTGCATTTTAAATGTACTTTAAACACTTACCGGAGCTCCATGCTTGCTGCTTTCAGGCTTGTGAGGCTGCTGCCAGACTCCTGAGGCTGCCGCCGGAGCTGTGCCCCCCACCCCAGCTGCCAGGGACACTGCGTTCATGAACACAGTGCCTTATTTGTGCATTTTGCCATTCGTGGGGGATACGCTCTCGTATCCCCCACGAATGGTGAGGGTCATCTGTATTCAATCAGCACAAAATGGTCGGAAATTTGATACCAGCAAGAGGAAATATTTTCTCACAGGGCATTGAAATTATTGTGGTATGGCACTTGTTGCCACAGTAATTAGCTGAAGCCAAGACTTCATCATTTATATGGGATGGAGGGGAGTCAGAGTTGTCATAATTAATAGCCAAAACCCCACCACAACTTTGGATGACACACTAAACCTCATGCTTCAGGACTTCAGCCAGTCTTTGTCTCCAAGGGATTTGAGTGAACCCTTATGTGGGATAGATGATCATGTATCTGTTCACTGCAGGGTTCTTGCACCTTCCTCTGAGCATCTGGTTTCAAGTAGTATCAGAGGCAGGATATGGGACTAGATAAACCCCAGATCTAACATGTGTTCCTAACCTGGAGTAAAATGACATTATGTTGACCAGCCCTGAGCTCGCTTCAACAGACCAACTCCCCAGTGATGTACGTAGCCTCCAACGTCTTTGAACCAGCTCTGCAGTTTGCCGCTGCATTCGTCACATTTGCAAAGGCAGTAGGGGAAGAGGGACTGTAGGCTTATCTCCCTTCTGTAGCGCTTTCAATTAGCTTGGATGCACAGCACAGTCACCAAGGAGTGTTTGCTGTAACAGACAGAGCCAAAAAGCATTGCTAGCTCAGGGGAATCTTTTGTTGATGCTCCTAGCTCTTGGCAAAACTTTCCTGCTCAGGATGAGGCCTTCTGATCCCGAGTACCCATTGTCCATGAAAGCAGCAGGAATAGAGAGATGCTGGCAGTAGAAATAGTTTCTTTTTGTTCCCTCAGCCGGCACAGGAAAGACCTCCTGTCGCTCTCTCTTCCCTGAGAGCAATCGCTGTCACAGCAACACAGGGCAGCTCTCTTTGTTTCCTGCAGCTGTTTATTTTGCCTTGCAACCTGACTAAATGATTCAGGCAGCACTGACAGGATTCTGAACTCCAACCTAGCAGCCTGTCCCTTGCCCCCAGTCTCCAGGTCCCTTCACATCACATCTGGCCTCTGGTCCTGCTCCTCTTAATCGCCAGTAAAGCAAGCCTTGAGCCAGTTATCCCTCCCAGGCTTAGTTCTCCTTGCTGTTTTCCAGCCCCCTCAGGAAGTAATGGCCTCAAACAGCATCCCTTGCATGAAGGACAGTGATCTGGTTTGTTCCTGCTGCCTGACACATAGCTGGGGCATTTCCCAGCATGACAGTCCTGCTGTAAATAGTGCTTGAGCTCAGATGACAATAAGAAGGACAAGCGGTAAAGAGGAAACCTGAGAACTCTGTGCAGGGCATAAGAGACAAAAGCCACGAGTAGAGAATGGAGGGGACTGGAGTGGACTAGCCCTGAACTTGTAGGGCTGAGCCCAAGAGTGGTAACTACAAATCTTCTAAGAGCAACCTTCATCTGTCCCATGGAGTATGGCAAGGCAAAGCAGGAACCACCAGCTCACCCAGAAGTGAATCCTGACCCAAGGGCCATTTGGGAGAAAGTGCCCAGTGAGCAGATGTCATGGGCTGATTAGAAGCAGGCTGCCAAGCAGAGCTGTTGACCTCTTGTGCCACCACTGAACCAGGGGACCAAGAGAGGACAGGGGAGTGGCTGCTGCAGGTTCAATCTACTGTGAAAAATCATTCAGAAGGAAGCAGCACCTGATGTTGCCCATAGGTGTGGTGTGGAGTCTGCCCTTCAGTAGCACAGAATGGCTGGGAACAGAAGTGGTACATTCAAAAAAGAGAGCAGGAAAAAGAGATGTCATTAATCAGACCCCTTGCATTCAGGGTGTGGCAATAGCCAGCTAAATGGTTTCCCTAAAGTAGCCACTAAGAACTCCCAGCCCCATTTACACTGCTCTGCCCAGACTGGCTGGGTGCTCTTCAGTCAGCTCTTCTATAGTCACTGGAGAGCTCCTAAGAGTCCTTGCCTATAAGCAAATCCTTCTTCTGGAGTAAGCCTTACCCAATTCCTAAGTCCAGCCATGCTGGCTGCCTGATATAACAATTATCCCCATTTCTAGCTCTGATGGAGGCTGTCAAGATGGCATCAGTTCCTCTGAACACTGAAGCCCACCCCAAGGGAAGCCATTACCATATTTTCATCACAAGGGTTTGTACTGAAGCAGTTTATCCATTAAAGGGCCCCTCTGTGTGTGTCTTGCTTTCAATTTGCCCCAATTAGAGGTTCCTCAAGACGTGGTCCCCTCCTTTATTAGCAGGGATCCTGGTTTTCCCTGATAAAAAAATGCAAATTCTTGATAAAAAAAAACACAGATTATCTGACAAACCCCCCAGAATCTGAGATTAAAATGAAACACCACTATTTATGTAGGTATTAACGGAACACAATGCTTTATTGATATATTTCCAATTTTAAAGCAATTTGGAAGCTTACCAGTGCCTCAATCACTATAGTAAAATAAATTCTAAATACCTATAAATTTTGGTATTTGATTTCGGGGTTTTTATCATGGAATGTTAGAGCTCCCCCTGCTCCCTTAGCTCACCAGGATGCAGGGCCAGGCCCCTTATGCACAACCCACAGGCCCCTGGCTCTGCTGGTACTGCTCAGTCCCCACCCACAGCCTTGCTGGTGCCCCTTGCCTTCCAGCCACAGCCCCTTGGGCTCCCCCCAGCCCTGCCAGAGGGGGCCGCCAGCTGCCAGGGCTACAGGATAAGGGACCCAGGTCCACAGCCCCCTGCCTCCTGCAGCAGCACCCAAGCCCCAGCTGCTGCCTGTGGGAGGTGGCAGCTGCTGCAGCAAAGGGGAGTCCAGCTCCCCTTCTCACCCCTCCCTGCCATGGGCAGCATGGCCAGAGTGAAGGGATAGGTGTGGGCTGCCCTGTGCGGACTCAGGGGACTGGCTCCCCACCACTGTATGCACTCCTGGGGCGAATGTGGGGACACATGCAACACATTGTGGCCTCAAGTTCTAAGTCCCACATATTGCCCTGTCCTGCCCAACTCCTTCCCTCCCTCCTTATGGGGGCTTCTCCCACTCCCAGACTTACCTGTGGGAGCTGCTCTTCAGGCTGCCTGGCAGCCATGTGCATATACATGGCACCCCCTGCCTGAGTGCCCTCCTCCACTTCCCCCAGCCTCTTGCAGGCTGGAACTCTGCCAGCTTGCAGAGAGCTCTTTGCAAAAGGGAAAAACCTGCATGTTTCTTTGTAAAATGAAAAATCGGTGTTTTTCTCCAGTAAAAGGGAAAATCAGCATTTTTTTCCATGGGAAACTGAAAATCTGGATCCCTGTTTATTAGGCTCCTCTTAACAAAATCCTTAGGAAATGGCTGTGTCAGGAAGTGGAAATGAGCTAACTCTATAATGGGGATATGGAGTTAAAGAATCCACTTTCTATCTACCGTCTAGAAGCAAGCTGGAGAGACCAGGGCTGCAGGGACTATGAGGCTGCAGGGTATATGAATGACTGATATTCTAATACCATAGATGGGAGAGAGCCCAGGGGCTGTGATGGAAGTGTGGAGACAGCAGAGCAGAACGCAGCAATGCATGACTAATACCGCAGACATCAGGCACCTGTAACAGTTGAGATGTAGAAGAAGATGTCCCTGCCACAGGCAGGTACAGAAACCACAGACATTAAGAAATGGCGATAGCTCAAAGCCTTGGAGTGAGAAATTTGTAACATATGGGAAGGAACTGAGCTGGAAGCAGGAGTAGCCTGGTGGTGGTAGTTTCAGGCTGCTGCTTTTTCTGAGGGGTATGTGTGGAATTTTTAAGCTGGATATTGGAAGGAGCAGCATATCAGTAAGAGCTCCTTACTCTTGGGATCCCTGACCAGCCTGGGACAAATGTTCATGAGGGGACTGGAGGAGTTAGGAAGGTGATCAGGGGACAAAGCAATCATTTCTGGTCTCCTTGTTAACCTAATGGAAGCCTCTGGCATTGCTTTAGTTCTTTCGGCAGCTCACAGCCCACTGGAGGGTTCTGTGGAGCATAGCTGGAACTTGGATCAGGGAAGCTGACCAGGGGCTTACAGGCTAAAGGAGGAAGGATAGTCCTGTGTTTCAAGCATAGAATCAGGACATCTGAGTTCTGTTCTCAGCTCTGACATCCTCTGCAGGACCTTGAGCCAGTCATGGTGCCACTTTGTGCTTCTGTTTCCGTGCCTTTATTAAAGTGGTAGGTTAATACATACCTCCTGGGTGTTGTGAGGCTTAACTTGTGCATTCTGAACAGTTCAGAGCGTTATTGGTAGCAGTGGGATTGCAGCACCAGTGCATCTCATCTGCACTGGCTTTCCCCATCATAGGGCCTGCCAGCACTGTTGTTTCTACCTGCCCTACTCAGGATCAGTATCAGTTCCTCAGAGGCAGATCATACGTATCTAAACTTTTACCTTGTACAGAAATCACCTAGAGGGCAGCGTTCAACAAGGTCTCTCAAAGCCATGGGCACCAATATACCAGCAGCAGGCCCTGGTGAGGCTATTTTACCAGCAGATGTCTCTCCAACTCAGGCTAAAGCGGTGAGTAGAAACACACAGGGCAGCCAATGCTTATTGTGATGCCTAAAGCTTACAGCTTCTGTCCCCTAGGATTTCAGATAAAAGGTCAACCCAGGGCATGGTGGGGTGGGGCATTTTTGTAGGGGTGACTTGGAGAGGGCAGTAAATGAAGTGTTTTCTGATTCCCTGCGTCCTAGATCCTAGGACGAAGGGTGGGCCCAGGGTCTCTGATGCAGACATACTGCTGGAAAAATCAGCCCAATACCAAAGGTTGCAAAGGGGAGAAGAGAATAGAAGTTGATTATAATTTTTGGTTTCAAAAACAATTGTATGAGCAAGTGTCCTGGGCTGTACAAATGACAGGAGGGAGATTGCTGGCCTGGAGGCTATCATTTGGGGCTCCAGGGACATGGGAAAAGGGAGCTCAGGAAAAGGGAAGGGCTGTCAGGTGGTGACAGGCAGGCCCTCGTGTCCTGGCAGGTGGAACTTATCCAGGCTGAGCACCAGTACAGCCTGACAGAGTGCATGGAGGACAAAACACAACCATCCCTGCTCCCCAGCCTCATGCTGGGGAATGAGCGGGAGCAGGACGCAGCCAAGCGGCACCTCACCTACTGTCGCCAGGAGCTGCGGAGTGTGTTGGAAGGCCTGAAAGAGCAGAATCTCCTCTGTGAGGACATCATGCAGATGCTGAGAGCCCAGTTTGCTGGTAAGGAAAGGGCAGGGGTTTTCCTCTCAGAGACTTGGGTGGTGCCCCTTCTCCACTTGTGTCAGTGAACCTCAAGGAGGTGTCCATGCACCCTCTCTGACCCCTTCCTTGTGAGCTCTAAGAGGAGGGCCTTATACCCCCACCATCAAGGACAGACCTTGTCCCTGTTCTCTGACCCCAAGCTGCATTTGAGAAGGGTAATGCCTCTGCTCGCCTTCCTGTGTAACCTGCCCCTGTCCCAGGGAATTTTGCCTTGCTGCCCCCAACCCCATCTCTTTACTGTTGCAGATTTGCAGCTCGACCTGCACTATGAAGGGACCCAGCCAGGGAACTACTCAGCTGCCACTCGTAACTTTGCTGTCTCGCTTCACCTGTTCTCAGCCAAGGCCTATGAGTCGGTGAGGAGGACGTTCCAGCTGCCAGAGCCTGCTACCTTGCGCATGTGCGTCTCCTACAGGCACTGTACTCTCAGCTGCTGGATACAGATGCTGTGAGGAAGCCTCCGGCAGAACAGTATATTGGCTTGAGGGGCCTCGCTCCTGAGCCCCATCTTGAACCCGTGGAGCAGGCTAGAAAGAAGGAATAAAATAGTCTCTTATGAGCAAGGGGGAGTTCCAGCCCAGCAACACAAGGGCAGAACTGGGAACTGGGCCCTATTTCAATGTAGAGCAGGATCAGAGGCCCAAACTAGATCAGCCCAGGCCAACGGCACCAGACAACATGGACAAAGCCCAGGGGATGAAGAGCAACCTTTGCCCATGCCTAGTAAGTGGGTTGGATGCCAAGGCTCCAGAAAATCATTGTGTTCATCTCAAAGAAGGACCAGAAGGCAGAACCAGAAACTTGCCAGCCAGTTACCTAGCATTAAGCCTGGGCTGATAATCAGACTGTCACTGTGTAGACATTTGGGCAAGGTGGCCAGTAAACCTATTGTTTACCTGAGTATTAAGAGTAGGGTTTACTGAGATCCTGACCCATGATGGAGAAAAGGTTGTCGGGCATTGCCTGGGGATCACCACAGTTGTACAACAGGGAAGGGAGTGAGGGATCAGTGCAGGGTCCATTAGCATTTTTGCCAGTCCTTGTATTGGGACAGATCGGGTTTATTAACAGCCCTGAAGCAGAGAGGATGGGATGTGCAGGAAAAATGAAAAAAAACCACATGAGTTGCAAAGACAGAGAAACGGACAACAAGGATTGTCCGAATAACATGCACCCTTTAAATGTAGAGAGAATGCACTTGTGAATTAGAAAGTAGTGAGTTTGAGGCACCAGTGGAGGCATGGGAAACATGATACTGTTGGGGTTCTGTTGTGCCCCAGTAGAACGATACACGCAGCTCTGCACGCCAGAGCTGAGAAGGTAGGTAGAGAAGAAAGAGTGAAAAACAAAACCCTACACGCTTCTAGGAATTAAAGCACAAGATAGATGAGAGGGCCAGTAGGGTACATCCCTCTCGTGAAACCAGTAAAAGGAGGGAGGGAACCTGCCCTCTCTCTTGGATGAATGAAAGAGAGAGAGCCCAGACAGAGCTTAAGACAGACTGTCTCCCCTCTCAGATCAGATGGAGAGAGCAGCTTTGGATTGGGTGGCTGTATCCCCCTGCCTTCTGCCAGGTTGTGTCACCTGGCAATGGATGTCTTATACCCACTGCAGGGTGGCATTTGCAGGTCTCTTTCCTGCTCACCTTCCTCTGAATTTTCCATTGCAGGTGGCTCTCCAACCTGGACTATGGGCCTGGGTTCAGCCAGCAAACCTTCAGTGCCTTGGCAGAGAGATCCCAAGCAGGAGACAGAGTTTTCCAGTACTGTTCTCTGCTCTTTGGGGCAATGCCATTGGAGAGGAGAGTCCATTATAACCAGCTCACCAAGTGCATGCAGGGCCTGATAGACTTTGGGGCTGGGGTTTACGATGCAGATGAGGTGCCAGCAGCCAGAGAAGCCGTTGTGTTCATAGCAGTAGGATTCCAGGGGCACTGGACAGCTCCTCTCGGCTACTTCCTCCTTGCTACGCTCACCGGTGACATTCAGGCTCAGCTTCTGCGCCACTGTATCCTCAAGCTGCATGACATTGGAATTCAGGTGGTCTCCGTGACTTCCGATGCCACAGCCCCCAGTGTGGACACGGCCCGACGGTTGGGGGTGGTGGTCGATGGAGTCTCCGTGAAATCCACGTTCTTCCACCCTGCCACTCCAGTGCTCAAGGTCACCTACTTTTTTGACCCCTGCCACCTGCTTACACTTGTTCACAATACACTGCAGGCACATGGGAGCCTTCAGGTGAGTGGCAAGGCCATCTATTGGGATTACATCCTGCGCCTGGGGCTGCTACAGCAAGAGGAAGTTGTCTGCAGACTGGACGGCATGGGCCTGTCAAGGCAGCAGATGTGGGGAAATGGGGCTGCACAGCTGTTCAGCGAGAGCACAGCCCAGGCCCTGCACTTTGTTGCCAGCCTGGGTTTGCCCCAGTTTCAGGGCCATGAGGTGACAGCACATTTCCTCCGGCTGATTGCCAGGGTGTTTGATAACTGCAGTAGTCGGAGTGTCTATGGCAAAGGGCCCAAGGCGCCACTGACCCTTGCCAGCTCCATTTTCCTCAATAGCCTCTGCAATGAATATGAGAACCTGCTACGCAAGCTGCGGGATGCTTCTGGGGAGCTGCTGGGACTGAGCAAACACCGCTGGGGCTTCCTGGGCTTCCTAGTGAACCTGCGTAGTCTGCAGCAGATGTCAAGGACCTACCTGGAGGCAGAGGACAGGCCTATGCCATACCTGCTCCCTGGCTGGTGGAGTCTAGACCCTCTGCAGTGGTGGTTGGAGGCCATTCAGCAGGCCTGCAGTGAGAGAGGGACTCCCACTGTGCAGGCTTTCCAGCTTGCATACAGACATGTCCTGCAGAAGGGTCTCACTAAGCTAGGAACCAATGTCCCCAGTCTGCTGGATGTGTCATTGAACAGGCGGGCTAGTCTCCAGCTGCAGGCTACTTGGCCTCTGGAAAAGGGGAAAATCTGGCTGGATCACTGGTATCTAGGTTCCAGGCAGGTCCCCAGTGCCATAGACCTAGCCCCATCCCTTCTTGCTCAGGTGGAGGAAGACAAAACCACCGCTATCGCATGCTTTGTAGTACAGAAGATGCTGCCACTTCTGCCCTGTGCCAAGTGTCGAGCTGCTCTGCTGTCTTCCTCTGGGGTGGAGCCTGCAGGTAGTGCCCTCCTGTTCCTGGAGAAGAGGGGAGGGTTGCATCTCCCTGCTGCATCTGTGCGAAGAGTTATTCGTAGAGCAGAGAGGATCCTTGGCCTTTCCATGTGGCTCTTCAGGGACTCCAGGCAGCCTGAGACCTGGGGCTTAGCACTGGAGTTGGCCATCCTGACTGACATGAGCGAGGAGTCAGGCCTCTTCCCATCCCTGCACAATCATCTCTTTGAGAACAATGTGGTGGTTTCCAATCACTACGTCACCCTCTTGCAGGGCCTCGTGCGAAACTTCCTAGAGCTGCATTCAGGGAAGTGGGGGGCAGTGCAGGGGCCAGAATCTGGACAAGTCACTCAAGGCAGTCACTCCCATGCTGCAAACAACAGGCAGAGTCTGGGCAGTGCTACAGGGCACAGGGCCTGGTCCCATCAGACATTTGGATTCAAGGAGCAGTTTAATACTTCTTAAAGAAAGCAAGCTTTGCTTTGCAGAGTAAGCCTAGTCTCAGGTGCAGAAGAGTCAGGCCAGGGCTCAGCATGCCAATCTGCAGCCTGGCCTGACTGCCTAGCTATTGCAGGAGTGGTGAACCTGCAGTGCAGATGCCATGAGTGGCACAAGCATCCTCTGTGTATGGCACACAGCAAATGAGGGAGGGAGCACAGCAGCAAATCGGGCAAGGAGCAGAAAGTCAAATAGCAGATAGGACAGGGAGCACAGGGCTGGGAGCAGGAAGCAGGGCAGCAGATTGGGCAGGGGCAGGGAGTCAGAGTAGCGCCTGAAGAGGTTGTGGAGCTCATTTGTGCCATGCCTGCCAAAAGCTGCCTGCCCTCAAATACCACTGATACTGGTTGAAATGAAATGATCTCTGCACGAGTAGTAAACTACAGCATAGCATACCATCTGAAAGCTGGGGATCAAACCTGGCTGAGTGCTGTCCAGTGCCCTAGCTGCAGGACCACTGTCTTTTCAAACTTGATCCCTCCAAGTCCGTCAGCAAAGGCAAAGGCCCAGTTGCTGTATTCTCTAGCTGCCAGTTTCCCCAGACTGACTCCCTGGCCCTATCACAACAGTGGTTGTGATGCATTTAAGCAGCACCTTGCAATAAGGTGGCAGAGTTCCCACCCAAAAGGACTGGGTAGGTATTTAGGAGAAAGGAGCAGAGCATACAGCAGAGAGGCAGATGTAATAAAAAGCTACATTAAGTAAAAATGTTTTAATAAAAGATTTTTTAAATAGGAGGGATTCTTCCCATGTCAGTGTTCTGTATAGGGAGAAAGGGAGATGGCACAAACACCAAAAAGGAGGAGGTATAGTAAGACAGGGGAGAAAGACAAGTGCTGGTTTAAGAGACTCAGTATATAGATTGTTAGGGGCTGGAAGGGACCTCGCAAGATCATTGGGTCCAGCCCCCCTGCACTGGGCAGGAAAGACAGCTAGGGGTCAGGTGATCCCAGTGAGGTGACTGTCCAGTCTCGTCTTGAAGATTTCTAGGGTAAGTGATTGCAGCACCTCTGGAGGGAGTTTGTTCCACAGTATAGACACCCTGGCTGTGAAGGAGTTTTTCCTAGAATTGAGCCTGAAGCAGTCTTTCAGGAGTTTTTATCCATTATTGGATACATGGGATATAAAGAAATGGACACATCTCTAGGAAAGAGTAGCAGGGTTTGGGCACAGCTTAAATGTGCAGGGAGGAGGGGAAATGAAGGTGACAAAATCTGGCCCTGAGCAACAGAGCAGCTCTGTTGAGGCAGCAGCCTTGGCAGTGAGAAAAGGAAGATAGGAGGAGTTCAGTTGGAAATCATACCAACTTGAGGGTACAACAGGTTGAGATACAGGATTAGTTAGAGGAGACAGGTAAACATGGAAATGCAGAAACCATGTGGCAGGGGCAAGAGGGAAGAAATCCATGGAAGAAAAGCAAATGGGGGAGGACAGAATTCCAGCAGCTGGAATAGGGCACAGCTGGCAGAACCAAAAGCTGCTGGAAGATCAAGAAGGATGAAAGGTCTTGAAACAGATCCTGGAAAGCCTATCTGAGACCTTGCTCTGATCAGAGTCCTGGCTTCGGAAGATGTCACATCAGGTCAAATGGACGGTTTTCTTTCCAGCTGTGGCCTTCCACTGTTCAACACAGCTTGTCTCCATTCGCTCCCCTCTACTTTGTCTCTCACTCAGAGCCCAGTCACTCACAGGCCTGTAGCACAGCTCTTCCCTACATGAAACACTGACCAAGGATCAGGGGTTCTTGCTTTATTCTCAAGCAGATCATGTTTGGGAAACGTGGGTGCTATGAGCTGGCCTTGCAAATTTCCTCCCCTCTCTCCTAAAATACTGTGTTGCCTTTGTGCCTTGCAGCTCTGCAACCCTCTCTCTCAATTGGTTAGAAAATCCTAATCTGGGTTAAAGCAGTGGTCTAGTTCCAAATTTGGCATAATTCTTTATGCAAGATGCCTGCATGATCAGCCTTCAATTTCTGTTTCCATTTGCAGACCACCCCCAGGCTTCAGGTGCTGCTTCTGCCCCTGGGAAAGAAGTTCACGTGCACATCTTATGTCCATTATTTTGTCTAAGGGATTGCTGATGGACTTTGCACATGAGAAGATTCCAGCTGCCCTAGGAATGCAGCTAAGGCAGTCTTGCTTAGTGCACAGCCTGACCTTTGGTCAGGGAGAGGCAATGTCCACTACTAAGACACTGTGGCTTTGGGCTAGGTAAACAGGACAGAAATGAAGGGATGCCAGGACAGTTTGTAACTGCTCCCAAGGGCTCTGCTTAGGCTTTCCACACACTTGCACCTGTTGCAGCATATCACTCTTCATGCCAAGCTGCTCTGCTACACTAACCTGCTGCAGCAAGTGCCCTGGGGAGGGCGGAGGGCCCTGCTAAGGCTGTTCTGAGCCCAAAGGCCACAGCTCATATGTTTAGCTGTGCTACATGATCAGCTTGTAAAAGAACAAGAACACAAATAGGTGTCAAAGGTAAATGGGGAAATTAAATTTAAAACCTAGCTACCACAAGCAGTACCAAGCTCTCTGAAGGGGTCCAAGTGCACCACCAAATTAGCTATGAAGGATGGTGGATGTTGATTAAAACCATCTGGGAAAACTGGTTATCAGGCTTCACAGTTCCTATTGGGTAACTGCTTTGTAGAGGTTCTGAGGGCTGTGTGATGTTACCCTTAGACAGAGCCAAACGGTTTTGAACTTCCTCCTACAAGGCTCATAAATCCTGTGCGCACAAGAAAATCCATGCCACACCAGGGAAATGCAGAAGCCCTTTTTTGAAGATCCCGTGACATGTTGGAATATTTAATAGCTGGCCCACAGGTTTTCTACAGGCTGCTTTGTCAGTAATTTGGAAGTGCTGTAGAAGGTAGTCAGGTCATCCTCAGTGGCAAAGAGTAATGACATAAAACCTTAAAAGTTCACAGAGGAATAACGTGCATGAGGTGACAGTTACAGTAGCAGTGCTGAAGCAAGTGGCTTTGCTCGGTTCAAAATCTGACTGCAACTAGTCTCTGTGTTGTTTGTAATCATGTGACCGCAACATGCAGTGGTGTGGATTATGGGGCAGGGCGTGTGAAAACACCTGACTCCATGCCTGAAGCTTCTCTCCATTTAGCTCGAACTGGACAAGTTCTAGTAACTACAGGCTAGGGATAATGTTAACACTTTTCAGTCCGCCTGCCTCAGCAAGTTTCAGGTTGAGAGAGAATTTTAGGACAAGCAGCCCAAAAATAGCTCAAGCAACTAGTTTAATTGTGATAAACCAGGTTTTTGCTATTACAGTTTTGTATCCAGTTTGATTTGTCAAACCCCAGCCAGGGAAAAAGGTTGTGTCTTATTTTGGAAAAGCATAGAAAGGGGTGTTTGTACACAAGTCCTGTAGCATAGGAAGAGGCTGTTGCTGTTTCAGAGCTGTCTTTAAAAAAATCCATTTTAAGCAGGTTCTTACTCCTCAGATTCCCTGCCCTGCTAATCCCCTTTTTTCTTTAGATAAATTCCCAAATTGCAGTAATTCCCTTCTCTTGCCAAGAGTGTCCAGTGAGCAAATACTGTTAGTGGACCCAATCACACACTGAGGTATCCTTAAATGTTATTTCAGGAAATTTCCCAACAGTCCATAATGATCAGCTGGTCATGTTTCCCCAGGACAAAAAAACAACGCATTTTAGACTTTGGCCTCTGGTATTTGAATTGTTCATACCTTATCACAGGCTTTCTGTTGCACAGTTCTGCCTCTATAGCAGGTTCTACACACATTCACCAGTTTATTATATACTGGCCTGAATAAAAACACTGATAAACTTCCAGGGAAAGAGTGCATAGAGGCAATCTTTCCATATTACCCTTTTTGTCCTATTTGGAATTATACATGAAAGCCTATTTTAAAACCCAGGGCATACAGGTAGAAAGAGACTTATCAGTTAACTACCTATAGTAGATGCTATATTTAATCCTTGGCCTATTTTCCTTTACCATATCTCATTCCTAATAAGTTTTTTTAAATAGAATTACAGGGGTAGAAAGGTCCTCAAGTGGTCATTTAGTCCAACCCATGGTCAAGGCAGATCTCCCCATCTAAATCACCCCAGACAAACTTCTGTTTGACCTGCACTTACACTTACTTCCAGGAACAGAGAATCCACAATGGCTTATCTCCACATGTTGCAATTCTTGACCTAAAACAAGTAATGGCATGTACTCCATTTGTTAAGTGACACACTGGCTAAAAATTCGGAATCATGCTACTTAAAGATTGGCTGTATCCTTGGCTGCACTTTCCCATATCCTTTTGTATATGGAGTCACAGATTATGGTCTGTTACAACTTGGAAGACTAAGCACAGAAACCCATGGCACAGTACACTACCCCTACTATATCAGGATTTGCAAATTCTCTGCCATGAGAGTCCTCTTGCAGCATGTTACAGGGCTTACAGCACTCACACTTCAGTCAGTAAATATAAGATCTCCAATGTGGGCTTGATATCTATTCTGCTTCTTAGGGAAGGCATTTTCCTCAATGCTGCTTAAGCTAAGAAGTAGACTGGCAAGATCATAGCCAACTAGAGAGATTTAAAAACTCTGGGTCTCCAACTATTCACCTTTACATGAATCTTGGAGTCACCCATCCTTTGATCCACTTTTCTGCTTAATAAATATAGCTTAAAAATGGATGTCTAGTCTGGGTCATGTTCAGTTCCAGGTAGTTTCTTTTTGAAGTTTCCAGTCCTTTCTGTAGTTGATCCTGAAGGTCAGCTGCCCCAGAAGACAACAGCATACATCCATTCTTCTGTGATTACCCAACATCTGCACTGTTGTACCAAGAAATACTGCCACGTGACAAATGTATTCCAGAGACAGCCAAGCAAAGCTTTGGGCCCAAGGGAATCTGCTCAAACCCTGCCAATGCATACAATCTGATAAGGAATTTAGCTTCTGCCATTTCAGCAGAAATGTTACTCTTTCCTATGCTACTGCTCCAATTCCTGCAGGTTAGTAGAGTTGAGTCTGCTCCTCTTCACTCTACAAACATTACAAGCAGCTCAACTGAACTCCCTGCTGAATGTCACATTGTGCAGCTCTTCCTTTGACCCATAAATAATGGCATATTTTTACTAG
This sequence comes from Crocodylus porosus, assembly GCF_001723895.1. NCBI lineage: Eukaryota > Metazoa > Chordata > Crocodylia > Crocodylidae > Crocodylus > Crocodylus porosus. Next base: position 43,627,774 of record NW_017728947.1, read on the forward strand.
CCTATAGTTAAAGAATTCCAAGTCAGCTACCTATCTAGGTCAGCATGCAACTCCCTTCTGTGCCTCACACCTCCATCCAGTGACATTATTCCTTTCATGCCTGGTTCAACTTGTTTCCAGCTACTCTGAGTCTCTTTGGCCAGGCCAAGCACCTCATGGATGCCAATACAGCCCTGGTTGCTTTCCTCAGACAAATTCTGTGAACTATTATTGTTTTACCACCTGAAGTCTGCATCTCAGGACAGACGTATGAAATAGTTATGCCAGCTGAAGGGGAGGGAGTTACCATGTTTCAAGCTGTTCCCTCATAATGGTTTTATGTACCCATTCAATGCTGCAGAAAGAAGCAGTCACAGTCTAGCAGCTCTTATTTCAGTATAAGTTCATCCAGCGTCACTTACAGCAGGACAAAACAAAACATTAGTGGTTTAGGTGATATGCGGTCACCAGTGGCAAGCCCCCCCCACCAACTTTAAAACAGAAAAAATTTTGTCTGGCTACAGCCTCTACCACAATTCACACTCTCAGATCTACCAAGGAACCAAATTCTGCTCTCACCTTAAGGAAGCATTTCAATCATAAAGCTCATCTGTTAAGCTTCAGTTCCTTGGTCCATCTTGTTTGGCATATGAAGGCTAGAATCAGAGACCAGGCCCCTGGTTGATCTCAGCTGCTCCAGAGGAACACCAAGATAGAGAAAGGACCCATGCCTCAAGACACTTCTAGGCCGCCACCATTGAGTGGCATCTGGAAACAGTTGGGAAGTTAGGTCTCTTACAGTTGAACTAAAACCTTAGTGAATGTTACATTTTTATGCCACATAACTGTTAAAATGGGCGACAAGATTTTTTCTAAAGGTGTAATTACTCAGTGTAGAAGTCAAGAGCCAGAAGGGCTGGGGAAAGGATGGTCTTACTGGTACTGGAAAAGGAACCCAAGTTAGCCCTTCCCTCCCGCAACCAGGAAAGCAGGGACAGTGTACAACCCTTGGTCTATCAGACAGCTGTTTTGTGAACTGTCAACCTATATAGTTTATGCCAGATGGCTGGGGAGGCAATGAGACTTGTCAAAGATAAGAGATTTATTTGAACCTAAAAATGCTCCCACAGGAAACTGGGGCAGACACCAGTACTACCAGCATTACTGAAGCCTTCCTAATTCATCTAGAATAAACTGAATGCTTGTTTTTTGGCCAAGGGCAGCCAAGACTTCTAGAGCTTTTTCAGGGCCATATCCCCACCACCAATTCTGAAAGCTACTGTAGCACATTCTCAATCCCCCTTTAGAGGAACTTAAGGATACAGCAGTCAGCAGCCACCTGTGGACCCAGAAGATCCCAGCTAGCTTTTATGCATAGGCACAAAGGAAGCAGGCAAGAGTGGCCTTTAATAGACAAGCAACAGTATGTGCCACTGCACCACCCAAGCAAAACCCCTAGCCCCTGTCCACATCCCACCCCCAAATTCCCCTAGTGCTCAAAAGGCAGAATAAGCCTTTACTCATCCATATTCGTTTATTAGAAAACCCCTATGATTCTAGAAATTTAAAATGAAGCATTGGTTACAAGGAACAAGTGTCCTCAGAATCAGAGTCCAGATGTGGCTTTGCACCCTGCTGAGGTGGGTTAGGGGCGAACAGTGATCAGATGACCTCTGCAGGGGTAGGCTGCTGCATGTGCAAGAGATGCCTTAGGAGGGGAGCAGCAATCATGAGCCAACCCTCTGGACATAGTTAGCAGGATAGAGTCCAACCTGGCCTGTGAGAAGCCGGCCTTTGCACCAGCCTTGTTCATCCTCCTCACTGATCTTCATTAGTTCTTCACCTAAAGGGAAGCAGCACAACAATTTAAGCTTGGGAAAGAGCCAGGAGCCTCCACAGCTTTTCCTTAGTGTCCGAAGACCTCACATAGGGGCTTAGGGCAGAAATGCACACACACACACACGTGTGCACTAACACCATACGAGTTAGATGTAGCTAACCAGTATAATCCTGATCCTTCACAATCTCTCAGCGTGCACTGGAAAGAGGGAACAACAACTGTAGGCAAGAAGTCTTTCAGAGGGAGCTCTTGTAGGGGGGGAAAAAATGGGTTGCTTATAAAAAAAAACTGGCTTGTCACTAATCAGCATTCTCTTCCTCCCCCCTTCCCAAGACTGAAGTTGGCATCTGCAAGGTCAGAGCATCCTCAGGGAGCATTACTGTCCCCAGATCTTCAGCTGCATAGAATCTTGTTTCAGGTCCTCTCTGCTGCATGTTTCCTCTGAAACAGGTAGGACAGACTTGCAAGATGTTCAGCTTTAGACAAATGACCACCTTGGGTTTTAACACAGAATAGCCAAAGCCCAAGGCAATCAAAACAAGCCATAGAATGGACCTAGGTTTCCCAACCAGACAGGCTGGGGGGGACTGTCCTTTACCCTCCCCAGCTTTGCACCATGAAAGGAAGAAACAGGAACCTTTCCCACTGATAGCAAAACCTGTATATATGGTCAGATACAGCTTTTGAGTTTTCCTATGGTACAGTCCCATTTATCTAGAGGACTGGAAAGTCATCTGCCCCCAGGGTGAGGTCAAGGCCCCTTTAATGGATTTAGTAGTTATATTAGGATTTGAGTGGTACAACTCTAGCCTGATACTGAAGGGACTGGTTAGTTTGGGTCCAAGCTACTTGGTAGGGAAGCAGCTGGGGAAAAACAAATCCTAGAGCCTTCTAGCCTGTAGAAGGCTCCCCAAAACATACAGGGAAGGGAAATTCTATCCCCAGCCCTCTTGGCTAGTTATGCCAATCCACCTGTACTGTTGGGACGGCTTAAAAAAAAGCTGCTGCATTGAGAAACAAGCAAGTTAGTGCTAAAAAGTCTACGTGATGACTCAGTAGAACAGATGCTGGCCTCATGTGCAGGCCCAGGGACTTTAGCACCCATTGAAAAAAAAGCAACATGCATCACACTCCTCATACACAAAATTCAATACAAGCAAGATTAGAAACAGTCCTGAGATCCAGATAGCCCTTTGAAAACTGAGGAGAGGCAGGTGGGGTAGAAACCAACTCAAAATAGAGATCCCAGCATTCTCCCTCACCCTCTATTAGGAGCACCTATCCTTGCCTCTGAGCAGTAGTACTTTGATTTTAGCCCTGTGGTCTAGATGAAGCGTATGTACGCTCATGGGCCAAATTGGGCCCCATGCCACTGCCACCCAGCCAGCCAGGATTGGGCTCTGGGGGCCTTGTGCCACCCCCACCTAGCTGAGACCAGGTCCTCCATTGCCTTATCTACAATAGGGAGCCCCACAGGCTGAATGACAGCACTAGGGGTGGGATCTGGCTTGTGGGCACCCCTGACCTAAAAGGAACAGACAAGATGGACATAAGGAAGAATTTCTTTACTGTCCAAGCCCCCAAGGTCTGGAACAGTCTGCCATCAGAGGTGGTTCAAGCACCTACATTGAACACCTTCAAGAGTAAATTGGATGCTTATCTTGCTGGGATCCTATAACCCCAGCTGATTTCCTGCCCTTTGGGCAGGGGGCTGGACTTGATGATCTCCTGAGGTCCCTTCCAGCCCTGAAAAAAAAATAAAAAAAATCAAGCACAACCCCTATTGACCAACCCAATTTCCTTCTATGACAGGAAGACAGGTTTTATGGCTAGGCTGAGAGCAAGTCATTGTGATTTACCTCAACTTAAGCAAGACTTTCAACATGGTCTTCCACGACATTCTCATTAGTAGACTGCATTCCTTTAATTTAGGTGGAACTGCTATACATTAGATATCTAATTCACTAGATCATTGCATTTGAAAGAATAGCCAATGGCTCAATGTCCAACTGGAAGGAAGCATTGAGTAAGATTCCCCGAGAATCTGTCCTGGGTCCAATACTGTTTAATATTTCCATTAATGATTCAGAGGGTGGAACTGAGTACACAGCTAGCAAATCTGCAAGCAACACTAAACTGGGTAGAGTTGCAGACACTGGGGGGGAGGGCGGCAGAGGGGAATTGGATTAGGATTCAGAATTACCTTAATAAACTAGAAAAAATGGTCAAAATTCAATGAGTGTACACACACTAAGGACAGAACAGTCACATGTACACAGAGCCACCCCTAGGGGTATGCAGGACCCGGGGCATATCAGGCTGTGCAGGGCCAGGGCAGCAAGCACCCAGAGCATGGAGCCAGCAGTGTGCAGCAACTAGTGAGGCCTGTATGGGGCCCGAGGCAAAAATTGCCCCGATTTGCACCACCCCCCCCCCTCCAAGGGATGGCTCTGTATGCACAGATGCATACTGGGGAGTAACTGGCTAGGTCAGAGTACTACCTAAAAGGACTTGGGGTGATAGTGGATTACAAGTTTATGAATCAGTGTGCTCTTATTGGGGAAAAAGCCAATAGTACACTAGGTTGTATTAATAGTAACATCACTTACAAGTCAAAGGAAGTGATTCTTCCACAGAAACCCCATTTAAAACAATGTATCCAGTATAGGACACTGCACTTCAAGAATGCAGGAACAAATTCAGAGTCCCTTAGAGAGCAACAAAAAACCAGAGATCTAGGAAAAATGACTTACAAGAAAAAACTCAGAAGATATGGGGGGGATTTAGTGAGGAAGAGAGGACTGAAAGGGAATTTGGCAACTGTCTTCTAGCATCTGAAGCGTGGTTATAAAGAAGATGGCAACGGATGACTTCGTGGCTGCAGAGGATAGGACAATGAGCAATAAACTGCAATACAGGACAGTAGATTGGATATTACCCATTCTCATAGTGAGAGAATACCTTGTTAGAAATGGAACAGATTACCTAGAGAAACTTCATTATCTCCATTCTCAGTTTTATTTAGAGCAAGTTAAATACTCTTCTGGGAAGATCCTCTCTGGAGCAGGGTGCTAGAGTAGATAGCTTCCTGAGGTCCCCTCCAGCCCTATGATTCTAAGAGAGCAGTATACAATCAAGTTTGAAGGCACCCAAAGAGCTTGCCTGCATTCCCCTTTTTCCCTTTGTTCAGGGTGTCACCTGTGACACATCCCAGGTAAATCCCAGACTTGCCTCACAAATTTCAGCTGTGCCTTTTCCCCCTGCCCTCTGTGGCCAGAAGCAAAGGATTCCCTTTCTAGCATCCCTGTGCCTTGCTGATCTCCCTACTTAGTGGGGGCAGGGGCAGCTTCTGGGCTGCCCAGTGCTTTCCCTGGGTTGGTGGCAGGGAAAGGCACTGTATGGTTCCCAACAGGGCTATCCAGATCTCAGCGGAATGTTTCAATCAGTCAGCCAAAGTGGTAGTGGCAAAGGATTAGTAAAAGGATTAGTGCTTCTGTACCTGCTTTAAAGCTCAGCTCATCAGCCTCTTGTCCTGTGTAATCATACAGCGCTCGCACCCGCACGCCTGGTACCTTTAGGTCTTCTTCATGTCCATTGGCCTCTAGACACTTCTTGGGAGTGTCCTCATCTGACCACTCTGAAAGATCCTCTTTCCCTCCGCTGTGTGGAAAAAGGGGCAGAGTAGAATAAAAAGGCTCTTGGGAAACTCCAGAGTGACTCTGGGGTACTTTCCCAGTCTCCTGAATCATGCCCCAGATCCCCATGGAGAGTTAGATTACAGATCAAGGAGCATGAGGCAGAACAGGAGAGTGGGGTACCCAGAAGGAGAGAGAGACCAGGAGGAGCTAGAAGCAGCTCAGGAAATTCAGGCTCAAGTCAGGTCCCTATAAAGCACCTTCCTGTTCTCTCAGGCAGGGAAACATACAGCTTGTCAGCTTAAACCCATAAAGGCAGGCATCACCCAGCTACTTCCAAAGACGGTCCATTTCCAGGCAAGCACACAAAAGAGAGGGTAAACTACATCTCCCATCAAAGGCAGACTCAGCTGGCTTGCCAGCCTCCCAGCCACAGCAAAAAGGGGTGGGGAACACGTGGAAGGGAGGGAAGGAAAGCAGAAGATAGATGTTTTGTGCCCAGTCACCCCTGTGAGGACAGCATTCCATACTAACTTCACATGGGCAGATGCCCTCAGATTGTTGTAGAAGAGGCTGTTCTGCTCCTCTTGATACGAAAACCTGTGGATTGGCAAATATGGCCCTGAATCCAGCAGACTGAGCACAGAGAGCAGTGTGGAGATGGCTCTGCATCCCCCGTCACCAATGCCTTCCTTCCCTTTCCCTGTATTCAACCCCAAGCACCATTTGTGCTACCAGAACCGGCCTATGGCAGGAATGGTGCGGACCGAGTGAGAAATTACCCAAGAGATCCACATGCTGTTCTCTGGACTGGTTTCTACAGACTGTCACAGAAAGACAGCTCCCTGAATGGTCACCACTGGCTTATCAGGTTTTGTACTAGTACCAGCCAACCCTAAGCCATGGAAATAAAATAACCCTCTCACCCCTCCCCAAGATCAGAAGCACCTGCAAGCAAATAAAGGAAGTCACTATCAGTTCAGTTAAACCATGACCTGTAGGCTGAGAAAGGCCTTGTCCTCCTCCATGTCCCAAGCTGAAGGGCTTACCCTCGCTTTGTCTGTGGAGGAGTAGGAGACACACCATCTCGTGTGGCCACAATGCTAGTCAGGGTCACATCTTCACTGCCTTTACTACTTTTCTCCTTCTTGCTGATTGGCCGCTGTGTTTCCAGGGACCATTCCTATTCAGGGGGGAGACAAAAGCAGACACCCATATTTGTCCCAAATCCAGAGTTTTAGATCAATATGTGGGGGAGCGGAGGGAAAGGACCATCACAGAGCTTATTTGTTATTTAAGCACAATGTAATGGAGTAGTCTACCTGTTGGAGCCCTGATGGAGGCACCTAAAAGGACTCCTGAGGATGGGAGGGGTGGGGAGTAGACAGAGATGCAGCATTTTGGATAAAAACAGCTCATTGCATGGCCCTGGGCCTACCCACAACCCCCTAAAAGTATATCTTCCCCAGCTGGGGCTGGAATGATGGACCACAGTCCAGATGGCATGCATACATGCAAATAGCCATGAAGAATCAGCTTACAAGTGATCCCCTTTTTCACAGGGATCCTCTTGATCCCTGGTGATTAGAGGCCAACCACTTCCAGTGAGAATGCCTCAAAAGGAGCAACATAGACATGGGTGGGAATCCACAACTACATTCATGGGGGAAAAAGAAGGGTCAGCTGGCAGGGAGGAAGGCTCTGTGGTAACACTCTCTCCACAGATGCACTACCTCAAACTGAGGCCAATTCATAGCCATGCCTGGCCCATGGGTGTTGCGCCACCACTTCAGGTCCTCCTGGTCATCCGCAGCCATGATCACTTGATATAGATCTCGGTACAGTGTTTGAAAGCTGCAATAAGCAACAGAACCAAATGTTAGCAACTAGGCAGGGTGAAGGGAGCACCTGCCCCGGTTGCCGATTATAGGGGGGCACTGGGATCCACCAAGAGTCTTTGCCACAGTAGTGACAGCCCTGCACTTCCTCTGCCTAGCCATATGATCTGGGTAGGGAAGCACCCCACCAAGCATTAAAATCAGGGGGCAGGGGACAAGTGGAGTGAGTGGAATGGTGTCCTCCCATTTCAGCCCTAGTCCCACTATGTATGTAAAGGGGAGGGAGTGAGCAGGGCACAGGCTCTCAGGGAGTTGGGCTGCCTGTTGGTGTGGAGCTGATGCTGCTACAGCACCAACCCAGGAAGGTAAAAACCTCCCCTTCCCATCACCCATGTCAGAAAGCTTGAAAGAAGCAAATAGATTCCCTGTATAGAGATGAAGGATAATGGCCCCGTCTGACTTGGTTCAATCTTATATCCTGGGCAGGGTAAAGAAGAGTCAATGTCATGGGTATAGGGCACTTGTAGCCTTCAGGATTGATGCAAGGGCAGAATCATTTCTGTACCCACTTCACAATAATGCAAGAGGTTCAGAAATGTAATCCCTTGCTTTATACTACAGCCAGGAGAAGGGGTGGCTATTATCCAGACAGGCCTTCTGAACAAAGGCATTTAAAAACAAATACCCATTTTTCAACAAAAGCTAAGTCAAGATAAGGCCTAAGTCAGGATAACAGATAAGTCAAGAACCCACACCTACAAGATGGGTGTTCAATGGTAGTGACTATGTGGTGGAATCCTGGAGGCTCTTAGGAAGAACTGCAGACAATACCTTCAAGGGGGATGAGCACTTTGTTCACAACCAGATAAGTCTGGCCAAAAGAGAGATTAGTTCCAAATCTCAGCAATGTTAAAGACAGGAAGGGACAGGACAGCAGCCCCTCCAACAGGCAGATGATCTCCTTCCTCAAAGACCCCTAGAGTCTCTACCCCCCTGCCAGGGATCAGTGTGTTCTAGGTCCTGGATAGGCAGACAACCCATAGCAGTACCCATCTTTGATGGAGAGGTTGAGGTGTTGGTGTAGATCCAAGAACATCTCCTTGAAGAAGCACAGCCTCTTGCGCTCTGCCTCCTGGCAGCCCTCAAACACTTGCTCCATGTCCTCCATGTAGCGGGGATTGTAGCGGTTCAGCTCTTCTAGCATTTTCTCATACTGATCCTTACACTGCAGCAGCCCAGAATGAGAAGAGTCACAAAACAATCCCTCCCATCTATCCTTTCCCTCAAGGGAAACTTGCAATTCTCCCCTTACCACAACCCCTCATCCCACACAGACCAAAGTGAGAGGTACAACAAGTAGTCAGCTCACCAGAGTCAGGAGCATATTGTTGCACCAGTGACCCCTCTGTTTCTGTTGCTTTCCTCTCAATCTAAAGACAGCAACTTTTCCCCTCTCCCTTCTACTCAGAGGGGGTAAGGGAGAAAGTAGCAGCCGGTCTCACTAGTCTGGTCTGCCATGGTAGTAGGCTGCAGCTCTTACTTTCTAGAATAATGCCATCCCAAGTTCTCCGCCTTATTAATCATAAATGGACAGTGCATCATGTCCTGCCCAAGCTGTGGTTCCTGCCCCCCAGACCCAACTAAATAGAGGTCTACCCCACAAGACACTGCATTCCTTCTACTGCCACTGAATCCAAGAGGCAGCAAGACTGCTCAGCACAGGATAGAGTCCTACTCCTCCTTTCCTCCACTGGGGTATTGAGAGGCAGAAGGGGACACCCACATACTCGCTGGCCCAAGTCCACATAGCCTACACCCACCTTCTCAGCTTCCTGCGTGCATTTCTCCACACGATCCTGCAACTTGTGTAGCTGTTCCTGTGAGATGGAGGCATCAGCTTTGGCATGGTTTTCCCGGGTCTGTGCTGTCTTCTCATCCTTCCGGGTTGCATGGTAATTTTTCTTAGAATTTTCCACCTAACACAGGCAGGAATACAAAGCTAGAGTCATGCACCATGTCCAAGTTTTCCCATCCCTTATAGTCTGCTCAGGACACGTGCTGTAACCTTTGCTATAGGCAATGCCACCACGCAAGAACATCCAAGCCAATTGCCTTCCCAGCCCCAGTAGCCCAACATTCCAGCCCCTTCCTGCCCAGACACCACTCCTTGCTCACATCCTTCAGCTTCTTCACCCAGGGTTTCTGGGCTTTGCGGAATCCATCCTCTGCTTCCTTTGTCTCCTTGAATCCCCCAATCATCTGCTTGTGGTAGGCTTCCTTTTGCCAGCCCTTGATCTTCTCTGCATCTTCCCCAGCCAGCTGGTTTCGCACTTCCAAATGGATCTCGCTCAACTTGTCTGCAGCTGTCAGGAAGGCATGCCAAGCTTTCTCTAGGGTACCATACTGAGGCCCTGGAGGAGCAAGCACAAAGATAACCCATTAGAACTTCCCACCGTGGCCAAAGCAGATACTTGCTGCCTATCTTCCAAGTGCTGTGACCAGCATCAACTGCTCTACACCGACAGCCGAGGTGGTGGCTGGAATGGGTGTTTCAGTTAATCTCAGCTCTAGCTGCTGCTCATCTAGAGATGGCCCCCTACAGGCTATAGGTTCTCACAGGGGGTTGTTCCCTTCCCCTACCAACCTTCAAAATGTGTGTGCGCACATGCACACACACACTTCCTCCCACCCCCAGCTTAATAGCATCCCATGACTGAAGTGAAAACCTAGTTTCCTTGAAAGCTTGTTCCACAGGCTGGCAGCCTCCTTAGGAGATGCGCCTCACCATTTCTAGTTAAGCCCTAAGGGACCAACACCTTGGGAATTAAGTGCCCATGGATCACCCATCATTAGATACTCTTGGCAGTAGGGTCCTAACCCTCTCCTCGGTTCTCCTTTAAAAAAGTGAGGGGTCAGGAAGGAAAAAAGGAAAAACAAGCTACAACGCTTGCCAGTTTGTCAAGCAGAGTCCTCCATGGATTTAGGACCCCACTGAATTCTGGAAAGCCTTTTTTTGTAATGGGGGGGATGGAGGAAGAACTTGAAAATTCAAGGAGCGAACATCCCCTTCACACGGCTGGACTGAATTGACAGCTCTTTTATTTTTCTTTCCAAGCTTAAAACCAAAAGGAGCAGCCTTTCGTGCCTGCCTAAAGTGGTGTTCCATCCACTTTATCTCCTTCAGACAGACTCGCAGCACAGCCATGTGCTACATGTTGAAGAAGGTTTTGTGGAGCCTGTGCCCAGCACAGTCAGCCTGCCTCACCCTTTTCCACATTGGTCCTCCATTTGCGGGACCACTCTGTGAGCTGCTGGGCATAGGTCTTCTCAATCTTGGCTCGTTCTTGGAAGCAGGAGATTAGATCATTGCAGAGCCGGTACCCATCATCCACACGTTTTACTGTTCGCTTGTAGTTACCAGCCTACAATAAGAGACAACACTTCAGTTCTATTGCACTGACTTTATATACCTTCAGGTAGCAGGGGAAGGCATATCCTTCCGAGGAAGTCAAAGCCACTCCTAAGAGCAAGTCAAAAAGTCTCTCCCATCCATTTCAGGACAGCATTGTGTTGCCAAAGGAGCCCAAAATTTAGCCTCCTAATCCCATGAGTGGGAGGCAGAAGACATTCCTACCACTCCCACCCATAAGTATCCCTGCTTACCTCCCAGAAACTGCCTCCAGAAGCCTCCCCGCCAGAATCATCTTCTGATGACATTGCTCTTGTTTCCTTGCAGCAGAGAATTTTTGCAGATTTCAAGGAAGCTGGAAGAGAGAAAGGCTGTTTGTAGCAGGATACTGACAGGAACCAGGCACAGAGCAGAGCCTTGCACCATCCCTTCAAAGATGCTTATGGAAGGGAAATGGGTAGGCTCAAACAGAAATCTGGACAACAGCCTCATTAGCACAGAGCAACTGAGACTTATTCACTCCTAGACCTCCCTGGAATTGAAAACCCCACAGGAAATGCCCCCCAGAACAGTGCCGCAGGATGTTGTGGATAAAGGTGGCCCTGGCATGGCCAGATTGTATGCATCTTGGAGATGTCAGCAAGTCCAGTCCCTTTCACCAGCACTAAGAACTTCATGAGAGGCTCCTCTTTTCTAAACCAAGACTTTCAAGGGAGAGATACAAAACTATTGAATACATCCAGCCCTGAAGCACTTTAAAAATAAGTCTTGCATCAAGAGAGAAGACTCCAGATTCCTAATAGAAAGGGTCATGATTAAGAGACTACTCCAATTAACTGGAGAAAGCAAGGCCCAGTCATCACCAAGAGAGCATGTCCTAAAAGGCCTGGCCTATAAAAAGTGAGGAAGCAAGCATCTGGCAGGGCTAGGAGGCAGAACTATACAGTGCCAGCTATCCAAGGATGCCCCAACCCAAGTATGACTTATATTACATTGAAAGCTGTGTCACTGCATTTGAGTCAGGCATGGAGAATCCCTTCAAGAGGGCAAGGGAAGCCCTCTCCACCCCACATGGACTTTGTCCAGTCCGACATGAAACTTCCGTTGCAACCAAGTTCTTGGTACCACTGCTCCACCAGGACTGACCCAAGCGTGGGCCCCCACATGCCTCTAGCACAGAGATTAGAGGGGTGGGAGAACAGGACAGCCTAAGTGTGCAGCACAAACAGGCTAATCCCAGACAAGACTGAGGTTAATACAACACCAACAGGATTGATTGCTGCTCATCTCCTCTTGCACATTCTTGGTTATAAAAAGCTTCCCTCACACCCCAGAAAGGTCTCTGTTCATTCTGCCAACCAAGGCAGAAGTTATACAGTAGGAATCAACTCAAAGGACTGGGTCTCAGTCTGTCCCATCCCATTCCCCCTGCCCCCCCCACAGATTTCTAAATATTGACCCACACAATAGGAGCCTGAAGGCAGTCTCCATAAGAGATGCAACACGGGGAACCAAGGAGAGGATTAAGCATCCCCTACCTAAGCGATGTGCTTGTTAACATGAAGGGTATTAGAGGCACAATAAGGAAACTCACTTGGCTTCAAAGGGGAGCCACTACTGTCCCAGCCCCACAGCCTTCCAGGAAACCCATAGTTAGAGGCAAGTTATTACACTAGAGAAGTAACTCAGGTACAGAAATCCTAATGCTTAAAGGACACGCCCTGTTCTGCCTTGATAATCAGCTTGTGACAACCCTGCATGCTTAACAAGGCAGCTGGTTCCAGTCTCGTGGCCAGAAACAAATAGACTACATACCTGGAAGCCAAAAGAACAAGGAGTCTAGGACACCTGGGGACTGTTTCCTGGACTCTGCTGAGTTCCTGAAGTAGACTGGAGAAGAGAGAGGCGGGGCACAGTTAGAAGTTGCTGCTTCAACCCAGAGATACAGGTATCGCTGCTCTGACAAGCCAAGGTCCCAGGGTAGGAGCCAGGTCTCCCTTTCTGCCAAATACAGAGGAGCACGCCCTGATACAGCAGCTGCTGCCACTCTCCGCCCTCAAATGTACCACATTCCAGCCTGCAGAAGAGATGCCAAATCCGAGTGTCACAAGATCCAGCTCCAGAGAGAGTTTAAATAGAAGCGCTGGGGTGGCATGACAGCATTGTGCGGGAAAGGCACCATCATAACAGTTGAGCAAAGGGAACAGCTTGCTGCCAGAAAGGACTAAAACAAACTCGGTGCCTGCACCAGGCTTAGCACCCACATTTGTTTTCTCACCACCCCCAACTGCCTCCAAACAGTCCTACTGGCACTCACAGGCTTAACCAGCTGGATTCCTCTGGGCGTCAGGGTGGGGAATCAGCAAGCAATGCCTTTCAAGGGCTGTCCTGCCAAAATGCCAAGTGATTCACACAAATCAAGACACATGGTGATTCACACATTTAGAAATTAAGTTAGTGTTGTTGCAGTAGTGCTAGAGGACTCCAATCAGAGACCAGGACCCCAAGGCAAGAGGCAAGAACATAGAAAATCCCTGCCCCAAGGATCTTGCATGTCAAGCAGAATTTTCTCATACTGCTCAGATTTTTAAACTAAGTTTTATTTAAATATATATAGTATACTTTACAGAGTGTGTATAACACATGCACTTGTATGTACACTATGGACCTTTTAAACTTTGTATCACCCTTATGCTGTACAGTGTTCACCAACTGTCTGCAAAGGAAGCTGAAATTAAGGTTTTAAAGAGGTGACATGCCGGATCCTGGGGGAGGGTGGTGAAGAAGAAAGTTGTTTAAGCTGGAAGACTAACAATGACTATGAATTCTCAAAGTGGAGACCTCACAAGAGCCAAGGAAGTTAGCAGATGCCAGGAATCTGAAGCAGTCAAGATACTGTTTGGGACTGGAGTGGAGAGTAACAGGGCTTGGTTACTGCAGTTTAATGTCCATAATTAAACTTCCTAGATCTCTACAAAATTAGTTAAAAATCAAATTACTGCTGTGAGTTAGCTGTGCTGGTCTGCAGTCAAGCAAAAGGCAGAGTAGATTTTTGTTAGTCTAGCAGTACAAATCAAAGATACATGAGCTTTCATAAGCAGCAGTTTACTTCATTGGAAACTAAGAAGGGACTCTTAGCAAAAACACACAAATGTTGGGATAAGTAAATGTTTGATCCAGATTTCATCATCAGGAAGCAGGGAGAAAAAAAAGGGACAATGCAATTAAGAAAATATTTTTCAGGTTACTCTTAAGCAGAGTATTGTTTCCTTCCTCATCCAGAGAGAAATGATTCAGTGTTAGGCATATTTTCAACCTCTGACATCCAGCTGGACTCCCCTGTGGTCCAGTGGTAGTATCCTGGGGTTCAGTTCCTGGACACTTATTACAACTACAGCCATGGAGGCACCAAACATCTGGACTCTGGTCTTTGGATTTGTCTCAGTGGCCTAAAGGGGGGGGATGGAAGGTCTGGGCAGCCTCCACTCCCCTGAACTCCTGACTAGACATATGTTTCAAAGGCCAGGGTGACCTCTCACACACACCATGATCTGGAAAGATCAGTGCTTGCCAACAAGATCTCTAGCTCTGACCAACTACCCAATATTAGAATTTGAGTGTGGAGGCGGGCAGTTGTTTAATGCATTAGATGCAGAATGGCTGTTCCTTCAAGGGAGTGGTCAGTCAGTCCATCTTTTTTACTTACGCGGAGAACACCACAATGGATAGGTGTTACGAAAGAGACTATTTCTGGCATTTTACCAAAGACACAAGACTGCTGTAGGTGTACAAGTTCTGCAGGTGCCCACCATGTCAGGAGTGAGAAGGGTCCTTTTGCTGCCACATTCTTTCCAGAGTGGAGGCCTAATAATCAGGGTTAGTGTCCTGGGCAGCAACAGCAGCCACTGTGGCTAGGCTGCTGGCACCAGTGGTCATCAATCTTACACTCCTCCCAAGTTTGATGCCTGGAGCTGGTGCCCCACTCATCCACCTCTAGTTATGCTACTATTTTGGAGTTCCCCCAATTAGTGTGAGCCCACGTCAATCACCAGATCAAACTGACCAGAGCTGCAAACCCAGAGAACTGAATGCAATGGCATCACTATTCACTAGCAACTAGATGTAAAAGGTAGTTTTGATATCAGTTTTTCAAGTTCTAGGAACAGTTTGGACAGGGAATGGCAAAGACAAGCCCCCCAGATAATTAATTCCAGAAATCCCTGTAACAGTTTTGAATGACAAGTTTTTACAGTGAAAGGGGACAATAACTACTAAGCAAGTGGCAGAAGCACTTTGTTGATATCTTAACATAACAGAGACCACTTCATGATTCAGGAAAGTTGGCAGCTGCTCTGGAGAGGGAAGGAAAGGACATAGTACCAGAAAAGTCTAAGTATGCAGCTCAGAACCAAGGCAGAGCAGTACTTCTGCTCTTTTTCTGGTACTACCAGCTGAGCAGATGATACAGTAAGACCAGATCAACGGGTACACAGAACCAAGGGAAGCAGTGGAGATTGGAAAAGAGGGCAGCGACTAAGGTTTTGTTTAGTTTCCTTCTCTTGGTGGGAAAAAAAAAAAAAAAAAATCATATTGTAACTCTTGCCTTTTCTGGACAATCTTTGTGCAGGAGAAGAGAGTTAAAAGGGGCTAGAGCTCTGCCCATTTAATTCCAGTGCAAGATGATTTCCAGTACATACAGAGGCACCAAAAGCTCTGGTACAAGCATCTGAAGACCAGGTAATTAAAAAGCTATGGAATTTCTGTACCCTCGTAAATCAAGGAGACATAGAAGAACTATGTATTCTCACATGTAAGCACCAGAAACACATTCCCCCACCCCCTTCCTGATATCCCCAACTCTATTAAGTTAGCCAAATATGCTTGGGAAAACCTCAAAGAAAGTGTTACTGTAGCTCAAGATTGCCTTAGATCACTGGTTTTCAACTTGTGGTCTGCAGACCCCTGCAGGATCACAGACTAACGTCCAAAGGGTCCACAAAAGATGACCGTGATCAATCAAAAAGTATGCAAATACCCACACTTATAATTCAAAGGGGTCTGAACCTCCATTCAAAAAATGTTTAGGGGTCCACAAATGAAAAAAAATGTTGAAAGCCACTGCCTTGGATCATTTCCTATTAATCAGCACTCCGCAGCACTAAAGATCTGACTTCAGAGGTGCCACCACCATAAGCAGCCAATCAGAAAGCAAACACACACAGAAGTAGTCACAGGAGAATGTAATAAGTCTTAAGTGGCTTTGTTGCTCCTTCCTCGCCCCAGGGAATATCCCCTATCAATGCAATGGGGCCCACTTCTGGTTCATTTTTGGTAAACTTGCAATCATTACTAGATCAGATAAGCCAGTTTCATCCTCTAAAATCCAGTAACTCCATATCAGGGCTTGTAGCAGGAGCAAGACACTAAAAAGTTCATTTTGCATGGTGAGCAACCTTGCTCCCCATGGTCAGGGAAGCAAGGTCAACCCTCTATTGCCTGCAGCACTAGCTTGAACTGGGAAAGAGTTGTTCCCTTCCCCTCAAAGTGGAGAACTAGAATCCCATGCAGATTACATGTCAACACCCCAAGCAGCCAAGTCTCCATTCACCCACTTCACCCTGCTCACACCCAGCCACAGTTTTTGCACCCCCCATTCACACTCCTCTTCATGCCTGCAGTCCCTGATGCATTAACACCATGCTATGCTATGCTATGCTATCATCTTTTCCTTCAGACACACTTTCTTCCAGGAAGATACATTAGGGACCATCTTCCTTTTGCATTTGTAGATAATTTAAAATGATGGGGTCCTGGCCCTGGTCCACAAGTAGGGCTCTAAAATACAACCACTCCACTTTGTGACTCTGGGAGCATTTATCCAAGACATGGGCATCCTCCTTCCTACACACCAGCCTTCAACACTTCCACCCTCTAAATGCCCAGGGCACTACCTGGGTGCATTGTCTGTCTCTTGACTGCAGGCTTCTTGTGAGCAATGCCTCGACTCCTCCATTCTCTAGAGAAGAGTACAATTACTAGGTGGAAAAATCAGATCTCCCAACTCTCCTAGTGCTAGAAGGGCAGGTGTGTGCAGTTTTGCAGAAGTGTCTGCCTCGCCCAGCAGCTATCACCAGATGCAAACCAGTTGTATTACAATCCTTCCATGAAACGGTTACCTCCCACTCTGGCCAATGAGACCACTTTAGCACGGAGTGGTCTCTTCTTGTAAAGCCAAGCTGAGGTTTGTTCAGATCCAGCTATAGCAAGCTCATTTCCAATTCAGGGAGAACAGGACCTTTGAGGCATCAAGCTAATTGTCACAGTCTTCTCACCTCTACACAGGACAGAGGTAAAAGGCTGTATTCCTCCTCCAGACATCTCAGTAGTCCCACAAGCAAGAGCAGCTCAGGCGCTTACACCTACACAGATAGATTTTTTTGGAGATTTTTGCCTTCTAGTCTCTTATCCAGCCTGTCTAAAAGACAACTGCTCTTATACTTTACCCATAGCACCAGATGAGGAAGCCCTTTATCTTCTGTTTGTCACTAGAATTAAAAACCTAGGACCAGGAGGTTCTACATGACACCAGCATGCAGATGAATGAGACTTCACTATTAACACCATTCAGTAACTTCCTGTAGCTGCCAAAATACATACCCACTTCCCAGAGTATGCCCCTATCACTTACTGACTGGCATGTACTCAGCTTTATGCCCAGTAGAAGTATCAGATAATGCAAGACTTGCTTTGTGCATGGAGGGAAGGGGAAGGGAAGGGAATGACTGCCCCTGCCCCACAACAAGGATGCCCCATACAGACTTTCATAAGTGATGTTTACCCCGGTCCAAGAGTCACACCCATGGTGGAGTCACCTAGCTGGGAAAGTTGTGAAGAGCCAGAGTTTCTCAGCTGCTTCCTTGGACTTGAAGCCTGTCAGAGTTGTGCAATGTAGTTTAGGGACAAATTTCAGCTGTGCTCTCCAGCGTGGGGAAAGAACAGAGAAAGATTTAGCAGAACAGTAGGAACATGCAATAGAAGATGCCTAGCAACATAAAGACTCACCACAGATCAGACAACACTATGGCTGGAAGATTTCCACAATCACAATGAAGTAGCGAGATGGAGAGAAGGAACGCAGCAGCTTCATTCAAAGTGAAGGGACAAAGGCACTGGGCCAAGCAGCTGCTTCATGCTTCCCCATGTCTGGGTACTTGACTGTGTTGGTCTCATGCAGAGCTCAGACAGAGCCCACATCCTGAAGCACAGCAGAGATCTCTCCCCCCTGCCCCACCAGCAAGTGGCTGCCACTGCCAAGAGCTTTTCCTTGATGTCTAAACATTTCTTTAGCTTTAGGCAACTGCCCTCCCTTCTCTCACCTGAGGCCACATCTCCAATAGACTTCTGTCAGTACAAGCTTTGTACATGCATCCCAGTTATGCTCTAGATGGACTTGGGGGTGCAAAAGAAATTGAGAAAGCAATTGAAAAGAGGTGCAGCCTGCCAGAGGAAGCTGTATCCAAACTAGGAGCAGGTATAGGCATGCTGCCATGCTAAACCAGCAGACCCTTCTAGCACAGACACAGCCGAACACAGTTCTCCTTCTACCATTAGATTATCACTTTTGAAGTAGGGTTGTAGTAGTCATGATGGTCCAGGAAGCATGCAAGAAGCGAGAGGTTTTTCACTGGTAACATCTTATATTTGACCAACATCTCTGTCACCTATTCAGTTGGTCCAATAGAAGATAACAATTTGAAGTGATTTAGTATGACCATGGCATATCCCCCCCCACCTTTCCAAGTTTATTCTTTTCTGCATAGAATCTTATGCAAATCTTGGGTGGTTCTTGCAGTTTATTCCTGCCTTTCCACAGCTGCATCTGTTGTTCTAAAGGCAGCCTGTCAGGTATAGCCAAGTTTCCCAAATTGTTTTGTAAGACTTTCACAAAAACACAAGTCCAAGTTGCTGCATCATTAAATATCAAACTAACTTGCCATATATCAATCAAGCTATACGTGCTTGTGGGTTTGTGTTATGTACCCCCAAGACCAGGTCTAGCAAAGTACCACAGGAACCAATAGGAGTAATGAATTAAGCCAAATAGTCTTCCATTTAAGCAACTTAGATTGCAGCCTAGAGGAAAAAGGGGGGGTGTCAACTCTCACTAGGTTGTCTGCAAGGAGTGGTATTGATGCAATGGAAAAAATACCCAACCGAAGAGGAAGAACAGAAGCAAGTTGTATTAAAAAGCTGCTCTTAAAAAAGGAATGTGCATGCTGAGTTTTCTAGCCTTTTTCCAGTCAGACTTGAACAAGGTAAAAGGGATCTTGTTGCAGGAGTCAAAGGAAAGCCTGTGACCAGGAAAAGAAAACCCAAAATGGAAAGTTAAGTCCAGAATGCTGGCAGCTCTGACCAAGCCCCTCCCCACAAACATTTGCACATGGCAAGGACTCAGAGGAAAGTACATACAGGGATTATTTTAAAAATCAAGTTCAGTGCCACCTATGTTTTACATGGGAAAATGCAATGGGTTAAAATAAAAAATTACTCTGCAATGTTTGCATGATCATTTTACCTGTGACATCTCCATGAAGGACTAAATTATAGGACCAATGAGGGTAGACCTCAGAGATGGCCAGGTAGGTTTCTTGGGGGAAGGAATCATTTAGAGTCTCATTCTCTAGATCTGGTATCAAGCAGCCTGTTTACAAGTGTACCCATGAGGGCAGGACCAAAGATTTTGCACGACTCCTGCCTGGACTGAAGGGAATTTTATGAGCATAGATCCAGCCTGCGTCTACACCCAGGTACCCGATGTGTAACCAGAGGTTAACTTAATCAGGATTAAGCCACCAGAAGCCATGGAGAGCAACTACCTTCTCTTACTACTCCATGAATTTCACCATATCTACCCCTACAATACCTACACTAACCAGTTTCGCTATTTCTGTCCCCTGTCCTTCCCTGAGGACAGGAGCTTCACTCTTCCCAAATTATCTCAGTGACTGCAGTCACCACTGTCCCACTCCAGCTATCTGATTTTGTTATGTGAATTTCCTACCCTTCCTATCAGCCTGAGCTAGCATCAAGCTTTCCAGCAAATTCATACCAGCCCAGAGACTTCTTTCATCTGGAAGATGCCTCAGATGCATTATCAGGTCCATCTTCCTGTACTGTGGCAGGAACGATTTCATCCCCAAACCAGAGGCAGTTATCTAATCAGGCCAGCCCCAGGGTAAGGCTTGCCCCCACACCTCCAGGGTAGTTTGTTTCCACACCCACTCTGCACTGAACATGAATCCATGGGCAGGAAAAACATCAGTTACATATTAGGGAAATAGTGAAGTTACTTCAGTGGCCTCATGCTTTAACAACTGCCTGTCAAGTAGTAAAGGAGTCCCAACTGAACACCAGACAGACTCTCTGCTCACTTTCACCAGCCTCACTAGCAGCAAATAAAAAGCTTATATATTTGTGTTGCTTCTCCCCAGACTCCAATTTGATTGTCTTTGTATGAACGTACCCCAAACAGAAAAGTCAAGTCCCACAGCCTGAGCCTACTCAGGGCCAATGAGAATGGAAGAGTTTGTGGAGTTTTTTCTTTCCACAGGAACCCTTTCTTGGTCCATTGTCTTGGGACATTTGCCTTCTGTGATGGAGTCACCTCACTAACCACTCGGAGCAAGGTCCACAGCATCTGTGCATGCTAAAGGCTTTTCATTACATAGTATTCAAATCATCCTCCACACCACTGCCCAGTTAGTCCTCAGTAGAGCTGGGCATTCAATATTTCCTTCTTTCACTAGCTTTCACACTGCACAAAGGACTTACTAAAATCTTTTCCACCTATTCTTCCAATTTGGCAGTTGAACTGCATTTCAGTCCAACCTCAACATAAGCAAGTAAATGCTCTAATAGTAATCATTTCCACTAGCTCCTCACTAGTCTGTTTCGGAGTATTTAGTTGCCACTTTGCTGTTAAGAAAGCGCTCTGCATTTGCCTGGCATGTGACACAGGCACAGACTCAGAACAAGAGTCCTCTATCCCCTGGTTACATCAGAGCCTTTGCCTGGCACCACATTATTTGCCAGCCAGGTTTGTCACTTGTGTGGAAGTTCAGGAGAAAGGTGCACAACTGAAACAAGCATCTGAAAGAAAGAGGTGAAGTAGCACAGTTTTTCTGAAGTTCATCTGATCTGTCCCATGTTCCCCAAGCAGGCTACAGAAAAGCTGGAGGGCACAGGGTGACACCTTTGGAGAAAGCTGGATAAGGCAAGTTTGAGGAGTGGAACTCTTGATTGGGGGGTGGGGGGGAAATGTGAGCAAGCATGGGGGAAAGAGGTCCAAAAGGTCACACCCCCTGTTGCCTCTGCTATGCACTACATTCAGTTCCTCAGCTTTGATGATGGGAAGATTCATTGTTCACACTTTTGTCACTAAAAAAAGGTTTACCCAATTATTTCCTCAGAGCAAAGTCTAAAACAGGAAGGATGGCTGCAGAGGCAAGGCAGAGTTCACAGAAGGCAAACAGCTACACACAAAGTCATTTTGCAGAACCAAGGTCCCTTCAAGAACCATGTAACTGGGGACCAGACTTGCAAAAATGATGCAAGTTTTGTTTAAGACAGGATGGGAGAACACAGCACACTGCCCATCCCACAAAGCGGAAAGACAGATGCACCGTTTCATTAGATCCAGATAAGCAGCACATATACACTGCATACACAGAAGTAGAGGAGTTCAACTGAAGTAGCCACTAAGTGGCCTATACTGAAAACTCACTCATTGTTTCTGAGGTAAGCACCCTGCATGGAGCCCGGTGTAAATCAAGAGACCATTCTACAACCATCATGTTGCCTGAATGGCACAGGAGCATTACAATGCACAGAACCAGCCTCTCTGTATTGAAGATGGCTCGCTGACCTTTGAAGTGTTCAGCCAGTTGAAGAGAATGGGACAGTCAGCTCCAAAGAACAGGCCCTGCAGGAAGATATTTTAGCTGCTCAGTATCACTGGACTGTGGCTTGATCCCCTAACTCAGGGGCAGGCAATTATTATTTCAGGCAGAGAGCCGCTTACTGAGTTTTGGCAAGGCATGAAGGGCCGCATGACAGGCAGCTAGGGGCAGATAAATATTAACTTGCTAGATTTTTTAAGGGCCCTGCAGACTGGATAGAATGGCCTGGTGGGCCACATGCGGCCCACGGACCGCATTTTGCCCACCCCTGCCCTACCTCCATCCCTCAGCACAGAGGGCTTTGTCCTTTTCAGTGCCCAGTCTGATATGCTGTTGGAATAGCAAGGGTATGTTTTTTAAACAAACCAGTCTTTTCTGCTTGGTTTATTGAATCAGTCCCTACCCCGCTGCTTGAAGCACCAGGTTCCTGTTTGCATTTAGGGTAAAGACATCCTATTCATCCCTGGACCTCCTGTGTCCCTCCCTCCTAGCTACCTCTCTAGAAGAAGACAGAGCACAGAGCCAACTTAAGACAGACTCTGTACATGTAAATACAAGAAGCTCTGTGGGCACTGGCACAGCATCTTCCAGCTCTGAGCCAACACCAAGCTTTGGCTCAAGTTTCCAGCCTGTGGAGCCAGTACCTCTGGTAGGGCTACCACTACAAGGCACTGGCTGGGGACGGGGAAGGGAGAAAAGGGCAGAGCAGAACCATTAGAAGGCAAAATAAGAAGTGGAAAGGCAGCCAAAAGTACTAAACAACTGCAATACACAATGACATCTCACAACCCTCCTCAAAGCTCACAGGCTCTTATCAAAAGGACACAGCAAACCCCCCCTCCCCCCAGCTGTACACAGCAGTGGCAGAGCTGCTCTGAACCCCACACAATCAGGCATACACAGTAACAGAATTCATTCAGCTTTAGAAGATGCATTAGTGGGGAGGGAGAGAAAGTGAAAAGAAGCTATAAGCACAGTTGTGCATCATATACAGACAGCCAAGTAGATTTATCATTGTCCACAGTACCCCTTAGAGGCAAGCATATATCATGTCCTTCTGAAGATAAGGGGCTCGACTTATGCAAGGTCCCAGAGAAAGGATGAGAACTTGTAGGTAGCTGGAGACTTACAAACACTATTGGCCTACAATGACTCAGGTAACAATTCTAAGCCCCTAGGCTGGAAAAAAATCACCGACAGATTGCGACAAAAAAAAACAACATTCCTAGCAAAATCATCCAGGACAGGCCTGGGGGAGAACAGGGAGGGTGGGCGTGCGGGGGGGTGGAGCTGCCATAGCCAAGCAGGAGATCTTACAGACCTAGTCTCATAAGTGCAGAAAACCCATTTAAAGTGCTTTCTGAATCTTGGGAAGAAAAATCGGGATTAGGCATTGGCTTATCTACCCTGAAGACTCCATAATGACTGAAGAACTTGTGAAGTTCTTGAATCAAAAGTAAGAGCTAGAGTTTTGACAAAAATAATTTTCATCAGGTTGACAGATCCTCAGTTCAATGGAAAAGGAACCAGGTTGTTTCAGTTGCAACACTAATACTTTTCTTCCAAAAGAGAGATCCCCAATAGATCTTTAGGATACACCTTTAATTCAAGTACAAAGCCACAAAACAAATATCCTCAGGAGAGCTCAAGGTAAAGCAGTCTTGATATGCCCAGTGTTTCAAATGCTAAACTTCCCAAGCCAGGCTTTCTTTGCAGATCAGGATGTCCCAGTGATACCCACCACTTTAAAAAGAGCACCAAGTACTGGCCTTTTTAGGGGGGGTTATTTCTTTATTTTTTGGCCCCCAAGGATCTGGGATACTCAGTCCATTAGCTCCAAGTCAAAGAGAAGGAACCTACTGAAGGGCAAAAATAGGATTAGGATGCCAGTCACACATACTGCCTTACACCAGTGCCCTGCTTCAGCCCACAGTTCAGTTCTAGTGAGCTCGAAACTATAGTACTATTCACGGAAACAAAGCTGACTAATCACAGCAGCAGACCCACCAAGCTGGCTGCACCTACAAAAAGGGACATTGCCTCATGCTGCAGAAACTTTGCATACAGAGTCAGACTGCATGTGGAATGTTATAGCAGCAACTGTGCTAAAGAGGGGTGGAGAGCAGTAACTAGATGTCTTGCAACAGATTCCAGCTCAAGCACACCAGGCTCCTTCCTGGTTCCCAGAGGGGCCCACAGAATTCCACATTCTCCTTAAAAGCTTGCGGATACAATAGTCATTTTTTGTTCCATTTTCTATGCTACCCACTAAGGCCTTTAGACTTAGATTTTGAAGCTGGTGTTTATCTGCTTGCCACAGTTCCCTGTTGTACACTGCCACATGCATGCACCATGCTGAGTAATGATAAAAACTTGCCTGTTCAGAAAAGGTCTGTTTTAAAATGACAGCGTCCTTCAAAATGCTGCCCTTCCTGCTCTCTGGGATTATGCAGCTTTATTGTTGTTTAAACAGGTCCCAGAAGTTTCTTACGTGCAGCATGTGTGTACTCACTGCTCAGTGTACATTACCCATTCCTCTGTGCCTCATCCAGAGAGGATGGAAATAGCCAGTCTATTACTGCTGTCTGATGGCTCTTTAGTGTAAACTGAAGAGGCAAGCCTAATTTAGCTTTGAAGAACATCTGTTCAATATCTGACATGTCAGCCAAAATAGTCATCATCATCACTCACCAGGTAGGGCAAGCAACAGTTGAATGATCTGTAGTCTCGCAGAGGGACCCAGGCAGACCAGTGCTTGTATTGTAGAATACACACTGAATCCTGTTGTTCTGCCCTTGGGAGCCAACATGAGCTCCAGATGTATGGTGATTTCAGTGGTACTAAGGTTAGAGCAGGCTCACTAGTGTCCTTACTTGCTTTACAGTCACTACTCTATATACAGTTGCAATACACTTATTCCTGAGAGAGAATTGCATCAGAAATACTTTTACCATAACCTTGAGTGAAACAGTGCATTTTTGGACTTTTCCAAAATTCACTTAGATGCAGCATAGGGGGTTAGTTTGAGTCTTGTAGCAACCATAGCCTGTTCCAGTCAAAGAGCGACAAATCTATCATTGCCCTGAGGCCATTTCACGCACTTAAAAAAAAAAAAAAAAAAAAGAAGTGTTCAGGCTCATAGAGTGGTATGTAACCAAATCATAATGGATACTCACAAGCCAGCCACCTGGCTGGAGTTCTCTGCTGTGCTGCATAGTCCAGTCACATGCAGCCCAGACCACTTTAAAATACTTCCAAACCATTTATTCCCCAAGTCTCCATAATGGAGTTACAGACAGACAACAGATCCCCAGCCTACTGTTGGAGAAGTCTGGCCTCTGCCTAGGAGGAGACAGTCACCACAAGAACAAGCACAGACAAGCCACAGACAGGAAAAAGCTGGCAGGTAGAAATCTCAGCAGGAAGAGCAAACAGCCAGCCCCCTCCCCTACTCAAGCTGAAACTTGAGAGAAAGTCCAGGGGATGCGTTAGGAAAGCAAAGCCTCTTTTAATGAGAAGTATGCAACTAGGAGCACAAGTGTGGTCGAAGCACAACAGGCCGTTAGGCATCACCTACACGGCAGCCTCTCTCCAGCAGTGAAGTATCCAGTACAGTCCAGAGATAGGTAATCCTTCCCCTAAACATAGAGCATGCACTCAGCTGTGCAAGACTCAGAGAGGAATCCATTTCGGCTCCACCCAAAGATCAGCTCACATGAGAACGGAGGATCCAGAGCTCTTGTCATGTAACCGCCTGGATGGTGACAAGTTCTACTCCTATTACACAGAGCAGTATCGGAGCCCTTGTAAGGCTTAGCTACTTCTCAGCTGCATTTGAATTCCAGGGCAGGGTGGGAGGCTCTGTTCGGGTTTTGTATTGCATCACCATAGTATCTGAGATTCTTTTCCATTAATTAGATCGGCAGTGGAATTCATGGGGTGAGACTCTAGCTCATGTCCTGGTCTAAAGAAAGGAAACTTCTGCTTGGGGGTGGAGAGACGAGTGGACCAAAGACCTCGCTTACAAAATACTGGCTAGTAAGTTCCCAGTTAAAGGAGGTGGTTTGCTAGGCTTCCCCCCTTCCCGCCTCCCCCCCTCTCAGTCCACAAGGGCTCAGCAAAAAATATGCTGCTGGCACAGAAAGCGGTCAAACTGGTTAAAGCATTTGAGCCATGCTGGCCGCACTTGTGATATTTCTACTGAAGAGACTGATCTGTTCTGCCACAGGGAAGGATAACCTACAGATGTCCTGTTCTCCCAAGCCAGGCTTGGTGCCCTCCATGCTCAAAACAGATGGGCGGTGTCGCTGCCATTTTCTTCCCCCCCACCCCCCAAAGCAAGTTACACTCCCCCAGGTTCTCATGATGGCAAAACTGCGTAGGCTGAAGCCAGCTTCTGCTCCTGCAAAACAGGCACTGCCAGCCCACACCACCTTAGTGCCACATGCCCACCCAAAGGTCCCAAGGGCAGGGCAGACAGGCAAGGGAAGAGCCCGGGCAGGAAGGCTGGCGCTTGTCCCCCGGGGGCCTGCAGTGATGGGGCAGGCGGTGACACTTGTGGAGCAGAGGGGTGGCAGGGACGGAGGAAGCCAGAGGCAAGCGGGCCGGCCCCACAGGAAGGCAGTTTCAATCCCCCCGGGGGCCGGGGAGGGAGGACGCCAGGCGTAGCTCCCCCACCGACTGCTCCCGGATCTCACCAAGGGCGATGGGGGGATCCCAGGGGCTTGCAGCTGGGGGCGGGGGCCCCTTGGCAGCGGCTCGGGTTGCAGTCACCATGGGACCGGCCCGCACAAAGGCTGCCTGTCCCTTGCCCCCCTCCCCGCAACTGCGGGGGTCGCGGGCAGGAGGAAAGGCAGCTCGGCCGGGGGAAGGGGCTGCGTGACTCACCGCGTCGCCGCCGCCGCCGCCTGCTGCGTTGCTGCTGCCGCCCCCGAGCGGCGGGAGCTGCGGATCCCCAAGCGGCCGCTGCGTCCAGAGCCCCGCGGCGCCGGCGGCTCCACCCCCTGCCCCTATTTCAGCGGCGGGACACGGGGACTCCTGCCCCGCCCCGCAGGTCCCGCCGCGGCCTGGGCGGGCGGCTGCCAGCGGGGCTCCCCCCGCCCTCGCAGCCCTTGATCCAATTATCCCGCCGTCTGGCAGGGCTGGGGAAGGCGCCTGCAGGTGGGGCGGCCCCGCAGCTCACCTGGCGGCCGCGCTGGAGCCGAGGTCGGCTGCACGCCGAGCTGTCCCGCGTCGGCTCCGTGCGGCAGCGGGGAGCCAGTCTGGCAGCCGAGGGCAGGGCTGGGGGGGAGGCTCGTGTTTCCCCTGCTCCCACTCTGCCCTCGCCCCTTCGCCGGGTTTTAGCGCTCGCTTCCCAGGGCAGGGACGAAGGGGGCTTTCACCCCGCTCCGGCAGTGCCAGACCGCTCCCGGGG
Organism: Crocodylus porosus; assembly: GCF_001723895.1. Lineage (NCBI taxonomy): Eukaryota > Metazoa > Chordata > Crocodylia > Crocodylidae > Crocodylus > Crocodylus porosus. Next base: position 43,654,846 of record NW_017728947.1, read on the forward strand.
AGCAGGGGGTCCCGCCTCGTGAGACTCAAGTCGCTCCTCGGAAAATGCCACCTCTTCCTTTGTTTTTTGGGCGGTGGGCACAGAAGGGAGCACTTCTCTTGCAAGGAATTGTGCAGGTCGGGGTGGTGTTGCCCCCGTGGGTTCCTGGTTGAAATCGTAGATTAGGGTTGGAAGGAGGTCATCTAGTCACTGGGTTTATCTCCTGAGGCAGGTACAGGTGTTTGCATTAGGCTGGCCATCGTAGAGGACATGCCTGTTTCCTGCTGCTCTGTCCTCTATTGATATGAAACCGGATGCCTTTATGTGCTCTATTTTTCTCTTGAAGAGCGAAACAGAGGACAGACATAAAGGCATCCTGTTTCATATCAATAGAGGACAACTGGACTGTCCTCTATGATGGCCACCTTGGTTTGCATGCCCAATCCTGCTCATATAGCAAGACTTTTAAAAGGGTCTCATGGCACCCCAGAGTCTTATAAAGCCTGTATGTCTGGCAACCTGAGCTAAACTCGCTGAGCTTTCATTGGGTGTGTCTACACATGCATTAACGCACTTCAGTTAAAGCACCTTAAATCTAATATACCTCCATGGTGAGGTACTAGGAAAAGACGCATTGGCCTATTTTGATGCACATCAACTAAAGAGCACAGTTTTTAGTGATGCTTTCATGTGCATTAAAATAGGCTAATGCATCTCTCCAGGTTTGCAGATCATACCAAGTTATGGGGCAAAGTTAATACACTGAAGGGCGGGGAGCAGATACAGGCCGACCTGGACAGGTTAGATCAATGGACGGAATTAAATAGGATGCAATTCAACAAAGACAAATGTAAGGTACTCGACCTAGGGAGGAGAAGAAATCCCCAGCACACCTACAGGTTGGGGGATGACCTCCCCAGCAGCTCAGAGGCTGAGAGGGATCTTGGGAGTCATAGCTGACTCCAAGACAAACATGAGGCGGCGATGTAACAAAGCCATCAACAAGTCCAATTGCACCTTGTGCATTAGCAGGTGCATGACCAACAGATCAAGGGAGGTGATGTTCCTCCTCTGTGCAGCATTGGTCAGACCACAATTGGAGTACTGTGTCCAGTTCTGGGTCCTGCACTTCAAGAGGGACATGGAGAATCTGGAGAGGGTTCAGAGGAGGGCTACTCACATGATTAGTGGCCTCCAAGGGGAGGTTGTGGGATCTGGATTTCTTCAGCCTTCACAAGAGATGTCTGAGTGGAGACCTTATAGCAGCCTATAAGTTTATTGAGGAAGGACAACAGAGAATTGAAGATGCGCTATTTACCAGAGCACCCTAGGAGCAACTAGAACTAATGAGTGCAAACTAGTGGAGAGTAGATTCAGGCTGGACATTAGGAAGGAATTTTTTACAGTAAGAGTGGCCAGAATCTGGAATGGGCTTCCAAGAGAAGTGGTATTATCACCTAACTGGGAGGTCTTCAAGAGGAGGCTTGATAGACATCTGGCTGGGGTCATCTGACCTCGGTCCTGTTTCCTGCCAGAGGCAGGGGTTTTGACACAATGATCCTTTGTGGTTCCTTCCGACTCTGCAATCTATGAATTAAAGCACAAGTACAGGCCTGCCCACTGTGTCTTCCCACCAGTTTCCATTTCTAAACCAGAGTTTGGCCATGATTCAACATGAAGTTAAGGGAGTGGAAGGCCCATGCTGGGCCATTTTCCTGTCACTTTTTTCTACATGATTAGAGGATCAAGCACCAGGATGAGTTATGGACTGACAATTACATTTATTCTATCAAAGCAGAAAGGGAAGATTGAAACCCCCACAGAAGGTAGGCAGGAAGGAAAGATCACCCGTAGCACTGACAAATCCACTCCATGACTGTTGGGCCTGGTTATTCAGAGTATATTCTGGGACTGTTTGTTTTTTAATTGCTTCCAGTTCCCGGGGAGCAAAAGTGATGATGCACCCAACACCCTTCTGAGATCTGAAACCTTACTCCAGAAAACATAAGCAGATGAGTGAGAGGAAAGACTAACCAGTGTGTTCATATTGTAATGAAGGCGAGAGGAAAGAAACTAGTAGACCTCTGTAATAATGTGATGCTCCACCATAGTTAATTTCACTTTCAATACATTAGTTAAATTAACAATTCAAAGTGTGAAAAAGGAAAAAAATCTGAGCAGTCAGAGCCAGATACTGTGTATCCAGCAACTGCCCAAGACAAAGTTTCACACTGTGTGTGAGGTTTAGTCTCTTGTTTCTGTCTCTTGAGTCACTGACGTGATGCTATGTTCTCTCTAAGGTGTCTTTCCTTTCCTCTGGGAGGAAGGTGTGGCTCATAAAGGACAGAGTGTCCAGGTAAAGAAGGAGATAAGTAGATACTGTTACCTTTTTTCTCTCAGGGCAGGGGCAGCTTGATGGGAAAGATCTTGGGATAGGAGGAGGTCCAGTTTTGCTAGGGTTATGCAGGGTTTTTGTTACTAATGTTTTTGGTTTGTTGGAATTCTTAATTGCTTCCATGTCCTGATGAGAATCAAGTTGCTCAGATGTTACTCTCTTTAAAATTACAAGAATAAGTATAAACTAATATAATCCAAGAAAGCAAAACCTTCCATTAGCAAAGATCCAGGCACTGTGCAGCAAAAGGCCCATTACCTCTACGTATACCACCAAATCAGGACCGTCCCTTACAATATTGCTACCCTCAAAGTGCAGAAAGAGCTTCAGTCATGTTCCAGATACTTTAACCCTGTCCAGGCTGAATGAAGTGTTAGACATGTCTAAAATTGTGATTGCTACTGGGCCTGTGACTTGTTTTAATTTATACCATCACTGGGACCCAGTAATACAAGTAATAACAACATTATTATATTCAAATTATTCTTTCCTGTGATCTTCTGACTGCATAAGGCTTTCTCAAAAGCTTTTATCTTTCAGGTCTGTTTTTTTCTGTGACTCGCGCAATATCCAGCACAGTCATTAACAAATGATGTAAGAATGGTAAGTGCCAAGGTGAGTTTCCAAAGGGAAAATCAGGACAGTGTTAGGTTTGATTAAAAAAAAAGCCCCTTATGTTTGTTTAAAGATTAATTAAGCCCTTCCGCACTAGTTAGGTGGAAAGTCCATAGGTTACTGTGCCTAATCTCTTCTGGGCCACTTTCCGGTTAACACCTCAGGAAGGTGAGCAGGATGGGAAAAGGGAGTTTCACATCTTAGCTGGAGACAACTTTCTGCAAAGTTAGCACCACAAGGTCACATAACAGGATTACAGTTTGTTCTTTACTTTGGGACCGTTTCATAGTCCATTGAAGTCAATGGGAATTTTTCCATCTCATCCCTATCTTTTCAATGGAAAGGTAAGAATCACAATTTTTCAATTCTGAGGAAACCAGTAGAGGTTAAGATGAAAGTAATATAATCAGCACTTTTTGCTATCTATTCTTTAACTTTATGGGTTCCTCTTTCCTTTGTAGTCTCTAGGAAGCTGTGAATACTGCTGAACACACTTCCCTTTCCTGTACAGAGTAGGAAGTCTTTTTCCCCGTTAGGTTCCTGAGGGATCTAGTTTAACAGGTCCTCAGGATTTCATTAATCTTATGTCCTGATGACAGATGCTAGTTTGAACGATTATGAATTGATTCAGCACTGAAAAGGATGCTGTGTTTTGGGGGGGTTTTTTGCAGAAGATGATTGAAAATGATGTGCAGAGGCTGACATATACAATAATGTAGTGGGAGCTAAGTGTTTTCTATGGGTGGGGATAGTTTTTTCCCATCTAAACATTTGGTATATCCAATATGTTATGTTTGTTATATAGGCTGTAAGTGACTGATGCAACATTATTATATTCTAGTAGGAAGAAAAATATTTTTATCTATACATAGGTGTCCCTTGTAGCAATAGTATCTTTTGAGAAGTGCGCGCACAGATATTGTATGATTTGTATGTATAAGCTGGTGGTAGGGATGACAATTCTGAATGGCTATAGGAGTAGCATGTTAAGGACCCACCAAGGTGCAGTCCAAAGTAGTGATAGCTTAGGTCTGTTTTCTCCTCCATTTCTGCATGTTGTAAAGTACCAGTTACCAGTTCAGAGACCAGAGAATCCTAATGGTCTCTGAAGTGATTTTGCAGCTTGAATTTGAGCTAGACTTCATCTTGTATTTCTTGAATTTGCTTTAGCTACAGTCTAAATGCACGTTTTTCCTTGAGCTCTAATATGCAGTTGCAACTTCTTGTGGATGTTTCTAACATTTTTCAATGCATGTAGTACAGAACTTGGTTACTGTAAAGCCCTTTTTGGACCTGACCAGACATCTATTATTAGTGTTGTTGTTGTTGTTATTTAGGTGTAGGTGACACAAACTTCACAAATCACCAGGCTTGATTAACAGGTCTGGTTTCCTTGTAGTAGTGTGGCAATTGACTTCATGAATCAATATACCTTACTTCTTCCCTCCCTACTTCTGCTTGGCTTAGACCATAGTTTCTCAACCTGTGGTACGTGTACCCCTGGTGGTACGCAAGACACAGGCAAGGGGTACACGGGTACCCCAACACTATCTCTTTCTCACTCTCTTTTCCTCTCGTTGTCTCTCCATCTTCCTCTCTCTCTTGCCCTTTCCTGCTCTCAAAACTATGGAAAAAAAAATTGGAATAAACTCCCCAATAATAATTTGGCATGCCACGCTTTATGCGGCACTGGGTTCAGCCTTCCTAGCTTTGGCCAACATCACTTCTAGCCCAGGTATATACTTGAGTTGTGCACCCCGGTATAAAAGATGGCAACCCTACTCAAACCAGATCAGACATCTGTTATATCATGGCCTTATATACACAGCCCTTCTTCCAACACATTAGTCTGTAAATATAAAATTTTCAGTAGTTAGGGGGTACTTGCTACTTAAAAGTTGGAGAGACACTGGCTTAAACTATAAACAGAGATTGTTTTTGAGAACAACCCTAGAAAGTTGTCTTGTGAGGGTCAGATAGCTCTGTGTGGGAACACTAACTGAAGCCCAAACTGACACCACAAAATTATATCCTATGTACCTGTTTATCACTCAAACAAAGACTAAAACCAATAAAAAGATTGTCTAGGAAACCTACATTTAAGAACCTGATAAATTGTTACCCAGTGATATGTCAGAAGCTTTCTGTAAGCTTCTGTGTGTGACCAGCCTGTTCTTCACATATAGGCCTAGGACAGTGATTCTCAATCAGGGTGCCAGGTATCCTGGGGTGCCTTAGGATCCTTTCAAGGGTGTAATGGGGCACCACACAAGGTCAGCACTGTTAGATATGCAAACACAATCCACAAAATAAACCCAGAGATTTCAACTAGGAATCCAAAGTCTTAAAATCATTCTGCCCTGTTGTGGTCTTTCTCAGTTCTTTGCAGTGGAAGAACAGCTCTCTCTCTCTCCTATTTTTCTGTAGTTATAAAAAACCAGGGAAAACTGGCAGCTGGTATTTTTCAAGAGATGCCTTGAGGCTATCAAGGTTGAGAACCACCAGCTTAGAAAACATGTTTGATAACAGGCTGCTTTCCTGGCCTCCTTTTCCTGTCGAGATTTGGGGCTGTCTGGGTGAGTGTTATAGCAGCACAGACAAAACCTTGCTACTTTCTCTTCAACTTCTCTCCCTAACAGAGCCGCCACAGGGGTGCTTGTCAGCGCAGCCGCCTCCGTGACCCCACAGAGTTAAAGACTCCGCTTTTTAATGGATGACTTCTTGTCTTCAGCAAGAGCCAGAGCCTTCTGGTGCCCGGTCATGGTCCGACTTCACAGTCCTGCTAAGAGTCGCACAGATGGTGGGCACCGCACTCCCTGCTGAAGCAAGAGGGCTGGTGTAACCCCCCTGGGCTTCCAGCTTGGCTGCTTAAATGAATCTTTGCTCACATGAGCCCAAAGCACTGGGTGCAAAGCTGACTCGCGCATGGCAGTCTTAGGTAGAGGTTTGGACGTACAGTTGGGATAGGGCTGATCTTGCCTCAGGCGCGGGAGGCTGACGAGATGACCTGGAGGCCCCTTGCAGCCCGGCTTCTCTGGGAGCGTGAAGGAGCTGGTCTCGCCCGTGCAGTGAGGCCCTTGGCGGAGGGCGGCGCTGCAGCAGGCGGAGGCGCGTCGGGGCCTGTTTCCTGCGCAGCCTCACACGGCAGCCCGGGCCCCCGGCGGACGGGGTGGGCGCGCTGCAGCCGGCTGGGCGCTGCGAGGAGCAGAGGCCGCGGGAGCCTAGGTGAGGGCCGGGGGGAGGGTGGTGCCGGGGCTGTGGCTGCTCGCGGTCCCCCGCCCGGGGCCGGTGGATGCGGCGTGGCTGGGGCGCCGTCACTGCCTCCCGTGCGCTCCTCGGGCAGCGCCCCGGGGTGCCACGGGTCCCTTTCCAGCTGCGCCGGCGCCGGGCACCCAATAAGCCCAGAGATGCCCCTGGGGCCCGCAGCTCTGTCATGCTTCCTGCCTCCAAAAGAGCGAGTGAAAGCCAAGAGCTGGCACTTTTCAAGGGGGCTGCAAAGGTTGCAAGGCGCTGGGCCTGGGAAGCGTGTGGACAGGTGGGGCCAGGCCGGCTGGCCCTCGGATTTCTTCCGTGGAGTTGAGTTGGTGCCAGCCAGCCTGGCCCTCGGATGCTGGCACTGGAAGCCTCCAGGGTTGCGGGTAGGGGTGTCCATCATAGAGGACCGTCCAGTTATTCTCTGTCCTCGTTGGTACAAAACCAGATGCCTTTATGTCCTCTGTTTTTTCTCTTGAAGAGAAAAGGAGAGGACGTGAAGGCATCTGGTTCCGTGTCAATAGCAGACAGAGTAGCAGAAAGCTGGAACGTCCTCTATGACGGCCACCCCTGCTGCAGGCGAGGATGGGCAGATGGCAGCAAGGCTGTGCAGGCGTACTGGATCGGCCAGGCACTGCCAGAGCTATGTCAAGCCCTGTCTGGGAAAGGTAGAGGGTGTGCTAAGCCAGCTCGGGGATGCTATATGGGGAAGCTTGCTTGTTGCCCACCTAATGCCATTTGGTGCTAAAGAGCTGTTGGTGACATTCATTCACAAATTAAAAATAAAACAGCCTGTTGTCAAAGGATCAGCTGGTCTTAGAGTTTCCATGGAGGGTACTTGGGATTTGCTGCTGATGTTTTCTGCTTTGTATGTTCCTAGACTAGATCAAGGAGGAAGGCCGAGTAGGAGGCTCTCCACTTTGGACTGAGAGGATCACTTTGAAAATTTAGTTCAGAGCGTTACAATGTGGGGTCAAATTAATTCTGTCCCAACATCTCTTTGTAAATGATCTGGAAAAGCATGAAATCTCCCAGTATTTGCTGTATGCCTGTCACTACAACATCTAGAAGCATGATTCAAGAGTCCAGGAGAGTTGATTGCATGTGTTCGGAAGCTATTTTTCAGTGTTTGATGAAGCCCTGTTCTAATTAAGCCACAAAAGCACTTGGCCTTTTCCCTAGCTGAGCCCAACCAGGGATATCATGAAATAGCAAGGGCTGCTGCAAAGACTGGTGTTGCATTTTAAAGTTGCACAAATGTGCCTTGTTTGGATTAGTACATTTTAAACTCAGTTATTTTGTAAAAACAGATCTGCTAGAACAGATACCCCAGTGCTTTAAGAGCCACACATTTTCACAGAGGCACAAAGTGCAGTTTATTGAACCACGTTTCCTCCTCACATCATTGTATGCAAAAAGCCAGCGCTGCAGTGATGAAGGGTAGCACAAGCATAGCCTCATAATCAGGGCACATTATACTGCAGTTCTCTTCTTTAGCCATAAGCAGTTACACGTATAGCTTCTTTACTTTGTTTGCTTTTCCTGCTCAGACAGAATGGCTCCTGCCAACCAGCCGAAGGATAAGAAACACGTGAAGGCTCGTGAGCATCAGCCAGAGGAAGAGACAAAGTCAGCTGAGAAAAGGAAACGAGGATCTGGTGAACTAGAGAATGAGCCACAAGCAAAGAGACTGTTTGTGAGAAAAGCTTTGAAACCCCCAGAGAAAACAGGTAAATCTCCCTTGGGCTCTCATTTTCTTTTTTGCCCACAAGGCCTAATTTGAGCAAACTATCAGCCAAATCTTCAGATATCTGGCATAGGAAGATATCAAGGAGCCAACAACTTGTTCAGACAGGAGCATTGGGATAGGCTTATGTTTCTACACGAGGAGTGGATAATATACGGAAACATTTTTTCCCCCAGTAATCTGTTTAGAGACTGCAGTGAGCATGCACATATAGTATTTTCTTGAAAGTCACAGCTCATGATTTTAAAATGGGGCTCAAGGAAGTTTACATTGCCACTCATTGGAGAGAGATTTAGCTTTGTGAAATTTTTGAATGGCTGAATTTCTGCTTCCTTGTAGGCAGGCAATCCTGGTAATATATTTTTTTTTTCATGTTAATTCCTCACACTGTTTCATAACTGACAGGTTAGTAATACACACCATACTATTTACACCAGCCTTTCCACCTGGATATATCATGCTGCAGCCAACAGTAAGCTGTTTCGTAGAGCTGGGTGCCAGTTCTAGCTAGGTGCTACATTTTTCTGCTGTTATTCTTTAAGGTCCTGTCCAGAGAGACAAGGGCTAATTCTTATGTGTTGATATTTTCAGTGATCAGTCCCAGGAACCTTTGTAGACTTGCATTAAGGACTCTGTGTCTCTACACATTCAGGGCTGTCACTCTTAAGCTATATTTTGCTTATGGGATCTCCAGAGATATTTCTTTTTCTAGAATGTTTACAAGATATCCATTCTAGGGACTCAGAAAGTATTGAAGAAGAATAGTTCCTTTAATATCTATTCAGTGGTACCCTGAGAGCTACAATAGTACTAGCAAGTGCTTTTCTGATTTACCTGTGCTTCATTTGCCCCAGTTTCTCTAGCGTATGAACAAAGCCTCTAGAGTATGCAGTAATACAAGCTGTGGAAATGTTCTGCTTAGTATGTTTGTGGGGTTTTGTTATAGTTTAATTTGTTTTTTTTTTATAACTTCAGGTCCAGTTTTCACTTTCGTTTCCAAAGGACTTAGGAGTCGTCAGCACCTTGGAAAATCTGACCAATCATGTTGTTATTTATAGCTTTCTTAACAGATTTTTTGTCTGAATCTTCTCCTTTTGTATCCCAGTGTGAAAGGCCAGGCTTAATTTTTGTACAGTTTGAATAGAATCCATTCAGTAGTTTCTGATTTACGCAATAGTTGGCTTAGGGAAATATTTTTTTCCATTTTGAAGAAGATCATGCACTTTTTTGTATAGATGCTTAAAATACCTCAGTTTAAACATGTGATATTTTATATGTAACTTGTCTCCATGGATAATCATGCCGAATAAATCATGTAACTTTTTCAGCATTATAAGCAATTAAATTAATGTTTTGTTCATGTGGTGGTGCCGATAGCTGAGTCAAGCCATTGCTATGCATTTTTTGCTGGTTTAGCATCAGAGCTACCAGGTTGCAGTTATGCAACCACATAATGCCAAAGGAGTCTTTGCAGCTCTCTGAGTCTCTTCCTGAGATCCCTGGTTAGGCTTAGCTGGAAGAACATGAACAGTGTTTTGAAGGGCACGGAGCCTAATGAGATTCAGCCATTAAACATATTGAGATTCTTCAATCCATAAGAACTTTTGTAAAAAGTTTCCCTGTAGCTAAGCAGAGACTTCTGTCCTGGCTCTGCTTCAACTTGTTTTAACTGCATTTCTGCTTAAAATGGGTAGTTGAGAATTGTTCTTGCTATGGAGGGCAGTGTTTGAGGAGTTGTCCTTCCTCTAAACTCAGACATGTCTAAAGAGCATATTAAAAACCCTTAATGACAGAACTGAAGTCTGGGATAAAAAGCTCCCTCAGTCCAAGAGGTGAAATCCTCAAGATGTTATAAATCTTTGCAAATGGGGAGTTTGAGTGGAGATGGCTTTTCCTCCATAACAACAGCAGATGTGATGAACACAGTGTGGGTAATTCAGTTTTCTTAATTTCTAGGCTTCAGTGTTGCATTAAGAAGGTTTTTTCATTGTATATATAATGCTCCCTTTGTTTCTGTCCTTCTTGTTTTTATTAAGAGGTATCCTTGTATAAAAGCAGAATTTTTGGGTCTTAATAAATGCATTTGCTCTGCTACATCCTGATCTGGCATCTGGATTCCCTGGGATGTTATATTCCCAAGCTATGGGGGTGGTTTGGTCAGATGCATGAGGTTGAACAGATCCTGTTTTCCTGTAAATGCCCCTGATGATAAAACCTAGAACATGAACAAAACACAAAGAGCATGTGGTGTAGCTCAGCAGAATTTTCCCCATACAGAAAGGTTTTTGGGCTTCTGTGTGTGGGGAGCCAGCAGGTGTGTTATCAAAACCAAAGCTTGCAGGGCAGTGGAAGTAGACAGAATGTTCCGATTTATGAGCTGGAATCGCAAGGGCATGCCTGGGAAATTCCATGGGAATCTTTAGGTGCAACTAAAAAGTGAGTTGGTCTAATAAAAGATATCGGATTTATCCAAAGAACCTTGTCTGCCTAGGTGCAACTAATATGTTTCTGTCCCTAGTCTGGTCCCAGGCCTGAATTCTCCTCTGCTATGGGTTTAGATGCTTATCCCAAAGATTCCTTTTTCCTTTCTGTGTCATTACTCCACTCCAGGTCTTACTTTCCCAGTCCAGGTGTTCTTGCTATATCAGAGCAATGAACATGGCATCTAAGAGCTGAGGAAAAGCATTGCCTATAAACTTACCATAGCCTCTTTCCTTTTGCCTCTGTTGAGAGATGCTGAGGAGGAATGAGGCTGTCAAGCTGTGGAGGCATGATGCTCTGAAGCTGCAGGATGCTGCTCACACTCACAGGAATCATTTGATGTCCTTTCTCTTATGGCCAGAATTCACTTCTAGGTTCAGCAGCCCATGCACCCATTTCTCCAGTATGGACACGCACTTACTATCAGTAAGTTTTGCTGTTTTGTGCTCTGGCAGGCTGGGCTAAAGGTGGCTCCACGATCAGAAACATCGGGGTGCTTTTCCATCAGCTGAAGCAGCAGTACAGTGTCATCCATTACATCTACCAGAACATGCTGGGTGGCTCTATCCGGGCACAGCTCAGACAGGTGAGGGTTTCTTCTTCCTATCCCCCTGAATCACTGAGCTTCCTACAGAGTTTATGTTAAAAAAAAAAATATAAAAGCCTAACCTTGAAAACATATAGGTATGTCAGACCCCCTTCCCCTTCTGTCTAGGCCCATGGTTTCCATGCCTGTCATATAACTAAACTTTTACACTGGTGTGCAGATAAAGTCTGATGTATTCCTGCTTTTCCCTGGAGACCATGCCAAATAAAGCTGCTAAGATAATTTTCCTTGTTTGTTAATTGTGCCATTTCATTCCCACTTTTGCATCTCCCTAATTCTCTGCTTCCTTGCATTAAAATTAAACTGCTTGTTGTAGCATTTAAGACCCTGCACAACACTCTTTCCTTGTACTGATCTGACCTAGTCCCTTATCTCCTACCTGTGGTATTCTGCTAACAGTGCCAGCCTTGATATCCACTTCTCTCACAAGCATTTCTACATGTTGTTCCCCCTTGTGTCTCTGAGGCAAGTAGTGCCCTTTCTGAAAGCAGTTTTGGAGGCCTAATTCTGCCCTCATTCAATATTTATTTAAGGATTTACTTTATCATGACCACAAGGAGTGAGTCAGCTAAGACAGTTTCATTTTCTATGTTTAGGTAGTTTAAGTATTTTTAATTAAAAAATAATTTAATCTGTATCTACCTGATTTGTCACTTTCTGCCTTTTCTCACCTACTCTTTTGTTATCCTTTTGTTCTGCTGTGTCATTTAGAAGAATAAACTTTGGAAAAAGGACCATGTATTTAGGTCTTTAGATAATGCTTAACACTTCAGGTGCTTGGTGAATAAATACTGGAAGAAAGTGTGGTTGCTGGGATTTTCTTCCTATAGGGAAAGCTTATTAATGTCTTATTAATGTGATGATAGATTCATAGGGTAGGAACAGACCTGAAGGGTCATTTTGTCCAATTTCCATGATTCTAGTAAACATTGCTTCTTCCCTAGTCCAAAGACCCTGGCTCCTTTTACAGTGTTTAGAGAGTGATTTCTCACCACTTTTGTCATCAGCTGTGAGTAGCTGCAGCTGGAGTACTTTTGTTCTGTGAAGGGTCTGTCTCTCCACAGGTTTTGTGCTCCCACCTACTGATCATCTAACTCTGAAGATGGAAATAGTGTCTTTATAGGAGGTCACTACCCTGGGGGTAACTACTCACACTGTACAGATCAAGAATGGAATCTGGACCTGCCTTTTGCTACCAGATTGACTTATATTTATTCTGCAAGATGGGGCACACAGTGAGTCTGCTGGTTTGCTCACTCAGCAGTGACTTTGGTGTGTTTAAAAGCAAGCAGAGTGCTCATTTTCTCCTTGGTGTTACTGGAGATCAGTTTTACTGTGCCAGTTCCCTAAGAAGAATGTCATTGGCAGTGTGTACATGGTTTGTTGGTGCTTTTTAAATAGGTTCTGATATTACAAGCTCTTTAAAGACCCCAGTCTCTTACTGTCTTTGAAACAGTGTCTCCAGCTGCCCTTCCTGCGTTCTCTCACCTCATACCGCCTCTTCCGAACAGCAAGCCCTTTTGACAGGAGAGTGACATGTCTGGAATGGCATCCAACACACCCCAGTACTGTGGCTGTGGGCTCCAAAGGTGGAGATATCATTCTTTGGGACTATGAAGTACTTAACAAAACTTGCTTCATAAAGGGGGTAAGTCGCTTAGTGTGTAGGATGGGCATGGGGGTGGCCTGGAATAGCCCTGAGTGCTGCAGGTCAGATTGAGGTGCACTGTTTGAATTACCCAGACCAAGACTGGATGGGTGTGTGTACTGCAGGACTGGACTGAGATGCAACCTTAGAACTGTGTGAGGCCCAGGACTAGGTTAGCATGGGGTGGCTGCAGGTCAGATGGGGTTGTGTAGAATTGGTGGAGAAGTTTCCCCACACTCTGGGGCTGCGGGGTGGGAGGATGAATCTCACAGTGGTAAGACATGAGTGAAATAAAGAAGAATGTCTTTCTAAGAAATAAATTCTTAAGAAGGATGCAGAGGGGGTTTATTGATTTTTAGACTTGAACCTTCTCCTCTTCACCTCTTAGTTTGTGTCAGGTGAGGAAATACCTTGTTGAGTAGGTAAAAGGACAGTCCATTCATCTGAAGTGAGAGAGTGAAGAGCAGCGAATGAGGCCTTGTGGCTCTGAGGGTTTTGCATGCCCACCATCCCATTCCCTGGACCTGCCAATTGCTGGTCCTATGAGGGTTCAAATTTGTATTGTTGGCTCATTTCCTCTTCAGGTTAACAAATGGATAGAGGGTTGGGGGAAGAGGATTTTCCTGTAAAGATTCCCAAGTCTCCTTCCTGGTTGCCTTGTGCTCCTTTGGGGAAAGTATGGTGACTGCCATTCAGGGATCATGTTGCCCTAGAACTGAAGGAGTTGCAGTCCTCTCCCTAGTAAGTTCATCATCTCAGCCAGCCATTTGGCTTGTAAGGATGACACTTGCCTTCCCTTCTCTAGGGGTCATAGCTTGTGTCATAGTCAGTGGTGAGGACGAAGTGGTGAATGTGAAGTGGAAGAAGGGACTTTCCTCCTTCCCCATCACTCACTTGTGTTCATCCCCTTCATTGTAGATGGGAGCTGGAGGGGCCATCACAGGAATGAAGTTTAACCCTTTTAACCCTAGTCAGCTGTACACATCGTCAATTGCCGGCACTACCACCCTGCAGGATTTTAATGGCAGTACGCTCCGGGTCTTCACCAGCACCGAGGACTGGGAGTAAGAAACATGGCAATTTTCTGGGCCTCTGCATCCTGCTGGCAGGGCAGCACAGAGAGGGAGCTTTATTTGTCTCTGGAACATGAGAGCTAGGCTCTGCTCTTCCCTACATCCGCCTCTTTTGTTGAATTCTGGAGTCTGTCTGTTTTGGGAGCTTCTTTCCTCTTGTTTTCCCTGTGCGGGTTAGGGGAAAGGGATCGAATACTGACTTCTCTTTTTCCCCATCCAGGTGAAAGAGTGATCTTCCACACTTGCTTTTTCCTGTTCTTCTGGGGGTACCAGTGGAACTCTTCAGGCTTATGTCTTTACACCTCCCATATTCTGTGCAGCACGCACATAGAATTGGAAGGTGTCACTGGGTCACCAAGTCCAGATCCCTGTGTTTCCAAAAGGATGCACAGGAATATCAACTCTGACATCACCCTAGCCCTGGTGACCTGACCTCTCTGAAGAGCCCTCTGGGGAGTTCCTTTAATATTACTGCAAACCCTGTTGGCTTGGGAAGTTAGACATTAATTTTAGAAATGGGCCCACAGTGTCAGCACACCCATCCCCTTTTACCCTCTCTGTTTTCTTTCCCTGCTTACTTCCTTCCAGTAGCATGTGACCCAGCCAGTTCTCAAAGTGGCTATTCCAGCTGCAGCCCTCCTTAGGGAGGGGTGTGGGGCTGCGCTGCAGGGGTCCACTGACACTTCTCCATGCTGGAGCCCAGATTCAGTGCTCAGCTGCCTCTCCCTGGATCAGCAGAAGCTGTGGGATTTGATGGACATGACATGGGCCTTTTATCCCAGTATCAAATCTGTTGTGGATCAAGATGAGGATGACTGGGTCTGAAGGGGATGCTTCTTCCAGATGTCATTACTCTGAGGCAAACTGGGGCCTATTGAGGGCTTCTTCACTGGTTTCTTGAAAGTTAGTATTGAAGCACATTACTTGGTACAAAGTGGCTTTGTGAGCAGCTGATGAACCACAGTGGAGTCCCAAGGGGTTTGTATCACCCAGTTAGCACCTTTCACTTTTCTCTCTTCCTCTGTTTTGTGTGTAGGGATTAAACCTGTTGGCTCAATAGAGAAGGGCTGGGGGGTGAGTCCTGGAGGACAACTTCAGTTCCATGCGCAGTTAGTAGTAGGGGTTTCTCCCTCCAAAGCTGTCATTGTCCCTGCTGCTGACACCTTGGGAAAGACCAGCCATGATGCACTAGACGCAGCTGCAAGAGGTGTTGAGGCAAAGACAGTGAAGGAAGAGCCTGGTGCACAGCTGCTGTGGGGTGTCTTCCGGTTCTGCGTGGAATATTTCTTGCGATCCTGTCCTCCTAGGTATAGGTTAGTCCTAAGTGTAGTTATCAAAGCTATGCCTTGTGATTGGAGATGGGAGAAGCAGTGCTACTGAAAGGAATATGCCTTGTTTGGGAAGATGGCTATGTCGATTTTGCAGGTCCAGAGTGTGTGCGCTCTCAGATCAGGACCAGGCTATATAGAACTTCAGTGCTGCAACTGTTGGGAAACAAACTCCATGAAATCGGTATGTCTCACTTAAAGAGCAGAGAGCTCTGTTCCAGATGATCAATTGTTTACTGTGATCCTCCCTTCTCCAGGGACCTTTGTGCCCATTGTTTTATCTTTGTGTTCCAGAAGGAGCCAGGAAATTCTATTGGAAGCATTAAGTTTGGGCCCTTTGAGGTAGTAAAGCTTTATGTGGCATCAGAGGATGACACCTTAAGTCTGCAAGACAAGGAAGGCAGAATGGCACAGGGGATCTCCTGTTCCCTGGGTTGTGGCCATGAGTACCATGACATTTAGTGAGAAGGGCAGGATTGTTCCTCAGTTCCTTTGTATTGACAGTGCAGTCCCTCTCTTGCTCTTTGAGAGCCTGGATATACATATACTGGGGGATGGGGAGTGATTGATTAGGCTGCAGTACTGCAGAGAAGGACTTGGGGGTTGCAATAGACCAGAAGGTGAATATGAGTCAACAGTGTGCTCTTGTTTTAAAAAAAGCCAGCATCATGGGTTATATTAGCAGAAGTATCACTTGCAAATCAAGGAAGGTGATTCTCCCACTCTATTCAGCACTGGTGAGGCCTCACCTGGAGTATGGTGTCTAGTTTTGAGCCCCACACTTCAAGAAGGATGTGGACAGATTGGAAGGAGTTCAGTGCAGAGCAACAAAAATGGTTAGGGGCCTGGGAAGCAAGATGTATATGGAAAGGCTGAAAGAATTCAGGTTGTTTAGTTTGGAGAAGAAAAGACTGAGAGGGGATTTTATAAGTCTTCAACTACTTGACAGGTGATAGTAGAGAGGATGGAGATGGGCTTTTCTCTGTAGCCATAGGATTAGGATTTTGAAGATTAGGAGGAACTTTCTGACTATGCGGGCAGTCAAACTTCGGAACTGGCTACCTAGAAGAGCTGTGGAATCTTCACCCCTGGACATTTTCAAGAGCAGGTTGGACAGATACTTGACTGGGATGGTTTAGTCAGGGATGATCATACCTTGAGCATGGGCTCAACTACACGACCTTGTGAGATCCCTTCCAGCCCTGCTTTCCTATGCTTCTATGATGTAAAAAAAAAAAGGAGTCAAGTTACCAGTTGTTCTCAACCTTTTTGGACTCAAAAAGGTCTGAAAAGGTGTAACAGGCACCCCTTGTTACACTCAGGACATTCCTTAGAAAATGTCAGCTTAGATTTCACTTTTTGGCTGCAGAAAAAGAGCAATCTTTCTCTTGCAAAGAACTCAGAAAGATCACAGCAGGGCAAGATGTCTAGTATAAGCATCTTCTGCAGGTGAAGTTTTTTGAAAACTAGTTGTCAGATGCTAAAGAATTCACTCGTATTCCTAACCAGTATAGCTTGGGTTGAGAGACCAGGCCCCCAGGCATCTGTCTAATAAGACTATGTTCAGTTCCTGGAGTGCTAAAATGGAAGCAAATTAAGATGGAAAGTTTTCAGCCCAGAAACCCTGCAGCTCCTTTACCTCTCTGTGGGGGAGTCTCATTTTAAACCATTTCTGCACATGGTAAATGCCCTGCATATAGTCCTGATCTTTCCCAAGCTGTGTCTATGTGCAGGTGCCAAGTGACCATACAGTTTCAGCTGCATCCCACTACCACAGCACATTACCCATCCTCTTAAGGTTACTTGGCAGAAATGATACACTTAGTCACCAAACTGATGATGCCTTGGTGAACTTTCCCTGGCCCAGTTGTTCAGTCTTTTGCAACCTCACTCTACAGAGAGTCAGGGAGGGTGTAAACTGGGGCATCCCTCACCTTCCCTGACTGCAGGAGGCAGCACTGACCTCTCTGCTTTTCCTTCTAGTTTCTGGTATTGCAGTGTTGATGTGTCTGCAAGCTGCCGGTCTGTGGTGACAGGTGATAACGTTGGTAACGTGGTCCTGCTCAGCACTGGTGGTGATGAGGTTTGTATGGCTCTCTGCATTTTCCTTTTTCTGGAGACACTGATGGTTTATATATTCACAGTGCAAAAAATAAACGGTCCTTGCTGCAAGATGGGGGGAAGGGGAAGGAGCAAGAATGACCCTGCACTTCAGGGAATTTGTTTCTATCTGCTGTGCTGCCTCTCCCTGCTCCCAAGATGAGTTCACTGGAAATCTCCCAAACAGTGATTCTAAATTAGGCACTACGTGGTGAGGTTCCCCCTGCCCTGAGTGGCCGTTGGTAAGAACAGTATTAGGGGCATCCTGTAGACAAAAGGCCTCTGGCAATGGGGTACACACTGCAGAAAGTTCCCTGGAGAATTGTAGTGGAATGGAGCCAGTTAGAGCAGCATCCAGCCTTGGGATTCCCAGTTCCAAGTTCAACTGGCAAAGGTCAGGAGGACAGAAACTGCACCATCTTCTTTCTGCCCGAGCAAGCACACTGCCACTGCCAGGACCTGAAACTGGAAAGCTGCTTAGAGCCCAGGCTGGGAACTTCTCTAAGAGTGTGCCTTGCCTGCAAGACTGCCCTTTTGCTGTTACTGCATAATGACTCATTACTCATCACTGCTCCAGCTTGCAGGGGTGACAGATCTGGGCCTGGGCCACCCCAAGAGCTATAGGCACTGTGGTAGTCAGTTGGGGGACAGTGTCACCAGCTAAGGCACTGGCTTTGCATACTGTCAAGGTAACTTGGATTAATCCAATGGGTAGGATACTCACTTGGGTAGAGGGAAGACCCAGGTTCAAGTCCAGGCATGGACTGATACTGTAGTCAAGTCTTAGTGGGAGTCTTCATGAAGAGTCTGGAGAAGCACCTGGCTGGGGTCACATGACCCCAACACTTTTTCCTGCCACTGGCAGGGGGATCGGACTTGATGATCCATTGAGGTCTCTTCTGACTCTAGCATCTATGAATCTGTAAGGTCAGACCCACTGTGGTAGCTTGCATTATTTTTTCCCCTTTTCTGAATATAGATGGTCAGCTCATTCCTGTGGGATTTCCAGTGCTAGCCAGCACTGCCCATCTCCCCCAGCCTCTAGAACCTTTTGAATTAACAACATCGCCCTGCATCCAGGGAGATGAGTGCTCCATTCTCCATTGTCTAGATCCCTTAGACTATCTGTACCAAAGCAGTGCTGAATGGCTGTTGTTGTGGCAGGCATTGTGTCTACCTGCTCTGTATTTCCTACGTGCATCTCATATTCTGTTTCCTCCACTGCAGATTTGGAAGCTGAAATTACACAAAAAGAAAGTAACTCATGTGGAGTTTAACTCTTGCTGCGATTGGCTCTTAGCCACAGCCTCTGTGGACCAGACAGTCAAAATCTGGGACCTCAGGAACATCAAAGACAAGACAAGTTTCCTTCACGTGCTTCCTCATGACAAACCTGTCAATGCTGGTAGGTCAGTGAGGTAGGGCTCTCTGCTCTGCGTGCTTTTCTGATCTGCCTGTCCAGTCTGTGTATCTGTCTGTCTTAGTCTCTTTTTTGCGCTGGTTCCATATCTCTTGTCTTTGGGGCCACACTTTCCCTACCACAGGTATGTATGTATCAATCTGCTATTTCAGCCATCTTCTATGTGTGAACTGAAAAATTAAGTTTGCACCAAAATTGTTTAATCTTACCACGTTCAGATAAGAAAGAACCCCCATTTACTGGGTCAGACCATAGGTCCATGTTGTCCAGTAACCTGTGTCACAGAGTGATGGAAAGTAGATGCTGAAAGGGAGAGTAAACAGGGTATGACCAGGGTTTTTTCCACTGTTCCTCTCCCACTTGCTGCCTCCAGCATTTAAGGTCTAGATTTCATCATATCTAGATATTATGTAATTTTAAAAATTGTAGGCGTTGATAAAAGTCTTGTAGGAAAGTGCTGGTGCCACTTCAGTCTCATTGATTTCTGGCTAAATCATCACGAACAATTGACACCAGTAGATATGCTGTTCTTCTGTTTAAGAAGATAATTGTCCTCTGATATTCTTGCAGTGCTGCTTCTGAGTGCTCACTGTGAAAATACTGAAGGTTTCTGAAGTTGGGGAATGGGGGGAATGGAATTCATTTGAGGCAGTCGAGATGTTCCTCATCTTCTGGTGCTGAAGTTTCAATGCTGGAAGCAGGGGCTGGGAATTGAAATTCCTCTAGTCTGTCCCTAGCATTGGAAGGGAATGTGGTGTAGCTGGGCAGTGGAAATGAGAACAGTCTGGTTGTGTTTCTAGCTCTTCCAGTGACTTGCCCTGTGACCTTGGGCCAGCTTGTTTCCTGCTCAGTGTCTGTTTCTTCCTCTATAAAATGATAATGATACTTCCATAGGCAGTGGAAAGGAGGGGGTAATGGGGCTTAGCTCCCACAAATGTTTCATAGTTTCGTAGTTTCTAGGGTCGGAAGGGACCTGAGCAGATCATCTAGTCCG
>NW_017728947.1:43674584-43747854 GCF_001723895.1 Crocodylus porosus
CGCTGCCTTACTGCATGCCTTTGCCACCTTGCGCTGGATGGTGAATTCCAGCAGGCGATGATTGCTGTCTCCCAGGTGGTCAAGCACCCGCAGCCCCCTCACCAGGTCATCACCCGTGGCCAGCACTAGGTCCAACAAGGCGTCCCCCCTGGTGTGGGGGACAGTGGGGGGACCCCTGGTGGGGAATGTGGGGCAGCGGCAGGGCTACCAGGCAGCTGCAGGGTTCCGGTGGCTGCAGCAGGGGTGGGGAGGGAGTGAGGCTGGGGCGGGCACGTGGAGCCAGTGGGGCTTGGGACTGAGCTGCAAGTGGCTCGTTCAGGGGGCACAGCTCCTGCTGCTACACACACCCCAGGTGGCACGGGGTCATGTGCCCTCAGATCTGTGTGGGGCGGTGTGAGCTCCTGCTTGCTGTGAGCTGGGGCCAGGGTTGTGCCAGGCTCTACCAGGTGAGGGGAGGTGCAGGGGTTGGGCCGGCTGCACTTGGGGTGGGTGGTGGCAGCCCTGGGAGAGGGGCTGGTGGGGGAGGACAGGCCACCCCAAAATTCACTTTAGCCCCTGCTCCCAGCTCTGCTGCCCACCCCAAGTGCAGCCTGGCTCAAGCCCCCGACTTGGAAGAGCCTGGCACAGCCCTGGCCCAAGCCCCTGCAGTGGCTGCCTGCCCTTGCCCTGCATGCAAATCCGGGGCACACTCCTCCCGTGCCTCCTGGAGTGCATGCAGTGCACGAGCTGCCACCCCCTCCAGGTGCCCCCTCCCCCAGACAAACCATTCACCACAGCTCTTTCCCTTGCCCTGCCCTGGCTGTGCAGGTCGGGGCCTTGATCTGCTCCCCCCACAGTCCTTTCCCCTCCCCACACCCCTTCCTCCACAAAACTTACCTGCTGGGGGGACATGCACAGATGTGTGCACACTCAGCCCCCCCAAAATAATTTTTCTCCCTCCGCCTGTGGATACTTCCCTGACATGCTCGCACCGTTAACTTTTCAGGTTTTGAACTTCTTCAGTGAAAAAGTACTTGACAAGGGCAGAGCCTTTTCTGTTGGGGCACATGTCCTTTTTAATAACTATTTAAGACATTTTTACAAGTTTCCCAATTAGGCCTCTTGACTTTTAAATCTCTTTTCTCTGTACCTGTGGGATTGTGACCTCTCATCTGTCTTGTTGCCCTTTCCCAGCTTACTTCAGCCCAACAGATGGTGCCAAACTCTTGAGCACAGACCAACACAGTGAAATCAGAGTCTACTCCTCTTCAGATTGGACCAAACCACAGCACCTGATCCCACATCCACATCGGCAGTTCCAGCACCTCACACCAATCAAGGTAAGGTAAGCAAGTGGAACCTGAGAAGGCATTTTCCTAGCGTGCTTCTAGTATCAGGTGCAAAAAAAATGCAATGGTATAATTTCTGTCCAAGAGGGCACTGCATTGTAGTTGCTTACAGTGTTCTTCTGGAATTGTTTACCCACCGTCTCTTTGCTTTGTGTTTAGGCAACATGGCATCCTCGTTATGACCTCATTGTGGCAGGTCGTTACCCAGACCCCAAGTTCCCCAGCTACACTGTGGATGAACTGCGAACTGTTGATATATTTGATGGAAACACTGGGGAGATGGTGTGCCAGCTCCATGACCCCAATGCATCTGGCATTATTTCAGTGAGTAGGACACTGAAGCTGAAAGGGCCACTATGCTAGCAAGATAAAAGGAGCAGGAGATTAAGCTGGGAATCATCTCCTCCATTACTGCAGGTGCTCCTCCAGGCAGAGGCTTGATGGCAACGTGTGGTGGGAGAAACAGTCTGAACTAGCCACATGGGAGAACAGTTCAGGAAGTGTTTGTCATGACTTACAGTGGCACAGAACATCTACCATAGGAGCAGTCTCCTAAGAGAGAGTCCTGGTCAAGGGTTCATGCAAGAGATGCCTTAGATCAGTGGTTTTCAAACTGTGTTTTGTAGAACAGTGGGGTTCTGTGGTTGGTCTTCAGGGGTTCCGCAGAGAGATTGGGAGTAATGGCAGAGCGGTTCAGGAGGCAATGTGCTGCCATTGCCTGTCCAGGCTGCCCGACTGCATCAGTCTTTAGAACAGGGGTTCCTTGGCAGAAGAAGGGCTATGAAAGCGTTCTGAGACTTTAGCAAATTTTAAAACCACTGCCTTAGCTGCTACCTCTGTGCCTGAGATCTGGCCCTTTCCTGGCCACGTGCATTGGAGCCACTGTGAATTACCCTGTCAGGGGTGGGGAGAAGCAGAGTGGGAGTATGGTTACAAGTCATCTACACAACTTACAGCTCTTGCATCAGGTTTTGATGACCTGATCCTCCAGCTTCTCCCACTGAGTGGAAGGACATGCCAATCTTGTCAGCACACTCAGCTCCCAAGCATAGGGTCTTACCTCTTCTGTCTCTGTAGAGAAGCTGAGCAGAGAGGAGAGAGTATGGGCCAGATTTGCCTCACCTTTACTGCAGTTTTACACGATTACTGCATAAGCATCAATATTGTTACTCCTGATTTATGCCAGCATGATG
The DNA here is from genome assembly GCF_001723895.1 of Crocodylus porosus. Lineage (NCBI taxonomy): Eukaryota > Metazoa > Chordata > Crocodylia > Crocodylidae > Crocodylus > Crocodylus porosus. The sequence continues at coordinate 43,677,106 of NW_017728947.1, forward strand.
GGTGGATCTGGCCTACTGACTGAGGCCTGTTGGCCAAACCACTGCCCCAGGCAGATGAGGTGTAAACACGTGAACCTAAATGGCTGAGCTGTGCAGAGTGGATTCACGCTTAGCCAGGGTCCTTTCTGCAGGTTTTGTAGGGAATGGGGTTGTTTGATGTTGTTAGAGAAACAGTGACACTCTTACAGTTTGTCATTTTGTTTCTATCTGCAGCTTAATAAGTTTAACCCTATGGGAGACACACTGGCCTCTGGCATGGGTAAGTGATGTGGCAGGGGAGGGTCTCTGGCTTCTCTTTCTCCTTACAGGGACACTTGGGATAGTGGGTTCTGGTCCCAAAGAGGGCAAACTGGATTCTCCAAATAGGGATATGCTAGGAGGGAAGGGCCCCAGGAAGCTAAAAAGAGCTCTGCCATTAACATTTGCAGTGGCTTAATTCATTCGTTTATGAAACTGGTAAAGACCCACCTCAGTATTCCTTACTCCTGCCTTCCTGAGGGTTAATCAGTTGCTACCAAATTGCTTTGCAAACATCTGCTGAAGTGGGAATTGTGGGCAGGGGATGCATCGCCAGGGCACTGCAGAGCTTGCAGCAGTAAGCAGCTTTCCTGCACATCCCCAGTCTGCTGTGCAGTGCCAGGTCCCACCCGCCAGGCTACAGAGGCCCCGGGGGAAGGCAGCAGGGCAGGAGCCTGAGGCCACAGCAGGCAGCCCTTGTCCCGTGCACAGATCTGGGGGGCATGGGTCTCCATTGCCCCCGAGTGCATGCAGCAGCAGGGAGCCAGCCCCCCTCCACACATTAGATTGAAAGGTCCCCCAGCTTGGCCTGCTTGGGCATCTCTAGGGCCTGGGAAAGCTGGTCCTACTATGGTGTGTTTCTCACTCATGGCAGAATCTTTGGTAAAACAGCTCTTTCTGTGGAGAGGCTTGGAACTAGGCAATTGTTTACATCTCCTAACTTTTAGGTACTGCCCCAAGATTTCCCATGGCTAGGTATGTGAGACTTACAATGGGGCTCTGTGAAGGGAAGATCAGGAATGAAGAGATACCATCTTTGGTGACTGGGAAGCATCCAAAAAAGATGCTTCTTGTTTATGTTGTGTAGTATCTTGCCAAATATTTAACTGGCATAGATGGTGACTTCCCCCAAGAGGACCTAAAGCCCCATCAGTATTTCTGAGGGTACACGTTGACTTTTTTTTTCTCAATAGGTTTTAATATTTTGATCTGGAGTCGGGAGGAAATGGTGGCCAAGAAGCAGGAACACCTCTTAAAAGCCATGACAGAGCAGGGGATTGGAGGCAGGAGCTCCTCCAAACGTGGGGGGCAGAGACAACCAAATCAAGGAAAAAGCAAACTCAAAGCCAAGCTGCTTGCTCAGGAACTGGAAGAGACTAAAACAAAGGGCAAAAAAACCAAATCACAGGGCAGAAAGCAGAAGAAGGATCTAGAGGATTAATCAGATAAAGCTGTTACTGACACAGTGAGCAAGAGTGCCCTGCAGGTACTAGCCTTCTGCTATGTCCTTTCTCCCTGAGTGTTATGTTGCTTCACTTATTCTCTCATTCCCCCTTGAAGGGATGGTGTCACTGCCCAGCTTCTCCTGTAGAGGGCATGACACACACACTTTTATCACTTCTATCAAGCATTGTAGGAGCCAGAACATCATGCTGTATGCTAGCATTCATTGCAGGAACCAGAAAAGAGCATTCTTGTACTTATGCTTGAGGCCTGCTCTTTACCAGGCTTGCAGGATGTGAGGCCAATGTGGAACGGCCAAGGCTGAGATGTGGCCCTGCTAATGCTGTAGTTCATGTTTTCAGAGTTTTAGTTGCTTTGTTCATTCCAGTTCTTCCACATGTGGGGCTAAATGTTCCCAAAGCAGAACCTGAGGATTCTCTTCCCACATCCTTTCTCCTAGTCCCACATCTCAGGGCTGCTGTCAACCTGAAAGATTTTAAGGTTTAAAGTTTGTGTTTACAAAGCTGCCAAGGGGCAGTGTGCGCCCCCAAAGACTGCTGGCCCTGGCTTGGGCCCTACTGGAATTTGTTGTTCATAATATTGAAGAATTAATAAACGTTTTGTACCATACAGAGCTTCTTCTAAGGGAGGAGAAGGGGCGGTTGTTTTTTCTTGAGCCTATACCAGCAGAGGTGTGGTAGGTATTTACATAGATGGTCCTTCTACGAAGGTTTCTTGTAAAAGAACATAGAAGACTTTCAGTCTTGAATATGTTAGGTACTGGGAGCCAAAACCAGTGTTAATTTTGTGCAGATCTTATTTAGGATCACTTTATGGGTGTGCTGGTTAATAAGGGTCCTGACCCATCCTTCCCTTTCTGCCCCACACCCAGTCCCCCATCACCTCCCTGCTGCCTCTCCCACCCAATCTTCATGCTTTGAAAAGGAGTCCATTGCAATAGACTCCACAAATGTCTGACTATGAAGAGATAACAGGCCTGTGAATGAACACAAAGGAAAAGAAGCATCAGAAGCTGAGTCCCAAATTGATTTTAATGCACAAGAGGAGGGGTAGAAATAACAATAGAATTACAGAAACTCATTCACAAATCTTAATCACTAGAAACCTCTCTTTCATTTGTGCAAAATCTTTTGGATTAAAAAAAAATAGGCTTGGCTGCCTCTAATGCACTTCCTTTTACCTCTCTTCCTCATGCCTGTTCCTGTGAGCAGCTGCTTGTTCTTTGTCACTGTCTTGACTGGCAGGTGACCTATGTTTACATCCCTAGTAAACATAATAAGGGGAGAAATAGGTGAGGGAGTTGCTGAGAGCAGCAGACAGCTTCTGCTGAGAGAGTTCCCATGCTGGCAGCAGCCTATTATGCTGAGGGAAAAAGCCCCATGATCCACAGTAGGGGAAGAAAAGGAAGCGCCTGTAATCAGAGTACTGGCCTCTGTCGCCAAGAAGGGAAGAGAACTGGACCAGAAAGGGAACTAAAACTGGGAAGTGAATGTGCAGCATCACCATGTGAAGAGCTAGTGCCTCTGGTGCCTGCTGCAGCCTCTCATCTTTTGCCAGAAACCACAAAATAGGAAGTGGCAGGCAAGGTGACGAGGGCTTAGTATAATATTCCCAGCGCCCATCGCAGCATTCAAAGATGCTTGCTGCTTTCACCAAAGTGGCAGAGGTATGCTCACTCTTTAGCAACCCTTCTGAAAGAAGATCCAAACCCTGGCACATGAACAACAGCCTCAGCAATGGGGAAAAAACTGGTGGAGGTGGTGTCCGTTCTGATTTTGGAAACAGACTTTTCTGCTACATGGCCTTAGAGTGCTGCGTAATACTTTCCCCCTGCAATGCACATTCTTTGGTCCTATAGCCAACCTCTGCCCACAGTGTGGTACAGGGAGTATTGCCAGTTCCTCCTAAAGAGGCTGTAGCTATACATACCAGAGGAATCTAGAGCAGTCAGCTCAAAGGCTGTAGCTTTAAAAAGGGCTTGATAATTTCATAACCACAAGCAATTGTAGCTCCGCAGGACAGCATTATGAAGGTAATCAAAGCTCCTGGCCCAGGGAACAGGCAGGGCACTTTCTCCTTTGTGTAACATTGCACAACAGGGCTGGGTGTGTGACAGCTTGGAAAGATCACAAATTGGGCATCACAGGTTAATTCACCTGGCAAAGCCTTTGTCAAGTTTGGACATGTCCAGCCTACCCTGGCAATGAACTTTGGACCCAATGTCAGGTTTACAGGCCTGCCCTGACTTAAGGCTGGTTTTTCACTCTTGATATAGAATAAGGGAGGGGGAAAGTGACCAGATGCTAGCACCAATCAAGTAGCAAAGACAGGAATGATTTAATCAAGTATTCCTAATTTGCCTGTGATCTCCAGCAGCTCAGAGTGCCTAGAGAGCAGGTGAGGATTCAGTCCCTAACCAGCTGGGGCTCTGGCCCAGGCCCAGCCTTTCCATTGTCTTGAGCCACTAGGCTGATTACAATATACACAAAAATTGACAAAAGAACAAGGCAGTTCCTGGCTGAGCAGGAGATCACAGCTTTTTGGAGAGATCCGGCTCCTTTGCTGCAGTCTGGGTGAGTGGTAAAGTTTACAATCATTAGAAGGAAAAAGTCTTCCTGAGACGCAATGCCCTGGCTGGCCAAACTGGATAGAAGGGGAGTCCTTGAGTGGTGGTACTGAATTGGAATTCGGGATTCCATATAGCACACCACGTTCAGGAGAGGATATTTTATTTCTTTGAAGTCACCCCACTTGTGGCACTTCACCTTCTGCAAACATGTTTAGTTTTAGGAGCAGCCAGGTTCTGTCAAAGTCTTGTCAAAGCCCAGCTTCAGTCTGGGGAGCAATGGTCAGAGCTGAAGAATACTCAATCACTGAAGGACATCCACTCATCCTTGGGAACAGCACTGCTCTCTCCTGCTGCATGAGGAGAGGTTGGAGTGACTGTCATGCCTGCTCTTCTCCCTCATTGGAAACATGCCGGTAGCCAGGAGGCTGCGACTGCATGCGGAAGAGGACAGTCAACAAGAGGATGATCAGGAGGAAGAGGATGGATCCACAGACAGCTAGAGCCACAATCAGTTCTGCAAGGAGAAAGCAAGAAGTCAGCACAGCAGCACACAAGCTCTCATTTTTCTACTATTCCACAGACCATACAGCACTCACTTGTGTCCTGAACATTGCTTGCTATCTGGCATTCCTGCTCCCAGTCTTGGGGAATGACTGGGTCTGTGAGTCGCAGAAAATCCCCCAGGGGGCAGCGCTGTGGACAGCCAGGCAGCATCAGAGGGAAAGGCTCCTTCCCACTTTCATTCCGGAAAAACATCTCTACAGAAAAGTTGCTGTGAACAGAACAGATATACAAGTGGTACCTTCCCTTGGCTGGAACTATCCCTGCCATGACCATCAAGTGCCCACCTCTTTCCATCATCTGTTTTGCACTCTATAAAGGTAACTACTTTTTACTCACTGTTCTGGTAAAGTTGTACCCAGATACTTGGCAGGGTTGGGTTCCTAACCCCCCTACAAAGGTGAAGGTTTGTGAAGTAACTGAGGGTATACACAGCTGTAGCAAATAGCTACACAGGACTGCTAAGCCACTCCAGCTGTTTGCTGTGGCTTTTATTTTAAAAGGCACCATTTCTCTGATCAGCCATGTGGGACAACTGATCAGCTCCAGTTTATAAGAGAAGTGCCACCATCCGAAATAAAAGTGGCAGCAAAGAGCTGGGTGGGTGTACTGTGTACTGGTATTTCCCATCTCTTTTTCTCTTCCCTATTTGGGGGCAAGGCAGCGGGTGCCACCATGAAGTTGGAGTCTAGCCTACATGTTTAACCTTTGGGATGAAGCTGATGCCCTTTTGGTAGCCCTCACCCATCCTCCTCCTCGTACAGCTCAAATATATGACATGAGGCATATGGTGCTTGAACCCTGTTGTAGACATCCAGAGCCATCTGCAGTGCCACGAGTGTGGTGTCATGCTGAGGAAGAAACAGAACACATGAATCATCCCTCACAAATAGGAAAGGACACCTGGGATGACATCCATAAAGGGGGAGCCTCAAAAGGGACCACAGGCTGTGCTGAGCATGGGGGACCTAACTCAGAACCATATCAGAGAAGGAAAAGCCTGTGCATTCCCATGCTCTGATGACTCAGAGAAAGGGGAGAGGAGCAATGATGCTAATCAGGTGACTCTGGTACAGAAGACTGTACCAGGAAAAAGGAAGAATGAGATGCAGCTGTACATACCAGCCTACCCTACTCCCCCGGGGTCAGCCTTTAGGGACCACTTTGATTGCAACTCTGGAAGAGACACTGGACATTCCAGCTCATCAGGTGGCAGGAGGGAGATAAGTGTCTGAATCCATCACCTGCTGAGATGCCACACTGGAAAAGCCCCCACCCAACTACCAAGGCTGGGGAGTAGTAACCCCCAAGCCCATCTTTCTGTCTGTGGCTCAGCTGTGTTGAGGGAGGTATATAGAAGGGCCACTTTCTAGTAGTCTACAGCAGACCCAGCAACAGGCAGAGCTATGTCTCTTGGATATGGTAGACAGAGACTACATGGAAAGACAGGAAGGTTCAACACCACAATCAAGGCTCAAACCTACAGCAGATGGGAAGAATGGACAAGGGCAGCTCCCACATTCTGACTTACCGCTGAGTAGGCAAGCAGTTTCAGGTGCCGAGGTGCAGAGGTATTTGTTGCTAAAGTCAAGTTTTTCCTAATCTGAGCCAGCAGCACCCCTGAGGAACAAGAATGGCTGATCAGACCCTAAAGCTAGATTGGGCAGCAGGAGAGTCCTACCCTGCCCCACCTCCTTCCCATCTTGTCCACTCACCGCCTTGCAGACGAGCTTTCTCCACTCGATCCTGGATCCCAAACAGGTATTCAAAGCCAAAGTCTTTTAGTTGTTTCAGCTGAACCATAACCTCTGATGTCACCCATGGTGGTAGCGTCATCTTATGTGCTTGCTAGAAAGTAATGGGATAGTAATGGGAATGGTCACTGTTTTTGGAGAAGCATAGGGACTGATAGTGATACTAAAAACCAGGGACTGTGTTTCTGTATAAACACAGCTGGTGTATAGAGTGAGCCCAAGAGACATCTATTTTATGTGGGGCTGATTCTGACTTCTCAAGACTACACAGAGCCAGAAATAAAAATACAAAGTACAAGAACATGAAAGAATCAGACAAAGCTACTACAGGCAGGGAAGATCAGGGCCACTAGCAGAGTGCTAGTGCTTAGTGGCAGTCACTGCATCCAGGAGAGGGGCCTAATAACTTCCATGGTAAGAACATGGGGAGCAGGGAGACACAGAAAGAGTCTGCTTTGTACACAGCCAGCATACTTGGATAGATGGATGAACTGCAGCAGAAGGTAAATAGGTCAACAACTCTCCTGTGTCACATTTCTAGAGCATGTGCCAATATAATGCAAGAGAAACTATGCGGAGTACTTTTGGATCTATTCACCACTGCTTAGATCAGGTACCTGTCAGCAGCCTGGGAAGTAAATTTGCTTCTGCATTCATTTACTAAGCAGTCAGGAAATTCTGGTTTTGGAGCTTTTTGTTGGTTTGAGCTAGTGGTGGGGGGAGGGGCAGGGGAATCTCCTGCCTCAGCTTTGAAAAAAGACAGTATTACTCAGCAAAGTCTTTCCCTTATAGTGTTGCTTGTGAGAGTTAGAAAGAAGTGGAGCTCTAAGTAACTAAGGAAAATACCTAGTCTCCAGTACAGTCCTGTTGTACCAATGTATGGAGGAGCTTTCCTTCAGGGTGCCCCCATTTCTTTATTTGCCAAGGAGATGCTCTTTGAATTCTAGATCCTTTACATCCAAAGAAAGTTTAAGCAGGTTGTTAACAAGGAGGACTTTTGCAAAAGAACAGAGCTCCAAGCCACTAGTGTTTCTGCCATTGGAATTTATTTGTTAGTAACTGTAGTTTCATCAACATTCCTTCATGACAGCAGGACTCATGCCAATAAGGAGGTCTGAAACAATCAAGGAATGGCAAAAGCTACTACTACACTACTATGTGCTTTGCCCAAAAGGACAAACAAGATGACAGAAACCAGAGGCTTAAGAATGCAACAAACAATCCAGACGGAATCTTTGAGTCTAGAAGGGGCAAACCTTCGCTGTTAATAAATAATGGTGAAACTCAGACTATTCAGTTAAATTAATTGATGAGCTGACTAAGGGAGGTTTAGCGCAGACTCCTTAGAAACATGTTATTTTGTAGTATTTAGATACTCGGGTAATTTGATGGTCTGGGTCTTGCCAAAACCTAGAGCTGTTCTGCTTTGTGTTTGTTTATGCGTAGGCAAACCCTGAAGGTTTTGACCAAACTGTAGTGATCAAACAAGGATCCTATCTATGTTGTGGAGGTGCTAGTCATGATTCCTGAGTTAGGGAAGCTGAATTTTGCACTCAAAACAAACAAAACAATTCTGCTGTGTGAAGCAGGAGGATCTCCTTCCCAGGATCAGAGCTCTCCATCGTTATCAGTACTCAAACTTGCAGTTTAAATAAGAAAGTGTGTCTTTAAATGGATTTATTTCAAACACTGCAAAGCAATGGTTCCTAGTGTTTTTACACCTGATACATGCCTCAAAAAATGCTCGCTCTAAGCTGTCACTGTTTTTTTTTACTGTAAAAAAAGAGCAATTCTGTTACAGAAAGCTCAGAAAGACCACAAGTCAGAATGTTTTGGACACTATGGATTCACATTGGAAATCGGAGTTTATCTTGTGAATCATTTGTGTGTGTTTGCACACTTAACATTCTTAAAAAGATCTCACAGCACCTCAGGGTGCTGCAACATCCTGGTTGAGACTCTCAGGTATATACAGACTTAAATTTAGGCAAAATGTGATCTCAGTTTAATCTAATCTAGTTTGTTTGCTTGTTGTTTACAAGATTAAACTAAACACAGTTTCTGTACAGATGCTTGCACCAGTTTTTAATAGGGCTGTCAATTGTGGTTAATGCACATGATTAATGTGTTAATCGTTCATGTTTTAGTTGCGCACGTGGTTTTGGAGCCTACATCCAGGCTCCCCTCTGCTGCCACCACTGCCTCTTTCAAAATGGCTGCCATCAGTATTGAGACCACAGGTTGCCTTTGATAAAGATGGCCAAGATACCCTAAATTCTACTCTGTAATCATACCATAAAGGTAGAAAGTACAAAACATCTAATACATATTTTAAAAATCAGTTTAAATCTCATCTCAGAGAAAATACACACAGAATGCAGAAATTTTATTTGTACTTTATTGCCTGGAGACACACTACAAGCTAGAGTGTTAAAGTTATTTGCTGTTTTAAATGTACATTGCCTCAGCTTTACAAATTTGTCTTTCTTTTCATTTTAATACTAACTCTAAATCTTGTGGGTTTAAAATGTTTATTTTGGGATACAGTACATGGCTAACATGTTTGTTTGGTTTTGTATTTAACCCTTTATTATTGGTATGTGCTTTCAACCTTAACTCCCATCTTAACATGATTTTTGTATTCAAAAGATAACAGTGCACTCTTTTTTAAGGCCTTCCTGAGTGAGAGGGTCTCAAAACATTTTACAAACAATGATGACTTAAACCTGATAGCTCCTGCAATCTGGGGGAAGAGTTAATCCTTAACAGGTGGGAAAGTTCAGGCATAGGACAGGAAGTGAATGGCCCAAAGTAGCAGAGAGAGGGGCAGACACAAGAATATTACATGGGAGCTTTTAATGATTTGAGCAGGGAACCAAAAAAAAAAGCCAGGATGGATTTTAGACTTTAACTCAAGTTTGCCCACAGTGAAGTAACCATTTGGGACTGCAGTAACTTCTGTTAGAGATGTTTATTTCTTATGGCCCCAGTGCAGCCTCTGAACCATGCAGCAAGAGGCTGTGTTTCTGATGTGCACCTGGAGATGGAGGGGTTATTGAGAAAGCAACAGATTATATCTAATTATGAGGGGAGAAAGAGAAGATTTCTGTACAATACAAATTTGTTTCCAACCAAATCCAGTTTTTCCAGTCTAGTGAATCCCTAATCACATTCAATTTAGCCAAAGATATTGGGTCCCTCCCTCTGCGGGGTGGTGCTCAGATGAACTCACCTCACAAAAAAGTGTGTCATATACACTCCAGACAGACTCGAGGGTTACATCCTGGATTCCTGTCTCATTTGCCACCATCTTCAGGAACCGCTGCAAGGAGAGAGAAGAGACTGGGACCTTCCTCTCGCCCACCACACAGTGCACACTCTAATCTGCAAAGCAGAACTTTCCTACCCCTCCCTCTTGTCTCTGGTTATGTAAAGCTGGCTTCTTCCCTGCCACAGGTTTCTGGAAACCTTTGTTTTACACAGGACTCTCACTTACCAAATTCTGCCTGGTTTTATTCATGTACTCTGCTGACTGCCGGGTTTCATTCTGCAGCTGCTCATACCGTGGGCAGGGGGACAATGGGAACTTCAGCAGCTGGACAGAGCCAAAAGAAAAAGAAAGAAGAGCTTGGTGGTTGGAACATTTGAGTACAGAATCCTCCTAACAGACATTAACAACTGTACCACACCCCAACCCTCTATGTCTGCCAGGAGAAGGCATCTCCTTTCCACTGAGATGCTGTATTTAATGTGCTGAATGAGCAGAGACCCTGAATTCTTCCTTGGCCCAGGAGCAGGAAAGGCAGGTCAGGGAGTGATGGGAGGGAAGCTCTGGACTGAGTGAACATGAACACTGAAGAGAAAGGCTCTTGGATGGAGGAGAACCTAGTGTCTGTGCTGACAGTATTTTCCCTTGACATGACTCACCCTTTCCCCAGAGTCAGGCACTGTGTGTACAGGGATTGGCTGCCAGGAAATGTTCGGGTTGAACACTTGCAGTCCTTCTGGGGGGTAGAGGCCCGCCAGGTTGGCTTCTGCGCTCATCAGGGTCCGGTCATAATCTGTGCTACGAATGAAGATCTACCAGGGTAGAGACGATACATTTTGCTCATATCAATACTATACCATGGAAAAGGGAATGCAGAGCAAAAAAAGAAAAAGAAAAAAAAAATGCATGCAAGCGTGCCAAGGCCATTACAGATGGAACACTTCCCAGGGTAGGGGAGAAGGAATTTGGTGTGTAATACAGGACAGTGTGGGACACAGCATGGAGATGAGAGACAGATGGGAGGGAAGGAGGAACTCAGGTGAGAAGTAGGAGTTAGAAGCAAGCAGGCAGAAGAAGCAGAAATGTATTTGGTGACAAGTACACAAAGTAAATGTAGCATTTACAGCACAGGACTGGAGGGTGGATTCCTTGGCTCAGTTTAGCTCTGAAACTGATTCACTGAGAAATTTGTGCAAGAATTTGTGCCTCAGCACAATCATGGCAGTAATGATACACTTAACAGTACAGACAGAAAAAGGTGCTGAAATTTCATTCATTCAAGCAGGGGTATCAAACATCCAACCTCGCAGGTGCATCATCTGGTTCACAGAGCTTCTGATGGACTGGATGATCCACCTCTACACAACTCCAGAACCCAGAGGTTAATGCTGCTGCCATTCCCTTCCCCCACCTTACCCATCACTCTATTTGGGACTCAGACACCTTTGGTGACAAAGATTGATGGAAGGGAATAGAGGGGAGGGGAGGTAAGCAGCAGGGATGTTACCCCTTGGGTGCCAGAGCCACACTGATACAGCAGCTCTAACAAGTGTGGGGACTAAATCCATCACCACTGCTTATGGGTCATCCAGCTCACAAGAAGCCCTATGGTCTAGATCTGGCCAAACGAGCTTCACATTCCTGTATCAAAACTTTTTCAGCTCCTAGGATGGAAAGAGCATAGAACATTCATTACTTCAGAGCTTGGAAGGGGAAGCTTGGCCCTCATAGGAGAGAAGGGCAAATGCAGTTTCAAGAAGAATTAAGGTTTTGAGAGTTTAGTACCTTACCACTGCCTACCAGAGACACTGGGGTAGGAGTGGGGGAAGAAGTGCATGGAGCAGGTCTGAGGGACAGATAGGCCTGGCCCAGAGAGAGGGCTGAGATCAGGTATGACATCAGGTAGTCAGGGCATTAGAGAAGAAATAGATAAAGCAAGAGGAGTCAGGGGTGAAGCCAAAGGTCAGGAGCTTTGGTGATGGTGACTGAAAATGGGCAGTTGCAGAGCAACTGTGCTGTGAAAGGGGAAACATTGTTGCTTTACTTCACAGAGCATCAAACTGTATCTGGCAAACTGTTACTTTTTAGCAAGATTTAGTCAGTTTTTAGACTGACTATTTCTATCCACTTTAGGTGAACTGTGCCATGACTCAGCAAAGCTGCAGCAAAACCCTTCTCCATTAGGAAAGATGAAGGAATGCCTAGGTAAACCCTGAAGGAGCAGCAGGAATTAGCAGACTAGAGCAATGTAACAAACCACTAAATCCTTAAACAAACATGTCTGTTTCAGTACCCTTTTACAGGGATCTGGCCTGTAGCTATGTCAGATGACCAGTGCTCACATGACAGCAATCCAGAGATGGTGCTTCCTAAAAGAGAAGGCAAGGCAGAGAAGAGAACTAAAGTCTGGAGAAGGTTGTTCTTTGCATTAACCAGGAAGCAAACAGAAAAGTTTTAGAGGAGAGAGATTTAGGAAGGGACCATACAGTCTGGAAAAGAGGGTTGGAATATGTATTTTTATGCTGCCATGGTACATAGTTTTTACAAGGCCCCATATTAGAATAATGACACTTCACAACAGCTGTTTCCAAATTGGGTGAAAACTCCTCTGTTGGTAATATTAAACTTACAGAGAAGGAAAAGGAAAAAGCAAGTAACTGGTTTGGAGCATGGATGCAAATAGAGAGGTTTGGTTAGTAATGACAGCAATTGCATGCTACTTTTCCAAGAAGCACTATCTTAAGTTGGTTTCCTGGTCAGGCTGCTCCATGGAATGATCAACCATGATTTTAAATTGTCTTTTTTAATATCAGGGTTCAGGACTTTGGGAAACAGTACCAAATATTATCTTCCAACTTTGACTCCTGGGCCCATTTCACAGCATTTTTAACCCTCTTACAGTGGTATTGCTTCTAATTAACCCTTGGCTGAATTTATCCTAGTATCTGTAAGACAAAGAGTTTTAAGCTCATTATATTTTTTCCTCCTCAGTCCTGTTGGCCCTTTAAGCTGGGATGTTTGCAATGAGGCATGAAAGGCTAAGGGCAAGTAGATCTCCCTAGCTCAATTCAGAAATTGACAGTGGAAACAAATCAGAGAACAGGCATATTCTACTTTCTTGATGTAACCCAGCTTGACAAGATCCATTATATCCCAAGGACTTTACTTCAATGGGCAACTTAGGTTTCTGACATGTGCTAACAACATTTGCGTAGGTCAGATGTTCTACAGATGACAGATCCAGCTACTGGAAGGTCTTGCATGAATAGGCACTCTACTGCACAGGCATGGCAGGTGGGCTGGGGACAGAGAACAAAGAACAGTTTCTCCAGCTACAAGCTATATTACAGTTTTTCTTTTTCTCCCTTCCGAGTTCACTTCCTTTGGAGCTTGACACCCAGGACTTCCCAGTTAAGTCCTTCTCTGACATCCCAATTCTCCTTAAGGAAAAGGATTGGAAGGACCAATGCATAGGCTAACTTGGTTAAACTGTCTCTGGTAGCTCTGTAGGAAAGGGAAATAAAATCTATTCCAGCAGATGCTTTGTTTGACACTGACCTCCTGCCGTTGGTATGAGGCATTCAGGAACCCATGGTAGCGGCTCCGCAGGGCCTGGCCCAGCTCCCACTGCTGCTGCATCCCCATCTGCCAGCAGGCCCAGAGTGAGTCATCAGGGAGCCCGGGCTGCCCCGGCCCAAGCCCCCTGCCCCCAATCTCCCAACCTCCCTGCCCCCCAACCCCCCCCGCCTCCCTGCCGTAGTCCTCCCGGCCCCGTGCCCGCCCCCAGCAGGCACCTGGGTGAGCTGCCCGAAGCCCTGCGGCCAGGCGGCCTCGCGGTGCGGGTCGCGGGGATAGGCCTTCACCGGGGAGCGGTCGCCGTGCCGGTACACCTGCAACACAGCAGCGCCCGGGCCCGCGGGAGTCAGCGCCGCCGCCACCCGCCCGGCCTCGCGCCACCCGCCCCGGCCCGGCCCTCACCAGGGTCACGAAGCGGAGGCTCCGGGCCTGGGCAAGCAGCGGCGGCTCCGGAACCAGCGCCAGCCCCAGCAGCACCAGCAGCGGCGCGGAGGCCGCCCAGCCCCGCCGCCTCCCGGCCGCCATGGCGCTGCCCAGCTGGCCCGCAGCTCTCGCGGAACTCGGGCGGTGCCGGCCGCGGGGCCTGGCCGGACGGACATTTCGCAACACGCGGAAAGGGGGGCGCGAGCTCCTGCTAGGAACGGAAGCTGCAGGAAGGGAGGGAATGAGGGCTGTGGGGACTGTGAACGGCTGCGCACCGGAAATGGAGGTGAGAAGGGCGACGTCTGGAGAAGGGTGTCCCGGCTCGCGAGCTGTCAATCAGAACCGTGGCCCCCGCCCCCCGCAGGGCCGGCTCTCAAAGCGAGGGCTCCTTGCCAATAGCAGCGCGAGAAATGGGGTTGAGGTCCCGCCCTCTCACCCTGCTTCAAGAGCTGTATTGGACCCGGTTCCCCAGTGCAGTCTGTCCTCGCCCCGCCACGCCCCGCCACGCCCTGCCCTGCCTGGCCGCTGGAGGGCGGGTCCACTGTCATTGCCACACCTATCTCCGCCTTTTTCCTTCGGTTCTTGTGGAGCACCTCCTCGAAAGGGCGGGCACCCGACAGCGATACAAGCCATTTATTGTTGGCCTTCAGTGTTGTCTCTGCAGTAGGCCGCTCTCTTCAGCAGGGCCTCTATTAACCCTCCTTTCTCTGGGTGCAGCTCGTTGGGGAAACTGAGGTACACAGCATTATTACAACAAACGCTGTTAAGAACGGAAATTTTACAATAAAAACCATCTGTCACAAATGGCTGTGGTCTTTTTTTGGGGGAAAGAGGAGCAGGTTTGTTTAAGACTAAACATTTCCTAGTGTACTAAGAAAAGTCACTACTGACATTTTTAAGCAGTTCTGATACATCAGCATTTGACTTGGTATAGCTCCTGTTTCACAGCAGACTGGTTTTGGGGAGAAAAACTGCCGTACAGAGCATATGTGCAGATATTTTCTGGTTGAGCACAGAAGTGTGGATGTTGTTTGTAATGATAATTGTAATACTTTAGTTGCTGTCTTACCTATAGGCTTCAACTAAATCTGGCCTATTGTGTCAGGGGCTTTATATGTTATTAAAGGTGATTTATAAAGGGAAAGCATTATGATTATCACCTTTTTGTGTCTCATAAAGAAGTCCATGTATCTATGGCCTTATATACCATATATAAGAAGGCCAAATATATGTGGCCTTATATACATACACACACCACCGATTTTGATTTTGAGATACATAATTCTATCTGCTTTCTCATCTTGTGAAATTATGAGGCAGTTGGCTAGTTATCTCAGGTGCCTGCACATGGATGCACAGAGCCCAGGAAACAAGCAGGAAGAATGGGAAGTCCTTGCACAGTCACAGAACTATGATGTGATTGGAATAACAGTGACGTCATGGGATAGTTTACATGACTGGAGCACTGTCGTGGATGGGTATAAACTGTTCAGGAAGGGCAGGCAGGGGACAAAAGGAGGAAGAGGAGTTGTACTTTATGTAAAAGAGCTGGATGAGTGTTTAGAGCTCCAGTATAAAACTGGAGATAGGTCTGTTGAAAGTCTCTGGGATAGGTCAGAGGGGAGAGTGACAAGGGTGATGTCATAGTTGATATCTGCTATAGACCACCAGGCCAGAAGGATGAGGTGGGTGAGGCATTCTTCAAACAGCTAGTGGAAGTTTCCTGATCACAGGCCCTGGTTCTCATGGGTGGCTTCAGTCACCCTGACATCCGCTGGGAGAGCAGTGCACAGGCGATCCAGGAAGCTATTGAAGAGTGTTGGGGACAACTTCCTGGTGCAAGTGTTGGAGAAGCACACTAGAGGCCAAGCTATTCTTCACCTGCTGCTCACAAATGGGGAAGAATTGGTGGGGAATGTAGTAGTGGATAGCGACTTGGGCAGCCGCAACCAGGAGATGATTGAATTCAGGATCCATTAGGAAAGGAAGGAAGGAGGGCCAGCAGAGTGCACATCCTGGACTTCAGAAAAGCAGACTGACTCACTTAGGGACCTGATGGACAGGATCTCCTGCAAGGCCAGGCTGAGGGGGAAAGGAGGCCAGAAGAGCTGGGAGTACTTTAAAGAAACCTTACTGAGGGTCCAGGAATTAACCATCCCAATGTGCAGGAAGGCTAGCAAGTATGGCAGAAGACCAGCTTGGCTTAGCAGAGAACATTTCAGTGAGCTAAAACACAGAAAGGAAACTTACAAGAAGTAGAAATTTGGACAAACAACTAGCATTGGTGATGCATAGGAGGTGCACAAGGGTGCACCTCCTGACAGAAGCACTGCCGACTCTGCTGGCAGTGGCTGTGGGCAGTCGCTGCTTGCCACTGATACCACCAGCAACATCTGCGGGCAGTCCCTGATTGCTGGCCACCACTGACACTGCCTGCAGCTTCTGCAGGTGGTCGCCGACCACCGGTTGGTGCTTGCCACCCTCCCTGCTACTGACACCACTGTGGCTCCATTCAGGAGCTTCCTGCTCACTGCTTCCACACTGCTGCCCCTGCCTCCACCACCTGCGGGCAGTCACTGTACTCCCCCAGCCTCCAGGGGCATGCATTGTTTATGGGGAGGAGTATAAGAATATTGATTGGGCAAGCAGGGATAAAATCATTAAGGCCAAAGCAGCTAGCAAGTTGCCAGTTGGAGTTGCAGCTAGCAAGGGATATGAAGGGTAACAAGAAGGGTTTTGACATGTCAGCAACAAGAGGAAGACCAGGGAAAGTGTGGGTCCTTTACTAAATGGGGCAGGCAACTGCTGCAGGGCACTAAGGTATGCCTGCTCCTTTAAGGGCAGAAACTGCCCAGAGAGAGGGCCCTAGCAGTCCCAAGAGGCATCCATTTGGAGTGGGACCCAAAATGAGTCCGAGAACCCACAGGGTTCAGTAGGGTTCATCAGGACGGCGCAAAATACAAACTTGAGGGCAGCCTCCCTATTTATTATAGTACAACAAGATGTGACGGGAGAGAGAGAGGGTGCCCATTGGGCAGGATTTGGCATGATCAAAGAGCCCTAGGGGTATCATGGCCATCCCTGGCAACCCCATCCCATGACAGCAACCTAATGACAGATGATGAGGAAAAAGCTAGAATATGAGCCAACAGTATACCCTCCTTGCAAAGGAGGCTAATGGCATTCTGGGCTGCATTAGTAGAAGTGTTGCCAACAGATGGAAGGAAGCAATTCCTCCCTTCTATTCAGCACTGGGGAGGCCACATCTGGCGTACTGGTTGTGCAAACATTTATGCATTGAGCAGCACTACTTAAGTCTTTAATGTTGACAGCAGTAAGAATTCCATGCTTTGTTAAGAATGTGGTGCTTAAATATTTGTAGGCTTAAAGTTAGTGTTTAATAACCTCAAATAAAACACTATGCAATTTTTTACATTTAGATACACAGTTGTAATCCCATGCCAGTTTTTGAAAAAATCCTAAGAGCTTTTAATTAGGAAAATTACACGATTACAGTCAGTTCTCAACTTGCAATATGTCAAGTTGCACCTTTTTGCATTTACAACTTTTATAAATTGACATCCTGTTTCAACTTTCTGATGTCAATTTAAACTTTACAATGCTTTACCTGATGTGACGCCATGCCAGCGAACAAGTTTGCTGAGTCGCCCATCTCCCTGGAGAACAGCTGTCCAAACTTCCTTGGATGCTTTCTTTAGGAAAGCATACAAGACTCCAGAAAAACCTGCAGCCAGGAACCCTTCAGAAAGTCCAAACAAGAGCCCTTCAAAAAGTCCAGCAGTCAGTTCAAAGAAATCCTTTCAAATCAATATGAGTGCTATTTACAATATAAATACATTAACATTGCTATATTACTCATCTATAATTGATCAAGTACAACCTTCTGGGGTATTTTGGGGAAAAATAGGGTATTGGTCCTTGGTTCAGGAACCAATCCCCCATTTATAACCTTGTTTCTTATGAGAAAATTGGTTTCAAGTTACAATGTTTTGACTTACTATTGGTTTCTAAAAACCTCATCTTGTAAGTCTGAGGACTGCCTGTATACAGGAATTACAGCTCATACTGTAGTTTCAGTGTAAGTGTGGAGTAATGGTGAATAAATTAATTGCCATATATAAGCCAGTACCATTAGCTTTGAATTGTAGTTAATGTTATCCCTTGAACATCACCTAAGGATAGCTGTGTGAAGCTAGAATAGTATGTAGCTGCTGAGGAAGACCTGGGTTTTTGCCAGTTTTGCTCACACTTAGTACTACCTTTTTCACAGTGAGACTGCTTGAAACATGAGGAATAAGAATTTGTCCCTAAATTATTATAATACCATCTATACATGATGATAGAAAGAACTGTTAATGAATACCAGCAGGACCATATTGGCACCGAGAATTCTGTAGGTGTAAAAGAATGAAAAAATTGTCAAGCCTCATGATATTTGGTATTTTCTTCAATGCCTCAGCTCATGGAGCCATGTGTTTATGTGAGAATCTTAGTGGTTATTAAAAAAATAGTAATCTTGAATTCAAGGATGGAGAGAAATTCTGAAATCATTAAACACAAAGGTTAAGAAAACAGTCGGCAAAATTTTAAAAAATCCAATATTTGTTTTTAATCTCACATTTTCTGAAGGATTGGACTCACTTTTTGTATGTTTATGATTGGCAATACTCACATAGATGAAGACGTGGATAAAGTAATTCAGTATGCTGTATTATTTGTAAAAGTGATTTATCTTATTAGAGACTTGATCATTAAGTATATACACAAAGTCTAGATGAAAGGCATCTCTTAAATCTTGCATTTTCTCAACTGAGTGCATGATCAAGTAGCTTTAGATGTTTTTAATTTACTGAATTCCAGATACTGTGGTGTTTTTTTACCATACATTCAAACTTATTTCAGATAAGGCCTATTTCCTTCTGCTGTATACACATATTTAGAAGTATAGAAAAGTCAGGCTGCAAGGGGCCTCAAGAGGTCATCTGGTCCAACCCTTTGTTAAAGGTGGTATCATCCCTGTCTAAATTCCCTCTCCTTTGAGGGTCACCCAAGTCTGGACATCTTCCAAAAGCACTGTAGAGCCCTCCTACTAGGGCAAGAATTTAGTCAGCAAAGATAAGCTGGGTTATTTTTTAGGGGGGTTTCTTTCATATTTTATTTTACTATTCCACTTGCTTTTATATGCTGTTCTGTTGCTGACAGTAAGTTGCACTGGATCTTTGTTGGGAAGGTTGGTATATAAGTCTAATAAGTCAATAAAATAAATAATTTGAAACGTGTGTTGTCCAACCTGCTCTTAAAACCTCCAAAGATGGAGATTCTAAAACCTATCTAAGTAGCCCATTCCAATGCTTAACTACCTTCACAGTAAGGAAGTTGTTCAAAATAGCCCACCTTCACTTCTTGCCTCTAGACTAAATCTCATTTTTGCTAGCCTTTCCTTACAAGTGACATTTTCTAGACCTCTAATCACATTGGTTGCTTGACACTGGACTCTTTCTAATTTTTAAGTACAGTGTCCAAAACTTTAAATGGTACTTCCAGTGAGGCCTCACTGGTGCTGAATAGAGCAAGAGAGTAACTTCCTTTGACTTGTAAGTGATGCTCCTGTTAGAACAACCCAGAAGTCTTTTTTTTTTTTTTGGCAAGAAAAAAGCATGCTGTTGGCTCATATTCAGTTCCTCCCAGGTCTTCTGCAGTATTGCAGCCTAAACTAGTTGCTCCCTATGTACATTTATTCATGTGACTGTTCTATCCTAAGTGCAGGACCTTGCACTTGTCCTTGCTGAATTTAATTTAATTAATCTTAGACTATTTCTCCAGTTTATTAAGGTCATTCTCATTCCTAATCCTATTCTCCATGGCATATGCGTTTTATGTTTCTTTGACAGAGGGAGTTTGAGTTGCATTTATACTTTGAGATTACTGGTGAAAAAAGAATAGCAGTATTTTGTCATGTAATATGATTCTGTTATATAACAGTGAGAAACAAAGAACACCAGACAAAAGTCTGCATTTCAAACCTGCATATTTTTTTATTTTTACTGCCTCTATACTCGAAAGACGTTCATTGGAGTTTTCTTTGGCTTGGGAGTGAAACTAGCTGTATCTAAGGCCAAACCATTTTTCCAAGCTAAAATTATAGGGTGCTTAAAACAGAGTTGGTTACAGCCTTACTTATGAATAGTCTGCTGCTTTTTCATACTACAATCTAGTTCTGTCCTTTGAAGGAGGGTGGAGGGGAGGGGTTCAGCTGAGTGTCATATTAGGATTGTCCTGTCTCTAGTTATTGGGATTCTAAGATCTTGACCACATGAGTCTAAGGTAGTGATTCTTAACCAGTGTACTGTGGCACTTCGAGGTGCCTCAGGATTCTTTCAGGGGTGCCACACAATGTTAACACTATTAGGTGTGTAAACATGATTCACAAGAGAATCCAGGATTTCAAATAGGAACCCATAGTGTTAAAAACATTCTGACCTGCTGTGGTCTTTCTGAGTGCTTTGCAACCAAAAAAATGCTTAATTATTTTTCAGTAATCAGAAAATGAGTGAAAACTAGGAGATGGCACAGGAGCAACACATAGGGGGTGCATCTGGGTACACACGCACCCCCTGAGCGCAGCGGTGCATCCCCTACAAAAAGGCGCTGCCGACACTGTTGGTAGTGCCTGTGAGTGGTCACTGCTCCCCCGCCTGCCGCCACCGCTGGCAGCATCTGCGGGTGGTCAGTGATCCCCGCTGGCCGCCACTGCCACCGGTGGCGTCTGTGGGCGGTTACCGACCCCTGGTCAGCACTTGCCACCTGGCCACTGACACTGCCGGCGGTGTCTGCAGGAGCTCCTGCTTACCGCTGCTGTGCTCCCACTGCCACGCTCCCACCACCGCTGTGCCTGCCCAGATGCCGGAGGCATGTGTTGTTCATGAGCTGGCATTTTCTGAGGAGGTAGCTCAAGACTAATGTAGGGTACTTCCAGTCTAAAATGGTTAAGAACCACTCCTCTAAGGTGTTATTTTTCGATCAGTTTAATCCAGCTAGTACAAAAGGCTGTGTGGACCCTCAGAGAGACCCTTTGTTTTTCTGGTCAGTAGAAGAAGTAAGCCTTCTTAAGTAATTCAGAAGGGGCACCTAATTAGCATGTGTCAGAGCAGCCTTGATTAGTTGAATGAGCACCCCTGTGCATGTACATGGGATTTGTGTTCAGAGAAGAGTGAAGGGAGGAGGTCACTTCTGCTTCCCCTGACACCTGCTCCAGAGTTGACTCAGCATCTTCTCCTTCTCTTTTTCCTGGCAGGGCTGTGGGGGGAACTTGAGGGAGGCAGGAAGGAGGAGAAGAGCCACAGAGGAAGGGGACAGAAAACAAAAGATGACAGGAGGCTGTCAGGCGAGCCTGGGACAGGAAACAGGCTGGAGACAGTGCGAAGGTCCCATGGGGTGAGGAGCTGAGCACAGGCTCTGTCCCTTCCTCTCTTTGTGGCACAAGTGAGGCCGGTCTAACGGGGAGGGGGGCATGGTGGGGTGGAGGCCTACTGGTGCTCTCTACACACAGGGCTGAAGGTCACCTGCACCCGTGGAGGGAGGGGAGGTCGGAGAAAGTGCTGGTCATTTAAAGTGGGTGCCTCAGGACAGGGTGTGTGTATGGGGGAAGTGGGGGTGTATCTGTAGGACAGTGGGGGTACAGTGTAGGGGGAGTGGAAGCAGCTGTGGTGTGGGGGGGATGGAGGAGGGAGTTGTGGAGGATGCTTGTGGGTGGGTGGGTCTGTATTTGTAGGACTTTAGGGCTGTGAGAGGGGTGCGTGGAGGGGTGTGTGTGGACGGTTGTGGAGGATGCACGTGGGTGTGTATTTGTAGGGCTGTGCGGGGGGAGGTGTGGAGGATGCTCGTGGGCAGGGCGCGGGGGGCTCTGGAGGAGGGGTGCGGGGGTGCCTGGGCGCGGGGCCCCCTCTCTGAGCCCGCAGGTGCAGGCGGGCTCGGACTCGGGCCCGGGACGGGCGGGGCGGGGCGAGGCGGGGGCGGCGCTGGGAAGCTCAAGCATGTGACTCGCAGCCGCCGCGGCTCACGGGACAGCGCGGCTGCGGCCCGGACGGCGGCTCCCGGTCCGGAGCCCGGCGCCCACGGGTAACTTCCCCCTCGCTCGGCTCAAGGAGGCATCTGCGGGCAGGAGCCTCCTCCCGGCCGCTGCCGGGCCGGTCCTGGCTGGGCCCCGTGCCGCCTGGCCTGGCAGAGCCGCTCTCCCGCGTTCCGGGCGCCCGCTCCTCCGTGCCGCCCTCAGCCCCAGCTCTGCCGCTTGGAGGGCGCCGCGCTCCGCCAGATGCGTGGCCCGGGCTGTGGGTGTAGGGAGGGCCGCAGCCCCAGCTGGGCTCTGACATTTGCCTGGGTCCGTCTGCTGTGTGCAAGGTGCGGGGTGCCTTCTGCTTGAGTCCAGCTCCCTTGCACCCAGGTTTGTCCTTCCTCGAGCTGGGCCCACTGCCACTGCAGGGGAGGCTCTGCTTTTGGCTCAACAGGTAGCAGGCGGGAAGGCTCCCACCTCCCAGCACACTCCTGCCCACCTTGCCCCGGGGGTGGAGGGATGGCATCTAGGCCTCTTCCCATGACTTGGCCACTCCCGGCATCTCTGCGGAGTTGGCCGAGTCATGGCTGTAGGAGTAGTTCTGGTGGGGTGGATGCCGATCCCCCCTGGGCTTCAGCTGAGATAGCAGAGACAGGGGGTGACATCTAGCAGGAAATGACTTCTGGTTGTTTTTAACCCCCGGCCAGATGGGATTTGAAGATTTTCACTTCTAGGTCACTACATACCATTTCAGCCCCTTTTGCTGTTGATTTCTCTGCAATCCCCCTGTGGAGCATTTTATCCTACATGGGAGCCTTTGTTTCTGTGTGCCATGAAATAAAAGAGATTGCATATCTGTATTTGAACGTTGAGCACTTGCTGCTATTTGAATTATAGGTAGCTGGGAATTTGAGTATAGCAGTTACATGGTGAAACAAGATGGTCCCTGGCCTACAGAGCTCATGGTCTATATTGTGACCTTAAACAGTAGGTGTATGAGACGGGCACATAGGTGTAGGATTTTTAAAGGTGAGCTGTCTGTTAAGCTAGCAAATTATCACACATTAAGCATAGCAGAGTTCTTGCTAACTACCTTCCTAGCTGTTGTCAGATGTGGAGTGGAGATATCTGTTTAAATGTGTAATGACTTTGTTGTTTCCTTGTCCTCCCCTTCCCCTAGTGTCCCTTCTGTTGGTCTCATCCAGTCGCTGCATCTTGTCATAGCCTTGATTGTGAGCTTTCTAGAGCAGTGTATCTGCCAAAGTGGAAGTTTTAGGTTGCCTCACATTTTTAGAATGTAAGAAAAATTCTACTGGGTTAGACCAAAAGTCTGTCTGGCTCAGTATCTTGTCTCTAACAATGGCAGGTAGAGGAAGATTTAGAGGAAGAGTATTGAAAACAGGTATATGTAGCTTGATTAATCCTTCATCATCCCCTAGCAGTCGCTGGTAAGTTACACCCCTAAAGGTTGTGTTTAATAGCCCGTGTTAGCCCCTCCATAAATTTGTTTAATTCCTTTTGAACCCCATTTGTGGTATTAGGCTTTGCAACATCCTGTGGTAATGACTTCCACATGTTAATTACTTTGTTTTAAACGGTATGTATTATAACTGTCTCATTTGACTTACAGTTCATTATGCGTAGGTCTGTAGATCCATCCCAATGGGTGCTTCAGCTTGGAGGCAAGACCAGACCTGTCACCACTCACTGACAGCAGGGGAGTGTCCCAGCCCCATAAGATTGTTTTTCATCTCCCCAGTGGCTGACAGTTCTACCACAGGACTCTTCTGAGGAAAATTTCAAACTTGATGTCAGCTTTCTGACTAACAGCTTGGCTTACTTGCACTCTTTTCCTTTCTGAGGCATTTGTAATGACTGGTGCCTCCACAGGCTTCAGAAAATAGCTTGGGTAATGAAAACGAGAGGCCAAAGGAAAGGTCTGTGTCTCCTGCTACATACTCTTGTTAAGTATCTTGTTGGGGAGCTTGTCTGGCTCTGTAGGAAGCATGAGTCTCCCTGCTCAACAGCTCGGTCTGGGTGGTGGTGTCTGAGTTACACTGCCCCAGGAAGGAAAGGATGTGGTAGCCCTGGGAGTACTCCATTCTCTAATCTCCACCCCCCGTGAGAATAAAGTAGGATGAAAAACTGTACCTGAACCCATATAGCCAGCACTAAAAGCCCTGATCATGACTGCAGAGCTTAGCCAGCATTTCTCCTTAGGACCTTAGGTTGTGGATGAAGATGGTGATGCTAGTGCCAGGAAGCATGGTAGGGC
The DNA here is from genome assembly GCF_001723895.1 of Crocodylus porosus. Taxonomy (NCBI): domain Eukaryota; kingdom Metazoa; phylum Chordata; order Crocodylia; family Crocodylidae; genus Crocodylus; species Crocodylus porosus. Next base: position 43,701,085 of record NW_017728947.1, read on the forward strand.
CAAGCTCCCCCCTCTCTAACAGGTCTGCCAAGTGATTTGCAACTGATTTCCCTGGCTGGGGCTTCTGAAGGGAATACAGAGTCAGCTTGTCTATGTGGATCTGTAGCAGTAGAGAGTAGCTCCTCCTGAGGTGACAGTCATTCTGTAGGTTAGTACCTTCCTGAGAGACCCTGCACCCCATCTGCTGATTTTATTTATTTATTTAGGTCCTCCTATCCCCTTCCCCAAACTTGAAGGTTAGTTCTGAATAAAACAGGGGATAAGATAATTAATTATATATATATAAATATATATATAAAAAACCAAACAAAAAGAGAACAGACTCGGGTAGAGTATGCAGTACTTTGAAATTATGCTTTGGCTGATTGCGCTTCCCCTAGACAAGCTGCGGCCCTCTATCCCTCCTTGTGTTTCTTGGGAATGTATCGTAATGGAAGACTGAGATTTTTTTTTTTTCTCTGCCTCATTTAAAAGTTTAGGAAAATGCTTGACTGTTGCTGCCAGTTACCAGCACTGGATCACAATGCTCTTGTGCCTGCTGCCATGGACTGCAACACTTAAATATTCAGGTTATTCTACAGAAAGAAGGCTTTTTTTGTGCTATGTTTTATTGGACCAGCTGTATATTTGGGAGACCTGTTGGACAAGCTTTCAGGCATAAGGTGCTTCCTCAGGTGTGAAGGGAAGCAGACTTGGGCTGAGCAAAATACAAAGAAAAGATTTCATGGAAATGCAAGCAGTCTGAATGGAGGGGGACTGTGAACTAGGGACGAAGTAGTGTAAACAGGAGCTATTCTAAGACAGAACAGTAGAATTTTCAATCTAGTTAGTGGCAGAGCAACACCGTTAAAAAGGGGGAGTAGTTACTACCGGTGAAGTTCAGAAAGACTGGCAGTATTTGTAAGGTTGTAATGAGCCATAAAGCTGCTGTCTATATTTAACAAGACTTTTTAACTGTCCAATAGAGTGATGAATTTCTGTTTCCAGGCCTATCTTCTGGAGTTGTTTTCTAAATTCCCTTTGAGCATGAGGATTGTTGGGTAGTTCTTGGTTTTGCTGCTGCAGTTTAAGGCCTTCTACTTTCTTCCCTTAGCAGCTGACCATGGAATGAGGAGGAAAGGGACAAGAGCCTACATATGAAAGAACAAGCAGGCAGCAAAGAGTCCCTCAGCTCTCCATTTATTTATTTATTTTTTCCTGCTCTTCCATCATCTCTAGTTTACAAGGAAGGAAGATTCCTCAGTGTGCATCAGCCCAAATTCAGACAGGTATCACTACTGAAGTAAAACCTGTTTTCTGTTGTGGTTAGGTATTCAGTATTCCTAAGGTGTGGAGAGGGGCAGAATTTGGATCTGCAAGAGTAGCCTCTTCACTTTACAGGTATATGGGACCTATGTCACTTGGATCTGATGCTTGAACAGCTTGGTTTCCAACTTCTAGTGCAACTATGGAAAACAAAACTATTCAGTTATTGCCTGGGAATGCAAGGGACTGGATTTGATGGCCTGGATGCCTCTTCCAGTCTTAGTTCCTTTGTCATATGAAAAGTAGATTTAGAATCCTGTCTGCTGCCAAATACTATAGAAAGGAACACAAGTTAGATGACAAGGAAAAACAGTCCTTGACTTATGAAAATGTTTCTAACTGTAATAAATCCTGCATGTTGGTGAACTTGGTATCTGCTTTGAGTTTGTCAGTTTGCAAGTTCCTCAACCAGCCCTATACAGGTTTCCCTTGCTTTATGCGGGTCCTGTATGTATGGATTCGTTCTTAAGTGATGACCCTTTTTATACCAAGAAATTGTTATATGCAGGGTAAATTCACTGGTATGCAATCAGTGTGGTGAAAGCCTGCAGTCAGCTGCTTTGTGTGGTGCACTGTGGGAGTGATGGACACGAAAATATAGTCTCCTGTGTGGATCTGTGCTTTTTCCTCATTGTGTGTGACTCGTTTCTGTAGTTGCCATCCTCATTACGATAGTGCCCTGTGCCTTGTGTATATTGCCTGCTGTTGGTGAGTACCAAAATAGTCTTGTAAAAGTGGTAGAAATTGGTCTGGGGGGTCATACAGTTGAGGTCTTGGAACATATTCCTATTTGTTACATTGTAAAGTGTACTTTATGCAAAGTCAAGTTATGCACTGTTTTCCAGGAATGGATGTTAAGCATAAAGCAAGGGAAATCTGTATAGAATTAGACTCTGGCTGGTTATAGACTCATTCAGTTCGGAAGCAAATGGCCATTTTTTTTATGCTGGACATTGCAAATCATACCCGAGTGGAGTGCATGTGGCAAGTCATGCTTCCTGTCAATTAAAATTGACTTCTTCCTGATAGCTACTGGTTCTAAGCAAAACATGCATTTTGAAATAGGGAGCTTTCTTTGAGGTCTAGTACTTCTATCTGTAATTAAAACAAGGAGTCCTCAAAGTGAATGCTATCAACCATTATATTATATTCAAGAAACATTCCTCCTCCTGTTTAGTCTTATATCCAGTCCTGGGTACACACACTGTAGTCAGAGAAGTTTCTTTCTATAATGAGATCTGCTATGAGGCCCCATAACCATTAAAGCAGACATTTACTAATGTTCTGTTTATTGGATATTCAGTTGTTAATAGTTGCTGTTTTTCAGAAAAGTCTTTCCTTGATTTTGTGCTTAGAGGAAAGTGGAGGATGTATTGTAATGTATATCATTTTGGATGTCCATATTTGAAACATGATCCTACTTCCAGTTTAGGAGGCATATTACAGTGACAGTTCCATTGGAGACTAGGGAAGCTTTTCCGTGCTAACCTAAAAGTGTCCTTTCCACTTGTTAATAAGGTTCATTGATCTGGCCAGCCCTGGAGAAAAATGGATCGGCTAGAATAGAACTGTTTGGACACTTCAGAATATCAAATGATGTTGATTTGTCATTAGGGGAATTTTTTTTTCCAGTGTTGTGAAGCTGGAGAAAAGTTTGTGTATGTGCCTCAAAGTATTATGCTACAGCTGGCAATTTAGGAACAATGAATTGAATCATCTTTGTTGTGGGAGTTATCCACAGCAGGAGAGATCTTTAGGATGTAGGAACTTTCCATGCTACCAGTGATGATTGAGTCAGATTTTGCAGCCAAGCTGCATACAGGCTGAAATATCCATTCTATTGGACATGTAAACTTCAGCTTCGACCTGTAGATTCTAGTGGACATGATTACCTGAAGATCAAGAAGTTTTTAGGTAAGCACACGTACATTTTGCTATTACCTCAACAAAGTACAGTTACCTCAGTTAGCTGCAACTAGGACCAATTTCCAGGATTAAATTTGGCAGGATGGGTGCTGTCGCAGGACACTGAAGTGCCCTGCTCCTAGAAAGAGGGACAGGTGCTGGTTGCTGGGGCAACCGCAGTTGGGTCAGCTGACCAGAAGGGGGCAGGGCCTGGTCTATATAAACAGCCTAGGCTGAGGCCAAGGAGGCAGTTCCCCTCTGGCAGCTGAGGAGGAGAGAGCTCTGCGGGAGTAGAAGCTAGATGGCCTGAACAGCTTCGGTTGAAGACTAGGGGAGCAAGCCCTGGTAGGGTTTTGAACGATGGCTAGCCAGAGGGCTTAAAAATTGTGTTTTAGCCAGATGGCTTGGAGTTTGTTGTAGCCCAGGGGCTTGAGTTTTCTGTTGGTAGTTGTTACACCGAAGGACCGGGTGAGGCTGTAGGGGTTGGAGGAGGCCTCATAGGAGCTCCCCAGTAGTGTGGGGGTTCCTGGTGCCGGAGAGGGTGCTGCGTATTGGGGTGTCCTGACCCCGGCCCCAGTGTGGGCAGTATCGGGAGGGGCCCAGTGTGGGCCCAGGCGAGAAGCCCCAGTGGGGCACAAGACCCAGAAAGGGGGTCTGGAGGCCAGGCACGGCTGCAGCCATCTGAGCCTCGATTGTGAGGAGCCCAGTGGGCATGAGACCTGGGAAAGGGGTCTGGGGGCCAGGCATGGCTATGGCCACCTGAGCCTCGATTGTAGGGGATCGCGAGGCCAGGCTCCAGTGGGGCGGCTAAGACAAGCCCAGAGGACGCCTGTGGGGGCGTGGGCTATAGCAAGGGGGTGCTATGAGGGCGTGGCAAAGGAGTTTGAGGAGACAACGTCCGGTACATCTGAGAGGTTTGGGGGTGTGGTATAAGGGGTGGTAGGATCCACGCACAGCCCATAAGGCTGGCGGGGGGGCACCGAATCAATCTACACGGAACGGGGCCAGGATAAATAAGAGCACCATGTCCAAGGGACAAAAGGCAGCCTCCCTTATAATACTTTTGTCATCAAAGATGTGGCGTGCGAGAACGAGGGTGCTTGATAGTCAACTTGGCACGGTAGGGGGCGCCAGGAGAGATCATGGCCGCTCCTGGGTCCCCACCCTGTGACAGATGCACATAATGTTGTTAGCTCCAGAGAAGTTGGCATATTTCGGCAGACGTATAGTTTACTTTCATTAAAATGAATGTGGTAGTTTTCTCTAATATCCCTCCCATGGCTTTTCTTTTCTGACTTACTGCTTCTGTTATGGAAGACCTTTTCTCCATACGTGGAGGCCAGACAAATTCTTCCTGCCTAGATCCACTAACAGTGAGGAACATTAGCAGTCAGTATAGCTTGAATTTTTAAGTCTTAAAATGCCAAGATTTTCTGTAAGGAAGAAATACTTGCTGCTTGTAGAGCCAGGTGAGAACATGTGTAGAAATCAAGCTCTTTGTGTTACCATTTTATAAAACAGAGCCTGGAATGTTCAGCTTTGTTCATGTTATTTGGAGGAAAGACCAGCTAAGTTGGAGAGCATCCAGAAAAGGGCAGGAAAGATCTTCTGTTATGTCTCAGGGAGGGAGAATTCTAGGTTCATTTATTGAGAGGATGTTTAAGATGTGTTGTGGATAAGGCATTAAACTAGCAATTGATCATTAAAATCTAATTCTGAGTTTGTTGAACAGACCAAAAATATGGGGTTACAAGTTTGAGGAATTACCTCTTGGATAGAAGTGGTGACAAGATTGAATAGAGTCTGAGTAGAGTTATGTTTAAGTTGAAGCCTGGAGCAGCTCTTCTCTGTGGCATATAATTCAAAGGGGTGTTAGTAAGTTTATTTGCTCATGTGTAGCTCACCCCCATAATAGTGAGCACATTTGATATTTTTGGATGGGGAGCCTGAAAGAGAGAACCTTCTGTTGAGGTGAGTGAGTGGAGGCAGCTAGGGAGCTGAGCTTATTGTCAGCCCTGTGAACAATATAAGGCTCATGGACCAACCTTGTGCACTGAATCCAATCCCACATGATGGATCTGACCTATCGCATCAACTCTGGGACTGCACGCTAAGTTCAGGATCATCTGCTGGCTCCAGGAGCCATAGGTACTGACTTATTTTTGCCAGGGTGTGCCTAAGATAATGGACATGTGGAAAACTGTATACATCTCAGGTGATGGGCCTCTTCCCAAGGAGGGGTCAGGGCCCTTGGCGGGGGGCCCCCATGTACCCGGTGCCTCTGCCAGGAGCCATGTGCTGAGTCTGACCTGGCACACAGCCCTGGAGCCAGAGTGTGGTCCCAGTCTCAGAGTGCCAGTTCTGACCAAGTATGAGGCTCTAAAGCCAGTGCATGGGGTTGGACCAGGCATACCAGGGCTAAGGCTATGTGCTGAGGTGCAGCTGTGGATTAGCTCCATGAACTGGTGTGATCTGGTGCATGGCTGTGGAGAGGAGCTCCCTACAGGTCTGGAAATTAGGTGGGACAGGGGAGTGGTGGCAGCATTAATTGCTATGGCACCCAGAGCCACAGCAATTAATACTGTTACCACAAATGTGCTGTATCCCCATCTGTGCCCTCCCCAGACTCATGGGGAGTCTCTTTCCTTGTGTATAATACATACCCTGATTTTTCCCAACTGGCTTTGAGGGGGAAATGTGGGTTTATATATGAGAAAATATGGTATTTATAGAGGTAGTCCAAGACTGCTGGAGTCAGGAGACTAGCTAAGTGGCTGCAGGATTCTTTTTGTGCACAAAATATGTTTGTTATCTTTTTGAGTTTAAAAAGCTAAGAGAAAGTGTAAAATTTTTAAAAAGCTTAAAACTAGCCATGCTAAGAACTTATATATCCAAGCTTTCCCCTCCCTTCTGATATGATGATCCTGCAGCTAATTTAGGTCCCTGCATGACTATCACTTAGATGAGATAGATTGATTTAAATCATGATTAAAATTCGTGATTTTAAATAACTTACTGTAGTCTTGTTTTGCATTGTTACTTTTTAATTACTTTCCTACAGGAAGGTTGAGTCCCAAATTATTTTAGCCAGTTGCCACCAAGTTTTACTCTATCTATGCACATTTATTTAAGCAGTCATTTTCAAGCTAATTTATTTAGGTTCTTAATTTTTATTATGTTACAGAATGGTGAATATCTTATTTCTTATTTACTACATCATGGTCATTGTTGCTTGCAATTTGTGTCAAGCTTCATTTGAATGAATATTGGAATTCAACTTAAATTCACAAGAATAACTTTTTTTAAAGCAGTTTAAATGAGGCTACTTTAAATGTAAGAGATACATAATAAAAAGTAAGCTTTTTATCACAATATTTTCTGATTATTAAGCAAAAAAGTATTATCTATTGAACTGACCATTTTTCTGTTTGCTTTGATAAGCATGGCCCTCCCAGTTTTTAAATTAGTAGAGATCATCCTCGCACCACACTTTTAGTCATAGTTTGGAAGACGAAAACAGACTTTTCTGCTTTCTGCTCCTTTTTTCAACTTTGAATGTAGTTACTTAATTGCATGAATTGACATGCACAAAATATGGAAATGGATTATGCTGGAGGTCAAGTAAAGGAGGTCTCCATACATTGGCATCCCAGCAACATAATTGGAACCTCAGAGGGTTCTTCCAACTATGCTTCTCCCTGCAGCAACTAGGGATGGAGACTCAGGAGAAACTGAAGAGAGAATGGAGCCCCATGCCCCCTTTTCCTTTAGGCTCCAGCAAGCCTCCCCTGACTTCTGGACCTATGGTGGAACTTTCCCAGTGCTCTTGAGCCATCAGACTGCTCCTGGTGTAGGGATGAAGTCAGTAGAGATCCAGTCACCCCTCAACACACATCTTCTCCTGAGTCTCAATCCCTAGTTGCTGTAAATAACGTTTAAAAAAAACGTAAAATTGTCAGGTACTCTGAGAGGACAAAGTCTGAGTATGTCATGTACATGCATCCCTGCAGATTACTCAGAGAACCTGCAAAGCTGGAGCTACAGCTGAGTTTTGCAGAGCATATGGAAGGTGTGCATGCACACGTACATTTTTATATAGAACTGAATTTTTTGTGGGACTTTGGTTTCACTGGAGGAAGTGTGTGTGATTTGGGAACTCTGTTATATGTACCTTAATTCCTTTCTTCTTGAGCGCTGTTGAGGTGAGTCCCAGGGATACATATCCATGACAAACTCAGACCTTGTCCTCTCTTGAGTACCTGACAATTTTAGGGTTTTTATATTAAAAAAAACAAACAACAAAAAACACCCCCCCCCCCCTAAAAAAACAAAAACGAAACAAACCAAAAAACAAACCTTTTGTATTTGGGCAACTATAGAAACAAAACTCTAGCACAAGAGAAATACATGGGAATTGTGTAAGGTTGGAACCTCAGTGTTAATTGGTGTTTCACTGGTTTGTTAGTTCTTTTGAGAGGCCTGAAGCCTGTGCATACCTCTTGTCCTTTCTGGATTTTACTGGTGCTCATCTGCTTGCATCTTAGGATTTGTATGCTTTGTTGGGGCCCTTGTTGAATTGAGTTGTGCTAGGGTTGGGGCCTCTGGAGGCACCTGGGTCTCCTGAGTATTTGGAGCTATCCTGTAGGAAATGGGAGGCTCTTGTTTCCCATCTGGTGGGTGTGCCCTGACTGCAGCCATTTCACTGGCTGGCCTAGAACCAGCTGACTCTGTCTGACTCCAGCCTGTTTTCCAGCTGAGCATTTGTGGTGATGTCAGATGCTGGGAGAAGGGAACATGACTTGGCAGGACAAAGTCTGCAAAAGTTCAGCTCCACATTTGGACCAAAGCCTTGGAGGGAATTAGACCTGCACACACACTCTGTTGCACAGACTGTTGCATGCCCTCTCACACGCTCTTTCCCTGACATGCAGATCCTTTCTCTCTCTTATGCACAGATATTTCACTTTGTTTTCAGTTTGAACATTCACTGTAAATCTGCAATTTCCTCCGCCCTTTCTATGTGTGTCTGCAGTATTTAATGGAATTTGAACCACCTGGCAGAAGAGGGCTAGTCAAGCTGACTAGAGGCAGGAAGAGCATAATCAAATACAGAGCGAACTTCCCTTAAGCACAGCTCCTTCCCTTAATGCTCTTGCTCCTGTCCTGTAGCTTTCAGCCCCTTTCCCCATGTTCCCTTACAGTTCTGGCATACCTATTCATTATAATGCTTTTTTTCCCCCATAGTAGCTGTTCTTTTGCATTCCATTCTTTGCTGTACTATTCCATTATCATAAATGGGAAGGCGGCAAATACTGCTCAATTGTTTTTCTGTAGTGAACATCCAGGGATTATACCAAGATGTACAATAGCTGAGCCTGCTTCCTTCGAAGTGACTTAAGAACCAGTCTCAGTCTCATCTGCTTTAAACAGGCCATGTTTCTGTGGTACTGTCTTGCCTTCCTGCCATTCTTTTGCAAGTAGGTGCGATACTTCTGTTAATATAATTAAAACATTTTCCCACTGGAATTCAGGAATTGGGGTCTTCCTGCCTATTTCTCAATGCAGTACCAAATCTTATTTCTCCTTTGGTCCCTTTGTATTACAGTAGCATGTATAGGCATCTATTTATTGGGATCACTTTGGAATAGGAATCATACAAATGTACTGTGAAAAGACCCTGCCCCAAAGAGAATATAATCTGTTATAACAATATGTAACAGGCTAATAGACCAAGTTGTGCAAGGAAGAGAGGGAGGATGAATTAACAGAGGACTGAGCAAATTCCTGCAGTGTAAGCATTGCTGATGCCTCCTTTATTCCACTTCTCTGTTCTCAACTCTTCCTCTTGCCCTTGGGGCACCAGAATTCTGTTTCACAGAAATCAGAGATGGGGAAGAAGAGTATGAGAGAAAGGAAGGTCTGAGCATGGAAGGAAGAGCCAGGCACTTCTGAGTTGTCTGTGACTGGTGTGACTCATCTGATAGCCTTGGGCAAATTGTCTATCCTCCCTGCTTGTAAAATAAGGATAATGTTATTACTGCTTTTATTATTCTTTACTTTAGTAAGTATTGACATTTGTCCTTGTCATGGTAACAGTAAAAGGGTGACACCAAGGAAATAGTCTAGGACAGCCCAGCAGATGCCGTTATCTTTTGATTGTTCTTTTCTTTTTTTCTCCCTTTCCTTCCTTTCCATGTATAATGATTGGCTGCAGAAGGCATTTTTGATTGGCATAGATCATGAGTTGTACTTTCCTTTATGGGCGTAAAGGGGATTAAATTACTTGTTTTTTAAAGAACTTTGCAGATGAAAAAGTATTAATGAGTTTGTTGTTATCATCTTAATTTTTCACAGGAAGCAGGGCAGGATTGAGCCCTGAAATGTCAATTTCTGGGGTTTATCAAATTAGTGGAGGCATGGTTTTGTCCCTCTTCCCTTGTACCTCACTATCATAAAAAGATTCTTGGCATTCAGCCTTGCCTTTACATTTCTCTCGTCTCTTTTCAGCTTATAGACAGTTTTCTAGTATTGAGGTAGTGTCTTCCCAAGTCCACCTGGAGAGGGTTTGTGACCACCTATAGTGGGGGTTCAAGGCCTCTGGGATCATTGAGGATTGGGAAAGGAAAGTGTAGGATCCTGTGTTAGGTCAGCTCCCTGTTCTAAGATGGTAGTGCCTTTACATCACTTGACAATGAATGGAGAATTTTGCTTCACTTTTCATTTTTGCAAGTCCCACTTTAAGATCTATGTGTTTGTCTCCAAATACCTGCCCTTGTGTTTCTCCCCGTTCTGCCATTCTGAAATCTGGGCATCCCATAACTGTCTCTTTTTGAGTTGCATTTTCTGGGAAGAGATGGTGTAAAGACTAGCTGGCTATCATGGTTTTACAACATTGAATAACTAGCTCTGTTTTATGCCTTAAAGTTCAGAGGTGGGTACCATTGCTTGAGTAGAGCTAGAGAAGAGATCCAGCAGAGCTGCATACTTTTCAAATTCATTGTCTCCACTGACATCCAGTGGCATTGGAAGAAAACCAGACCAGGGCTGGATCTCTCTCTCTCTCTCTCTCTCTCTCTCTCGTTTTTAAAGCTTTTATGTTGGCCATCATGTACCATTGGTGCACTTAGGTTTTCATTGCAAACCAGAAACGTAGTCACTCAGCTTTTATTCTTCAGACCAGGGTTTTGGTTGCAAGGTGGTTTTGCCATAGGATATCTTCCTAGTCTACCTGAAAGTATCTCATGCCTGGTCCATACTTAAGTTTTTTTTTTTTCTCTCTCTCTCTCTCATATTGCTGTACTGATTTAAAACAGTGAAGGGAAAAAAATTGCACTCCTAACCAAAAGACTGGTGCTGACAAACCTCTAGAATAGATTCAGTTACACTGGCAGAGGAGCCTAATTGTCAGCATTGAATTATTGTATTTGAAGAATGGTTGTAAGTGGTATTTCTAGCAAAGGCCCCAGACTTTGTATCCCTTGCCACACACTCCTCCCAAGAGTGGATCAGACTTGCCCTTTGCTTCCTTGTTGGACAGCAGGGCCTATTGCTGTGCTCACTCTGTTCCTCCTCCTGGGAGGAGCACGGATGGGACTTTTTCCTGTTCGAAGCCCCTGTCAGAGTCAAAGCCCCGATTGCGTTTCCTGCTGTCCGAAGGTCAGTGCTGATAGGGAGTCAGTCTCATGCAGAACTGGAGTCTGAGCCAAGCTTTTGGGGTTACTTTAGTTCAGCCATAGAATAGCAAGATTTGCTGCTGTTCTCCCTTGCAGGTGCTGTAGGGGCTGGTGTAGACCCTAGTTGTGCAGCTGGACCCTTTAGGTGCCTGTCGTAGTTATACATTTAGGAGGGCTGACTGCCATTGCATCAGGTGTGTGAGAAGATCCACTACTATAGCCTCTCCCTCTCTAGACCCCATAGTGCCTTAGTTCCTGTTCTTCCTGAGGTTGTGTCAGTTGTAGATTTCTCTGACACTTGGAACCCCAGGTGATAGGTACAGTATAACATTTGCATTAGAAAAGAGTAGGATGTAGCAAAGTTAGGTGGCTTTTGCCAGTGTTTAGTGGAGCTTATGCAGCCAACGCCACCAGAAATCCCAAGCCAGTGAAAGTGGTTGATTGCCATCCTGACCCCATCTTTCTCATCATCACTTGCTTGATGTCATACAGGAAAAGAGGCCAAAGGGAGCACTGTGTGCAGTGTGAATGAACTGAAGTAACCTTTCTTCCTTTCTCCTTCCCTCAATTACAGGACCAAGAGCATCTGGCAGGGAGGGAAGGAGTGGGAGAGCACAGCCCACTCTGGGACCTTGCTGACCTGAAGGCATTCACTTTTTTTGCTAGCTCCTTATGTTGCTGTGAGATCTTCAAAGCATTCTGGCTAGCACAGACTAAACTTATTTTCATAGACAAGTAAGGCTAGAAGGGATTGAACCTGCAACGTTTATGTGAATAACACCACGTTCTAACCGACTGAGCTAAACTTCAGCTGTTTGAACTGAAGAAAGACAGGAAGAAAGGGGACAGGCAGGAAGGGGAAAGTAAAGCTTTGTTGCAGGACCAGGTAGGTGAGCTGCAAATTTTTATTTCTGTAAGTGGAGCAATTGCTGGTGTGGCTTAGTTCTTGCTGTCTCTCTCTTGCTCTTCTCCCCCTTTCCCCCTGTGGTGGTATCAGGGTTGCCACATCTTATTCCTGTCTGCCTCAGGGCATTTTCAGAAAATGCTGCCTCAGGCTGTTTGGAGAAGAACAGTGGCTTGCTTGCTCACAGAAGAACTTGGAAACGTGTGGTGCTATGTTTTGTGGACAACGGCAAGGATTGAAGTGCAAGAGATGTCAGGAGAGAGCATGTGAACAGAAAGGAGGAGTAGAGAGAAGCCACTGGGGCTGATCCTGGCTGAGCTTGAATTACTATATTTGTCATTTGTATTGTGGTAGTGTAGCCCATGAGCTCCCCAAGTCCAATTATCGTAAGCATGGTGGAGTCATGTAGCAGAGAGACAACCCATCTTTGCTATTTTTGGCTTGGATTTCTTTGTGCATGGCATAAGCCTAAACTGGTCCCAAGTCTGCTGCTGCTGTTCTTTTTTACAATATGAGAAGGAATTACTGAGGATTTCTTACTGAGACCAGCTAAGTTCTGTTAAATACCTAGGGACCTCTTTGCTGCTGAGGCACAGTGGAGGGGCAAGACTGGTTTGCAGCGATTGTGGGGGGGGTGGGGTGGGAACCCTGTGATATGAGAACGTTAGCTGCCTCTTTCAGACCCTCTGCTCTTGACAATTACTTTATTCCTCTCCCTAGTTTTTGTACCTAGCACAGACCTTGGCATGGGAGGAGTAATGAGGGAGCGATCAAAGTTATACCAGTCTGCTGGGAGGCTCTGGAAAATTCTTATTTCCTTCCTAAACATTAAAGATGGGAAGGTCTTGTTTGATCACAGCTTCTGTCTGTGGGATTGGTCACTTGAGGGAATGTTCCAGGGCTTTAGTAAGTCTGTTTTTTCAGTATCCCAAGCAGTGACACTTCCCCACCTGCATTAAGAGATTATTCCATGGTGTAACAGATCTTGCCATTAGGTTGATGTTTCCTTGTAAATTTCCCTTTCTTGGCTTCATCCTGTTCTTCTTTGGTTCACCCTCATGTCCGTCACTCCTCCCATCACTTTTTATCATTTGCAGTTGAAATGCTTTATGGTTAACCACTTTTGTATGCCTTGCATTTTGCTGCCCCTGTCCCCATCCCCTGTTAGTCACGTGACATGTATTTTAGTTGTTTTAATTTCCTCTGTCTCTGCTCATTTTTATTCTCTAAATTGCCTGCAGTTTGTGGACATCATTCTGGTACTGACATACCAGACTTGACTACATTGTTTCAAATGGGTTCATCTTCGAGCTGTATAGGGATGGGGAGTCTCTGTCAGAACTTAAGCCCTGGATCTTGAGTTCATCTTTCTTTCCCCAAAGTTATATAAAGACAGATTATTTCCCTTCTCCATCTATAGTTTGTACAATTACTGGCTCTGTTACCTGTGCTGCATTGTAAACCCTTATCTAATTAACTATCCTGTCACCCAGGCATCAGTTTCCCAGGCATGTCCAGATCCTTGATGGGATTGATATTGGGTTACTTTTTCCTATTAAGTATTAGCTTGATAGGCAGAGTCACACTTCTTATTTTTCTGTGTGCCTTATATTTCTGCCTATGAGCCTTAATTTCTTTAAGTATTCTGGGTTATTTATCTGCCCTAATGGATGTGAGACACTACTTCCCATTTAGTATCTGTTAAGCCTGTCAGTAACATACTGTTCACCCTCTTGCAGATGATGATCGTATTAAATCAGATCCATACTACTAGTAGTTCTCCACAGCAGAGGCTGGGAAGAGAGGGGGTGCCCTTAGAGAGCAAAAGGAACAAGTGAGCCCATGAAGCATTTAAGAACTTTTTTTTCTTCCTAGGGACAGGGTCAGAAGAAGCACTTTTAGGAAGTTCGTGAAAACCTCCTGGTTAATAGAACAGAAATTTGGGTCATCCTGGCATCAGCTGTTCTTGGACTAAGAGGGAACAAGTGTAACTGAATGTCCTTTCTGGTTGCTCTGTCAGCCTAGTGCTGTAACATTAAGCCCTAATGCAATACCTCAAATGTGATTTCAAGGAAGATTCTTCTGAAGTATTGTGGGTCTTGCTTTCATATTTAGGATCATGTCAACCGTTAGGGTTAGGGTACATGTGAAGTACATGTCAGCAACTGTGGAAGGAGCCTAAATACAAGATTTGGATTCATGTCTTAAGTATCTGCATTGAAGGCTAGGTCTCCCTATCGCATGCACTTGTGTGCTACTCATTTACACAGTAGTACAATGCAAAGGCATAATCCTATGGACCATAGGCAAAAATCTGTAATGGAAGCACAGCTGCAAAGTAGTCTTGCAGATGCACAGTAGAATGCACTTCCAAGTAACCTGCTAACCTGGGCAAAGGCAGATAGGCATACTTGTGGTTAAAATCTTTCTGAAAAGCTCCAGCATTTCTTCTGAGTATTTGTCATTGGGAAATAAGAGGTTCTTCTAGCTTTTGCCGACTTGTGCTCCCGTTCTTGTTTTGATAGCACCATTTCCCAAGTTTAAAAGAGCTCTTGCCTGGAAGTGTCACATTAAAGAAAATCCTGATTTATGCTTGCTGAGGAAGGCTTGTAGCTTTGGGGACTAAGATTTTTTTCAGTATGCAGTGGTCCTTCCAGGAAGGACAGGGGAATTTGTGTAACTGAGGATCGGGGGAGGGCAGACATGCTTAGTACAGAGAAGTCATTGTGATTGCATCTGGTCTGCCTGGCTTATTGTGTATACGCTGTGCTACCAAAGGTCGTGTCGCTTTATTTATCTCCCTTGAGGTCAGGGGATAAAATTTAGACCTGCCTCTAGGGCTTGTGATAGATTGATTTGGTTTATATACCACCCTTCCCAACAAAGGCTCAGAGTGGTTTATAATAAGAAAACAAAGTAACTTATAAAAACAGGAGATTTTTTACAATTTGAAAAGTAAGTACTGTCAACATAAAACAGAATACCCCTGAACAGTATCCCAACCTACCATTGTTGGCCAAAAGCCTAAGCAGCACTTCTGAAAGATGTCTAGGCTCAGGCTTCCTGACTATAGGTAAAATGAGAGGCTTCTAGAATGAATGGAGGAGAGATTCCCTGATTTTTGAGGAGGGTTTTGGCTGGAGGATGAGATGGATGTTTCTAGAGGGCAGGAAGGTTGGGAGCACTTGCTGCAGGAGCCAGGACTGGATGCTTTGGCTTGTATCCTGATATTTTTGTGACACTTACGCTTCAAACTGTAGCCGGAGCGCTGAGTTTGGAACCTTTGGTCTCTGACTTGTTCGGTCATCTCTAGGAGAGGTGGGGGCAGGAGCTGCTGCAAATTCATTTTGTAAGTGTTTGGTGCCTGTTTTCAGATGCGAGCAATTAGGGCTAAGAGAAAACAGATGCACTAAGGCAAACCTAATGGTACTCCTTCACTGGAGTCTGTCCTCACTGCATTATTGTTCTGGAAGCTGTTTGGAAGCAAGGCACTGCCCCATCTTTTGACATTTTTCCAGCTCTGCTTTCCAGAACTGGTACTGGGGATTGGGATAGCACAGCTGCTTGTACAGTTCCCTTTTGCAGGTACAGTTTGCATTGTATTTTTACACCTGTAGTTGAGTTTGCATTGCAACTCTAGGTACTTGCACTTCTAACAAACTGATGGCTCATACAAAAGAAAGAGTGAGCTTAGCTCTGAAAATGTGTGCTTAAATCTTCATGGTGTTTTCCTGCAGCAGTTCCTCATGACTTGTAGAGGGTAGTAGAAATCCTGCTCCTGATAGGATTGGCCTCAGGCTGTGGTGAGGTGAAGGGTGTGTTGCCTGTCCTGTTGTTAGCAAGTGGAATGGAAAAATTTGGGTTGGTTTTGAGGTATGAGGCTCCTTATTTGGCTGTGCTCTGTTAACATCCCTGCAAGCTGAGCCTGAGTACGGCCTCAGGGAAGAGGCATTGGGACAGAGAATTTAAAAACATTTCAAATGGAAATCAGCTCTGCCACTCCAGTCACACTGCCTTCCCATCTGTCTGGCACCTGCTGCTGTCGCACTGCTAGGGCTGTCTGGCCATAGCTGCTGTAGCTGTCCCAGAAGGCCTTCTGTGATGAAACTGCTGATTCAGCCTCCCCACCCAGTAAACAGGTGCTACTGTTTGTATTTAAGTTGGGCATCCTCACCCTGAGGCTGCTACTGGATCTACAAAGGGAAAAGAAACATGCTGTGCCCTGGGGGAAGCTTGTCTGTAATATCTCTGCTCTCAGATGAGTTCACCGTCCCTATATCAGATCCACTGCTTTCCCCCTACCCCTATTCTGTGGATGACCGGAAACTAATTGAGTATTGTAGGGAAACTTCATGTCTTAAGAAAAAAAACAAACCCAGCCTTCTTTGCACTGAAAATGTTTAGCTGACAGCAAGTTTAATTCTACCTCTCTGATTTGGTTTGTTTCATTCATTAATGCGATCTCTTTGGAAATGTCACCAGGCAAATATTCCATGTCTTTCTCTTTGGCTCTGGGTGTCTGGCCCTCTTCCCTACATTCTGGCATATATAGCAGTTCATGGCTGTGCTGAGACTGCCTAGTCATTGAATTGAAGGCAGCAGGACCTGAGTGGTGTCATTCAGTTCCTCAAGTGCAAAATTGTCCCTTCCTCTAGTAATACATGCGGTGTCACTCTGAGCTGTGTGGTAACTCTTTCAAATAACTAATATTTGAATGAATTCTGTTGTGTAGAGATGTACTCAGCAGACTGTCTCCTCAGGGTAAAATGTACTCACTCTTCTGTATCTCAAACCCAGACATGCCTGGAGACGCTGCTTGCAGCTGTACCACTGAGTCTACATGGGGCCAAGAGCACTCTGTAAGTGTGGGATTCTTTCATCTTGAGCTCCCATCCCCAGATATACCCACCAAAGCCTTCTGCTAGCATTTATATCTGAGTAGCTTGCAAACAAGTTTGTACTGTCTGCTTTTGTGCCTTTGGGCACTGGAAGCCTTCTTCCTTTAATCCCAGGACCAAGTACTTTAGCTTGTGATCCTGCATATAGGGTTACTTTATTCTTTCTGACAGTTCAGGAGTTTCCCTACTGCTGCCATTGCATTTCTTTTGAACTGTCTTTTTCTTAGATAACTCAAAATGTAGTGAATGTGTGCCTCAAAGACAGAAGGGCTCTGTATTCCTTGCAGGCTCCATATTCAGTCTAAAGTCTTATTTCCACAGGTCATGCAAATTGATATGGCCTTTGGGTGGAGCACACCTTGCATTCATCATTTGGCAGAACATAAGGGAACCAGACAGGAGTTCAGGAGATTCAACATTTCATCTCAGTGTATGTTTGACGGCTCTGAAAATTGCTTTATCTTTAGCTATCCTACAAAAGTTGTGCTAGTTTCACTAGATTTTTTTTTTCCTTTTAATCTATCTGAAATAGCACAGATCCTTAATGTAGGTACATTTTAAATCACTTGAACCCTTTAGCTTCTATTAGTAAGCCATTGAATTCATAGGAGGATTAGACCAGGTGACCTTTGGGGGGTCATGATTCTGTGAGATGAAGTTGAATTAGTTTAGCAATATCCGTGTTGGGGGGGTTGCACTGGCTTAACTCGACTCATTAGAAATTCATGTACTTAAACTTGTGCAGCTTTTTATATAGATCAGGGGTTTGCCAGTCCTCAGCCTTTTTATGCTGAGGACAGGCAAACTGCAGACCAGCAGGGACTGGCATGCTGTGGGCAGCCAGTAAATTATTATCTGTAAAAGGGTTGGCTTCTGGTCTGCAGTATGCCAGTTGCTTCCAGTCTGCGGTTTGCCGGTCTGCGGTCACTTCCGGTCCATGGCTGTCAACCCTTCATGGCCTGGTACCAGGCTGCGGCTCAGGGGCTGGGAACCCCAGTATAGATGAGTCATTTGAGAAATGTGATTAGCTCCTTTACACAGTATGGCTGTAGACTGATGGTCAGCTCATTAAACGGAGATTAGAAAAGATACATTGCAGTTATGGATTTTGGTGCATTCTTGAAGTGTCTGGAAGGGTGGTATTTGGAAGGCACCTTTTGGTGATCAGTGCATTTTTCTGAAGATGGCATAGTCACTTTCCATAGATACAGTGTAAGAGTTTAATTTCCTACTATAGCTTGGAGGGGAGAGGGGGCACTTAGGTTGAGAGCAGTATAGGGGTACTGACAGTACTAGGAGAAAGTAATATAATTGTAACATGAGGTAAACTGTCACATAACTGAGGAACATGCATTCTTTGTCGTGTTCTGGGAACTCTTCTAGGCATGTTAAAATCCAATACAGCTGATTAGTGCTTCCCCCCCCCAGTGGTTTCAGCAGAGGCCAGAGAGTATGGGGGGGGCTGGAATTTTCCTCTCGCACACGGAGAGGCTAGGACTGAGATCTCATGGTAGCGTGTGTGGTAAGTGAAAGTCTGTCCTACTGCAGTACGTGATCTGGAGCTAAGCAGAGGGGTTAGTCTCAAGGGTTTCCTGGTTTTACTTTTCCTTATATTCAGTTAAGGTTAAGCTTTTCTCTGCCTGACTGATTAAGCAGAGCCTTGAAGTGCAGTGGGCTTGTAACACATCTATATCCAAAAGGGCTTTGAGATTCGGTACCTTCACTGGTTGAATTTTCTCCTTTTTTTGCTTCTTTCGTTCTCCACAGGCACTTCCTGTCAGTTAAGCAACAAAACAAGCCTCACAACCTTGAACCCAGCTACAGCCCCTTGCTCGGCAGTAACAATGCTACAGGAGATACGATAACAGCAAGCCCTTCTGTACAACCTACATGGGTCCCACACAGCTCGCCACACAGGATCATGGGAAGAGGGTGGCAAGTGTATTTGAGATGGAGGAAGGGTTTTCACTTTTCTCTAGTTCAGAGAACCCATCAGAGCATACAGGTAAGATTTGACAGTCTGTTACATACACACAGCGCGAAGGTGCTCAAGGAATTGTAAACTGATTTATAATGCTCAGGGCTGCTGGTGACAGGGAGTAAGAAAGGACTTAGAAGTTGGTGGGAGTTCTCCAGGAGGTCTTTAAATCTAATGTATTGTGTATACCTGGGCTTGATATTGTCCCCTTATGGTTGAGGCCATAGAGTATAAAAGGGACCCACTCCTGTCTTTTTTTCTATTAAAGAAAATAGAATAAAAAGGTGCCTATGTTATATCACATTGCTAAACTACAACAGGTGACAGCTACACAACAATTTAGTGTTACATTAGCAAGACAGTACCAGGCATCTGCATCTGCAAATGAGAGATTAGGAGGCAAATAGAAATGGGGTGAAAGAAACTTCCACTAAAACCTACAAAGAAACACTGCAATTCAGACAGATCAAACTTAAAAAAGAATGAGTGTCTGAAGATACATAGCAGAAAATAGCACAAGGTCATGAAATCAAATTGAAATTTTATCAGATAAGAAGAATACAAAAACAATGACTTCAGGAGGGGTATACCAGAAAGAATAAAGGCTAGAAAGATGTCAGGCAGGACAAGCTAGATTGTATAGACAAAATGGTAGCTGTTGTACAGAATGCCACCTTGGAGAGACATATGAAGACATGGCATAGCATACCAGACAGTTACCAAAAAGAAGCAGTCCAGGACTGTCAAGCCAGTTTAATAATTAAGACATCAGAACAACTACATTTATGGAAGTAAAACTGTAATCAATTAGTAAATGGCCAACTCAGCTCAGTAGTCAGAGAGGATTTATATATAAGCTGAACTAGGATCAGTCAGTGAAGTGGAAGTATAGAAAGCAGTTATGCTGGAGTACTGCGTCCAGTTTTGGGCTCCACAATTCAAAAAGGATGTGGAGAAGCTTGAGAGAGTCCAGAGGAGAGCCACGCGCATGATCAGAGGTCAGGAAAACAGATCTTACGATGACAGGCTGAGAGCCATGGGACTCTTTAGCCTGGAAAAGCGCAGGCTCAGGGGTGATCTGATGGCCACCTATAAGTTTATCAAGGGTGACCACCAGGATCTGGGGGAACATTTGTTCACCAGAACGCCCCAAGGGATGACGAGGTCGAACAGTTATAAACTCCTGCAAGACTGTTTCAGGCTGGACATAAGGAAGAATTTCTTTACTGTCCGAGCCCCCAAGGTCTGGAACAGTCTGCCAGCTTAGGTGGTTCAAGCACCTATACTGAATACCTTCAAGAGTAAATTGGATGCTTATCTTGCTGGGATCCTATGATCCCAGCTGACTTCCTGCCCTTTGGGCAGGGGGCTGGACTCGATGATCTCCCGAGGTCCCTTCCAGCCCTTATGTCTATGAAATCTATGAAAATCGAGTGAAAAAACTATTTATGTAGTGAAGCTGCCAAAGAAAGAAGACCTCAGTCAATGCAAAAACTTTGAGGACATCCCAAGTCAAGTGTTTACATATTATCCTAGATCAGTGCTATTCAACTATTGGGCCTCATGGGTCAGATGAGTGGTGCAGAGCACATCTATGGGCTGGATCAGGCCCCTGAGGCTTGGCACGGCCCCTTCCCTACCCCATGCACCATGAGTGGGTCTTGGGGACCCAATCCTGTCCCCCTGTTTGCTGGGATTGGGTCAGGGGTCTGTCGACACCTGTGTCAGGATTGGGTTGTGGGCACTAGTAATGCCGCCTCCTATCTCCCCCCTCCACATCTTGGGATTGGGTCCCAGGACCTCAGTACTGCCTCCTTATAGTCCCACCAAAATATGATTGGGCCCTGGGGCACATCACTGTCCACACCCAGCCCTGTATGCTGGGATCAGGCACCAGATACAGTGTGCAGGACCTAGAGCTCCTGTGGCTCCTGGGGGAATGGTGTCATTGTGCTCCCATCATTAAATTTCTGGACTCATGGGGAGTCCCATGGGCTGGATCTGGCCCATGGGCCAGAGGTTGAGCATCCCTGCCCTGGACAGAGTAAAGAAAGCAGAAGTATTGAGGCAATGACATGAACAGGCAACATTCTGATGAGAAATCATGTGTGAATGAAATAACCCCATGTCACAGGCCAGCTGAATAGCAGTCACCACTCTCTACGTGAATTTCATTGCCTTCCAAAAAGTACTGATAAAATAGATGGAATAGTCGGATAAAAGGTTGTCACAGTGGGATCCCTTCAGAAATTTGTGAGCATCATCCAGAGTTACTAGGAAAATGTATGTAAAGTATTACATAATAGCAAACTGACTGAACTATTTGAGGTAACTACACACATCAGACAGGGATATGTTTGTCACCCGTAATCTTCCTACTGGTAACAGAGTGGGTAATGAAAAAAAGTGGAATATTTTAATAGAATGCAGTGGACTCCTAAACAGATTGGAGGACCCTGATGTTACATTTTGTCTCTTGTACCTGATCCTCAAATTTGTGAGCCCAAGGGAGTGACCCTAGATCTGTGCATGGTTATTGGGATCAAAAATCAGTGTAGAAACAACTAAAACCAGGAGAATCAACATGTTCCAAGAAACAAGAATAACAGTTACTGAGCTGGGCATCAAAGTTTGGCCACTCGGATGTCTTAGCAGCTTCACAAGCAAAATGGGTGGACACAACAAAGATACTAAAACCAGGATAATAGGCCTTCATAACTCTGCAAATAACCCAGTGGAGCTGTGCCTGCAAATTAAACTCCATATGTACTTAACACCAGTGTAAAGGGTTCCTTTGTGCATGGTGCTGAGTTTGGGAGGCTAATTGAGACCCTGCTACGTGAACTTCAAGGCTTCATAAAATGCTACCTTTTACAAATCTATAGCCTCTGGTGAGTAGAAGAAATCACTAAATGCTACAATAGAGGACAAAACAGAAGCTGATATGACTAGAAATAAAGGACCAAAAATGGGAATAGCTGGGACACGTGAAAGAAGGACCCAAATATCACCACAAGGCACTGGAATCATCAACCTAAGAGGCATCCGGGTAATAGGTCTGTGTGAAGTGGAAAGTATTCATTTTGGATTTACATTTGGCAATTCTGAGGGATGATGATTTGATTTGGAAATTCAAATCACTGTCTCTGTTCTATTTGGCTGAATCTGAAGATATTCAGCACCAAATCTTATTTGGCCATAGACTATACAGGCAGGCAGTGCTGGTGGAAGCAGCTGGAGGATCAGCCAGACAAGCCCCAGCTTGAGCTCGTAGCCCTAGGAGAAGCTGCAGCTCATCCAGCTGCTCCCCCAGTTGCTCCCTCTGCTGGGGTGAGGCAGACACTGCTGGCAGCCCTGAGACAAGCCATGGAGGATGGCGGATCGGATGCTAACAGGGCTTAGCTTCCCAAAATGCAGGATAGCGGTAGGACTGCAAGGCAGTCTGGCAGCAAGCTTCTCGCAGTTGCAGCAGGGGTGGGGAGGGAGTGGGCCTGGGCCTGGGCCTGGGGGGCAGGCACTGCGCAGCTGGTGGGGTGTGGGACTGAGCTGCGACTCCTACTGCTACGCATACCCCAGGAAGCATGGTGGGGGGTGGGGAGTGTGTGTCCCCAGGTCTGTGCAAAGCAGGGCAGGCTGCAGCTGTGGACTGGGGCCGGGGCAGTGTCAGGCTCTTCCCAGCAGGGTGGAGCTCAGCTGGACTGTGCTGAGGGCATATGGCAGTGGTGCTGGGAGCAGGGGCTATGGCAGATTTTGGGGTGGCAGCAGCTGTGTCCATCTCCTCCTCCTCCTCCTCCTCCTCCTCCTTCCCCTCCTGGGTAACTCTGCTTCTGGTACTGCTGCCACCCACCCTGAACACAGCCTGGCCCAGCATCCCCTCCCCAGAAGAGCCTGGCACTTGTCCCAGCCCACAGCAAGCTGCAGCCTGCCTTGCCCTGCACAGATCTGGGGCACATGCCCCCCCATGCTTCCTGGGGTGCATGTAGCAGTAGGAGCTGCAGCTCAGTCCCGCACCCCACTGGCTGTGCAACGCCTGCCCCAAGCCTAGACCCACTCCCTCCCCACCCCTGCTGCAGCTGCCCAAAGCCTGCCACCGGGCTGCCTTGCGGCCCTACTGCTGGCCTGCATTTGTGGGGCCTAAGCCCTGTTAGGCCTCATCCCCTTCTGCCACCTGTGCTCCTGAGTCATTTTCCTATTATCTGTTTAGGATTTTTGTCCCACTGAGGTTGTGTGGCTCTGAGGAATGTGTGCAGATATTTCTTTATCGTGTCATCTGTCGCTGTCCCCTGGGTAGAATGAAGATTGAGAGCACCAGAGTCAGATTTTTGGGGAAACAGACTGGCTGTGAGATTCAGGATTTGGTTTTTAGATTTGGGCTTAACTTCTTAGTGTGCCTTTCCTGTGCTCTTAAAGGTTACTCCCTCTGTATCTGACATATGGAGAGGAGAAAGTGCTAAAGTTTCTGCTCTGAACACAGTTTAACTCTTCTGTGTTGGAAAACTCTCAGGACTGAGAGAGGTTGCAGTTTTGTCCTCATCATCCACAGAAAGTTTTAGAAATGCAGGGTGAAAAAGGTAGAGTTTGGGGTACTTTGGTTAGGGTGAGGGATGACATCCATCATGGGTCTGGGTAAAGGAAGAGGCCGTGCTCCAGAAGGAGGGTGAGTGGTCTTGGGGTTTTGTAGGTGTCGATGCACAGGACATATCTGTGTTGCTGTGGGTGCAGAGAGAATGGCTGCTGGAGGGAGCCAGAGGTCCTGGCCTCTTTCAAACCAGCTTTACAGCTCATTGTTTCTCTGACGCTTTCTATTCTTATCTTTCCCCTCTATAGAAAATCCACCCCTGAAGCGAAAGAAAGGTCCAGCCCCCAAGATGCTGGGAAATGAAGTGTGCAGTGTGTGTGGGGACAAGGCCTCTGGCTTTCACTACAATGTGCTGAGCTGCGAGGGCTGTAAGGGCTTTTTCCGCCGCAGTGTCATCAAGGGTGCCCAGTACATCTGCAAGAATGGTGGCAAGTGCGAGATGGACATGTACATGCGCCGCAAGTGCCAGGAGTGCCGTCTACGGAAGTGCCAGGAAGCAGGAATGCGGGAGCAGTGTGAGTGCAGGCTATAGGGGCAGTGAGGTTGCGAGGAGTGGGGCATGTGGGAAGTATGCAATAAGTGTACAAAACTACAGTACATCAGTGGTTCAGAGACATCCTGCAATCAACTGTAAAACCTCTATTGTTTCCAGGCCATGGACAGTTGACATAAGAGAGGACTTCTCACTTTTTTGCATCCTATAAATGGATAGTTCTGTACCATTTACAATTACATTTCATCCCATTTCTGTTAATTACCCCATTCCTCAGCATTATCCAGTTCTTTCTGTAGGATATTCTAATTCTTCTTTGGGTTGACAATGCCTCCCAACTTCAGGTATCACTCTCTTTTGTTACCAGTTCATTAATGAAAATATCAAATAAGATTGGTCCCAAGACTGATCCTTGAAAAACTCGGTAAACTTCCTTCAACCAGAGTTCTCCTTTCTGTACAACCTGTGTTTGCCTCCTCTCTAGCTAGTTCCTTATCCACCCCACAATTCTTATACTAACCAGCATCTTCTCCATTTTGACTAATAATTTTCCATATGGAACTATATCGGATGTTTTCCTGAAGTCCAGACAGACTAAATCTACTGCATTTCCCTTGTCTAAGAACATTATATTTTGTCCCATTTTCCATATGCATACATATTTTTTATTTTTCTCTTCAAAATTTATTCTAAAGACTTTTTCATACTGTTTAGAGCAAATTAAGATGAACAGGCCTGTAGTTGCTTCTTTGGCTTTTTTCCCTCTTCACTATTCAGGCATGTGGCACTACCTCCAATTTGACAATTTTTGTTAAAAATCTTTTGCTATTGAATCTGTGATTTTTGTGGCATGTGCCACGTCTTTCAGAGTTCTGGGGTGAAGGTTATCTTACACCCTCAGTTTGAGCACACTGAGCTCTTCGAGTTTTGCTTCTGTCTTGCAGTGTGTCAAGTGCATTTCCAGAGCCTCATACCCATTTTAGCCATCCTACCTTGCTTCCAGGTTCAACATTTGTCCTAACTGGAATAAGATATTAATATAATGTTGGGGACATATTAAGATAATTGTTTTTTTTTAATCCTGACCTTATCCTTGTTGCATACTGGCCCTTGATTCCTTGTTCTCTGTGTATTAATATGGCTAAAGAGTTATAACTATTGGCCCTTGATTCCTTGTTCTCTGTGTATTAATATGGCTAAAGAGTTATAACTATGGTCACTTCATTTGCAGTATCTAAATTTGACAATTCATATTTATCCTTACACTTTCTGATCTTGAAGACGCACAGTTCTGTAGTGGTCAGTTCCTTTTTTCCCTTTCTTTGTAGGCTTTTTTGTGTATCCGTAATACCATTCTTGAGGTTATCTATTTCTTCCAGTTGTTGTATTTTGAACTGTTCCCAAGTTTATTGTCCCTTGCTTCAAATAAAAGCTCCAGGTAATTTTGGTACCTTTTGATTAGAAGTTCTAAATCTCTTCTGCAAATCCTTTGGGCTCATCAGCCCAGTTGACTTTTACTAACTAGTTTCTCAATTAGCTGCCTTTTTTGGAATAAAAAACATGAGTTACCTACAAAATAGATTTGCATATCCTTCCATTTAGTGTAATCTGGACCAATTTGTGATCACTAGATCCAAAGTTATTTTATATCTGCTTCCTCTATAAGCATCTCTCTTCAGACTTAGCTCTAGTAAGAAATAGCATAATAGAATCACAGGGCTGGTTGAGACCTCAAGGGTCATCTGGTCTAACCCTCTGCACACGTGCAGAATTTACTCTTGTTAAACTATCACAGATGGGTATCTATCTTCTTGCAAACCTCCAGTGAAGAAGGTTTCACAAGATGCCTGAGCAGTATGTTCGTTGGCCTACTGCTAGTGGGCAGCATCAAGGATTGTCCTCCTACGCTTGGCCCACTTCATTCCTGCCTATGGAAGCTAGAGAAAAACACAGACAGATACAAGCAACTAATAAAGCAAAATCAAGGAAATAACTGTGACCAACAATAACACTTAATCTACTCCCACCCACAAACACAATCCTGTGCAAATAGGACAGTGTTCATGACAATTAGTTTAAGAATCTGTTGGGAAGGGCTCAGGGGAAAGCTGGTGGGATGGTTGTAGCACTAGTGTGGATAGCACAAAGGTAGTATCTGCCCTTTGTGTTGAATGTGTGGATTATTTTGCAGGACAGCTGTTCAAAACAATCAATGGGACAAACTAGAACCAGAAAGGCAGGTTTAATATGATGTTATCTGCTATTGCTTATTACCTATATTACATGCATTGCAATATACTACATAACTGTAGAATGCATGCATATGCAAAAATACCTGTTACTGTCACCCACAGTGGTGTCATTTCTGTTTCTCAGGATTTGGCAAAAGGAACACAGTGGACTCTATTGCTTCTGGTGTCAGAGTTTGCTTTTACTGCTGCCTCTTTTTTTCTCTCTCCCCTAGGTGTTCTGTCTGAAGAGCAGATCCGGCTGAAGAAGCTTAAGAAACAGGAAGATGATCAGGCACGCACTGTTGTTACACGCACAAACCCCCTGCAGACCCCAAGTACCTCATACAAACTGACCCCCGAACAGTTAAACATGATAGACAAGCTTGTGGCAGCTCAGCAGCAGTGTAACCAGCGCTCCTTCACAGACCGGCTCAAAGTGACGGTACGGGCTGAGAGAGTAGACTCCAAATTAGAGACTGAAAGTGGAGGCTGGAACTATGGGTTGTACATGTGGGAAGATGGGCAAGAGTTGTGGACTGTTTTATGGTAAAATGCCAGATAGGGGCTTCTCAGTAACTTCCGTGCCGCCTTCTTTATTTCTCTTCCTTTTTGTCTTTTGTATCATCTTTCTTTCTCTTGCACACAAGCATTCCGTCTCCTACTTGTTTCTCTCTTCTCTGCTCCTACAGCCGTGGCCACAAGTTCCAGACCCTAATAACCGTGAGGCAAGGCAGCAACGTTTTGCTCATTTCACAGAGCTTGCAATCATCTCTGTGCAAGAGATTGTGGACTTTGCCAAGCAGCTGCCTGGCTTCCTGGAACTCACCAGGGAAGATCAGATTGCTCTGCTGAAGACATCCACCATAGAGGTGAGAATCCAGCCCCAGCCATTTGAAAAGAAAAGGATCCAATCTCCCAACCAGAGAACCCCTTCTTCTTTTGGTTTCAGTAGCTTCTCTGGGGAAGGAAGAAGTGAGAAACCAGTATTCCAATGCTAGCATCTTTTAGCATAGGGCACTGTAGAGAATAAGGGAGGACTATTTTTTGAAGAGCTACTAGCTACTACAGTTACAGACTCTTGACAGGGACCATTGCAGCAGATGGGGCAGTATTTGCTTTCTAAGTAAAAGGTGTGCACCTTAAGGGTAGTTAGGTGCTTTAGGACCTGATAATCTATAGATACGAGTGCCTTCCCTATTTCTGTCTTGCTGAATGTGTCTCGATGGGTCCATGTGTTTCAGGTGATGCTGCTGGAGACATCTCGGCGCTACAATCCAGAGATTGAAAGCATCACCTTTCTTAAAGACCTGAGTTATAATCGGGATGATTTCGCCAAAGCAGGTGGTGCATTAGACAGGTGTTTTTTTTTTTTCTTTCCCTCTGTCTTTCTTTCCCTCTGGATCATTGGGTTTAGAGGGTAGTAGTCAATGGCTCAATGTCTATTTGGCAGCCAGTATTAAGTGGAGTGCCCCAGGGGTCAGTCTAGGGGCTGGTTTTGTTCAATATTTTGATCAGTGACCTGGAAGATGGGGTGGAGTGCACCCTTGACATGTTTGCAGATGTGGGGGGAGGTGTAATAGATATTTAGAGGGTAGAGCAAGGATTCGGAGACCTCAACAAATTGGAGGATTGGACCAAAAGAAATCTCATAAGGTTAAATAAGGACAAGCGCAAAGTGCACTTAAGATGGAACAATCCCATGCACTGCTACAATCTGCAGACCAACTGGCTAAGCAGCAGCTGTGCAGAAAAAGACCTGGGGGTTACAGTGGACATTAAGCTGAATATGAGCCAACAGTGTGCCCTAGTGAAGAAAGCGAATGGCATACTGTTCTGCATTAGTAGGAATGTTGCCAGCAGATTTGATGGAAGTGATTCTTCCCCTCTTTCTGGCACTGGTAATGCCACATCTGGAATAGTGTGTCCAGTTTTGGGCCCTCCAGTACAGAAGGGATGTGAACAAATTGAAGAGAGTCCAGCGGAGGGAAACAGAAATGATTAGGGGGCTGGAGGACATGACTTCTGAGGAGAGGCTGAAGGAACTGAGTTTATTTAGTCTGGAGAA
Source organism: Crocodylus porosus (assembly GCF_001723895.1). Classification (NCBI taxonomy): domain Eukaryota; kingdom Metazoa; phylum Chordata; order Crocodylia; family Crocodylidae; genus Crocodylus; species Crocodylus porosus. Next base: position 43,729,116 of record NW_017728947.1, read on the forward strand.
GAGAAGACTGAGAGGGGATTTAATAGCAGCCTTCAACTACCTGAAGGGTGTTTTTAAAGAGGATGGAACTAGATTGTTGTCAGTGATGGCAGAGAATAGAGTAAGGAGCAATGATATCAAGCTGCAGCAAGGGAAGTTTAGGTTAGATATTAGGAAGAATTTTCTCACTAGGAGGGTAGTAAAGCACTGGAACAGGTTACCCAGAGAGGTGGTGGACTCTCCATCCTTGGAAGTTTTTAAGACCTGGCTAGACAAAGCCTTGGGTGGGATGATTTAGTTGAGGGTGGTCCTGCTTCGAGCAGGGGTTGGACCAGACCTCCTAAGGTTCCTTTCAGCCTTAATTTTCTATGATTCTATGGTATATTTTTCTATCTTTTCCTTTATTGTGCTAGCTTTTGGACTCTTGGTGGGTCTAGGACAGGGTATCAAACATGCAGCCCATGGGTCAGATTCAGCCTGTGGAGATAGCTTAGCTTATCTGGTTTGCAGAGCTTCACTGTAGCTGCCAGCAGCAAAGGAGTTAATGCTATTGCTGCTCAATTCTTCCTCATTGTAGGGCCAACTCCCAGAGGGCAAATGCTGCTGCAGAATTTAATGTTCTTATTTGCTGCTGAAGACTAAAATCAGTGGTAGTTGGTGACGGGTTGATCAGTGGCATTGTTAACTCTCTGGCTGCTGGCTGCATTGACACTGTGGCTCATGCACCTGTGGTAGGGGAGACTGGGGGTGAGCATCAGTGGCACAAACTCCTTGGCTGTATAGTTGCAGCAAGAAGCCTTGTGGGCTGGATTCTGTGGTAGATCACCCCTTTTTTGTGAGAAGCCCCATTGTCAGGGCCAGGCCTGCCAACACATTCGAGTTTGACATTTCTGGTTTAGGGATTAAGGCAGGGGTTGGCAGCATTTTGGGAATGGTGGGCTGAAATAATTCAGCTCATTCCCAGGCAGACCGGCCCTTCCAACCCAACTGGTGCTGTTACATCTCCCTGCTGTCTGGCTGCCAAAATACTGCAGAAGCCCTAACTTTGTGGGTCAGAAAGAACTGATCTGCAGGCTGGATTTGGCCTCAAAGACATGGGGTGCTAACCCTGGTATAAAGGGTTTATAACAGGGACCCACCAGTATTAGCCTTTAGTACCTGAACTAAGCTGCCAATATGTTATTTTAAAAGATCAGAAAAGAAATCAGGAAGCAAAACTGCAATGGTTTCCTAACGCTCTCCATTTCCACATTGTGGAATTATGTCTGATGGGCCAACTTGCCTCTGGTCTCCCTAAAGAAAGAGGAAAGGGCTTTCTGTTCAGCTCTTCCCAATGTTTTGTGGTTATTTCCAGCTACCTTAGTATGGGAATTCAATGGACTGTGTCACTAATTCAGTTAAAATCCCTTTATTAAATCCTAAGGCCAGTAGCAGTGATATAATTATGTCAAATGAGCATTCTGAAGTACTGTAATGAATACTAATCAGTACTGTTACAGCACTTCCTAATGATTGCACCCACACAATAAAATTATTTACACTGGTCAGATACATACAATAAGATCAAGCCCAAGGGCTTGGTGATAGCTCGTGTTAGAGTGGCTGCAGTAGTTTCACTGGCATTAACCAAGAACTCCTCTGTCTTAGTATCTTTTATTCCCTTAGATTTTCCAATTACATGGCCTCCTTTTTGAGTGTCTGCCTTCCAAAAACTAATCAAATCTTGTCTGCAACAGAAGACGTGTCTGCTTTCTTTTTTCAAACTCCTTCCCACCTTCCTTGTTTTTAGCTCTTTGTTTATTCTTGTTGGGCTTCATGTGTTTCCTGGAACCAAAGAATGCACCAATTTAATGTTTTTGCTATTGTTTACCACCTGTCCTTCTACGTTAGCATATCTGCTGCTTTCTTTTGTGTGATTCTTAGCTTGTTCCTCCACAGCAAAACTATCACTATGATCTTTCTTTGTCTTGTTTAAACCATGATTTTCTGCAAGCTTAGCAGCGTGTTGCTTATAAGAACATATAATCAAATATAACACATCTATTCTATACATATGTTAATTTTTTTCAATGCACTTGAAGCTACACTACATCAACTTTGCATGCAGTCAAACTGTTAAATAAATATTAATCTCTGTGCTTGTCTTGGTTGAGAAGGTTGCGCCTGCAATCCTACCTTTTGATCTACAAGAAATCTTTGGGGCTTAAGGCAGGCAGGATCATTAATGGTCACTGGGTAGAGGGCAGTGAGGATCAAGCAAGCAGCATCAGAGATTCAGCAATTTGAGTTGTAACTACCTTTGGAATCCCCTTTGCTTATCTGTTAATAAGTTGTTCCCACCATCCTGCCTGGGATACTAGGGGACACAGGTTAATAGGCTACCTAATTATCTGAAAATGAAACCGAACTAGGGAGGTGTATTGCTGCTGAGCAGCACAGCCCTGGCTTGTCTTTTGCAGTTTTTTACTGGGGGATGTAGTTAGGTAGAACTGGTCCTGTTGGTGCATTGTGTGGTTCATCAGCTCAGACCCGGGACTCTAGGAGTAACGGCATTAGGTTGACTACATTTTGGTGGATGACGTACATTCCAGAAAGTATCTTGTGTATCAGTTCGAGACATTTAGAAACCTGTGCAGATCATAACAGAAATGTTGTTTTGTAGTTTCTAAGGTCTGATTTCTCAAAAGTGCTCAAGCAGCCTTAATTCTAGTTGAAACCCATAAGAATGAGTGTGCTTAGTACTTCTGAAAGTAAGACTGCAGCTCTCCCATGATTTTGGATCCTCTGAGTGTCAATTGTAGAAAAGCCCTTTTGAAAACTCCCACTTCTATAATATACCCAAGAATTTTTAAGACCGTAAGCTTGGGAGATTATGAACTGGCCCATCAATGAGGACTCTGATTGGTTTGACAGAAGCAAACGGTGATACCCATAAAGTTCACTGTAAGTAGATCTGTACTGCTTCCACGGTACTTTTGAGAGCTGCCACTGAAAAGCATGCTTCACACACATACCCACTGCCACCCTATGCACAGTAAACAATGAAAGTACTCCAGAGGCAGGACCCTGGGTTACAGCTACATTTCCATTTCCAAGAGACCGTGGATAGAATAACTTCTTACACTCGTCACTTGAGTAGCCTTTGCACTGAGTCTACTTTAGGGCTTTGGTCTTGGGGTTGCAACGTGGGAGGTTAATTTGTTTGTTTTTTGGGTTTTTTAGTCAATGCTTCCTTTGGAAATGTTATGTTGAACTTCATATGTAGTGACCACAATATAAATGTAATGGGTGGCACTGTCTGACCATCTCCATTCATTTCTCTTGGGGGCAGTAAAGAGTTACTTCTCAGTACTTGGCCACCTTCCTTATGGAGTCTGTTTCATTAACTTATTTCACTTCAAGATGGAGAGTAGTTTGAGGGATTCTCATTTGGTATTCCAGGGCTACATCACTCTGTGTGTGTGTGTGTGTGATTTGTTAAGTGACATTTTAACATTAAGAACATGTTGAAGAGCAAACTGTTGCTTGTCATGCCCAATATGTGATGGGGACTAGAGGACTGTCAGGGTGAGATTGGGGTAATAGAGGAAATAGTAATGGGATTGGGAGCAGGAGGTGGGTTGTCCCTCTGGGATTGAAGGGGTTTATGGTGTGGTCCCAGAGTGGGGCAGGGACTTTTCTGTCCGGGCCCTTGGCATTTTTGTAAGCTTGTTGCTGTAGTGATTTAACTCTTTCATTTTACTATTGTCTGTTAAGGTTCCCAGAAGCAAGGTCAGTTTTATACTGGCTTTTATTGGACCAACAAAATACTTGGGAGAGATGTTAAACAAACTTCTTGGCACAAAATGGCATTCCTCAGGTCTGGGGAAAGATGTAGATGCAGCTTAAATTAAATACCAGATAAAACAATTACCTTTGTTTAATTCAATTATGTAAGTGGAAGAGTCATTTAAGGAAAGGAAGAGGGTAGTAAAGTTGTGGAGCAGGAAGAAGCTATCAGAGGTAGCTACAAACCAAATAAAAGGCAGCTGAAAAAGATTAACTTAATTATGTAACAGAATAAGACCATTCAAAAGGGAAGAGGTTTGTTATTACTTCTCTGTACTCCACAAGTTAGTGGTGAGAGCATGTAAGTTGTAATGTGACATAAGACAGTGGTCTGTATTTGGTCCATGATTTTTCCTGTCTAGTAAAGTTATGGAGTTTTGTTCCCACACATCTGCTGAAGGTATCATGTAACTTTCTCTTGAGTACAAAGACTGTCACATCAGAGATGGAGTGGTTGTTCTGTGAAAAAAGTTCTCATACTGGTGACTTGATGTTTTTTTATTGTTTTTCTGTGCAAACTGTCTGGAGCATAGTAGTTTAGTTTTGCCCACATAGCTTCTATAGGGGTATTTAGTGTGTTGGATGAGATGCTGCATCTTTTTTTAGACAGGTGTAGGATCCACAGATTCTGATAGTTTCATTGTGGGGTGTGTTGATCATGGTGATGGTAGAGACATTTTGAATAGCTTTGCATTTGGTGTTTAGGTTAGATCTTATTTTACTTGATGTTTGTTGATCTGTGGAAAACTTTCTTCTTCTGATGAGTTGGGCAAGGTGTTTGAAAGCTGGTGGGAGGGAGGGGCTGGTCCTCAAGTTGTGGTCCTCTGCAAGTATAAGTTGTAATTGGAAACTATAAAGGGGAGGGGGGAATCAAATTAGTGTGGGATGGTATGTGACAAGAAGGGGTGAGCAGTTTGAGGGTTTTCTTTCTGTTTATTGTAATAGGTTTGTGAGGGGTATTTGGGTGGCTCATTCTGTAGGCTGCTATGGGCAGAGCACAGCGGGGTATGTTTTGGTCAAGCTAGTTGATCTGACCTGTTTTACTTTTGCTGCTGGCTTTGGCCAAGGACCTACTGTTCAGGGCCCTTGCCTCTGGTGCAGCCAGGCTAGTAGATAATACCTGAAGGCCACCCAGGCTTGTTAACAATGCAAAACAAACAAAAGAAGTTAAACAAATAAGTTAGCACTTAACTGTCTTCCAGTGGTTCTTCCAGGCTTCACCTTCTGGTTGCCTCTTATCTTTCAGAGGCTTTGCAGAGCCTGCAGGCTTGTGCAACAAAGCAACTGATCAAGCAAACAAACAGAAAAGAGCCCTGCTCTGGGCTCTCCTGGTGGCTGCTTAACCCCTGGTAGCTCCAGGCAGCCTGCTCCCTGGCTAGGTACAGCCCCTTGAGGCTGTTTTTCAGTGTCTTTTATCCTTTCCACTCTGGGCGCACTTGGCTAACCCTCTCTCACTCCCCACACCTGTCAGCACCCTTGCTGAGGGACTCGCTTCATCCCATAACCTAGTTCCCAGTCTCCAGTGAGTTCTGTCAGGTCTGGGGTGGGTGTGCAGAGGTGCTTCTGTAGTGTGGGGGCTGCTCAGATGTAGTCTTTTTCTCTGCTGGAGTGTCCTTGTGGATAAAAAGGTAGTTTTTAGGTTGGAGAGGTGACTATCACAAAGTCTTTGTAAAGCAGATGTAGTGGTATCTGTGGGTCTGGCTATAGATTACAGCTTCCTTAGTGGCTATGCAGAACACCAGTGAGGTGGTTCCTCAGTTTCTTGGAGAGTAATGCACAGCTTGTCAGTGCTTGTAATAGTGGCTTGATCACCTAGAGTCTCTTAAGTATGATGTTCTTCTGCTAGAAATGTGATATCTGAACATATATGAGTGATCTTCTTGTGTAGGTTAATTTGCAGCCCATTTAATTTGGATGAATATGGTGGCTGCCATGAGCACAGAGGTGGTTAGCTGCATTTGGTCTGAAGGCAGGTAGAAGTCAGGGCAAGGTGGTATCTTAAGTTAAGTGGTTCAGAGAGGCATGAGCTCTTATGGGTAACAACCTATTTGCCTTATGAAGTACGTTGTTTGACTGTATGGCAGCTCGTGCCCCTTTGAACCAATTTGTTTCCAAGGTACCGCCCTACACTGCTAGCTTCCTTGGTGAGTTTGGGATGATCACTAGTTTTGCATGGGTAAGTGGTCCCTGGGGGCTTTTTGGCATATAGCTGTGAAGTGCCATTCTGGATGTGGATTACAGTATCTAGAAAGTTAATGTTGGTGTAAGAGTGTTCTAGAAAAAAAAATGATAGGAAGGTGGTATTTGTTGAAACAGCGGCAGAAATCTGCAGGAGAATTCAGATAGTCCAGAGGATGAAAATGTCATCCATGTATCTCAGGTACTGTGATAGTTTAATGATGCAGTTTTCTAAAAACTCGTGTTTGGTTGGTTCTGATGTATCGTTTATGCTGTATCCTCTCTTTTTCCCAGACCTGAGGGAGGGTTTTTTTATATCTGAGAACTTATCTGACATCTCTCTCAACTAAAATAGTTGGTCCAGTACAAGATATTACTATGCACACCTTGCTTCTTGCACGTTCCCTGGATCATCCCAGTTAGAACACTCCCACAGTACTGTAAGTTGTCCAGGGGCATTTAAACCTTTGGAAGGTAGCTTCAGCCAATTAATAATAACAACAACAACAACAACAACAACAACACAGCCTGATTCCTTTTCCTTTTCCCTTTCCCTTTCCTCTCCTCCCCCACTGCCCCTCTAACCCTCAGGCATGTGTGCATACACAGCTTCCTAATAATCTGTGTTGTGAAGGGAGCCCCAGTTGCTCCATTTATGGGCTATAAGGTAATTTCTCCTTTGGACTCCCCAGGAGTGTAAAAATGCTCCTCCAAGCCTTGCTTCCATCTCGGTTTTTTCTTTCTTTTTTTTTTTTCTTTTTCTTACAGTAAGTTGCTCAAGTCTTGTGGTGGGGGAGGGGGGATGAGAGAGGCAGGGGGCAATGGCCAGCACTAATCCTTGTTCCTTTCTCCTTCCCTGCCCCACTCCCCTTCACAGGTTTGCAGTTCGAGTTCATTAACCCCATTTTTGAGTTTTCAAAGGGAATGAATGATCTACAGCTCAACGATGCTGAATATGCACTTTTAATTGCCATCAACATTTTCTCTGCAGGTAAAAACTCAGGGAAGAGGTGGAGAGCAGCCACCCTTAATTAACAGTCCACCAGGATAGGGCAGCCCTGGGTCACAGTTTGAGGGAAGGGGTGACAAGGCTTTGAGAAAGGCAGGATCCTTTTATTGAGTTGGTGTGGTACGACTTACACGTTCATATTCATTATGTACTGAGTGTTCTTGAGATCCCCTGCCACATGAGGGCAATTGTGCATTGTTCTGAGATCATGTTTTAGATCAGCTGAATTGTAATCAGTCCCCTTCAGAAGCCCTTATTACCCTGTATGAAGGCTTCTATTGCTCCTTTGGCAAAGGACAGTAGTGACCCCTAGTGGCCAGTTAGGGATAGTTTGAAGTGTGGGCCCATTACAGCACTAGGCCAAGTGCTGTGCAAGGATGCCGTTAGATCAGTCTTTCCTCTGGTTTACTGATAGAAAGATCAATATTTCTTTATTTCTCCTGGTGGATTAGCTGCTGAAGAAAGTCTCCCATCCTTGCCTGAATGGAATAATGCCTCACATCTCCATTAGGTCTGGAATGTGAAACCCGGCAAGTTAGACCAGGCTGCCCTGGCTGGTAATCTTTTGCCACAAGGCAAACTCCACTTATTCAACAAGCCATCCTAAACAAGGATGAGATGGAAATAGGCACAGGAAACTGAGTCTTCCAATGACTTCAGTCTTGGGAAGATAGGTTATTAGGAGACCTGGGAGTTGGGTATCAAGGGATTGGGTTTAGCCTGGAATCTCAAGACTGGCAAGGCTACCTACTCATTTATAATCTGTTTTTTTTGGCAGACCGACCGAATGTCCAGGACCAGGCTTTGGTGGAGAGGCTGCAGCATACCTATGTAGAGGCCCTTCATTCTTACATTTGCATCAACAGACCAAATGTAAGTGCCTGGCTGAGTCATGAGAATCAGCTGCCGTGTGTGTGGACTGACTTGAATCATCCTCTCGTACACTGAAAAGGACCCTTGGGAGCTAGTGCTCTTGCTCAGTTCTCTTCAGTAGTTCCCCTGCCACTGGTATGCTCTGACTACTGCCCTACAGTGGCTACTGTGGGAGAAGCAGGACCTGAAGAAGTTGTGAACTGCTGCTATAACCTTCTATCCTGCACTATTCTCAGCATCCCAACCTGCTGGGAAAGGCAGGGCTTGGAGTAGCTAAGAAGCCTCACATTACTGCTTCTGTCCCACTTTCTTCAGTGCCTCCTCTTGGAGGATGTAGGCTTATACTTGCAGGGCACTCAGTGTGTGGTTAATCTTCTTCTGTGTAAAACTTTGGTCTAGTTTAGTGGTTCTCAAACTGCTTTGGGTCACATTTCCCCCTTTTAAATTGGTTACATGCTTTGCACTCCTTTGATTTTGTCTTATGGGTAATAAAAGTAAGACTTAGTCATACAACCTCTATGTAGCAACTTCTCCAGCAGCTGGAAAGAGATTGTAGAGTTCTTCATTTTTTTTTCTTTCTTTTCCTCTGTTTCCCCTTTCCCTTCTTGTCCCTCTGGTTGCATGCAATCTCCTGACCATCTATTTATGTGACCCTGCAGGACCACCTGATGTTCCCGCGGATGTTAATGAAGTTGGTCAGTCTTCGGACTTTAAGCAGTGTCCATTCTGAGCAGGTGTTTGCCCTTCGATTGCAGGACAAAAAGCTCCCTCCCTTGCTGTCTGAAATCTGGGATGTGCATGAATGACCATGTGCTCTCAGGGCACTGACTTGGTGAAGTAACAGCCATCTCCCAGCCTTTGCTAACAAGAAGCAAAGCCAGCTTCTCTCCAGAGCACTGAACTGTGGGCTAGACAGCGCAGGGAGCAACAAGCCTGTGGTTTCTATGATGTGCTGAGACTGTGCAAAAGGCATCTGGGATAGATCTGATGGTTTGGGTTGCTGGGGGTTTGGGTATTTGTTTTTTGGGGCTTTTATTTTTAATCTTTGATTTTAGTGCCCTCCCCACAGCAGTGGATAATATAAAACACCTCAGAACGGTGAAACTGAAGACCCTATCCCAAACATCTCTTGAAGGTCTGTTTTTCTTTTCTGAGTACAAATGTCCTGGGGTTTTGTGACACCTATCCTTTCCCCTTTTAGTGATTTTTTTTTTTTTTTTTTTTTTTTTTTTGAGTTTGAAAGTGAATTTGATTTGCAGGAATTTTGCCAAACCCTCTTAATCTTCGGGAGCAACCCAGACCAAAAGGCTTCTTCAGGGTCCCCAGCACATGTGAATCTGAGGATCTCAGGGAAGGGGGTTGGACTAGATGACCCTTGAGGTCCATTCCAGCCCTATGATTCCATGATTCTATGTGGGTTTTCCTGGGGGATCACTGGGTTTCTTGTACCTAAAGTCTCTGTTATGTGCTGCCCTTCACAAAGATTCCCAGAGAAGTGGCTATTGCTGACTATTTAATACTTGTGAGACTTTGTTTCAAGACCTGCCTGTTTATTATGTCCTTTCTCTGGAAAATAGATTCCTGGAACATGTAGTGCCCTCTGTTTAACAAGAACTTGTATGGTTAGGGGCTTACAGGACAAGCCCTGTGAAGAGACACTGAGGGACCTGGACCTCTTCAGCCTCCGTGAGAGAAGGCTGAGAGGTGATCTTGTGGCTGCCTACAAATTCATTAGGGGAATGCAGCAAGGGATTACCAGGGCACCTCTTGGGGTAACAAGGAACAATGGTCACAAAGTGACAGCAGATTTAGGCTAGATATCAGGAAAAACTTTTTTTCACAGTAAGGGCAGCCAAAATTTGGAATGGGCTTCCAATGGAGGTGGTTCTCTCCCCTAGCTGGACAGGCATCTGGCTGGGGTCATTTAACCCTGCACTCTTTCCTGCCCAGGGCAGGGGGTTGGACTCAATGCTCTATTGAGGTCCCTTCTGACCCTAGCATCTATAAGAACTGTGTGTATGGGGGAGGTTATGTGGGCAAGGATCATCTTCTGTGCCCAACAGGGAAAACATGCTTGAAGTTGTGGGGCTTTTTTATAAGGTGACCCATGACCACAGTGCTGTCCTGTGGATCCCTATACAAGTCTGTTCACTTCTTTCATTTTGGAGCTGGGAAAAAAATAGTTTTAAAAATCATGGAACAGATTTTGTGTTGAGGTGGATCAGAAGAAAGTAAGGAAAATAGAAACGGTGTCTGGTAAGAAAGGTGGTGGAACCCCCAGAAATGTAGAATGTATTTCATGTGTTCCAATGAGAGTGTCAAGATTATCAGCTGGGCAGAAAATACATTGTATTTATAGCATAATAATAGGTATTGCCCAACCTACGGGCTGCACTGCTCTGAGAACTCTGCAGGAGTTCTGAGCGTAACTAGCTCTGCTTGAGTCTTCCCCCTTATGCCAAAGGTCTTTCCAAGTTGTATGGACAAGTTTTAGTCATTTTTTCTCTTGGTGTATGCAGGTATCCCCCATGTGATGAGTACTCTCCTGTGCTGGGATATCTGGGTTTCAAATCCTCTCCTCTTCATCTTGAGCAGTGGTGAGAATCGCCCACCAGGGATTTATGCCCGTGGTCCTTAAGTATTTTATTATGTAGAACAATATTTTGTCTGACAAAAAAGAATTGCATTGCAAAATGTGCTAGTCATTATATAAGAAGTAACTTACTGAGTTAGATCCCTAAGATGTAACCCTAAATACCCTTGTGGCCTGATCTCATAAAACTTTTAACAGGGATCTGTTTGCCCAGTGAACATCCTGAGAACTTACATTTACATGGGCTTGTATAGGTTTTTTTGGCTGTGTACCTGAACGCTATGCCCATGGTGAGGGTATTGTGTCTGTTTTGCACTTGAGGTTGGTCCCCTGCCACTGGCCTTCACTCTGCACCTTTGTAAAGCACTTGTAACAATCTGTAAAATAATCTGTTTTTATAACTCAATACAATTGCAAAAATTCTTGTTTTAAATCTGTATTTTTAACTAATCTGTTTGAGAAATGTTAATGTTTATATAAAAGAATAAAGCCTAATACAGGATATTTACATACTGTGGTATGCCATCTTTGGGGTTTGCTTAAGCTTTTGAACATTTGGTGAATTAGTCTGAAATCATGCAGAAGGTGAGGCATCTGACTAAGTACTGTATTTACCTGAATAGAAGATGACCATGAATTTAAGATGACCCCCCTTCCCAGTGTAATTAGATTCTATACATGGAAAATGGAAAATTATAATAAATGTATACATGTATGGAATTAATTATTGGAGGATCATCTTAAATTCTTCCCCCACATACACTGCTTAAGGGGGTGGGGGAAAGGTGATGAAGGGGGCAGTAATGGGGAAGCTGGTAGGGGAACAGACAGACAGTGGGGAAAACAGTGAGGGGATATGTTAGGGCAGGCAGTGGAAGTGGTGGGGGACAGGTGGTAGGGCAGTAAGGGGGCAAGCCATAGAGCAAGCAGTTTGGGGGAGGTGCTAGGGTGTAGGCAGTGAGAGAAGCAGGCAGCTTGCCCCTTCTGCCTGTGCCTGTCCCCCACAGCCTCAGGACCTTATCCCCCTTTCCCTGTTGCCCCTCTCCCTCTGCTCCCCACCCCCCCAGTGCTTTTGCACCCTGCAACCTTGGGTCCCTGTCCTCCTTCCTTCTATCTCTACCACTATCTGCCTCTTCCCTGCTTACCTTTGCTCCCAGCTGGAGCTCTGTCCCTGCTGCTGTGGCTTGTGGCACTGAGCATGGTTCTAGATTGGTTGGAAGCAGGGCAGGAGCCGGCACTGCTGCTACAGGGCCAGGCTGAGGCATGTGCTCCATTCTCTAGGCTGCAGCAAGGACAGAGCCTGCTGGGACAGAGCAAAGGCAAGAAGGAGTGTGGCAGAGGGGGAGAAGTGGTGCAGTGGGGGCTTGAAGCTGCCAGGGAGGATTGGCAGGGGGTGCAGAGGCAGCAGGGCCCTGGCCTCAGCCCCAGCTCTGGCCCCAGGTTGGGGCTGGAGCTGCAGAAGCTGTCTTTACCCTGCCACCTTGTACTCAGTTATAAGGTGAGGGGCTTTTTTCCCTATGTTAAATGGGGAAGAAAACCCTATCTTCTCATCAAGTAAATACCTTGATGAGGTATTTACCAAATAGGTTATTGCCTATAAAGGCTCATGCCTCTCTAAACCAGCTAATCTCTAAGGCTATAAACAGACATTGCCAAATGGAGTGAATAGTCTGTGCTGGGATGCTTTCTGTCACAGCTCATCTGTTTTATTGGATAAAACATGTTGACTATTGTCCCACAGGGCCTTTTCTGTTCCCAGGCCTTCCCAGGCCCAATCCTGTAGGACAACACTTGGTACATGCCTCTGCAAGTGGGGAAACTGAAGGTGCCTCGCTTGCAGAGGCATGTCTGGGGATTCTAATGCCTCTCTGCAAGTAGGGAAACCTGGGCAGGCACTCCTGGGGCTTCAGGGGCCTCAACCTGCCTGCTCCAGGAATTCCCCAGGTTGCCTGCATTCTTCTGCCTTAAAACAAATGGACGTACATCACAAATATTGCCTATTAGCACAGACACAAATTTGGGCGTTGGCATCTGTTTGCTTTCACTTTGTGCTGCCATAAACATTTTTATTGGCAGCAAAAAGGCAATGTCTGTTTGCAACCTAAGGTGCTACCCTCCTTTGCACATACTTGATGAATGTCTTGTATGAGAACTGAGATTACTAAACACTTTCCTGTTTACCAGAGTTGGCAGACTCGGGGTGTAGGTCAAATGCAGCTTGTAGACACCCACAACTTATACTGACTGCAGTGTGCGTTCTCCCTTGACTTGTGCTGCCATGGTCAGGATGCAGCATTGCATGCTGGGATCCATAGTGTAATATGTTTACTGTTATGCAGTTTGGGTCTTTACCAAATTTCACCGATGTAAGTTACCTGATATTTATTTATTTATTTATTTATTTTATTGAAGTTATTCAGTTTCTACTGATTTGCATCCATTTTTCACATGCCTCCTGGGACCCATGCTGTGGCTCTGTCTCATGCCCTGCCCCACCCTGGCTGGGTAGTGCCTAGTAGGGTGGGTGCAGGAGTCCCAGGGGCTTTGGCCCAGCATTGCAGCTGGGGCTGACCTGCTCCAGTCAGTGCAGGGCAGGCTAAAGCTGGTGCAGGGAGGTAGCTGGTGCTAGGGTGATGGGTTCCCTCCCAATCCCTCCCCTTCACAGGCTTTTCTGTGCATGCACACTGAGTGGTCCCCATCTCCCCTCCCCCCCAAATTTATTATTTTCTCTGATTTAAACCCGTTTTTGTTTTTTTGTTTTTTCCTTCTCTTCCTTTTATCCCAATTTCAACCTGGTTTTTATGTTTGGAAGATAAACCCTGAAAAATTCCCTGATTATTTTTATTTTTGAAATATAAACTGAAAATGCAGAACTTTAAGTATGCTGTATTTCTATCCCAGAGAGAAGAAGGCTGCAAATTGCTCTACATCATGTTCACTAGTACTCTTGCCTTCCCCATAAAATGTAGCCATTAACGCATCAAAATCCTAGTGTAATCAAGGCAAGATATAATCTTAGTATGTTTTGATGGAATAAACCATTAGGTTTTACATGACTCGGCCCTTTCTCCTTGAGCCTAGTCCAGCCTAGGATTTAAGGAGGGAACTGGCATATACTAATAGTCTCATATAGACTAGCTGACTGCCTTTCATGTCAGTCAGCTAGTCAAACATGGTCAAATTAAATCCTAGAGGGGAGTCCAAGTTCATCTTGACCAGTAAGTAGAAAAACATTAACTTTTCTCTCATCTAGTTGTTGCAAGAATTACAATCACAAAAGCCTGGAAGAAAAGTGACATCCCTAAGATCACTAACTGGTTTACAAAAACATCCCAAACTGTTTAAAGGGAAAAGTCCCCAGGGTTCTACAAGAGGGGAAAGAAAAAAGAGGTTTACTTAAATTTGGTGGAATTTGCTTTAAAAAAACAACCAAAAAACCCAGAATCTTCTCTTAATTCTAAACTAGAAGTCTGAGAGAAATTTTTGAGTACTTGACGAAAAGTGCAAGTTCTATCAACTAATATGAACAAATATTAAATTAAATCCAGAATTCAAAAGTAGAGGGGATTAGATGATAATGAGGGGGAAAAAAAGGGAGAATTATTCTATAGCTATGAAGAAATACAAAAGCTTAACATAAACTGAAACAAAAAAGAACTGTCAAAGACTGGAAGGAACTGAAGAAAACGCAAGACTCTTGTGGACATTCATGGGTTAAAGAAGCACTTTAAATTGGGATTGGATGCATCTTTAAAATGCTAAATTTGTAATTTGATCAATTTGTTAATACATAAAATGAGGAAAGGGACAAACCAAGAAGGTTAGCAGTAAGAAAAAAAAAATCTCATTAGCTTTATCTACACATATTTTAGCCTAAGTGAGCATATGTTAGCTGAAATATGCTATCACACCTTTTTCTCAGTGTTTTGTACATTGTGGGTTTATCCTATTTACATTTTAAAGCTTCTAACCCACCAGCATCCACATATACAACCCTTAAGTATGTGTTTGTACATGCTTTGGTTAATGCTCTAGTTCTATGGCTAAGGTGAGTTAAAGCCCATGCTTTGTCTGCTCTGACCCATTGAATCTCCACTGTGCCTGTAGCCCAAGTATATGCTGTTGTGCCCATGTTTAGATAGCTTTTCAGTGACATGCCATCGTTTCCAGAGCCTGGCTGTTTCAAGCTATCTGTGTTCTCACCTGCTGTGTGCTTCCTGTACACTGTAAGACTCCTGTGCTCTGTTTACATAAACCTTCAATCCACACAGCTTCATCCATTTTCTGAACAGCTAAGCAAAACTAACCAACCCAGCATGCTTCTGGATCACATCAGCACTGTGGTTAACCTCTGGTGTGAACAGCAGTATAAGCCTGAGAAACCAATCTGAAACACATTTGTATGAACCACCCCAAAGGGCCTGGTAGATGTGAAGACCAAGCAGCCTTCTGTCCAGCCCTAAAAGTGCATTAAGTTAAAGATAAAGACCTCTAACCATGGAGATAGGGTGGTAACCACAAGTTAAGCAGCTCTCCAATTTCCTACCCTTACTATCAAAAGCTTGAGTGGCTATTTTGACTGCAGATCCTCAACAGTGCCCTGAAACTACATTTTGTAGGGGTGATAAGTTAGTTGGATCAGTGAGAGAGTGAGCAGGGAGGTGCCAGTGAGGATCCCAGCAATAGAGGGAGTAGGACGTCAAAAGAATGGATTCATGATTAAACCTTGCTACTTAGATGGAACCTGGATCTGGACATGCAGCTGGAGGGATAAGGGTTTGCATTTCTGGGTTATGTTTGGAATTTGGCCCAGGCTGGTGAGAAAGCAGTGCTGAAACCACAGCTGGGTAAGTGGCATTCATTATCTCTATTGTTAGGGGGAAACTGCAGCATGAATTGAAGTGCTCTTTTTAACTGTCACACACGTAGGCTGATACACAGTTGTACTGTTGCTACCATTACAACAATGTCCCAAGCAAACAAGAAATCCAGGTTGCTGCGTTATGTGCAAGATGCCCTGAGGGCCTTAGTACCTGGTGTCCTTGTTCTGTGTATTTACAGCACACCACCAGGGCTGTGGCATCACTTGCTGTTAATAAACCTCTGCATCCTGGCTCAGCATCCTGTTAATGTTTATCCAGCATCCCCCCTGTTCCATGCAAATGATGGTTTTGATTTTTTTTGTTCATGCAAAAGAAAGTTAAGACTGTTAACAAGATTCCCAGGCAGGGCACATTTCAAATAGCAGCCTTGGTACTCCATAGCTCTTTCTGTTTCTTCATGTGCTGTTCAGTCGGCAGGTGCTGAAACCCCCCTCTGTATAAATAGATAGCTTCCTATCAGTAGTCTTGAACATTGGTTTGTCTTCTACTCTGGGATTCCCAGTGGATTAAAATCCTCAGAGCTCTCCCTGACCTGAAATAATATTAAATTCTATGTTGTTACTAGGTCCCTGGTCTTAGTACCCAACCCCCTTTCACTCACTCAACCACAACCCACAAAAGTTTGCTTTTAAATAATTAAAATCAAAATTTCCCACAAATTGTATCTTTGGTCTAAGTGCCTCGCTAGAAGGAACAAAATAACAGGCCAACATTAGAGCATAAAGAGTGACCAAGTACCCCAACTCAATAATGCACTGAACAGATACAGAATGATAATCCTTCTGCCTCCAATAGGCAACAAATAATCGGCTTTTTCCTTTTCCTGGATGGGACTTCTACTTGAGCAAAACCATACCAACAGCACCAGGTTCTTGCAGACAGAACCCTCACACCTCATAGGAATAGAACAGAGGATCAGTGATGACTTTTTGCATGATGTGCACAGTTAGACAAATATACCTGAAGCATCAGAGAGGGGAAGATGGAACTGTTTTATATTTTCCTCTAGTTGAACCAGGTGATAAGGGCCCATGACCAAATGCAGCAGAAGCTGTATGAGCAGTTGTTCATCCTGATGACCACCTGACTACTGTTTCCAGCACCAGCACCCACAGCCTTATCAATTTCTGCAGCCAATTATATAGCTGCTGGAAAATGTTGGGGCTGGCTGGGTTGTGAGCCACTTCATGAACAGAAATGGGCAGACAGATGTTCTGTTTGCTCCACCCCTGTTCAAGTGTGTACAAATCAGTCAATCTATTCAAACAAAGAAGAAAAATACATATGCTCAGAGCTGGCTTTAGGGCTGGGTGATGTGGACAACTGCCCAGGGTGCTGCAATCAGTGGGGTACACACGTGAGTAGCCTGCAGTCACAGCAGTTCTCCTCCCACCCCACCCCACCCGGCCCTGGCTGATCCATACCTGAGGCAGGAGAAGCAGTGCCCAGTCCAGCCCACCTCCTGCCTCCAGTGGCTTAAAAGGATTTGGGTTGGGCAACGCAGGCAGCAGCAGTGCAGGAAATTTGCAGGAAATGCTGAGCTGGGTAGAGTTGCAGACACTCTTTGGAGGCAGGATTAGGATTCAGAATGACCATGATGAATTAGAAAAATGGTCTAAAATTAATCTAATTCAATAAAAAACACATGAAAACCCCTGTATTTAGGACAGAACAATCACATGCCCAAATAAATACTGGGCAATGACTGATTAGGCTGCAGTACTGCAGAAAAGGATCTGGAGAGTTATAGTAGACTGCAAAGGGAACATGAGACAACAGTGTGCTCTTGCTGCAAAGAAAGCCAACAGCATACCAGGTTGTTTTGGCAGGAGTGTTGCCTGCAAGTCGAGGGAAGTGATTCTTTAGCTCTGTTCTGCACCAGTGAGGCCTCACTTGGAGTACTGTGTCCAGTTTTTGGCACTGCACATAGACAAACTGGAATGGGTCCAGTACTAAGAAAAAAAACTAGATGTCTAAGAAACCTGCTTTACAAAGAAAGGCTGGGAAAAACCAGGATTATTTTAGTATGAAGAAGGGAAGACTGAGTGGGATTGGATAACAAATTTCAAATACCTGAAGAGTGATTATAAAGAGGATGGCAACAAACTGTTCTCTGTGGCTACAGGGGACAGGACAAGAAGCAACAGTCCTAAATTTCAACACAGGAAATTTATCTTGGAGATTAGGAAGGACTTTCTAACTATGAGGGTGGCTAAACATGGGGATAGATTATCTGGAGAGGTGGTGTAATCTCCATCCTTGAAAATTTTTAAGAGCAGATTGGACCAATGCTTGGCTAAGGTTGTTCAGACAGGGATGATGCTGCCTTGAGCAGGAGGGTTGGACTAGATCAGTGGTTCTCAACCTTTTTGTGCCAGGATCCATTTGTAAACAGCAATGGTCAATCCCAGCCCAGTGCCCCTCACTAACAACCCACTGTCCACTCCACCCCCCTAACCCCCAAGGTGTGGGGCAGAAGTGGGGTGCGTGGGTCACTGTGGGGCCCTCGCAGGCTGGCACGCTACTGTTTCCCCCATTTTTCTCCTTTAAAGTTTGGTCACAATCCTTTCATATATTCTTGCGACCTACTTTTGGGTTGTGACCCACAAGGCTGAGAAACGCTGGACTAGATGACCTCTTCAGGTCCCTTCCAGTCCTATCTTTCTATGGGTCCTGCTACATGTTCAAATAAAGCTGGCTAGAAACCAGCTCCAGAGTTGTTACACATTTTCAAGCACTAACTTTATAGTTGGCTGGCTCCTTTTACAGCTGGATACTCATTTTTATCTATATGGTACCTGTCACACGTTTCAACTACAGCCTGCTTAACCAGTTAATCATGTCTGAAGTTGTAACCCTTGGCATCATCAAGCGAGGACTAGGCCACAAAGTTATTCCACAAAAACACGGGTAAATAACTTTGTGGCTGGTTCCTCTGATGCCAGGCCCAGGGCGCCCCCTGCCCGTGGGCAGAGCCGGGACCCCGCCATCCGCATGACCTGGCAGGAGGCAGGGCTGTGCGGCATCGGGCCTCGACGTACCCATCTGGAGGGGCCCAAATCGCTCGGAGCAACTCGGCGGCTGGCGCGCGCCTGCCACAGGGCAGGGCAGGGCAGGGCTTTGTGTTCCCCGTGCTAGGTGCCGCAGCCACGCCCTCCGCCACAGCAGCCCCGCGGGGCGGAGGGACAGAGAGGCGCGAGCCGACGCCAGGGGCGCCCCTCGCCCGCGCCTGCCCACGCAAAGCGCTCTCCCACCCCCACTCTGCGCGCGGCTGTGCGTTCGCCGCGCTCCCTGCGGCCGGTGCAGAGTGGTTCGCTCCACTCCTCGCGCTCCCGCGTCCCCCGCGCCGGTGCAGTGGTTCGCTCCACTCCGCGCGCTCCCGCGTCCCCCGCGCCG